>NC_080087.1:97549643-98749643 GCF_950005125.1 Chionomys nivalis | reverse complement strand
AGTATCATCAGGTCTTCTGGATCATATAATTCAAGTGTTATGGCAGCCTGTACAGTAGCCTAGACATGTTGAAGAGCTTTCTGTTGTTCCTGACCCCACTCAAAGCTCTCAGCTTTCTGAGTAACCTGGTATATGGGCCGGAGTAACACAGCCAAGTGGGGAAGGTGCTGCCTTCAGAATCCACATAGGACGATCAAATGTGCTTCTTTCTTGGTGGAGGGAGGGACCGGGTATAATAACTTATCTTTTACCTTAGGAGGAATATGTCTGCATGTCCCCACCACTGGATTCCTAAAAATTTCACTGAGGTAGATGCTCTTGAATTTTGGTTGAATTTATTTGCTATCCTCTGATGCACATATGTGTTACCAACAAGATACCAAAGTTTCTGTTCACATGGCCCAATCAGATTAATGTCATTATTATGGTGCATTGATGTGATATTTTATGGAAAAGCAGATGACCTAGATCCTTTTGAACTAAGCTATGATACAGGGCTAGAGAGTGAATATATACCTGATGTAAAAGTGTAAAAGTATAGTTTTGGTTGTGACAACTGAAAGCAAATGGCTCTGGTGGCCATTATGGACAGGTACTGAGAAAAAGGCATTTGCTAGATCAGTAGCTGCAAACCATGTACCAGGAGATATGTTAATCTCCTCAAGTAAGGACACCACATCTGGTACAGCAGCTGCAGCCGGACTCACTACCTGACTGAGCTTTCAAAAGTCAGCTGTCATTCTCCACAATCCATCTGTCTTCTGCACTGGCCCGACAGGGGAGCTAAAGGGAGATGTCATGGAACCATCACCCTTCAATCTTTCAAGTCCTTGACAGTGGAATTAATTTCTGCAACTCCTCCAGGGATGCAACACTCTTTTTGATTCACTATTTTCCCTGGCAGAGGCAACTCGAAATGCTTCCGTGTAGCCTTTCCAACCACAAAAGCCCTCACTCCACAGGCCAGGGAGTCAATGTGAAAATTCTACCAACTTCAAAGTATATCTATATCAACTATACATTTTGTAACTGGGGGAATAAACATAGAATGAGTTTGGGGATCCGCTCAACTTATTGTGAGTCGGATGTCAGTTAAAACTCAATCACCTGACCTCCATAAGTCCCTATTTTAGCTTGAGGACCATGTTGCTTCTTGGGGTCTCCCAGAAACAGCAACAATTCAGAAACAGTATCCAACAGACTCCAGAAAATCTGATTGTTACCTTTCTACTAGTGTGCATTTACCTCTGTAAAAGGCCATGGATCCCTCTGCGAAGCACTGGAGAAAGGTTAACAGTAAAACAGGGAGCCTGATGGTTCTTTTATTCAAGGTGTTCTGGTCTGAAAATTGGCTCAAGCTTGAAACTTGGCCCACAGGCTAAGATTCCCATTTGCCACAATCTGGTGTAGGTAGGCTTTCTTCCATTTGTTTGAGAATATATATATATATATATATATTAGGTTTCTTATCTGTCTCATGCCTAGGAACAGCATGATTGATTAGCTAATATCAAAGGTCCACATGAGTCATGCCACCATAAAATTTGTTTTGCCTGTGCTGACCATTACAGGTTAAGCCATTACAGACCTTGCTTTGTTCGCACTGCCCATTACAATAATTATGATTGTCTTGCTGCTACCTTGCCCCTGCTACTTCGGGGCCCAATTAAACTCATTGCATTTAATCCATCCAACTAAGCGACAGCATCTTTGACCCTGAAGTCTGGCACAAGGAAAAGGGAGACATCAAAGCTCTTTAAATTTGCTGGTGCCTGTCTCACCATTTTGTGTTTTATAGAATTAATGAAGGGTGTGCCTTCTGGGTTTCCTATTGCAAAGGATTAGGTATTACACAGTGTGTCCTCTCTAACATTGTAATTCCTGGAGCCTTAAAATCTCTTCATCAAAACTAAGCCAAGGGATATCAGGTATCTCCAACTCCTTTTCAGTAGGCCATCTTTTGGCAAATGCTTTAGACAACCATTCAAACAAACTTTGACACTTAAAAAAAAACCTGTGAGCTCCCATATTAAACATAGATTCTTCACTCTGTGGGATCATATCAATAAATTCAGTCTCAGATGTACGTTCCTTCCATCAGTAACACACACCCTTAAAACCTAGTCCCATACATATTCTCCAGACTTCTGCTTGAATGCATTAGCAAACTCATTAAGCTCTTAAGTGTTATAGCACACGTCCTCGTGAACTACACTTCCTATCTACGCTCTAAGAGCCTGCTTAGCCTTAAGTGTGGTTAGAGGTCTGGTGGCAACTACTACTGGCCATTGAAAGACACCAGTATTGTTTTGCTTGGCATCTCCTTCAGAGAAAGTCACTGCTGGGTTAGCAGACAGTGAAGGATTAATTTCCTCAGTCATAGGCCGAAAGTACAACATGTCAGTGGGTGGAGATGGGAGCACACCTGCTGAGTATGTTTTCTTCTGGAAAGAGTGCTTCTTCAGGTCAGATAAAACCTTGAGAATCTGAAGGTTCAAAGTTCTCAGTTTCAATAGGGTCCTCCAACATATTCAAGTTACACAATCACATTCTTTACCAATTAGTGATTTTACTTTAATTACTAACACCCTCCAAGTCTGAGACTTGAATTTTTATGGTACTTCAGTCAAACTTATGATGAAGGCTTCAGTTTGGTTTTCCACAACTTGAGCTTTGGGGCTGCTGGAGAGAATATTCTCTTTCAGGGCATGCTTATAAATCTTTAGATTGTTTATGAGCTTCTGGAACTGGATAATTTTATCCCTGAGTCTATTGTTGTCCTTCACTGCATTCTGAGATAGTGGATGTTGGTTAATTTTATCATGGAGCCCATTCTTTTCCTTTGTCAGTTCATCCAGAGATGCTAGGAGCAACCAATCAACATCATCATTTCCCTTATTTTTCCCCAAATTGTCAAAAGTTTTGTATTTATCATCGGCAACTCTATTGCTTCTTATAATTAATGGATCAGAACAATCAAATGTATTTTGTCTCTAAAGATTGTAAAATAGTTTACATCATGGATTTTTAGTATTCTCTGAGATGCTAAGAGAGGCTTTGGCAGCTGTAGATGTTGGCAAATTGGAAAGCCTATTAAGCCTACTTAAGAAATTCATGCTTATACTGCTTCTCCTGACATTAAAAATCAGTATCTGTATTAGTCAGGGTTATTAAGATCAACAGAACTTGTAGAATGAATCTATCATCTATCTATCATCTATCTATCTATCTATCTATCTATCTATCTATCTATCTATCTATCTATCTACCTGTCTGTCTGTCTACCTACCTACCTAGAACATAATGGGGACTTATTAAAATGTCTTATAGTCTAACTAGTCCAACAATGACTGTCTACCAATTGGAACTCCAAGAATACAATAGATGTTCAGTCCATGAGGCTGGATGTCTCAGTTGGT
This sequence comes from Chionomys nivalis, assembly GCF_950005125.1. NCBI lineage: Eukaryota > Metazoa > Chordata > Mammalia > Rodentia > Cricetidae > Chionomys > Chionomys nivalis. The sequence goes on along the minus strand of NC_080087.1, from coordinate 98,746,224 downwards.
CATTAGTATACACCAGAATCCTGAAAAATTAGTCTTTAATGCCAGTGAAGGGGTAGAATTTCTAGCGAGAGCAATTAGACAAAAAAAAAAAAAAAAAACAAGCTTCCTTTTCCACATCCTTTATATAGGCTGCCAGAAGTAAGTGTAGCCCAAATTAAATATGTATCTTCCCACCTCTAAAGATCTGAATTAAAAATGGGTCTTACCCCCCCCCCCCCCAAATGGGTCTTATCCCTTCAAATGATATAAGAAATTCCCTCACTGGTATACCTAGATGCTTTGGTTTTAGTTAGTTATAGAAGTAGTGAAGTTGAAACCAAGAACAGTCATCACAGCCTGTATCAGCATGCCTTCCCTGACACAATGGTCTGTATCATTCCTTCCTGCTACCACGACATTTTTCAGGCCTTCTCTGCCACTGTGGCCTATATCGTGCCTTTCTGGCTACAAAAACTACATGCCTGCAATCCAGAAGTTAGAATAAACTCTTCCTTTAGTGTTTGCCTGGCCTGTTGCCACAGCAATATAATAATAGTCAATGAAGAAAGTGATGCCAAGAAACGAGTTCATTGTTGTGAGCAACCTGTATCTGCCTTGTGTGTAACTCTAAAGTCACCCATACTCCTTTTCGCAATAAACTGGACTCCATTTGCTGCTCTCTCTCGGTGTAAACCCAGAGAAGAAGCATGTGCAGTGACCGTATCACAGCCTGGAAGCTGTGTTTTCTTAAATTTTTCTCTGTCAAACAACTGAGTCCATTACGTTTTAATATGGCCTTCCTTGAATTCTTAGGACCCTTCACATTCTTCACTCAGGCTATGCTCTGTATGACTGCTTCAGCGAGTAAATGGACTTGGAGGGATTGACAGAATCAGGCTATTGACAACCAATGCAGGATTTCTCAGTGGATGCTCAGTTCCGGCCAATATTTGGTTACTTTTAGCCCGTTTCGGGATTTGTCAGTAGTACCCTAAGTTTAGAGGCTTCTCCAATACAGTCTTGCTTCTTTTCCTCACTCAGCTTTTGGGCTTTCATCGTGGGTTGGAGCCTCTCTGCATACTCACCCTCTTCCTTTGTTTGGGGAGGCACAACAGCTGCCTCCCAGTTACATGTTGTTAGATTTCACTCTGTTTTCAGATGGTAAGATCTGGGTAAATGAAAATTTCTTTTTTACTTTAAAGATTTTCTCTGATTCTTTTGCTTATCAATATGTTGTAAGTTAAGAGAAGGGTAGTGGAAAGATTGTCTTTGAATTGGAGAAAACAGGAGGAAAAGGTACAAATCGAAGGTACCAATAAATAGAAATTAGAAGTAGAGAAAATAATCAGGAAGCCAACATATGTTTGCATACTTCAGCAGATCTCAAGCTGAAAGCTAAAGGAGGAGGAAAGGACACTGGAAAAGAATTCTGAAATATCTCTGACTATATTTAACTGTTTTGTAGTTCTGTGGTTATGAGTTTAGTCTGGATTTTTAGTTATAAAACAGAGGAACAAAGCCATTTATTGCCTAAGAGAGAAGACAAAAGTTTGGATTCATTTTAGACATTTCAGAATGGGAAAATACGTTGGTAAAGTTAATTGGGTAAATGATATAGAGAAAAGTTATTTTTATAATAAACAGATATGCCATGTTAATTCGATAATAATTTATGTATTATAGGCAGTGTTAATCCCTCTGTGTGACTAGGAACACATGATATAAGGCTTAATGTGTTTACTATTTCCAATAGTTGAAAATAAATTAGGTCAATATCTAGCCAAGAAAGATTCAAAATAGTTAATTATTTGATAGTAGGATTTTTGTTCATTTGAAACATTGGTCACATGTAGTTCAAGTTGGCCCTGAACTTGAAATTTTTCTGCCTCACTCTCCCAAGTGTTGGGATTACAGAAATGTACCATCATGCTTGGGATATGATTTTTTTTTCAAAAATAAAATGATCATATGCCAAATACTAATAAATCAAGAAGAGGCAAAACTTTGTGTTTGAATAAACTGTGTGATGCTGTTTGGGTGATTGTTATTGACAACTCACTGGGTACTGAGTGCCCTTCTATCAGTACCTCCTGCAATGAAGCTTACACTTCACAAGATCACCTCTTTTTGTTGTCTAGTCTGTGGAAACTTGTACAAGATGAAGGGCCTCGCTCCACTTTCTGGTCTATGGAGGCCTCAACTTTCTAATAATTCACTCCAAACAACCTCATCTGATCTAACCGAGCCAGTTCAGTGCAGTCCCCAAGAGGTTATTTGAGGTATCAAGCTTGTCCTCTTCCTTTGACTCTGTAATTTGTGAAAGGAAAGCCAGAGCTGCTGAGATTATTTAGGTCCGAGTGGAAGCTTGCAACAGCAATGAAAAGAATGAAACGAGTCATGTTTCCGATGAAATAACTTCATCACTGAAACAAACCAACATCTGCACTCTCTTTGAACCTTCGGTTTTGTGAGTCAGCTCATCTTCTCCATTGTTTAAATCACTTTGTGTCAGGTGTTTGATTGTGTCCTAACTGAAAAAACTCTGCTTCAGTAGCTTGAGTTCCTAAGACTTGAATCCTGGTGCTTAGAGACATGAAAACTTAGGCAAGTTGTCCAATGACTTTGATCATTTATATAACTATTTGTAAAATAATCATGGTAATATCGTTTTAAGTTCTTATATATGATGGGGAACCTCCTTCAGGCAATGGCCCTTGAGAGGCTGGACCAGGTTGGGCATGGCTTTGGGTACTAAAGGGTGTGTTCCCACTGCGCGCTCTCTCTCTGTCTCTCTGTCTCTCTTTCTCCTCTCATACCTGGATAGATTCTGGATTCCATTCCTGTTCCTCATTGTGAGTACCCCTTAAATAAATAACCCCATTATTATACTCTATTTGGAGTTAGTGTGGGATTATTTGATTCACATTCCCCTTCATCTACTGTGTTTACCTTCATATATACATATATGCATATACATGGAGAACAAATATAAATTAGTTTGTTCAGAACATTTATCTATAATGAATATTACTCCTTTCATCCCTGGTATACAATATGGTTTTTATATTTAAGTGCAAATTAATCAATTTATACAAAATTTAAATCATTTCCTCTAAAACATTCATGAACATGAATGAAATAGATATCCAAATACATGACACCCCCGCAGGTTTAAAATAAGAATATTGCTGGGGTACCCAGTCCCAACTGATACTTCTACAGTATGGCTTCTACATACAAGGCTCAGGAAACATTGAAGAAGAAGGGATGGAAAAATTGCAAGAACCAGATTATCAGGAAGTCTTCTGTGAGAGTATGTCTTCTAGATATGACAAGTAAGGCATGACAATATGACTGCCTCAACAAATCCTGAGAAACCCTAACACCAGTAGGTACCACAACATGGATGGGAGAAATCTCACAAGGCTCCTACCCATTGATGAAATCAGTTAATGACTGGTTGAGAAATAGAGAAATAGTCTTCTGCAAAAATGAGCCCCTTAATTTGTTATCCAATAACAAATGGTTAGTTCTGAAGCCATATGCATAAAAACAACACAAAGTGGAATCAGCAGGTTGTATTTATATATGTATTAATGTATATGTAGCAATAATAATAATAATGAAAAGACCAGGAATAAGACAGGGAGCTGGAGGGTAAGGAGGAGTTTGATGGAGGAGAGGGATGATATAATATTTTAGTTAAGAATAAAAATTGAAAAGGATACACGAAGAGACATGATGGATATAATCAGTGCAAATATAACTCCCAGAATCTTTTGCATAGCAACAAACAGTCAGCATCTCTGTTTTTATCAGAGGAGTGCATTTCATACAGAAAGTCTGGACTTCAAAATAATATCTGGTCATGGTAGGAACACTTCTCAATATTGTTTGGTAACCACTCTTAGAAGTTGCTTTTACTGTACATGTGCACGTTACAAGATGGAGAGAGGGCAGGTTATTTTGTACATTTTGATAGGGGTGAGAAGACTGTTGTGGTTTGAATTGAACTTGTTATGATAGCACTTACTGGTATCCACTTCAGTTACCACAATTGGTTTGGAGAACTGAATCCGGAATCCCCAGGGGTAATCTCCGGTTCCTTTGAATAGTCTCACAGTTCGCTCTCGAACTGCAAGAAAGCAGAGGATGAATTGCTTTGAGTTGCCATTCAGTGCTACACACTGTTACAGAACTGTAAAAGTGGCATGTTTGCCTTACTGATTGCATGTCAGGCCTAATAGAACGGTTCCAAGCAATGCTAGGCAATAGACTGCAATAAATATACGTGACTATAATCATATACATTTTTTTACTAAATTCTATTGACGTGACTCTAATCATATACATTTTTGCTGACTAATATTTTTATTAAATTAATTATTTTCTTAAAAATTATCTTTTCTCATTTAACGTATCTATAGTCACATAAATATAATTTGGTAATACAGAATATGTAGATAAAATTTCTGAGAACATATGAATAATATGTAGATTAATAATTAAGTAGCAATAAAGATGTTTTATTCCATAGTAAGCTATATTTAGAAATTACTTTTCACTAATTCTTTAGAATCATGAGGCCATTTAATTAGGATTATTTTATCTTTATTACTAGTTTCAGCATCAACAATTATTAAAGTGCTTTTGTCATTATTATTAACAATGAAATTTCCATTTGCAAATATTATCGTATTATTTTCTATATTATTGAAGGAACATATTCTAGAAAAGAATGCATTAATTATACAAAACTCTGCATTGTTATAGTTTTATAATGTGGTATAATTTAATCTTCACAACAGATGATGATTATTACTATTTGGAGAAGAGACTTTTGAGATGTAGAGTGGTTAAGTACTCATGTCAAGAAAGTAAAGCTTACAGCTGCTGGGCAGCAGTATACCTTAGGTTTCAGCCTTAAGTACTCTGCACACAGGTCTAGGAATGCTGAGTTGCTTAGATATATAAATAAGAGAACTTATTACAACATTATTCATGGAAAAAAAACTGAAACAGTCCACAAACTGAAGTTTTACAGAAGCCTAGAAAATTAAAAGACCTGTCTCACTCTGAAAAATACAAGAGTAATTAGCACTGGAGAGGTTGGAACATGTAGGTTTGCCTACATTGTCAATGGAGAATCCTAAGCTCTTCATAGTAACGGCACATGGATTTTTATAGTCATCAAGCTAACTTCAATTACTGTAGCCCAGTTTTTTCCTCCCATAATTGTTTTCTCCCTACTACCTTCACAGCTTCTTTTCTGTATCATGTTCTTTGGTGTGTGTGTGTGTTTAGTGTGTGTGTGTTTAGTGTGTGTGTGTTTAGTGTGTGTGTTCCTCACAACTTCTGCTTGTTAACCAGTTTAACTTGTTCAAAACATCAATCCATTCATTGACCTTCTTGACTTTTTTCTACCTTCAGGCACTTTTCCCTTTATGCCCACTCTGAAGAACAGCCTCACAGATCAGTCTTCTCTGTTCAGAATGATTAGGTGCTGCTATTCCTCAGAAACGGGGAAAAAGTTTAACTCCAGATTGTGAACATCATGGACATTTTGCCTTGGAGACTTGTAAACAGTAAGTAAAGAGCAAGAGATAATAAAATATAACTAATGACTTTCCCAAGCCTCAGAAGAACATTCTAAGCAGTAGTTCAGCTCCCAAGTACTTGTGTAAATGCTAGGCAAGTATAAGAATTTCAAGCTATTGAAAAGAGTAGAGTAACCTAATATCTTAAAATGGAAATTTAACAGAATTCCCTTTCATACAAAATAAGAATGTATTATAATTTCTGAGTAATATATTTTGCTGCCTTTTCTCAACCTGCTGCTCCTTTTTCTTCTGTGGATATTAGTTGTTACTTCTTAGATTCAGATCCTTCTCTAGGCTGAAGTGGAAAAAATTTTCTTTTTTGTACAGTTGCCTTATCTTAAAATTCACATCCAAAGGTACCCACATGTAGACAAAATAAAGGCAGAATTAAAAGCACAGAGGATGTCAAAGAAACTTGTGAGTCTTTGAAGTGATGGACAACAATGCTTCTGAAGGTAGTGAAAGACCTTAGTTTGGTCCTTCACATGTTGTAGAGCCTTTTCTTCAACATGGTTGACAGATAGTCTTAGATGCATGTCTCCTAACATTAGCAAAAACATTATTCATTATAAATTTATATTACTTTGCAGAGCTTGTAAAATGATTTGCTTGATTTTTCTCTCAGATATTCTGTGATGAATCATTATATTTCGTACATTATATTTCTTGTGAGAAGCAACAAATATAGCAGAAGGCAAAGCTTTCTGCCCAGGCATGCTCAGTTGTGACCACCTGTTTGGTCAGATAAGGAAGACAAGCATCTGATACAAACAAGGAGATATTCATCCATTTTCACAGGTTTATTGCAGTCCAACGAAGGAGTCATTAATTTACAAACATTTGCTGCACACTGTTTTTCTGCAAGGCACTTTCTTATATAATAGGATTGTAGTAGAAAGGTCAGAGAAGGACCATTTTTTATTTCCTTTTGAAGCTTAAGTGCTTACACTGACAATGGGATGAAAGGATACAGTTTCTTCATGTGAATTCTGGAAGGGATGTTTGTTTTTGTAAAATGCCTGAAGAAAACATGGTGCTCTCTTTTTGTCAAGAAAATCGTAACAATATTGCCGAGAAGTTGTTCTATGGATTCTGGTTCTGAAGTTCTGTGTTCTGCAACGCTCTGTGTTTCTGGGAAAGTTTGTTACTCATTAAGGGAATTCTCTCTTGGCATTAACTATTTGGACAGTGTCTTATCGGATCTCATAATTTAAGAGGCAGAACTGGGAAATTCAAGGACTTAGGAATTAATATTTCAACACTCTGAGACAGGCTGCTAGCTAATCAGCACAAAAAGAAAAGCAGAAATCCATTTCTGACTGTTGTAACAATGATTTCTAATGTCTCCACTTTTCAAGGTTTCTTGTTCCCTCTAGGTTACTCTCTTGATGCTATCTTCTGCTTTTGACAGATCGATTTACCCAGCACATATTCGATTAATGGAAGATTTTTATGTGTTGATTCAAATCAAATCACATTTATTGTTTTGTTTTTATATTTCATGAGATTATTAAAATAGCTATTGCTTTCAAGGTCGTGTTTCTGTGGTTTAGGTTTTTCAATCAAGCAAACTGAATGTCAACAACACGTATGAAAGAGTAAACATTTCAATAAAGTCTTTAAACGGTGAGCTCCTCCGTAGAACTCTCCTGTGGGAGGACAAAGTCAACATGTTGGTAGCGTGTTCCTCTTCCATTCTGAAGACAATTTTCTCATATTTTAAGATTTATAGTTTTTCCTTTCCCATGGCACTATCTAGTGAATAATCCATAAGTGCCACACAGCTGCTGAGGAACAACAAATGAATGTCATTGTTGTTTCACAGACTGTGGATGTATTGTCAAGTAATTTATCCCTCTAGACAATACTTTCTTTGCATCATATTGTTGGCCTGAAAAATTCAAATAAAGAGCAAACATTTCTATAAAAATAACGAAACTCACACACCAAAACACCCTACCTCTTTAACGTGGCTACAGCATTGTAGCTTTGCAGGAAGAGAAACCTTGGTTTGACTATTTTCTAACTCACAACTAGGAAATTAAGGATTGAGCTTCATTTTATAAGTCTAAAATCTATTTTCCTTTTTAACACATGTTGATTATCATTACAGTATTTTAAAAATATTATGAGATAGTTAAAATGTTTTATTTAAAAACTGTCCATTTGCCTGTGGCTCACTTTCCAAATGTCTGCATTAATTTTTTGATATCCCAATGCTACTCAGTCAAGAAAATGTGTACATCCCAGCATAAGTAAGTGATGTAGCAGATTCCAGGGGAAAAAGTTAGTCAAAAATATTTGCTCCTTTAGTAAGTGTATTATGTAATTAAATTGTGTAAAATTTACACATGAATATACAAATATATTTATGTGAATATACTTACTATTCTGCACAAAATGAAGTGAGAGATAGAAAGAGCCAAGATATATAAAAAATTCAATTTCATTTTCGTGTCCATAATTTCAAGTTTTATAATGCTTTAAATCATGAATAAAAATATCAGTGAGTATCTTCTTACAGTAACGTGGCTGGTGTTACTTGATACTCACTCCACAGTACTTCTTACTTACTCTACTTCAGTGTCTTGTCCATTCATTCAACACCATGAACTGCCTTTCTAAGATGAGACAGGTCCATAGTAGGTCCCTGATCTCCATCAGTGAGTTTGATAGATTCCTGGCCATGAGGCTCCTACTTTAAATCTGGGGTTCTTCTATTATACTAAAAACTCAAATAAAAATTATACATAGAAACCTTAATTTTTTTAAAGATTACTCTTGGATCATCATTGATCTTGTAGTTTTTCTGATTTATCTTATTTCCTTCTCGTAAGAAAACTTGCTATAAATTTGTCACACTTAATGTTCTTTTGTGAGGCAAGTTTTATGGACCCCAAGATGAATTTATACTCACCATGAAATCAAGGCTGATTTTGGTTTCTTTTTAATAAAAATTATTTTTACTACTTTTAAATTGTGTATTCCTGTGTATTTGGGTGGGGTATATGTATGTATATAGGTGCCTATGGAGGTCAGAGGCTTTTGAGTCCCCTGCATGAGGAGTTATATGTGAGCTGTCTGACATGGGTGCTGGCAACCTCACTGCAGTCCTCTGAAGAACAGTGTGCACTCTACCGAGTCATTTCTCTGGTTGCAACCTGGCTTCCACTTCCTGCATGCAGAATCTTGGGTATATACCATTATCCTCAATTTCAATTATCTATTTTCTCCAAGTCTGGAGTTACTATTCTGAAGAAAAAGCTCTTTTTTTGATTTGTGAGACTTTTATATGATATATATTTACATAATCTCCCCCTTCCTCTCTTCCACTCTATGTGTCCCCATCCCTCCCAACTCCCTCTCAAATTCATGGCCTCTTATTCTCTTATTATTATTGTTACACATACACATACAATATGATGGACTCAGGCCTCTCGTGCTGTTCATAAACATAAATGCTTAGGCCTATCTATTTGGAATTATATGACCTATCATTAGGCTTGTCTCTGAAGAGTATTGATTTTTCCCTCTCTCAGCATCCATTGATTACCTGTAATTTTTCATCTAGGAGTAGAGGCCATATGGAATTTTCCCCATTCATGTTGGCATGTTAATCACTGTTGTCTTAGCTAGGATTTCTATTGATGAAATACCATGACCAAAAAGGAAATTGGAAGGATAGAGTTTATTTAGCTTACACAACCACATTGCTGTTCACCAATGAAGGAAGTCAGGACAGGAACTCAAACAGGGCAGGAACCTGGAGACAGGAGCTGATACAGAGGCCATGGAGGGTTGCTGCTTACTGGTTTGCTTCTCATGGTTTGCTCAGGCTGCTTTTTTTATAGAACCCAGGACCATCAACCCAGAGACGGCACCACCCACAATGGGTTGGGCCCTCCCCTATTGATAACTAATTGAGAAAATGACTTAGAGCTGACTATCAACGAGGCTTTTGCTCAAGTGAGGCTCCTTCCTCTCAGATACTCTAGCTTGTGTCAAGTTGACACACAAAACCAGCCAGTACAATTGAGTCTTCCATCTTAGTTAGGATTTCTATTGCCATGAAGAGATACCATAACCAGGGCAAAACTTATAAAAGAAAACATTTAATTGAGATGGTGGCTTACAATTTCAGAAGTTCAGTCCGTTATTATCATGGTGGGACATGGTGGGATGCAGACAGACATGGTGCTGGAGAGGTAGCTGAGTTCTACAGCTTGCAAACAACGGGAAGTGGTCTGAGACACTGAGTGTCACTTGAGCATATATGAGACCCCAAAGCCTGCCTCTGCAGTAACACAGTTACCCAGTAAAGCCACACACACTCCAACAAAGCCACAACTCTTAGTAGTACCGCTTTCTTTGGGAGACATTTTCTTTTAAACCACCACACCTGATAACATATTTTTTCAAGAATAGCTTTTAAAATAGTTTTTATTTAATAATTTCAGATTTTTAAACTCATGTCAACCTCCCATATTCTTCAGTACTCAGTGGCTATCAGTTTTCTAAGTCATATGCATCTTGCTGTAATTCGAGAGTCCTTACCAGCTACTGGTCTTGGCTTTTTACTAAGACACCTGGGGCTGTCTTCAGGGTTCCCATCATCACCCCGGAAAACCCATGCTGTTGAATGAAAATTCTCTGTGTAGAATCCTTTCTCTTCGATATCAACTCGAAAGCCAAAATCCACAGAATGAGCATCATCTGAAGTAACTGAGGAACAGAAAAGTTGAGAAATCAAGTTATAGCTTGGCAAGAAAGAAGATCCAGTGCTCTCGTGGCCAAGGTAAAAAAGCTTGCAGATATGCAGAGGCAAGGTCCCTTTAAATAAAGAATAGCATCCTTAGATATAAACAGCTAACTTTGCTTCACATTTCTCTTGGGAATAATTTACATATTCTTAAAATATCATAAGCAAAATAAATATTCCTATGGCTGTAGAGAGGGCTAGCAATCAGGAGTGCTTACTGCTCATTCAGAGCATACAAGTTCAGTTCCCAGTACCTACATCTAGTGGCTCAAATCTGATTGTAACTTTAGCTCCTGGAATCTTTTACCCTCTGCTGGCCTTCACATGCATTGCACCAACATGCACACACCCATACACACACACCCATACACACATACACACACACACACACACACACAAAATAAAAATAAAATGACTCTTAAAAATACAAATATTGCTTCAGAGTCTGTGTTGTGGGAGTCTGGGCAGTGGATAAAGTATGGAAATACTTTTATCAAAGAAAAATGCTTGCCTTGAAAAACAATATATTACTATTTAGAGGTCAGGTTGAAACCAGGTAAGAATAGGAAATTAACTTTAAGGATCCATTTCAAAATACCATGTACAAGGAAAAAGATTGTCAAGTACAAAAATCATGTCCCTCTCTTTGTGCTAGAAGAGACACTAGTAAGTGTATTTCTAGAAATCTCACCATGGGTTTACACGAATAGTTTCATCTACTAGATCTATAGATGCTTAGTGCTTTCTCTCTGTGTAGGCATATCTTGGATCCTGTGGAAAGTTGTGTCCATAAAAGAAATGAGCTTGTCTTTCCACATTACCTTCCTTGTTTCTTTGTGCCCTGGTTAGAAGGTTCAAACCTGAGGAAAACCCTCCTCCAAGCCTTTTAGTTTTTCCATACAGACAGGGTTGAAAAATCACACTTCAACATCAAATGTTAATTTCAAGAAAACTACAGTATTTATTTGCATTCTTAAATAGCATTAGGAGTCAGAGGATATAAAGAACACAACAACTCTCTCTGTTTTGTAAAACAGAAAAGCACAGGTTGACCTCCCAATGTCCTGTTCCACCTGACTCATCTCCCCAAATCCTGGGACCGAGTCCTGGGATTATAGGTAAATGCTGCAGCAATCCTCCTTAAAGCACAATAGAACATCTTACTTCCTTCTCTGGTTCTACTCATACACAGTAGTTGTTTCCACACCTCTCTCAGAAAGTCTCTGTGTGAAATCTCTTATTCCCATCTTCACTCAACCTAGACTTCTGCTATAGATTAGGTAGATAAGTTAGTCTCTTTCCCACCTCCCTAGACAAGTATCTGTCTTCTGATCTTTTTGTTTTCCCTATGGAGATCATTCTTAATGGTTCTTGTTCATCTCCACTTTTGCTTTCTTAGTAATAGACTGAAAAGAATAATTAGTCATTGTCTTGACATAGAGGCAGATAAACAATAGATTTCCAACTTCTCCATTTGCTCCTTATGTGAGACTGCACTAGATATTTGACGGTTTGGGTGGTTTCAGGCACATTTGCTCAGTCACTGAATTGATTTCATATAAATGCTCCCCTCTTTTGAACCAGGAGCAATTTTGTGTACATTGGGGATAGAATGATGAATGAGACAGGGGTTGTGGTGCGGTGCGAGGGTTCAGAGAAAGCCAGAGCAGCTAGCTATAAACAGAGGCATAGCCAGGAAGTATATTACTACAATCCATTCAGAGAATCAGGTGAGGAAGAGGAGGTGGACACACAGGGGGAAGAAAACACTTTTATCATAATAACAATTTAAGTCTAAATGACAAATTTGACACATTTTGAGTATTAATATAACACCCAAAGTATAAAAATACTACACCTGCTCCACTAGGGAGGTCCCAGTTAGAATGTAGGTGCACTACAAACAGTGTATAGAATCATATAGAATTAAAATAGGTTAAATCGATATCCATCCTAACAGGATTTTGCTTTTACATTTGGACCCTATCTCGAGATACCTTATAATATTTTTACAAATACTCTAAAGTCCCCTAAAGTAGGAAATCTTAAATAAATGTATTCAGAATATGATACTTTCTTCCAAATAGCATGCTTTAAAACCCTTTAAATTGTTTTAAATAAATCTAAGTGTAACATTTGATTGGGACAGGAAAAGTAAACCAAAAGTTTTACAATAATGACTTTCTGAGCTCTAAGGCTAAATTAAAGCTTTGTTTTCAGCTATAATAGGACATTCTAAAGTTTTCAGTACATTTTCTATATTCTGTACCTCAAAAATTCAATTCCTAAATGTTCATTGACGTAGCTCACACAGATTTCCTGGACAACTGGTTTATCGACACTATTTTTCCCTTCAGCAGTAAATGCCTGTATTGGATGTGCAGTCCTTCCTTGGCATGTGAGGGTCTGAGGGCAGGGCTTTACGTGGATCTTTGCTTTTATCAATATGTATGAGGATGATCAAACAGCTCACTTACTTACCAACAGATGTGATTCTGTGGATGAGTAGCTCTGTAGTCACTCAGTAAGCAAGACAGAGCTAATGAACAATCCCTTACATAAGCGGAGACATAAAATTGGTGTTAAACGCCAATGAAGCAGCAAGCCACACACCTGCTGAAAATTTATAGCTGCTCAAGGGCTCAGCATCTGCTCCACGTTGAATCATGGTCTAAGCAGGCTAGTCCAAATAACTCTTTGTCAGAAAAAGGTTGCTACCAAATTAGGTTTGCTAGATTAAACACTTAATAAATGAGCATTTCAAACATGAATTATGAAATGTTTTGATATTAATGAAACTGCGTCTTATCTCTTAACTCTTTATCAGAAAAATATAGGTATGTTCTTTTCCTTTCATTTGTAGTTTTGTTCTCATAATAATAATAATAGTGATAAATAATAATAATTATTAATACTTTTTTTATAAAAGGACCAGAACATGCACAAGTTAGCTCTGAGCACCTTAGTTACCCACACACTTTTTTTTTTCCATTATAGCATATCATTTGAAGAAAACGAGGAGGTGGTATGGGAAGATGCAAGGCCCTGTTTGATTGTCCCAAAGAGCCAAGGATTTTTTTTTTTTTTTTTGAGTTTCAAACAGATCCAGTAATCTGCTGTTTTTCATAAGAGCATGTGTTCTGGTAAGACTATCTGTAGTTGAAACTCAGTTCTAAGGCTAATTATGTGTAGCTGAATGACTATGGACCCATCACTTATCCTTTGCATGAGGTTCTGATTAGCAAAATGAAGTTTAAATACAGTAACACAACTCATAATTTTACTGGGAATGTCAATGAGAAAGTACGTGCTAAGTGGTTTAGCATAGAACCTGGCATCAAGTAGGCACATCACCATCCTTAGGGCTTACTATTAAAAGTTTTTAGATAGATATTATCTTATTTTATGTTAGATAGATTTTTATTTTACTTTATGTGTATGAGCTTTATATGCATGCATGTGCGTGCAACGTGTATATGCCTGATGCCCACAGAAGCTGGAAGAGGGCAGGGGAGCTTGGGGAATTCCATATAGTTTTGAAACATCTAATGGGTGATTGGAATAAACATGGGTCCCTTGCAATAGCTCTTAACCTCTCAAATACTCTCCAGTTCTCTCAGCTTTTATTATTAGAAATTAGAATTAATTCCCTTGCTTCCTCTCTTTTATCTCCCTCCCTTCCTCCTTTCATTCCATCCCTCTTCCCCTTCTTTCCTTCTTTCCTTCTTTCCTTCTTTCCTTCTTTCCTTCCTTCCTTCCTTCCTTCCTCCCTTCCTTCCTTCCTTCCTCCCCTTCCTCCACCATCTCTCTCTCTTATTTCTTCTTAATTTCTTTCTCAATGGCAACTATCATTTTAAAAGTACCATAATAATTTTATTAACTGAGTGAAGTATGAGAAATGCTATGAAGTATTCTAACATGATTAAATCCAAATTTCTGCCACATCTGATTGTGATAGAGGCCATTAAAGATTATAAAATACCAGAGCTGGGGCTGGAGAGATGGTTCAGTGGTTAAGAGCATTGCCTGTTCTTCCAAAGGTACTGAGTTCAATTCCCAGCAACCACATGGTGGCCCACAACCATCTGTAAAGAGGTCTGGCGCCCTCTTCTGGCCTTCAGGCATACACACAGACAGAATATTGTATACATAATAAATAAATATTTAAAAAAAAAATAAAATAAAATACCAGAGCCCCATTTCCCAGTCCCTTACCACTTCCATTACTAACCTTCAAGTTATTTACCTCGTACACCTTAGTCAGCATGGCCCACAGTCAGGTGGATTGATCAATTGTGTCAACACACATAAACATGTCATTCTTAATGTCTTTTCCAGTTATCACATAGGAAGTCAGAGATGAGCGAGCTTAACAGAGTGAAAATGCCAGCTGTAATGATGCTCAATAAAGCTGTCAGGTTTTACATCATATATTAGTAGCATGAGCTGAGTCTACACATGAGAAAAGAATTCAAACCGCACATTAAACAATACTAGCCCAAGCTGCGCTGACTGAATTGCAGGCTGTACTGAAGAATTTCTCAATAACTATAGCATGCTTTCAATATGTCTGTGGCTTAGATCAGCTGAAAGAGAAGCTGCAGACTCTTGTTCTCATGCTACCATGAACAAAATTGTTAGGGTAAGTTTTCATTCAAAACAAAGCTTACCCCAAAGAGAGGACAATCATTGTTTAATTAAAATTATTATTTGGGAATTAAATTTGAATTTACATTAGCATTACAGGTGATCTTGTATTATTTCAAGTGGAGTATTGGTAAATGTTTTAAATAGCTTTCCAAATTTGGGGGAAAAACATTTTCTGATTTGCTGGGCTTTCCAGTTTTCATTGTATAAATATTCCCACCATGGCGAGTATCACTGAGCTGTGGTGTAGAAACCATTCACAGCTGGTTTTGTGAACTACCACGAGATGACTCCAACACATGTGATGTTTTTTCTTATTTCATGAAGTGCAAAGCAGACATGACTGTCTATGAGCTGTAGAATAAACGAATTTGCCACTAAAATGAAAGAAGAACCTTGCTATTACATCAAGTCACAGAAGGACACAATGTCCTAGAAAGAACCAGACCCAATCTGAGATCCCAAACAACCTAAGCAAAACCCTAACACCAAAAATGTGAAAGCACTCCTTTGAATTGTTGGTTAAGTTTGCCCAAGAGATCCCCCAAATATTATAGACTATGGCTATTACCCTTTGCTGCTTCCCAGGGTTGACAGGTTAAATTCTAGTGTTTCAGATGCCATGCTTCAGACACAGATCCCAGAACTGGAACTGACCTGAATGGTTACAGAAAGGTCCATGAATGCTTCCCAAGGAGGAAAGCAAGCAATAGTCTTTCACAGATGTGAGACTACTGAATGCTTATGAATCACAATCATGACCTGGATGGTATGATAATGTAAGGTGCAGTAGTGACATATATGACTGGGTGGTAACCAACAGGTCTCTAATCACACCCATCTGACAGGAAGGAAACTATGCCCGGGACGGAATATCTATCCTGCTACTCAGACATGGATCTTAGAGGAGAACCTACAACCACCACTTTACTAAACCAATATAATCCCAACTACATTCTGAATATTTGCCCTTATATTTATTGATAAGTATAGTCCTTTTAACATTAAGAAACATCTCCATCTACAGAAGGAAGTAAACAACAGGAAGCAGCAATGACACTTGAGATACTTCTGTCATGTTATGAGAGTGAATGACGTCAGATACCAGAAGATAGCATTGCTTGGAGGAGTGCACAGGAAAAGACAAAAAGCATATGGTCTCCAAAATGCTGGATAGAGAGCAGAAAGGAAGACCGTAGAATTTTGGGTATGACAATAACACAAGTATCTATGACTGCCCAGGATAGGAACAGCTGGAGAACCACCATAAATGGGCTGCCCACACATGTTTAAGCATTCCTGGGGCATAAATGATGATGATCATGATGATGATGATGATGATGGTAATCCTTACCCTTCAACAAGGAAACTTCTCTTTGTTAAAAATAGAGACCATCACAGAAGACCATGATCATTCAAATGTAGAGCTATTCAGCCCAATCCCATCTATAAAACACTCCTGCTCCTAAAAGTGCTCAAGGAACTTTGCAGAAATGGGGTGAGGATATTGTAAAAGTTTGAACAATCAAGAAGCTGTCTGTGAGATTGTGTTTTCTAGGAATGTCAGAAGCTACACTCAAAGTCTCATCAGCATGACTGCCTACACGTGAGCTGAACAAGGACAACAATAGACATGCTATAGAGATGGAGGAACACCCAGGAGGACTCAGCCCTTCACAAAGAACTACAGAGATCTAAGGAATGCTGATTGGGGAAAAGTACACCAATTGCTTATTTCATTACTAACAGGTAGCCCTGAAAGCACATGCAACATCACGCTGAGCAAGTTGTGTAGGAAGAATATCCATGTGTAGAAATATACACATGGCCATGTGAAAACAGACAATTGAAAAAGAGGCCATAAATTTGAAAGAGAGCAAGGAGTAGTATACATCAACAAGAAAAAAGGAGCAGGGAGAATATCTATCAGCAAGGAATATATCAGTGATCAGGAGGGTGGAAAAGTAAAGAGGAAAATGATGTAATTATCTTTTAATCTCAAAGAATAAGTGAAGTTATTACAAAAGAAAAACATCAAACCAATGAAACCAAATAAACCAAAACAGCCTAACAAATCTTTAAGAGAAACCAACAGCAGACAATATATTCCTTTGGACTTTTTTTACTTTTAAAATTCCTTATACTGGTATTTATGTTTCTTCTAAACCGCTAATTTATAACTCTTACCTATTATAACCAATATCTCACATTGAAAAATCTTAAAAATTTTCAAATTCCAATAAATTTCAACTTTGTCCCTCTACTTCTGAGTAACTCTAAAGGCTATGTTGGGGGGGGGTCACTTATCCTTATAGGCATAATAACCCAGAACTGGCTTATTCACAGGTGGTTTACAACAGCATCAGAATGTGAAGTGCTGGTTCACTATAAGATTATGGCAGAAAAAGATGGTGCCCTCTAATGGGTAACTTAAAGATAATTAATAAGAACATTCACCAAATTTGGACAGGCTTTAAGGAAACCAAGTATGCTAAATTAGAATTGATAATAGCTTACCTAAGGACAAAAAGAAGTGGGTACCATCAGTTCCAAGAACTTAACATCACAGAATGCAGTATGATGTGGGTTACTGTATAGGAACATTATATATATATATTAGAGAGAGAGAGAGAGAGAGAGAGAGAGAGAGAGAGAGAGAGAGAGAGAGAGAGCACCCATGCCCTCCCACACAGAAAGACCAGGAGCAATATTGTTTGGACCTTATTCACATCAGTAGTCTCTTGATATTACTACCAACAAAACCTAATAAAAGCCAGAGAGCCCCTTGACATAGGTCAAAGAGGAGAGACTCTTGTGCTAGACAAAAAGCATTAGAAGTGTAGAAAAGGATCCCATAGGGGCAAATGAAAGGTATTTTCTGAGATGAATTCAAGAGAGTGGGAGTAGGCACAGACTATAGCCTCTCATTTTGATAGAAACATTATAAAACATGAGTGCAATTATCTCCTAATTTCTGCAGGGTTTAGATTAGAAACACTGGATGTTCAGTTTCACATATTTAGAAGCAGAATTTATATCTGAACTCTGTGCACAATAAAAGAATGAGGGGTTTAAGAGTCCAGATAAGTGTTAGAGAAAGGATAATCTGTCCCCCACCCTCTCTCTGTGTAGTGTGTTGTGAGATGTATAAATGAGTTTATAAACAGGAGAAGAATTCACACTATGCCATGAGCTATGTAACACCTGAAACTCATGATGTGAAATCTCAGCATTGACTATATTTGAGTGTTTTGGTACAGGATTATATGAATATCACCAAGAATGTCGAAATTGTGAAAAGTCAAGAACTAGAGAGACCCAAGGTAAAACAAGACAGTGATAATTTGGGGTGCCATCAGAAACTACAAGGTAATTTCATGAATACAGTACCCCCATTTTGAGGTCCACCATGATACAAGCAGCAGCAGTATCTATGCCTAATCTGGAAATGCAAAATGTTTGCTATTAAGGACAGGAGACACAGTGGGAAATGGAATCTCCTGGGCCAGAGCTAAACCAGTCACTGCAATGGGAGAATCATTGTAGTGGATGAAGCAGAATCAGTACACGATGTTTCATTGCCCACATAGTTTGCCCAGTTGGAGGTAATGTGCCAAATAATTAATATCCAACTGAAACCCAAAGAGAGACAACAAATTCAGCCAACGTGAAATGTGTATTAGCAGAAGTAGTTAGTAGCTTATCAATAAGAAGTTTAAAATTTCATACAAAAAGTTAATATTCTCAAAGGCATAAAAATGAGAGTCATCCAAAAAGTAAAGTTAGTTTATAAAAAAATTAAAATAGAGCTGCCAGACTCGGTGGTGCACACCTTCAATCCCAACACTGCCAAGGCAGGGGCAAGAAGATCTCTGTGAGTTTTCGGCCAGCCAGATCTACACAGGAAGTATAGGACAGTCAGGGCTATAGAGAGAGACCCTGCTTTATATTTTTTAATTGTTTTTATTGAGCTATATATTTTTATCCACTTCCCTGCTTTTCTCTCCCCCTTTTCTACCCTCTCCCGTGGTCCTCATGAGAGAGACACTTCTTCAAAAGACCAAGCTTCCCACCAAATAATCCCCAAAGAATTAGAGTTGCAAAAAAAAAAAAAAAAAGGAGATTAAATTTTTAAAACAATAGGCAAAAACCCAAGAAGGACATATATGTGGGCTGAATTACTAAGAAAACAGAGCATTAGATTGTCATAGACTGTGGCAAGGACAGATGAGGGGAAACATTGTAGGAAGAAGCTGTTAATGTGTGCAGGCAATGGATCCGAAAGTTAAATGTCCATTAGAAATAATGCCAGTAAGACATAGACCAAAAGAGAAAGTAATGAGAACAGACGAACAGCTGAGAATCTATGAGCTGAAAACAGTTATGAGTGAGCAAACCCGAGTGAGCTCCTGGGGCCAAGCATGACGATATATTTAAAAAGCACATTCTGATATTCATACGAGAAGTCAAAAAGAATAATAAGGATGATGAGAAAAATCCTTAATGTACATGAAACAAAACGGGATTAATGACAGAAGTCATGAAAATCATATTGAAAGGAAATTCGTCACTGGTACTGCTGTTAGTAGGGCAATGACCCAGTTTCTTACATGCTTTGAGTCTAGAATTCAACACCCAATTGTCACTAAAAGTTAAGAGGGCAAAAATACTTTAAGATACGTAATAAATCAGTTTTTCTTTCTACATGACTTTTCTTATTAAAGAAAGAAAACTAATAAATCTTGTTAAAATGGTGAGGAAAATCAATGAAACGTATTAACAATATATTTAAAAACATGTACAAGATCTCATAATATATATAAAAGTGGAGCATAAGGTGGAAGAAAATGAACATTAGAACAAATTAGTGATGTGGTAGGAGCAGAGCCTTGGGAGTCTAATAAAAGCTGTGAGTTCTCGGGTAGGTATTTCAAGTGTATATGAACAACAGGGAAGATTGGAAGTGTCAAAGACAGCAGTATATACAGCGTATAAATGACCCTGTTCCAGTTGTAGCTCCTTGCCACCCAACTAAAGAAAGACCTGAGGAGTTAGGTACAGCTCAAAGGACAAGAATAAAAACTCTCACAACAAAATAAAGCATTTAAATTTTGTTCTTTGTGATCACATGAATATAAAGTTTTGTGCTGGGAATAACATAGCGTTTGCTTTTTCACATTACTTATAATCTTTACCCACATATATATGACTTCTTCCAAACCTTAGTCTTTGTCAGGCTCCTGTTTCATTCTGGGAAATGAACGGCACCCTTGCCTGTGATGACACTTGTGTCCTTCTGTCAGCTTGTGCCTCACTGTTCACACCACTGTCTTTTCATAATGACGTTTTTCTTTAACACAACAATGCACCTTTCTGTTTTCTTCCTTCTAAGAAAATCACAGTGCACTGAGGTTTAGGTATGGATGTTTTCTCAAAAGCACTTTGCTTTTGTAATTTGCAAACAGCACATACCTACTAGTAAGCCAAGTCTCCTTTAATATCAACAGCTGTAATCTCACATTCAGAGTAGTTGTAGCATCTACATTTCCTGCCCCCATGTGTCGGCTCGTGTTTTGCTTTAGTGAGTTTTCATCAGTAATAGCTTTCATCTGTTCTCAACTGCCATTGTTCGTGAGGCTGAGGTAGGATGCTTGTTAAGTAACACACTATAGCCTCAAGAAGTTCTATTTCACAAAAATGCAGATCTGTTTTAAGACACTTCATTTAAGAAATATTAAAATGAGGAGACATTTTTCACTTATAATCAACGATATTGATTTTACTCTTTTATTTTATGCATATTTTAAAATACAAATGTAGTTTTTTAAAAAGAGTAGAACACCAATTTAACTCAATAAACAATCCCATAGCTAGCTGCTTTAGTAAAGAGAAAGGAAGCCTTAGCAGGTTGAGGCAGTTGTATTCTGAAGGTCGTTTACTAGAAATTCCTTAATGTGTAACAAAGTGTTGATTATTTTAAGAGGTATCATTCATTTAAAAAACTTATAATCATCACATCATCATGTTCAAAAACCAGAATCTATATCTTAGAGATGAAGGGAAAGGAATTTAATTAAGATAGTGAGTGGCCTTTGTTGTTGCTTAGGAACGCAGGTTGCTACTCACTGGAGCCTTCTGTGAAGTTGCTGACCACAGAACTACCCCCAACCGAGCTGCATCTCTTGCCATCCTTGAACCGCTGCCTCCTCCTGGCCCACTGGTCTATTGTTTCTTCCTGGGAACCATCACTGGCTCTTTCACCTCTTAGAGCCAATTCTTGCGATAGCTTTCGGGGGTTATTGTTTTCCAAATTCTGGTCTAGATTAAAACATATTGAATATCAAAGTGAGACATACCTTCAAGATAGGACATGAAATAGTCTTTGAAACACAGACCAAAATATCATTCAGATCCTTCATGTTCCACTTGCTAAGTTGGAGAGAGAAACAAAGATATGTAGTTGGAGCTGCGGGCCTGCTTTTCGTTCTGCCCAGCTCCCGCATGGCTATCTTAACCCTCGAAATAACAACACACAAATTGTATTCTTTTAAACACTGCCTGGCCTATTAGCTCTAGCCTCTTACTGGCTAACTCTCACATCTTGACTAACCCATTTCTAATAATCTGTGTGGCTTACCTGGAAGGATTCTAGCCTACTTCCATCTTGGGCCGGAGCTTCATTGCGTCTGACCTCACTTCCTTCTACCCAGCATCCTGTTTTGTTTACTCTGCCTACCTAATTTTCTGTCCTATCAAAGGCCAAGGCAGTTTCTTTATTAACCAATGAAATCAACACAAAACAGACCCACCTACATCAAAGATACAAATTAAGATTTATTTAGTCCCAAAGTATTGCTTTCTTTGATTACAGGCAAAGAAATGAAATTATTAGGTAAACAATATTACCAATAAAATATCACAATGCGTTTAAGCTGAAAAGGATTAAAAAGAAAACCTGAAGTACATCAACATAAAATCTATAAAGTAAAATCATTGCTTAAAATTTTACTTTTTGATACTATACAAAAGGCAAGCAACACAGATTTGAAAACTTGACTTTTTATTTATTCTGCTCCTAGAAAAAGATGAGATTTTATAATTTTGTGTTTGTTTACTTTTAGAATCTTCTCTCATAATCAAACTGGTAGAAAAATGCATGACCTGCCCTACATATGTGTGTGTCTGTCTGTAATACACATACACACACACAAACATACACATATGTATATTTTGTTTCTGAGTTCTTACTGTGATTACTATGTGAGAAAGAAAACATAGGGATACAAGCTAAGAATGAACCTGTTGTTATATAGACAAAGACTGGTCCAAATAGTATAAGCACTCCATGTTAAGGGCCTGAAGAAACATGGTGGGTCAAGGGTTAAGAAGTTAAATAGGTCAGCTTTGCCTGAAATTGATTTATCAAGAGAAAAAGAAGTAAAAGATTGTAGGATAGACTTTGGATGAACTGTAGAAATGCAGGAAACAGTGGTTGCCATTGTTCACCAACGAGGACGATTTCAGTTTATTGAGAGTAATCTCATTTGATTGGGTTCTTATTTGAATTTTTAATTGTATGCAGTATTGGGAGAGGCAGTACAGGGACCAACACACTTCTGGGGATAGGAAAACAGCTTGTGGGGGATATTCATCCAGATGTGTATGTATCTCCTCCAGGAGGCATAAGTACTATAGGTTCCTTTGCAGTTCTAAAATAATTATGCACTGACACAAATCTTGAATTTTTTTTCTATGCTCTAAAACTAGAAGCCCAAGGGAACCTCCTTCAAGTGAACAAATCTTGGAATTTATGTGTCTGCCCTGGTATCTGGAGCTATACAGGTCATGGCAAACAGTTACTAGGATCAGCAGATTTTGCATTGGGGCTTTATAAAAAGTAGAAAATTGTACAGTTTTTATCCAGTTTTTATATTGTTTTTAGATGATTAATTTTTTATGAATCAAATTTCATATTTTATGGCAACACATGCAATAGTTAATGCTTCTTGTATTATATTTTTATGCCTAAAATTTCAAAAACTTTTGAGTAATTAATTTTGCTCCTGCTTTTAAATTATTCCATTAAAATCTTAGAGAGAATAGAGGAATAGGAAAGATGCTATCTTTCATAAGTTTCTTCATTCTCAATCTCATTTCTGAGCATGTTCGGTATGCTAGCTGCAATTTGAGAGACAGTTTTTACTTATTCAATATGCATTTTTAATTTATGCTATGGAATAATGCTAACATTAAGTATCAAATAATTTGAACTCATTGAGAAGCACAAGGACCTTTTATGAAGTGACCAAAATGATGTTTTGCTGTACCAAGATTGAAACCAGACAGACAGCATTATGTACTTAGGACAAAGCTTCCATCTTAGCCCCTTTCGAGGTCTCAGAAGTGCCTGTGTTATATCAACTGTTTGAGCAAGACCAGGTAACACAAAACGAAGGTCAAAGGCTGCTGGAGTTAAAGGTCCAATGGGTGGTTCAGTTAGGATTAGTTAAGGGTGTCTCTGGTTTTTGTCCCTTGTTTTAATGACTATTCCATATGGCCTTAGGGACATGAATGACCCTCTCCATGCAACACTATAGCAAGGTTAAAAACACATTTTATTACAAGCATATTCCTCCCATTCAAACATGCTTACCTTGCAAGGCTGGAAGAAATCATAGATTATTTATGAGAGGCACAGGCTAACATTTTAAAGAAAATTGATTTGCCAATATATTGATCTTTTAAAGAGAACACTTTTTATTTTATAATAAGCTACAGCTATAGAGACTTTTCTACATACTACTTATGGGTAGGGTTGATTTATTGTGAAGAGATAGGCTGATATATTCTTGCCTGTGTTTGTCTAAGTCAAAAATACTTAACACATCTTGCCAATAAGAAAAAGATCCCAAGCAGTAAAATGTATTTCACCCAAGACCATCCAAGGCTCACACACATAATGATCATAAAAGCTTAACATCCTATTTAACCCACTGTACCTTTTAGAGCCTTCTGTGGTAACAGCAATACATCCACAGGGAGAGAGGAAGCTTCTGTGGGGTCACGTTTGTTCTCACTTTCTTCAGGGTTTCCTCTCGATGCAGTTTTCTGGCACTCTGCTGGCTCCTGTTGGAAGTCGTTCAGTTCAAGACTTTTGTCACCTCCATTATTATTTGGAGCTGTCTCACTGCTTAGTGTCTTATCAATAAGAAACAGCTTTTCTGTAGCACGTCCTGTACCGGCAGACTCAATGGAGTCTGGTGGAAAGTCCATTTGAGAACAGATTTCATTCTGATTCTCACCAGCTAGGTCTTCAAAATCCCTGCGGCATGTACTCTTTACCACTGTTGGTGCCTGATAGTTGTCATCTTCACCATTTTCCAGATACCCTGCTCGCTTGCTAGGGTTTCTTATTGCCACAGGGCAGTTAGAATCAACTGTGCTGTCACTGCAATTTTGAGTAGTGACTTTCTGCTCTAATTCACCAGTTTTGGAGGCCATGGCTGGCACTTCTGTTCTGCTGAGGGCTGTCGTCTCTACATGATTTGTACAGCTCTCTGTTTGATCCCATTCCACAGAGCTGTGTATATTGCCATGACACGGGCTCTTCGAAATTAGGCTGCTGCAGGATGCAAGCCTGGCAATTGGATTCTGTGTGCTCTTCATTTCCAATAGCTGTGTGTTTGCAGAAGAGTCTCTAGGTAACATAGCCTCATTAATGTCTCTGAAAGTCATATCACCATGTACTTTCTCCCGCTCTGTCTCAACCCCATCATATTGGCTAAAGGAAACTGTGTTCTCAGGAGTCTCTACAAGTTCTGAATGTCTGGTGACCCAGTGAGATGAACTGAGCAAAGGAGAAGGGTTCAGAATGTGTTCACTGACAGGGAAAGATATAGAACTTGAGTTAGCACAGCCTTCTGCTGGTCGAGTTCTATCGCTTCTGCAGCTGATGCTGGTTGCTTCTTTTTCAAAGAGCTGCATGGTCAGAAAAGTCAAAGAACAAAATTCAGAGTCTGAGGCATTCTGAATAGGAATTCCAGCCTCCATAGTACTTAGGGGACCATTTGTTTCTGCTGTGCATGGCTGTATTTGGGAATCTGAGGTGATATTTTCCCTGACATCACAGCTGTTTTTCCTCTCTTTATCCACATCCCTAGAATCCCCAAAAGACCTTTCACTTAAATCCGTATTATTTAAAGTTGTGGTCCTTAAAATTTCAGATGAGGTAGGAAGACAAGAGTCAGCTGTGAAGAAATGTTGCTTTGGGGGATTGTCTAGAATAATTTGAAGGACCTTCTGCTGAGATGTGGCAGAATCTCTGTCTTCAGAATCATCTGGGAGAGAAGGCTGTGTGTTGAGTTTCTTTTTCTCTCTCCTGAGAGGTGAGCTTGGAGAAACCACAATTTTGTCTGAAGTCGCTTTCTGGGCAGTATTCACACTCCAGGGAGCATCATGCAAACCATCTGAACTCTGGTTCTGGTTTTTAAGCCTGCAGTTTTCAGGGTGATTTATGGCAGACTGTGAAAGAGACTGACAAGGTTCATTTTTAGTGCGATTCAAGGACCTTTTTCTATATTTTGCCGATTTTTCTATGCTTTTAGGATGAGATAAATTGATGAATATGGTCTTTTTTTTACTTACATATTCAACCATTATTTCTTTACCTACAATGCTTATGTTTATTGATGGGATATCACTTCTTGAAACCTCTCCTTTGCGTGCAGATGGAACCTTATATTTTAACCCTTCTGCTAATACAGTACTATATTTAGCGAAGTTGCCCCGAGATCTGGAACCTCTCTGTACTTGAACAGAATAACGCTGATGACATGTTGGGCATCGCTTTTTCATGGGAACCTGTGCTTCTGTTTTACAGAAAATGCTTTTTGTGGTTTCCACTTGTACATTGAAAGCCCCACATTTGACTGCTGTAATAAATTTGCCTTTTGTTGGCTCAAAGGCTTCTACTGTGTTTGGAATATCCTGTGTTGTAATTTTGCCTGATAATGATTTTTCACAGTCATTAAACATGGCCACTGGTAAGACTTCCTCTAGTGGATGAGAGATGGCCAGAGGAGGGTCATCATTCTCCATCCTCTTGTGTATTTTGCTGTCAGATGGAGGTTGTTTCTCATCTTTGGGGAGAAAAGAGGAATTCTGTTTCCCACTTCTAGAAGCAGATATATGCTCATCTCCATTTGCCTTCGATTTCCCCAATGCTCCAGTCTGATGAAACACAGCCTCTGAAGTGTGTCCCTTTATGTCCTTTTCAAAATCTTTTACATTTTTTTGACATGCTTGACCAGATGGCTGAGACGTACCTAAAAAGAAAGGAGAGAGGAAGGAAAAATGTTTTATGTCCACTTAAAGAGCAGATGTTTCAAATCATATGATGAATCTAGGAATATCATTTGTAAGCATTTTGGGTAACAGTTTCCATCAGTTTTCATGAAAGTCCATTCCAAGTGAATGTATTATTTTAAATTAATTATCCTGGGGTGCATAAGAACACTTGGTAGTTTAGAAAATAAACTTAATTAGGCTTTATTCAAAGACAACTTCTGAATTTGAGAGAAATGCATGCTTCAAAAGAAATGTATGTAACTAGAATTTAAAGGTAATTTCTTGATAAGAAACAAATTGACTTGTTCTGAAATTTGAATGCAGCATTAATTTAAAGACTTTGTCAAACTCCATATAACTTCATAGATTTAAAAATGCTGATAGATTAGAAGAGAATCAGTACAACCTGTAGTCTGCCTTTCAAACACATTTCATTGATTCCATTGTCTTCTAGTTTTTAAAGGGTATCTTTACAAACACAAATTCCTGTGGCATCCAGGCAATATTACAAATAAAATAGGCTTGGTGTGCATATTTAGCTCTAGCCAATAGTTGCTGTGGGAGTAACAGATCGCTTATTGCACATTCTCTCATTTTCTAAGAAAGCACTAGACTCTCTGTTCATATTCTTAATTCTCAAGGATTGACTCACATTGTTAAACATTTCTATAAATTTGAGGCCAGTGAATGCAGAGCCCACATATGACCCAGGGATTGTCAACTGGCAAGTTGTGTTCTTCTATTTCAAAATGCTATTTTACTTTTACTCTATGAAGTTTGTTAACGTGGACATGAGGCATCTATGCTTGTACAAAATATGATGGAGAAATAATATATAATATTGTGTTTCAAATAATACATGAGAGATTGCTAAAGAAAACAGAAAAGATGAATGATAATAGCTACTAGTGCCATGGCAATCAATGAAACAGATGTTCAGTATTCATAGTGATAGGTTAAATATATTTTGTCCTTATTTTGTTTGTTTGTGCATGCATACATGTGTGTGTGTATGTGTGTGAGTGTGTGTGTGACAGAGAGAGAGAAAGAGAGAGTGAGTGAGTGTGTGTGTGTGTGTGTGTGTGTGAGAGAGAGAGAGAGAGAGAGAGAGAGAGAGAGAGAGAGAGAGCCATGACATACATGTGATCAAATTGCAGTTTGCCCCAGAGATTGAACTCAGGTAACAAACTTTGGTGGCAAGGATACTGGACCATCTCACTGGTCCCTCAAAGGGAAAATTATTTAATAAGCTGATTAACTTAAAATTGGTATTAATTTTTTAAAATTAATTCATCTTAAATGTTACAAATTTAAACATAATATACATATATCTATGTGGTATATGCAATGCTTGTAACTTCATGAATCCCTCCCTACACAGAAAGGAAATATCCTTTTACAGAAAAAGGAGAAAAAGGATACTGCAGTTCTTGAAGACTCTGACCATTCCATTTGGCACCCTTCATCCTGAAGGAAGGGCGTCACTTTGACAGTTACTAGGATAATTTCAACGAGCCTGCTGACAATTTGAAAACAATAACGTGGGTACCATGGGAGGGAAGACGGAGAATAATCTCTCTAAAGTCCATTTATAATCAATCATGGACATGGTAACAGTTTATGGACTAGCAGATTTTATTTTCCAGAACTAGAGATTAGGATTGATTCTTAAAATAATGTATTATATAATAAGGGCAATTAAGTATATAGCTTTTAGCATTTGATAATTTTGCACTTAGAGTGGTTTTTGATTGACCTCATTCCTAATGTGGGATCTCCCTCTGTATGCTATGAGTATGTTTTATTATCATTGGTTATTAAAGAAGCTGTTTTGGTCAATGGCTTAGTAGAGTAAAGTCAGGCCAGAAATCTGAACAGAGATATAGAGAGAAAGGAGGCAGAGTCAAAGAGATGCCATGTAGCTGCCAAAGGAGAAAGACACCAGTCACAAGCCATAACCTTACTGATGGGCTGCAGCCTAGTGGTGATACACAGATTAGTAGAAATGGGTTTGTTTAAAATGTAAAAGTTATCTAGAAGTATGCCTAAGTCATTGGCCAAACAAAGTTGCAATTAATAGAGTTTCTGTGTCACTATTCGCGTCTCAGGCAGTCTGGAATGAACAAGCAGTCTCCGTTTACAAAATGGCACACCAATAGGGGCCGACTACATGGCATACCAAAATGGGTGGACTACATCCACATAAAACCTGAGAGAACTTGGGAAGGAATTCTAAACGTAAAAAACAGAGTTAAGCATGGCTTCATGGTAGTTGTATTTTCTCAGGTGGGCTCTTTTTTCTAGAAGCAAGCAGAGGCATGATTCCTTTAAGAGAAGGTTTGCTGACTCACTGGTAGTGGCAGAAACTGTGTGGCTCCTTTAAGAAGGATTCCTGGTTCATGCAAGTTGCACAAACAGCTCCGGTTCTTTCAGGAGGCAGAGCACTTAAATGGGGTTTGTGGGTGGCATGCTGCAATTAACTTGATGGCAACATGGGCCAGCTGCTTACCAGAGTTGAGGTGGTGAGCATAGCTCCCACCGGGAAGTCCCAGAGCTGGTGGTAAAGATATCTCTGCCATATTATTTTATATAGGTTTGTGGTTTACTGATAAAGATGTGGGGCCTCTGTCTCCTTTGGTAGCTACATGACATCTCCATGACTCTCCCTTCTTTCTCCCAGCATTCAGTTTAGTTTTCTCACCTAGCTTTATTTTGCCCTGCCACAGGCCTAAAGCAGATTCTTTATTAACAAATGGTAATAAAACATATTTATAGCACACAGAGGATAATTCCACATCAACTTTTAACTTATTTGTATAGCATTTCCTAATACAGATCTACCTTTTTCAGATATCTCTAGGATAATAAACAAAGTATATATAGATGTAGTTAATTTTGTACATACCCTTCACCAAAGCATCAAATTGGACTTACATACTGTAGTATTCAGGAGTTTCCATTTCCTATAGGCTTTTCTTCTTTTCCTTCTCATTTTTAGTAGATGTATATCTCTTCATTTATCTGTACCTTTTGAAAGTACCAAACTTAAAATTATTTTCATTCAGAATTTAGATTACATCAAATTATGAATTAGCTCATTTATCTATTTGTCAGCATTCTATCTTTCTCTGGCTTCTCTGCAGTGTTCTATTTTGACTATGTGATATTGTCCTATGAATATTCTATCTTCCTATTTAGTTGAATCTCAACTATTTATTGCAATGAGTCATACCATGTGAAAACTCAAGTATATATACATGCAAACACAAACACAGGGTTTTAGACGTTTCAGATTCAAATTATACAGTTACATTGTTTTTTTAAATAGATTTTTATTGAGCTCTACATTTTTCTCTGCTCCCCTCCTTGACTCTCCCCTCCCGCTTTCGACCCTCCCACAAGATCCCCATGTTCCCAATTTACTCAGGAGATCTTGCCTTTTTCTACTTCCCATGTAGATTAGATCTATGTAAGTCTCTCTGAGTTACATTGTTTAATAAATTTATTTGTATTTTATGAGTACAAGTATTTTTCGACATGAGTGCATAAATAGCTAGTGTCTATCATGTCAGGAAAGGTTATAAGATATCCTGAAACTAGAGTTGTGGACTGTTATTAGTTTCCATGTGGGTGCTAGGAACAGAACCTATTCTCTGCAAGAGGATAGTTCACTTTTTCGGCCACTATTTAATTATTATTTGTATTTTTTATTATTGTATTTTTCTTATGCTAATAAAATACTCTAATTTTTGTGATTTTGACCTAAGTTTAAAGTAATTAGATTTTTAGTCTCATTGAATTAAGTGGTATAAGAGACAATGTTTTGCCTCCATTGTATTATCATCCTGCATATAATATTTAAATATTGTGAGACTGGATACACACATTATCAAAATTGGCAGTTCTTCCTAGCAGATAAAATTCTTTACCTCTGTTGTAAAACAAAGGCTTATATTCCCTGTTGCTGATATCTTCAGTAACAGCAAGCATTGGAAAGAAGTATTTGGGAGAGGGTAGTATCCTTAATACTCATGCAGTGCTGTTGGTAGGCATCTGCCTTTGTGTGCAGTTATATCTGATTTTCATTGTGCTTGTGTCCTACAATGAATAAACGTCTGCAAAATCAAAGAAAAGAAGTTTGCATGGATAGAAACAGGGGAGTTTTATGTGCAGGACTGAGCAACCTTTGTCTGTGGACCAATCAATAAAGATGCTTATTTTGCCAAATTAAATGGGGCTGGCTTATTGCCAGTTTTTGTAAAAATGTACTTAAATTCATCTCAACTCATTTCCCCCACATCAAGGTGTCTATTGATTCCAAATCATCCATATTCTAAAAAGTATGGTAGCACTATAACTTTTTGCTATATAATGTTTTCTTCCTTACAGCATCTTTGTTCTCTGGAAAAGTTGGCATTCAATGGCACTTCCAGATGACTTTCTACTCTCTCCCTAAAAACATGAATAAGTCCATAGAGCTGATATAAGAAGTAATAATATTTTCCCCTTAGAAAGACAATGTGGGAATTTGATTTGGGACAAATTACAAATACACAATTTGACATCTTCAATCATTGTCTTATATGTATATTGGGTTTGCAAACTTTGAAAATGCTTCAAAATAACTTGGGTGGTTTATAAATTATTTCTGTATAGTTTTATACAGTGGGAGTAGAAAATGTAGCGATCCTACTGTATTCAGTGGAGAACCCTTTGGGTGTACACTCAGAACATCTGGGTTTGTTGTCTGGCTCAGATGGCTATTTAGCATTTCTTACAATCTCTGTAAAACTTTTTTTTAACCTCTGAGATAGAGATGGGAATACATTTTTTTTGAAATAGTTTTCTTGAAGAAACACAATGCAAAATGCTGCAAACCATCCTCGTCGAATAACACCAGTTATTCTTTATGCAATCTTACTGTATATGTACATTTAATAAATTAGGTTCATAATTATCACTGTACAGTGACTAGTTATGACAAGGTCATCACATACAAGACTGTCGTTTTGAAGATGGGCAACGGAAACTCAGATTAACTAGATTTAGGCCCAGGTTATTAGGAATTAGGTGAACTCTCTTTTTCTCTTTGAGCAGACACACATTGTTTAGATGCTCTGGATTGCTTCTTCTCATACTGTGAAATTTTAGAGTTGATTTGTGTTTTCTCCGTGAGAGAGCACAACTTTGTTACAGAAAATTTA
The DNA here is from genome assembly GCF_950005125.1 of Chionomys nivalis. Classification (NCBI taxonomy): domain Eukaryota; kingdom Metazoa; phylum Chordata; class Mammalia; order Rodentia; family Cricetidae; genus Chionomys; species Chionomys nivalis. The sequence goes on along the minus strand of NC_080087.1, from coordinate 98,714,689 downwards.
ATATACTGATCAATGTGTACCCAGTATTTTGCATAGTGCTCAGCATATAAATATGCATGAGTAAATGAATTTGATGGTCTGTGCCAATATGCACCTAATTATGTTTTACTATGGTGCCCTTTCTTGTTTCTAAATGTATTTGATTTGTTGGTAGCTAATAAAGTTCCAGTTTTATAGCAAAACATGCTGAAAATGTCCTCTGTATCTCCCTTGTTTTCTACTTCTACAAAGGTGCAAATGTTAGCTCATGGCAGTGCCCAGAATAATTGGTTTATATGAGTCACATGAGCATACAGAAGGGTATAATTAATCCTACAGTACTGGAAGCAAAGTATATCTTTATTTGTCTGTTTGGCACTGTATGCTGTAAACACATTGTCTATTTTTTAAAAGATTTTTATTTATTATGTATATAGGTTTCTTCCTTCATGTATCCTGCAGTACAGAAGAGGACACCAGATCTTATTACAGATGGTTGCGAGCCACCATGTGGTTGCTGGGAATTGAACTCAGGACCTCTGGAAGAGCAGCTAGTGCTCTATTCCTCTGAGCCATCTCTCCAGCCACCTGTCTACTTTTTTTTAATTTTCAATTAAAAATTTCCCCCTCCTCCCCTCTTCCCATTTCCCTCCCCCTCCTCCCTCCCGTCCCCCTCCCTCTCCAGTCCAAGGTCCTCCCCACTTCATCCAGGTCTAGAAAGGTGAGCATTCAAACAGACTAGGATCCCACAAAGCCAGTACATGCAGTAGGATCAAAGCCCAGTGCCATTGTCCTTGGCTTCTCAGTCAGCCTTCCTTGTCTGCCGCGTTCAGAGAGTCCGGTTTGATCACACGCTCCATGAGTCCCAGTCCAGCTGGCCTTGGTGAGCTCCCATTAGATCAGCCTCACTGTCTCAGTGCTTGGGTGCCCCCCTCGCGGTCCTGACTTTCTTGCTCATGTTCTCCCTCTTCCCGCTCCTCATTTGGACCTTGGGAGCTCAGTCCAGTGCTCCAATGTGGGTCTCTGTCTCTATTGAACCTTAACAGAATGAAGGGTTGGAATAGCCAGCTGTCCCTTAGTATTCCCGACTCCTTGTTTCTTTTGTCCCATGTGAACCCTTCTTCAAGACTTTCAATCATTTGAATGCTTTTTAAAAATTATCTCTACTTTCTTTAGAAAAAAATTCTAATAAATCTATCTTTGAGTTCTTAAAGAAAATAACTAAGGCAGAGGAAGATTTTTTTACAATGTTAAAAAATTCTACTTTTTCAAAAAGATTTAAAGTTATGATTAGAAAATCAGAGTAAAATCCCCGTACATAGTTTAGAATTTTTTTTTTTGATTTATTTATTACGTATGCAGTCTTCTGCCTGCACATACATTTGCATGACAGAAGAGGGCCCCAGATCTCATTACAGATGGTTGTGAGCCACCATGTGGTTGCTGGTAATTGAACTCTGGACCTCTGGAAGAGCAGCCAGTGCTCTTAACCTCTGAGCCATCTCTCCAGCCCCTAGTCTAGAATTTTTAAATTTTTAATTTCATTTGGAGGTGTTATAGTCATACCATCAGTTCCCTAAAAATTGATAACGTTTTTTTTTTTGTTTTTTTTTTTTTTTGGTTTTTCGAGACAGGGTTTCTCTGTGGTTTTGGAGCCTGTCCTGAAACTAGCTCTTGTAGACCAGGCTGGTCTCATCTCGAACTCACAGAGATCTGTCTGCCTCTGCCTCCCGAGTGCTGGGATTAATGGCGTGCGCCACCACCGCCCGGCACACGGCTTATTTCTTATCTTTTAAGCAAGGGTTTTGCTTTCTTTCTCAGTCTCTTACCCGCCCCCCCCCAACTTTCCTACATATGAGAAGATGAATTTGCCACTTAGTTCGTGCTAAAATGAAGCTGACTCTGAGTTTCTCTCCTTTTCAGCCATCATGACAAATTTCTTTGATTCTGTATTATGCTCGATCAAATTCCTTATTTCATGGATGATGTGAGCATTTTTTGATAATGTAAGTATCTCTGGACCTTTTTTTCCTCAATTATCCCCTTTGCCTCAGTGTCATTTTCTCTCATCAGCCTGATGTCTCCATCAGCTGTCACATACCTAGACAACAACACAGATTGAAGTTTGGCTATTTTCTGACTCAACACTCTTCACCTTTTGAATTTTTTTCAAGTTCCTTTCAAGCAGTCTATTATATCTTTGGACTCCACTGACAGGACTCTTGCCTAGGTTCCAACTGACATCTAGATTGCTAAAATTCAGCCACTTCTTAGTTCTTTAGTAGGTAAGAAGCGACACACAACAGTTAAAAAGATGCATCTTCCTGAAAATTGAACTATTGTCCCCCGAGTCTGGATGACTTCTGTTTTCTTCCCCGAGTCCGGATGACTTCCGCTTACTCAGTTTTCTCCTCTGATACTGTGCAGTCTGTCAGCGGCATCTCCATCCATTCAGCCACAGTTATGCTTCTACGTATCGTATTAGATCCTTCTCTAAGCTGCTCTACCAACTCACCGGCAAGTTTGTCTCACTCTGTCTGCAAGTGCACACACAGAACATGGACTATGCATAAACAAATGTTTAAAATCTGGATTATCGTAACAGCTTTTCAAGTACTTTTCTTCTAAATTCATAACCTTTTAATATTTGCAGAGAAGCCAGACTAATTTTTTTTAAAAAACAAAACTAAATTATGCCACTTCCATTTTTAATGATTTTTAAGGACTCCCCCATTTCACATTTGAAAAGTTCTAAGCACTTTATTTTTTATACGCATACCCAGGATTTAGTTTTATCCACAAATAATGTGTATCGCTACTAGGGTTTATGATATATATTGAAAGAATCCATTCCGTTATGGATCTTCTGGGTTTGTATTTTTATGAATATTTATTTGTTGTGTTCTAAGAATCAGTGGTAGAGCTCAAAAAAGTTGCAGTTGTAGAAGCTGCTGTGTCGTATCTGGTGTGTTGTTCTTGATGAGCTTCTATCCCAGTGGGCTTTGTCCCACTATGCTAATTCACAGAAGAATAAGGGAGAGGGTAAACAAGCAGTACTAATACCCTTTTCTGCTGCAGAACGGAGGCATGGTATCATTACACTCAGAAAACAGAAAGGCATTCTTAATTTTTTTACTAGTTCTGACAAATTACTTAAAATTCTTCTATTTTACTGATAAGCTGAATCATTCCCTTGAAACATTGAAATATAATATTATGTTACCAATAAAGGAAGAAAAGTTCACAAAGGAGAGATATTTATCACTATTAAAATTCTAGGAAACTAAGTTATGGAATAAATTCATATATTAAAAACTCAAATTCCAAGGCAGGACACCATCCAACACTATTTGTGAGGCATACTACTTCTAGTTTTCTATAAAATCAGCAAGAAATCAATATTTCCTTTGAATTATTTCCTAGATCTTAGCACAGAGTTTGCAGCAGAAAGACTGCAAGTTCTTGTGTTTCTGTGTGCATGTGCACACACACACACATAGAGGCCAGTGATAGATGTTACACTCTTCCTCAATTGCTGTGTTTCTAGCTTTGTATTTACTCTGCACAAGCTTGAGTCATTTGAAAAGAGGGAGTCTCAGTTGAAAAAATATTTTCACCAGAGGACTATAGGCAAGTCTGTGATACATTTTCTTGACTGATGATTGATATTGGAGGGTCCAGATCTCTGTGGTGCCACCTCTTCTGGGTTGATGGTCCTGGATGCTTTAAGAAAACAGACTATGGTATTATGGTATGTACTCACTCATAAGTAAATACTAGCTATAAACAAAGGACATTGAACCGATAGTTCATGATCTTAGAGAAGCTAAGTAATAAGGTGAACCCACAGAAAACCATATATAGATCCATTGGAAACAGACAAGTTTGCCTGACAAAGTTGGAAGCATGGGGGTTCGGGAGAAGGTAGGGTGGGAGGGGAAGAAGAGGGGAGAAGAGGAAGGGTGAGAAGAACTTGAGGGAATGGGATAGTGGAGATGAAGGAAGGACAGAGATGAAAGCAATGAAAGAGATATCTTGATTGAGGGAACCACTGTAGGATTAGCAGAAATCTGGCTCTAGATAAATTCCCAGGGATCCACAAAGATGACCCCAGCTAGGACCCTAAGCAACAGAGGAGAGAGGGCCCAATCTTGACTTGCCCTGTGGTTAAATTGATGAGTGTCTTGGACTTCACCGGAGCCTTTGGCGACTGATGGGACAGAGGCGGGGACCTGCATCGGAGCACTGCACTGAACTCCCGAGGTAAGTTGGAGAGTGGGAGGAATGAGAATGTGAGCAAAGAGGTCAAGATCATGATGGGTTCACCCACTGAAACAGTCTACTTGAGCTAGTGGGAGCTCACCAATTCCAGTCGGACTAAGAAGGACAAAGCCTGGGACCAAACTGGCCCCTCTGAGTGTGGTTGACAGTTTCATAGCTGGGGCAGACAGAGGGGCCACTGGTAGTGGCATCGGGATTTGTCCTTACTGCGTGTACTGGATTTTTGGGAACCTATTCTCTTTAGATGGTGCCTTGCTCTGCCTGGATATAGTGGGGAGGGCCTTAGACCTTCCACAGGGCAGTGTGCCTTGCCCTCTCTGGGATTGGATGGGGGTGGAGTGGGAGGGTGTGTGGAGGGAGTAGGGGGAAGTGAGGAAGTGGGAGCTTGGATTGGACTGTATGGTGGGAGAGGAAAGTTTGTTTGTTTGTTTTTTTAACATATATTTAAAAAAAGAAAGAAAGTAGACTGAGCAAGTCATGGAGAACAAGACAGTAATCAGCCTTTTTCCATGGCTTCTGCTTCAGTTCCTAAGTCTAGGTTCTGGTCCTTAAGAGGCGTGGATGATGAACTTACAATTTGTAAGAGAAAATAAACCCTTTTCTTCCCAAATTGCTTAAGACTGCAGTGTTAGATCACAGCAATAGAAACCCTATCTAAGACATGCTGTATCTTACTATCTTGAAGAACCCGGAGCTCATTGATCTGGGAAGACATCTGGGAAGTATTTTAAAGAACCTGGAGATCATCAATATACCTAGGGCTAGAAGGCTCAAGGGTTCCAAGAATCCCTGACTCCTTTTCCTCAGTGCTAAAATAAAAGAAGCACTCTGTCTGTCACTCACTTCTGGGTTTTCTGTGGATTTTGGGGATTCAAGCTTAGGTTCTCATGCTCTTCTGAAAAACACTTTGCTGACTGAGCTAATTTCCCAGGAAACTGTACTATTTTTTTTAACCCATACAAGTAAAACAGAATCTGAAAAGTACAAGTTTAAAAATATTAGCGGTATGGTATTCACATTCATTTTGAAAGTATGCTCAAAGCTTAAAATCCTGCCCTTGAACATCATTCTTGACTTTGGGTAGCTTGGGAGTTAAAACAAAACAAAACAAAACAAAACAAAACAAAACAAAACAAAACAAAAACAACTATAGTCTTTTGTCCCTAATTTGTACAAACATAGAAGAAAGGGATATGGATTATTTGTAGGAAAATAGCTATTTCAGTAATGCCCACACATCACTTAGTACTTGGATTCAATGGGCAGACAGTGATGAGGATGCAAACTTCCAAACACAGGATGTGAGAGTAATTCTAACTAAATTGTTTGCTAGCGTCTTAGAATTAAGCATCCTTAATGAGCATTGTTTAAGGAACCCTCAGTGCTTTTGGGAAGTTGTCCTTTACTACTCTGTTTCCTTGCCCTTGTGAAGTCTGAATATATTCATACTTTTATACACATTTATATGCACAACAGGTTGAAACATATTCAGTTGAAATAGAAACAACCAAACTTCATATCTAGTAGAACCAATTTTCCCTTTCTCCAAACATTTTATGAATAAGTTTCTGAGGCATATAAACAGTATTTAGGTTGATCCTTTAATGAGGCCATTGGGGCATGAATCTTTTAGGATTTTGAGTTCTGAGAGCTTGGTATATAAGAGTCCTACTATGAACGTAAGTGTGGGACCGCCACTATCCTTTACACATAGCAGACCAAACATAATTAAGAGGATGAGACTAAATCTTGAAGGGTAGAAAGGTCTACCCCATGCATATTAAAGTAGAGTCTCTAGATTCTAGAGTCTAGAGGAATAAAATACAGATAGGAAAGAGTATTGCCTAGTATACTTTGCTATTATTCATTATTGTTGGTGTTTTAAGGTACTGGGAAACAGAATTATACTAGTAAACCAAAGAAAGATGAATTCCACCTGTAGCTAATTTGATACATTAGGTGGCACCAGGAAGAAAAGGATGAACTAAAATAAGAATCCCTTGTAGTTTCCGTGTCCGTCGTGTGTTTGAGGATACCATTTATTCCCTCATTTCACATCAGAGAAAATGAAAAAGTTGCAAAGTATGCAAGGAAATGATGCACCAAGCAACTTCACTTTACTCTTCACTATGTTGGACTCTAAATATCAAGGATATTTTTAATTAAGATGCTTTAAAGATTTTCACTGCTTTGCTCTGTTAAACACAGGAGGTTTTCTTTTACATCAGGTACTCTTGACTTCCTTTCTCCTACAGGATGACTTCAGTGAAAAATATGAAATTAGAATTGGGAACATATAGTATACCTATACTAGACATAATCTTCAAATTTTGTATATTGAGGTAGGAGCTAGTATGTAGGTTAGACTAGATGTAAGAACATGAATATAATGCAAATTTCAAGGACTGTATTCCAATTTGAATTTTTTGAGTTGAGCAACATAATAATTATTTATATTTATAGCCATATATTCAAGATTTCTGATTCAAGCATATGCATTTTTAATCTTCTGCTCCACACATACCAGGAAGCTTTGAGTTGGCCCACCCCAACATCTACACCAACTATGACCTGCCTGAGTAAATGAAGGGGACCAGTCCTGCAGAACCATAGCCACAGGATCTCCATGACTTGGAGCAACATCAGCATATCCAAGAGAAGATTTGTAAGGTTCCAACATTGATGGGGTAGCAGGAGCCAGAGGCTTTGAACCAAATAAACAACTCATTGCAATGAACATTTGCAAGTAAAGTTGCTTGGGCAAAGGCAAAAGGGTCTACTACTTGACACATGGCAGCTCTCAGTGTCTCTACAACAAATGAGTATGTGATGGAGAGGCAGGTAAGATGGAGGAGCGCAATTCTTGTTTGTTTATTTTTTGTTTTTGTTTCTTTTGCCAGGGAGGCTACTACAAGGGTGGAGAGCAGACATGGAAGGTCTGGGAAACGAGTGGGATTGGGGCCCAAGATGTGAATGTCCCAAAGAATTAATTTAAAAAAGTAGATTAGAGAAAGATAAAATTGGACAGGGTGAATGGAACTTTATCCAGAGAATCTTGGCAATGTTAATATGCCAAAATCTGGAAGCCCAGAGGAAACTTGCCACGGATTCAGCTTTGCTTTGTTCCACACTATGTTCCTTCTTTCGATCCTGGCAGACTGAGCTTAAATATGTTTTTCAACATTTTGATGCAACAGCAGATTCTATTTCTTCCTGTATCAACAAGTTTCTAGGAAGAAGACTTAGTGACAGATAATTAAATTCTTCCCCTCAGTCCCGTGGATGTTCACAGGCTGTACCCAAACTGTGTTCTAATCTCAGGTGTTACCTCCCCAATATCCTTTCACCTCCTGCTAACCATGACTTGTGACAAAAATCTAGCAAGTCAAATTAGCAGTCCAGGGTTGCTGGAGTAAGAAGACAAATCATGTTGACTTTTTGATTGCTTGTGTTTCTAGTGACATTGTGTTGACATTCAGCTTCACAGAGTCAAGGGTTCCTATGATTTGAACCTAACTGTCTGCATGAGCTGAAATTGTTGGTGAATACATGGGGGATTGCAACACAGTGGAAGCATTTGGATTGCTCAGTGCAAAACCCTGCAGCATCTTTCTGTTTTTTTCTCTGCCTGAGACTAAGGAACGCTGATCTATAACCACACCAATCAATTCTAGACAGTAGTAAAAATCTCACATACTATTAATAAATACCAAGCAATCTTTACAAAGCCCTGCTTTGCTTATTGGATGCTAAGAAGTGTCTGTGATTTAATTTACCTCTTCAAATTATTTCTATGAACATGAAAAACTTTATTTAAAATGCTTTAATGGCAATAATATTGCCTGCTACTTATTGAGCCAAGTATTTTAAACAATATTTAAAGATCTGTGAGCAATATCATACCTCATTGCTTGTTCATAATTTTAATTTGTTAGGTACCTTAAAATATTTTTACACCAGATAAGTAATTTGGTAAGAATATTAATGTAAGGAAGATAAAAGTGCCCCAAAGAGACTTGAACTAAAAGATTTATTAGAGAAACTTCAACAAGGTTAGAAACACCATTTACAATATTTCCTATGTTCACTTTATCCATTAATAATCTTCTGCAGAATAATCCAAACATTTTTGCTTATAAGCAAGGAGAAGTTGTTTTTAAAAAGTCATATGCTTGGTATTTTCTGCATTATCTTATTTGTTTGCAAATTGGACCAGCAGGAAGGCTCAGTGTGGAAAGAGGCTTGCTTCTGCACAGTCTGATGACCTGAGTTTTAGACACTGAGCCCACACAGTGGAATAAGAGAAGAGACTTCTAAATGTTGTTTTCTGACCTCCACATGCTGCTTTGGGGTACGCACGTGCACACACACACACACACACACACACACACACACAGGAACACTAAATTAATATACTGTTAACAGAGTTTGCAAATTGCACTCTGTCCAATGGCGAAGGAAAATGAACAGTTGTTTAGGATTACTTTAGGACTATGTTTATGTTAGACAAATAATCAGTGCTAACATTCCACCTTAGAATTTCTGAAGTCTGGCCATTCTCATAAGAATATCAGTGCACATTTGACAGCATATGCATTTCACAAATCAGAAAACATACAGAACTTTTATTCTGCACGTTGCAAAAATAATCAAGAACCAGACCATGAAAGAAGCATATATTATGAAAGAGTTTAGAAGCTTATCCACCGAAGTTACATTCCTGTTGTATCATTTTAAAGAAATTTGCAAACTTACTAATTGAACAACTTTTTTTTCTAGAAGTGAAAGAAGCCAAGACTATTTCATGAACACCCTAAATGTAAGTTCATTCACAGGTTGTTAAAATCTTATTTGAATAGTTAAAAGGCTTTATCTTACAGTTAGTATAAAGGTCAGCTGCTAGCAAGAAGAACAAATAAAGGCAGATGGTAGAGATTTGTGTTTTTAGCTTTGTTTCCAAATAGAGTCTAGTCTAGTCATTTGGTATTATAAACATGTACTAGGAAAAATGAAGTTAAAATTCTCAGAGAGGAAACGGAGATTAAAAAGTATCTGTTAAATTCTATGTTGTTTTGTGTATATATATATATTGAGAGAAGGCTTCTCTGTGTAGCTCTGGCTATCCTGGAAGAACAGGCTGGCCTGGAACTCACAGAAAACTGTCTGCCTCTGCCTTGTTCTAGGATTAAAGACATGCACCACCACTGCCTGACTAAATAGCTAGAGACTTAATGAGGAAAATGAGGCTCTTTTTCAATCCTAAGTGATGAAAGAAGTCTTGCAGAGAAAATGTATATTATCATAAAAATCTTGGTACACATAAGATCATCTAGCAACAATATTAGTTTATTTTAATAAGGTCTGATTAGAAACTATTCACCCCATACGCCATGGCCAGAATATCTTCCTATAAAATTGACATAAACCATATAACATTTGAGACTGTCATTAAAAATTTTATGTCCTTAGCTTTTCTTTTTCTTGATCTCACTTTAATCTTTTAGATGATTAATATAAGGCACAAGTGAGCACTCATGTAGTATTAACTCTGAAGTAAAGAAACATTCTATGAACATAGAGAAAATCATTTTGATTCTCATTAGTGAGTTTAATTTTGCAATAGAAACAAGGCAGAGTATAGGAATTCAAAACAAGGTCTACAGCTTAGAAATGAAACTGACCCTTTCTGCATTTAGAGTGAATTTCAATTATGCTTAGCAGCTTGGCTCGTCATTTGCATTTTCCTTGCTTTCCAAAGGCACAATGTATTTGGAATAACCAAATTACGATATGGATAATGCCTCTTCAAATGAACATGTGATGTCTTTCTTAGCATAAATAAAAGCAGCCTGAATTCATTGTTTAGGCTACTTTTCAGGATGTCTCCATCTTGTTTGTTCACAGAGTAAGTTACAAACACTGCTGGATAGTTTGTCATTGGAAGGACACAGAGTGAAAATTGTCTTCATATACAACATTCAAGTCATTTTCCTTGGCTATTATCCTTTGTCACACAAACATCTCAGGCCAGCAAATATTAAAATAGACACTATTTCAATTCTGAAATATACACTTACATATAATCATACATACATATAATCAGTTTACCTGAACAAAGCCTTCACAAATTGCTCAGCTCTGAGGGAAACATTGATAAAATTCAAGTGTGCAGCTTGAATGGCAAGAAGATAAAGTAGGTTTTGAGTGGCTAGTCTTGTTCTATTTTGGTTTTATCTGGGTGTTCCAGGTCCCAAATCTGATTAGCATATTTAATCTTATGCAGTGTCAGGAATGGTTTGCCATCCCTTAATCAGTCTATTATTAGCACTCTTAATTGTTCCTAATAGCTTATTTTTAAACACACCATTAGTATACAATGAAGCATTATGGATTTTTTTTTATGGTTTTGATTTTGACACTGGTGTGTGAGAAACATAGGCATACCGTACACATGATGCATACAAGGAAACCTAAACCAACACGAACATGTAAATGATCTAATTCATTGTTTATGAGTTAGGTTAATTAATAAGGGATTGCAATATCTTTGTGTTGCTGTCAGGGATGGAAGCAGCAAGTTGCATAAGGGTTAGAGCTGATAAAGATTTTGATCTGGAAGACTAGAACTAGAGCCCCATTTCCACATTCCATGACTCAGAATTTTTGAAATTCCATGAAAGGTGAGTGCATTTTAGAATTTTCGAATGGACAAAAGTCTGATTGCTATTTATGTTATGGAAGGGGAGGAAGAATGGAATTGGAAGGGGAGACAGTTTTTTCAGAAGCATCTTGAAACTTCCAGCCAGGCAATGGTGGTGCAAACCTTTAAGCCCAGCACTCGGGAGGCAGATGTAGGCGGATCTCTGTGAGTTTGAGGCCAGCTCACTCTACATAGCTAGTGCCCAGACAGCCAGGGCTACGTAGAAAAAACTTGTTTGAAAAACAAAAATAAAAAGAAACCAGCAAGCAAGCAAGCAAGCAAATAAACAAACAAAAAAACAAAGCCAAGCAACCAAACCAAGCCAAAACAAAACAAAACAAAACAAAAAACAACTTTCAAACACCAGCACTTCAGTAACCCTCAAACTGCTTGTCATGCTAAAAAAAATGTGAACCACGAGAGAAGAGAAGCCCGGGGTCCTAGACTATCCACAGAACTGAAGGCCCACAAATCACAATCCTAGAGAACATAGACAACAAATGAGGTCCCTAAGAGAAACATACATGGATCTAATCTACATGGGAAGTAGAAAAAGACACGATCTCCTGAGTAAATTGGGAGCATGGGGACCTTGGGAAAGGGTTGAAGAGGGGAGGGGAGAGGCAGGGAGGGGAGCAGAGAAAAATGTAAAGATCAATAAAAATCAATTAAAAAATTTAAAAACTTAGAAAAGAACAAAAAACTGAAGCTGAAACTGGTGACAATAGACACATGAGCTGTTCCTTCATGGCTCAAAGCTAAGAAAAGCTAAATGGTGAACTCAGGTAATAGTTGTGGTTAACCAGTCCTGTCAAACACCCATCCTGAGTTTGGTGTTTAACAGCCTTTAACTGAAGGCAAAGTTAAACCACAGAAACAGAATGTGGTTCATTATTTCTCTGTTGGTTGGGAGTGGAATGTAGTTTAGTGTCTAAGGTTCCTGTTGTCCTGGAAAGTACAGAGCTAATTTCCACACCTGTAATAAATAGCCTGTGCAAGGGTCTGAGACTCACAATTCTATGTCCTCTTTGCTGTGCTCATCTGACCTTCCATGCAGAACGTCCCTATTGAGACTGTATTAAAAGCCACCTTAACCTGTCCTCTGTACTTGAGTTCACTCTTCAGTAAGCCACCATTGAGAGCGAATGATCTTAACCTTAGATTTCTCATCCAAGCACCAAGGTGATACTCCAGTTCTCTAGGAAGAGTAGCATATAATTTTGGACATAATTATTAGGGATATTTTTATCTTTCTGGAAAAAAAATTTGAGACAATGAGACAAAGTGTCATTGTGTAGCCCAGGCTTAACTTAAACTCAAGACATTTTAAGGAGTCTCAGCCACGCAAAGGCTAGGATTACAGCACGCAATACCATACAGGTTCCCTACGATCATCTTTAATGAATTTTATTAATGCATAAAAATTAACAATTTCTGTCATTCTTTTCAAGGTCTTAAATTATGATACACAAGTTTCAAAAAGAAATGGTGAGTTGAAATTGGGCAGCTAAGTTATGCTAAGCAATAGGTTGTTTTCTTTTCCCAAAAAAGGCTTCCTTTAGAAGAATTTTTAAAATGTTTAAAGCATTCTATTTTATTTTTATTATGAATATGTGCATATGGGTGTTGGATGAGTATGTGGATACAATTGTCTACAAGAGGCCCGAGGAGGGGATTGAATCCCCTGAGTTGGAGATACAGACTGATACGGTCCTTGATGTGGGTGTTGAGAAATGAGCTTGGACTTTTTAAAAGATACAATCTTAACCACTGAGCCTCTCCCAGTCCCTTTGTCAATGGTCATTTCCAACATGGGAGCTTAGGCATCATGATCTTTAACTTCCTTCCTCAAATCCCTCACAAAACTGCACCTTTTTATCCTCAATGCTTGAATCTCAGAATCTCCCTCTCCTACTCAGACATACTTTTTTCCTCCTTCTCCTCTCCTCCACTCTCCCTTTCCCTCCTCCCTCTCTGCTCTCTACCTCTTTCCCCCTTTTTCTCCCACCTCTTCCTTCACTGCCGCCATCTTTTTCCCACCATTCACCTGGTCTTCCACATTTGTCTTACTGCACACAGTTTTAGTCCAAACCCATTCTTTATTTAACAAGGATGTCCTCTGGGGAATTAATCTCATTCTTCAGCTTCACTGAAAATTGCAAGGGAGGAGCGAGGACCAGAGGAGAGGAGGATGCCAGGGCACCAGCCACCCAGCCACACAGCCAGCCACTTGTGAATGCCTGGTCTCAGTTTGGCTTGTTTCTAGTCAGTTTTCTAACTTATCCCATTTCTCTTTATGTTTTTTTCTTTCTTTATTCTGTATATCTTTCTTTCTTATTCCATGGCTGATTGTGTTGTTGGGTGGCTTGCCCCTGGCATTTTCCTCTCCTCCATTTCTGACTCCTTTTTCTTTCTCTCTGGAGGCTAGATTTCTCCTCCTACTCATTCTCTCCATCTGGCAGCCCCTCCCATCTCTTTCCTATCTTGCTAGGGTGTTCAACTCTATCAGCTGTTTCAGACAGGTAAAGAAACACAACTTTATGAACTTAAACAAATGCAACTTATCTTTGCACCATTAAACTAATATTGCACAGCATAAGTGAATGCAACACATCTAAAACTAATTCCACAACACTAACTAACTGGTTATCTAACTAAATTCGAAGTAGAATACTTGGCCTCAAGTTCTGGTTTACCTATTTATAAGCAACGTGCCTTTAGGAATGGGATCCTCTGTTTAGACCATTGTCAAATCTGGGATAATATAAACAAACATAAGTAAGGTAGTTGTGAAGTCCAAGCTCCAAAACCAAGAAAGAAGATGCAGGAATCATGATGAAATAACATAAATTTTATGCACTAGGGGTAAAGGCTACTGTAGATGCCAATAGGCATACAGGCGGGCACAAGGCAGTGGGCTACACACAGATGGGTGAAGTTACCAGTTCAAACCTGCACACATACCACAGGTAGGGACACACAAGCAAAGTCAGAGGCAAAGAAAGGCAAAGTCACTTGTTTTGGACCTCAAGGGCATGTTTCCAAAATCTCATGAAGAAACATTCTGCCAGAAATGCTTATTTAATAGGTTACAGGACAATCTACTTCAGCTTCCCTGGATGTCCAGTGTCAGCCATGCGTTTACTAATTCCTACTGGATATCCATAACAACGTCAGTTTAAGTGTCAATAGGCCCTTGTGTTCTCTATAGTTATGCATTTTGTTGTTTTTCATTCTGTTAGGATACTGCATCTGACAGACACGGTATTTTGTTTTGTCTCAGTCCCACATTGAAAGGATGGTGTGGCAGTAGGCCTGTGAGACTCCTTGCATTCACAGTCAGGAGGCGGAGCCACCAACAGAGGCTCCGCTTGCCTCCTCCTCCTTAGTCTGGAATTTCGGCCTCCAGAATGATATCACTCTTATTCCAAACAGGTCTTTGTACTTCCACTGAAGACTTGTCCAGAGGTTTGTCTTGTAGATGATTCTAGATCCTGTCTAGCTGACAGTAATAACCATAACAGGTTATTTAAAGAGAAAACTATTAGAACATTAATCATATAATACCCTATGTAAGTAAGTCTTACTGTGAGAATAAGGTAACCAGAGAGTTGTGTTTTTCGTAGCTGGCTATAAATAGGGACCTGCTGTTGTTTGACAAGAGATGCTACCTATAGGCTCATGTGTCTAAACACTTGGTCCCCAAATGTCAGTATTATTTAGAAAGTACAGGGACCAATTGGAGGGAGAGTCTTGCTAGGGGAAGGGTGTCACTAGGGAAAGGGCATGAAGGTTTCTGGCTGCGCCTCTCTTCCTGTTTCCTGATTGTGGATCAAATGAGACTATTGGCTTCCAGTTTCTACCTCCATGTCTTCTCCCCTATGTCTTGAGTTATAAACCATTTCTCTCTTAAGTTGTTTCTATCCGGGTGTTTTGGTCATAGCAAAAAGTGAGTGATGTAAGACCCTTACTTTAACACTTAGAAGCAACATGGAAAGAAAGGTAAAATAACCTGCAAAGCCCAGAAGAATGTGAAGAAAATGTACAATTTATCAATATCAAAATATTAATGATAGATGAAGTGGCTAGGAACTTAAGAGAATAGCATGACAAAGATAGAAATATGTACAAAACAAATGAAAGGTCTCTTTGGAAGTGACCTTATATTACAGCAATGGCAACTTCGAGGTTTCCAGACGTGTATCTTCTCAATGCTGCATAGCACACGGGATTCTTACTGGTTTCAAAAGGACAGTGACACTTTCCGTGGCGTCCTTACCCATGATGTAGAGGAGATGACAGTTGTTAGGACCAAACAAGCCCTTGGGGTTTCAATTTACACATGTCTCTGGGGGCATCTTTTTAACATGATGTTCACAATTTTTCAAAACAAAACCACCAAAACCAAAAGCCAAACAAACAAAGGAACTTGCGCCAACTAGAATCTTCAAACCTGTTCTACAAAGACAAGGAAGCATAGCTAAAACCTGCAGTAAAGCTGCTGGGTCAATTGTATTAAATTCACCATTGTCTCCACTGACGGAGAGGACATCTCCTCTCTATCACCTGAGTGAATATTTATAAGGCTCTCTACTGAGTCTGAAGGACACCACATTGCTCTAATAGTTGACAATCTCAGGATAGAGTGGAATAGGCAGGTTAAAAACAACAACAAAAAACGCATTCTATCAGCGGCCCATTTTCTTCTCTAATACAGGTAAGAGTGCTATTTTCAATTTCTAGTCCTGGGTGGGAAGTCATCCTGAAATTGAAGCCACTTCACGGGCTAAGTGGTTAGACAAAAGTTAACCCATCAGGACTGAGACAGTAAGTTGGAAAAGTATAGTTCCCTTGAGCTACCAGGAAGACTCAGGATAGTTTTCCATTCCCTCAGCTGCAATTTTTCTATCAGAATTCTAGTTAAAAGAAAAAAAAATATTAGCACATAGGTTTATTTTTTAACTTAAATTTTATGATAAAATTTCATAGCCACGGTCCCACCCAGCTTGCATCCAGAACCCTTCTTCCTTCTGTCCCCTTTCCTCTTTGGGCACATAACACCATCCAGCTCAGTCTGTCTGGCGCTGGGGGCAAACCCTCAGGGCAAGTAGGCAGGCGAGACCTCCTTTGTCTCACTGGCCCGCCTGCACCAACCAAGGTAGGCGCTTTGTTTACGAACTACCCAACCTGCACGGGAGATCTGATCTCGGCACCAGGAGAGACAGCAGGGCGGTGAGTTTGTGACCAGTGGCGGCAGAAGCAGCCCTGGACAGGGAACTCTGAAGTTCCTCATCCCCCTCCCTATACTCCCCGGGCTCCCTGCAGAGGCTCTACCCCCCCATACTGCCTCTCTCTTCTTGTCCCACCCAGCTTGCATCCAGAACCCTTCTTCCTTCTGTCCCCTTTCCTCTTTGGGCACATAACACCATCCAGCTCAGTCTGTCTGGCGCTGGGGGCAAACCCTCAGGGCAAGTAGGCAGGCGAGACCTCCTTTGTCTCACTGGCCCGCCTGCACCAACCAAGGTAGGCGCTTTGTTTACGAACTACCTAACCTGCACGGAGATCTGATCTCGGCACCAGGAGAGACAGCAGGGCGGTGAGTTTGTGACCAGTGGCGGCGGAAGCAGCCCTGGACAGGGAACTCTGAAGTCCCTCATCCCCCTCCCTATACTCCCCGGGCTCCCTGCAGGGGCTCTACCCCCCCATACTGCCTCTCTCTTCTTGTCCCACCCAGCTTGCATCCAGAACCCTTCTTCCTTCTGTCCCCTTTCCTCTTTGGGCACATAACACCATCCAGCTCAGTCTGTCTGGCGCTGGGGGCAAATCCTCAGGGCAAGTAGGCAGGCGAGACCTCCTTTGTCTCACTGGCCTGCCTGCAACAAGCAAGGAGAGACATCACTATAACACCAGGAGACTAGCACTGCAGAGAGCCATCACTGGGAAGGTACATCAGTAGGCAAGGAGACCTGATCCGGTAAAAGAAGATCCAGAGGGGAGCATTCGGAGAAAGAGATGGGCAGGCGCCAATGCAAGAATTCACCTAACAATCTGAAAAACTATATGAAACCACCAGAACCCAGCGACCTCCCAACAGGTGGACATGAACACCTTAATCATGAAGAAGTAGATAAAATTGACTTTATGAAAGTGATTGACGCCCTTAAACAACATGTAAAAAATGCCCTTATAGAAATGGATGAGAAGTATAACAGAAAGTTTGAAGAATTGAGTAAATCAGTGAATGATACCCTAGGAAACCAAGGAAAAACAATCAAACAGATAATGGAAACAGTTCAAGACTTAAAAACTGAAATGGAGGCAAAGAAGAAAACACAAACAGAAGGTCAGCTGGACAGGGAAAATCTAGGTAAACGAATAGAGACTACAGAAGCAAGCATAACCAACAGAATACAAGAGATAGAAGAAAGAATCTCAGATTCTGAAGATACCATAGAGAAAATAAACACGCTGATCAAAGAAAACAGCAAGGCCAACAAATTCTCATCACAAAACATTCAGGAAATATGGGACACAATAAAAAGACCAAACCTAAGAATAATAGGAATAGAAGAAGGAGAAGAAGCGCAGCTCAACGGTCCAGAAAATATATTTAATATAATTATAGAAGAAAACTTTCCCAACCTAAAGAAAGATATACCTATGAAGATTCAAGAAGCATACAGAACACCGAATAGGCTGGATCAAAAAAAAACATCCTCTCGCCATATAATAATCAAAACACAAAGCATACAGAATAAAGAAAGAATACTAAGAGCAGCAAAGGAAAAAGGCCAAGTTACTTATAAAGGTAAACCTATCAGACTTACACCTGACTTCTCTATGGAAACCATGAAAGCCAGAAGGTCCTGGATAGATGTACTGCAGAAACTAAGAGACCATGGATGCAAGCCCAGACTACTATACCCAGCCAAGCTTTCGTTCACTATAAATGGAGAAAACAAAATTTTCCAGGATAAAAACAAATTTAAACAATACGTAGCCACAAATCCAGCCTTACAGAAAGTAATAGAAGGAAAATCACTAACCAAGGAGTCCAACAATGACCACAATATCTCAGACAACTAGAGACCCTTCACCAGCGCAACACAAAGAAGGGGAACACACAAAATTTCCAACTTAAAAAATGACCGGAGTTAACAACCACTGGTCATTAATATCACTTAATGTCAATGGACTCAACTCTCCTATAAAAAGGCACAGACTAAGAGATTGGATACGAAAACAGGATCCAACATTCTGCTGTTTACAAGAAACACACCTCAACCACAAAGACAGGCACCTACTCAGAATAAAGGGTTGGGATAAGGCTTATCAAGTAAATGGACCTAAGAAACAAGCAGGGGTGGCCATACTAATTTCTAACAAAGTTGACTTCAAACTTAAATCAATCAGGAGAGATGGAGAGGGACATTTTCTACTCATAACAGGAACAATTCATCAGGATGAAGTCTCAATCCTGAATATCTATGCCCCTAATATAAAAGCACCCAAGTACGTAAAAGAAACATTGTTAAAACTCAAGGCAGCCATCAAACCGCACACATTAATAGTAGGAGACTTTAATACTCCTCTCTCACCAATGGACAGGTCAAGTAGACAGAAACCTAACAGAGAAATAAGAGAATTAATGGAGGTAATGAATCAAATGGACTTAACAGACATCTATAGAATATTCCACCCAAATAGGAAAGAATATACCTTCTTCTCTGCAGCTCATGGAACCTTCTCAAAAATCGACCACATACTCGGTAACAAAGCAAACATCCACAGTTACAAAAAAATATTAATAACCACCTGTATCTTATCAGATCACCATGGATTAAAGCTAGAATTCTGCAACAATGCTACCCCCAGAAAGCCTACAAACTCATGGAAACTGAATAGTCAACTACTGAACCATTCCTGGATTAAGGAAGAAATAAAGAAAGAAATTAAACTCTTCCTTGAAGACAATGAAAATAAAGAAACAACATACTCAAACCTATGGGACACTATGAAAGCAGTTCTGAGAGGAAAGTTCATAGCACTAACTGCCCACTTAAAGAAAACAGAGAAAGCACACATTGGAGACTTAACAGCCCACCTGAAAGCTCTAGAAAAAAAAGAAGCAGACTCACCTAGAAGGGGTAGAAGACTGGAAATAATCAAACTGAGGGCTGAAATCAACAAAATAGAGACACAGAAAACAATTGAAAGAATCAATGAATCAAAAAGCTGGTTCCTGGAGAAAATCAACAAGATTGATAAACCCCTATCCAAACTAATCAAACGGCAGAGAGAGAATTTGCAAATTAATAAGATCAGAAATGAAAAGGGAGACATAACCACAGACACAGAGGAAATTCAGAGAATCATTAGATCTTACTACAAAGGCCTGTATGCCACAAAACTGGAAAATGTAAAAGAAATGGACGCTTTTTTAGATAAATACCATTTACCAAAGTTAAACCAGGACCAGGTGAACAACCTAAATAGACCGGTTAGTCGTGAAGAATTAGAAGCTGTTATCAAAAACCTCCCTTCCAAAAAAAGTCCAGGACCAGATGGTTTCAATGCAGAATTCTACCAGAACTTCCAAGAAGACCTAATACCTATTCTCCTTAATGTATTTCACAATATAGAAACAGAAGAGTCATTGCCAAATTCCTTTTATGAAGCTACAGTAACTCTGATACCAAAACCACACAAAGACACAACCAAGAAAGAGAATTACAGGCCAATCTCACTCATGAACATCGACGCAAAAATCCTCAACAAAATTCTGGCAAACCGAATCCAAGAACACATTAGAAAAATTATCCATTATGATCAAGTAGGCTTCATACCAGAGATGCAGGGCTGGTTTAACATACGCAAATCTATCAATGTAATCCATCATATAAATAAACTGAAAGAAAAAAACCATATGATCGTTTCATTAGATGCTGAAAAAGCATTTGACAAAATTCAACATCCCTTTATGATAAAAGTCTTGGAGAGATTAGGGATACAAGGGTCATACCTAAATATAATTAAAGCTATATACAGCAAGCCGACAGCTAATATCAAATTAAATGGAGAGAAACTTAAAGCCATCCCACTAAAATCAGGAACACGCCAAGGCTGTCCACTCTCTCCATACCTCTTCAATATAGTTCTCGAAGTTTTAGCAATAGCAATAAGACAACATAAGGGGATAAAGGGGATTCAAATTGGAAAGGAAGAAGTTAAACTTGCATTATTTGCAGATGATATGATAGTGTACATGAGCGACCCCAAAAACTCCTCCAAAGAACTCCTACAGCTGATAAACGCCTTTAGTAATGTGGCAGGATACAAGATCAACTCCAAAAAATCAGTCGCCCTCTTATACACAAAGGATCTGGAAGCAGAGAGAGAAATAAGAGAATCATCACCTTTCACGATAGCCACAAACAGCATAAAATATCTTGGGGTAACTCTAACCAAGGAAGTGAAAGATCTATCTGACAAAAACTTTAAGGCATTGAAGAAAGAAATTGAAGAGGATACCAGAAAATGGAAGGATCTCCCTTGCTCTTGGATTGGGAGAATCAACATAGTAAAAATGGCAATTCTACCAAGGGCAATTTATAGATTCAATGCAATCCCCATTAAAATCCCATCAAAATTCTTCACAGATCTTGAAAGGACAATAATCAACTTTATATGGAGAAACAAAAAACCCAGGATAGCCAAAACAATCTTATACAATAAAGGAACTTCTGGAGGCATTACCATCCCTGACTTCAAACTCTATTACAGAGCTACAGTAATGAAAACAGCGTGGTACTGGCATAAAAACAGAGAAGTCGACCAATGGAATCGTATAGAAGACCCGGATTTTAACCCACAAACCTATGAACAACTGATTTTTGATAAAGGAGCTAAAAGTATACAATGGAAGAAAGAAAGCATCTTCAACAAATGGTGCTGGCACAATTGGATGTCAACCTGTAGAAGAATGAAAATAGACCCATATCTATCACCATGCACAAAACTCAAGTCCAAATGGATCAAAGACCTCAATATCAATCTGAACACACTGAACCTGATAGAAGAGAAAATGGGAAGTACCCTACAACATATGGGCACTGGAGATCGCTTCCTATGTATAACCCCAGCAGCACAGACATTAAGGACAACATTGAATAAATGGGACCTCCTGAAACTGAGAAGCTTCTGTAAAGCAAAGGACACTGTCATTAAGACAAAAAGGCAGCCTACTGACTGGGAGAAGATCTTCACCAACCCCGCAACAGACAAAGGTCTGATCTCCAAAATATATAAAGAACTCAAGAAACTAGACTTTAAAAGGATAATTAACCCAATTAAAAAATGGGGCACTGAACTGAACAGAGAATTCTCAACAGAAGAAGTTAAAATGGCCAAAAGATACTTAAGGTCATGCTCAACCTCCTTAGCGATCAGAGAAATGCAAATCAAAACAACTTTGAGATATCATCTTACACCTGTCAGAATGGCTAAAATCAAAAACACCAAGGATAGCCTTTGCTGGAGAGGTTGTGGAGAAAGGGGTACCCTCATCCATTGCTGGTGGGACTGCAAACTTGTGCAACCACTTTGGAAATCAGTGTGGCGGTTTCTCAGAAAAATTGGGATCAACCTACCCCTGGACCCAGCAATACCACTCTTGGGAATATACCCAAGAGATGCCCTATCATATGACAAAAGCATTTGTCCAACTATGTTCATAGCAGCATTATTTGTAATAGCCAGAACCTGGAAGCAACCTAGATGCCCTTCAATGGAAGAATGGATGAAGAAAGTGTGGAATATATACACATTAGAGTACTACTCTGCGGTAAAAAACAATGACTTCTCGAATTTTGCATGCAAATGGATGGAAATAGAAAATACGATCCTTAGTGAGGTAACCCAGACCCAAAAAGAAGAACATGGGATGTACTCACTCATAATTGGTTTCTAGCCATGGATAGGGGCCACTGAGTCTATAATTTGTGATCCTAAAGAAGCTAAACAAGAGGGTAAACCCAAGGGAAAACATATAGATATCCTCCCAGCTATGGGAAATAGTCATGACTGATGGGCAAAAAATTGGAATCTTGGGGGTGGGGTGGGATGGGGATGAGGGGTGATGGGGAGAGAAAAGTGTGAAGGAGAGGATGAGGGGAACTGGGGGAATCGGGGTGAATGGGGATAAAGAAAGGTTGGATAGGGGTGCAGGGAAACTCATACCTTAGGTAAGGGAGCCACCTAAGGGGTGACAAGAGACTTGAACTTGGAATGGCTACCAGATGCCCAGGGCAATGTCCCCAGTTAGTTCATTGGGGCACCTGAGGATAGGGAACCTGAAATGAACCTATCCTATAATCTTACTGATGAATATCTTGCATATCGCCATAGAACCTTCATCTAGCGATGGATGGAGATAGAGCCAGAGACCCACACTGGAGCACCGGACTGAGCTCCCAAGGTTATAATGAGGAGCAGAAGGAGAGAGAACATGAACAAGGAAGTCAGGACCATGAGGGGTGCACCCAACCACTGAGACAGTGGGGCCGATCTATTGGGAGCTCACCAAGGTCAGCTGGACTGCTACTGAAAAAAACATGGGATAAAACCGGACTCTCGGAATGTGGCGGACAATGAGAGCTGACGAGAGGCCAAGGAGAATGGCACAGGAACTTTCATCTGGCGATGGATCGAGAGAGAGACAGAGACCCAATTTGGATCAACCGTCTGAGCTCTTAAGGTCCAAATGAAGAGCAGAAGGAGGGAGAACATGAGCAAGGAAATCAGGATCACGAGGCGTGCACCCACCCACAGTGACAGTGGAACTGATCTATTGGGAGCTCTCCAAGGCCAGCTGGACTGGGACTGAATAAGCATGGGTTGAAACTGGACTCTCTGAACATGGCGGACAATGAAGGCTGATGAGAAGCCAAGGACAATGGCACTAGGTTTCGATCCTAATACATGAACTGGCTTTGTGGGAGCTTAGCCTGTTTTGATGCTCACCTTCCTGGGCCTGGATGGAAGTGGGAGGACCTTGGTCTTCCTGTAGGGCAGGGAATTTGGACTGCTCTTCAGTAGCGAGAGGGAGGGGGATTGGACTGGGGGGAGGAGAAGAGGAGTGGGGATAGGGGAGGGGAGAGGGGGGAGGGGGCAATGTGTGGGAGGAGGGGAGGGAAATGGGAAACGGGGAGCAGTTGGAAATTTTAATTAAAAAAGAATAAAAAAAATATATAATATAAAAAAAAAAAATAAAAAACCTAAAAAAAAAAAAAAAAAAAAAAAAATTTCATAGCCACCATAAGTCCCAAGTCCTAGTCTCTGTCCTCCATCTTTGGAGGCCCCATCCCTATGCCTGCTAAGCCTTGATCCCTCTCAGGAGGAGGGTCAAGACAGCCTGCCAAAATCTTGACCACTCCCACTCCCCGAGTCTATTTAAACTGTTTCCCCAGGTCTTTTTAATTTGGCTTGTTGTGATTTGGCTTGGTTGGGATTTTTGCATCAGCAGAGAGCTTGCATTAGGAAAATTCCTAACAGCCACACAATAATATTCTGGAGCACATTACTATCATGGGACTTGTAAAAAGGAAAAATGCCCATTGATTGTGCCTTGGATTCACTGAGCAGTGGAACATGAAATATAGTCTGGAAGGAACAAAAAAAATGTTCAGAGTGCTAGTTCTACCCATGAATAGTATGTTCCTTCAGTTCTATGCATGAATAGAATGAGCAAACTACATGCTGGTCCAGTTAACATGTCCAGATGCACATTCTACAGCTGAAAATAAATGCTTTCCAAACAAGAATTCAGGGTGCTGATAATATATTTTCCCATGTCTTTGACCATCTGTATCTAAATAACAACAAAGCATCACTAGAAAACGTGCTATATTTAACAAAATCTGTACAAAATTTAGTCATCATTTCAGCATAGATGGGAGTGAGGCAGGAGGCCTTACCTCTCCTGGGAGAACTATTGGCAGTTAATGTTAGCTGGAGGTGGCGGTTGGTGGGTGGGGGCATTTTCTTTAGTGGTATAGTTGCTGATATGGTACCCATGCTCCAGTAAATAACTTCCTCCATAAGATCATAAGAGTAACTCTAAACTCACGGGCCATACACAAAATAGAACATGAAAAGAGGAGAATTTGTTGCAAGATGGAGGTGGTGAAAGAGAGGAATGGGGATACAAAATGGTTAAACACACACACAGAGATATGAAACCATAAAAAGACTTTAAAATTAAAAATTAACAAATCAATGTTTATATTTTGGAAGCCATTTTATTTCTACCTTAATATTCGGAGAAGGAAGAATACAAAGAGCGGTACAGAAGAGGGAAGACTGTTTTTGGTATTTGTGGTCACAGTTGCTTTCTTCAGTTCTTGCCTGTTCAACAACTTTGTCTATTTTTGTTTTTCGAGACAGGGTTTCTTTGTAGTTGTGAAACCTGTCTTGGAACTAGCTCTTGTAGATCCGCCTGCCTCTGCCTCCCGAGTGCTGGGATTAAAGGCATGCACTACCACCGCCCAACATTTAACAACTTTTGGAAAATACAGGCATTTGCTACCATGACATAGAAACTCTGCCTCCTCTAAACAGCCCAGCTCTCATACGCCCCTGTGGCATCAAGCTTATATGCCTTCCTTCTCCCTCATCATCTCATCATTCTCCTTTCTCTCTGCTCACAGCTCTATCTTTAACAGGCTGACTGGTTTTCACAGCAATGCGAATTCCTACTCTCTCTGTGTTGATGTTGCTGTGGGTTGAAGTGCATGCCCCGTGAGGCTTCGACCGCTGAGTGCTTATGTCGCCACTTTTTTTCTTATTTGGAGACAGGGTTTCACTAAGTGTCCCAGCGTGGTTTCAAAGTCACTCTGTAGTTCAGATAGCTCTTGAATGTGAATCCTCCAGCCTCAGGCTTGCTTTGCCAGGTCAGGTCATGGGCTTTCTATGCATCACAAACTATGAAGAATTGAAAACGTAAAAAATGCAAATATTGACCACAGTAAACAAGTAATTAAAGCAGACCGTGCTACACAAATAGCTTCAAACCTTAAGACTTTAATTATCGATGACATAAGTCCACACAGTCCTAAGTGTTGGTACATTTTATCAAAACTACAAAACTTAAGATCCAAATTGATTTCTTTTTTAAAATGCTTAAGTTCAAACCCAGAGCCTTGGCGACATTACATACATATATTACCAATGAGAAACACCCCTGCACCAAATCAAAATTTTAATTTTCTCATCAGGTAAGGTTGGACACACCTATAATTCAAGAATTCTACAGGCTAAGGCATGAAAATTGCAATTTTAAATATTTCTTGGAATACAATGAAACTACAGCTCAAAAAAAAAAAAGGAAAAAATCTTCCATGCACATTAAAATGGTAAAATTTCTGTCAAAGAAACTCATCAGAACATTAAAAACACACAATCCACAAACAGAGTATATTTTATTGCTTTGTTACAATGATTTCTGAATGCCTGTGTGGTACTTGCCCCTCTAGAACTGGTGAAAATAGCAATCATTACTATGAACATCTATCCTCACCTCTCAAAGGTCACATCTTAGGAATGATTATTTAAAAATAATAATTTACTCAAGAAGGGTGGTGGTAGCTCACCACCTTTAATCCCAGCACATGGGAGGCCGAGGCTGGCAGATCTCTGTGAGTTCAAGCTCAGCCTACAAGAGCTAGCTCCAGGATAGCCAGGGCTGTTACACAGTGAAACCCTGTGTCAATAAAACAAAAACCAAACCAAAACCAAACCAAACCAAACACAGTAATTTACTCATTGATTTTCTACAAGTATAGGTTACCTAAAACTAAATGTATACATTTTGACATCTGTATTTTACTCTGCTTTTTAACATTAAGGACATTAGAGTTTACAAGTATTTAAAAGCACATCTGGAACAAAAATGAACTTTAATAGATCATATTTCATAATAATCAAAGTATATTAGTTCAATATAGCTATATAGTTCCAACTTACCATTTATATAAATATCCTGTATAGGTCTTGGTTTGACCTAAGGTTCTGATTCTAATAAGATTTCATTTACAAGAGTATTCATTTGTGCAATAAATTCTCTGAGAAAGTTATATTTCAGTTAAAAAATATGAATGATATTTGATAAACTAATTCTTCCTATTAGCACTCCTTTAAACCTATTCACCGTGTGTGTGTGTGTGTGTGTGTGTGTGTGTGTGTAGGCCAGAGGTGGAAGTCAGGATCTTCTTCAGTTATTCTATGCATGTGTCTGTGTCTCATGTAAACTTGCATGCAGGTGCTCGAGGAGGTCAGGAGATGGTGCTGGATGCCTTGGAGCTGTAGTTGCAGGTGGTTGTGAGTTGCCTGAGGAAGATCTTGAGAACCAAACTCTGGTCCTCCCCAAGAATGGAAAGTGCTCTTCATCACTGAGCCACCTCCAGTCTTCTACCTTGTGTTTTGAGACAAGGCCTCTCATTGAGTTTACAGATTCATTAGAGTGACTGGACAAGCCCCCAGGGTACACATGTCTCTGCCTCTTTAAATCTGGGATTAGATATTCATGTCTCTAAATCCAATCCTTAAAGGGTGCAGAGGAGCTGAACTTAAGTCCTCATGCTTGTACAGCAAGCGCCTTAGTGATGGAGCCATTTTCTAGCCCCCATTCTATAGATATTTTTGGTAAAAACTTCTATTTCCCATTACAGAAAAAAATATAGTTCTTACGTGCAGACTACAAACTGTTACATTCATTATGTTCAACATTTATTGTGTCTAAGGTCTCTTCAAGTTCAAACAGAAGAGCTAGAATGGAAAATGTGTACATTTATATAAACAACTACAGAACAACCAAGTAAAATATGTGGCTATATTGTAAAACTGTGACATACTCCAATTACTTTTCCAAAGATTTTAGCAATTCGATTCTAAAATATACTAATTAAGGGTGCTTTGAATGTGATAAAATAAGGTCAAAACTAAGATATCATATTTCAGTGTAATGAATACTGATGGGAATTTTTATATAATTTTGCCAAAAGAAATATATAATACATCCCTCTTCAGAAAATTAAATACAACCAGTGATTTATTTAGTATGTAAATATACTTGAAATTTAGTTCCCGATCTCCAGGAATTCCTTTCTAAAATGTTAAAGTCCAGTACAAAATTATGGCATCTTCACTTAACTTAGTCACAATTTTAAGTAGAATTAAAGCACACAGATATAGTAGTTAGCTGTTGATTTTACAGTGAGGTCCTAGAAACAGTGGTGTACATGGAGTCCTTAGTTCCCCACACATGACTACTGTATTCGGAGGTCAGTAAGGGTAAATTGTTAGAATAAACCATTCTGAACACTAGTCAGACTAAACTAGAAGTAACTTTAACAGTCCTACCACTAGTCCACGAGGCCAGGGGAACAGGAATGAGATGACTAAAGACACCCTGGAGCTCCAACCCCATTAAAGCTATGTTGACGCATTTCTCCAACACAGAATCTCATCTTTGCGAGCGGTAGCTTCATGTTCATCCTGTTTCTAGAGCACACTTCATCCCAACATGACCTTTCTTTGTAGGAATGCAGTTTTAGGAGATAAAATTGTGACCCACAACAAAATTGTTCACAGGCTTGCTCTAAATTTAAGAAAATCGGATGCATCCTTCTAATTTACAAAATTACGAATTTTATGGTTAATAATGAAAAGAATACTTAAAATATTTTTGAGGCCCCCCGAATTTTACAAGATTTAATGACTGATAAATACATCTAAGCTTATTTGAAAATAGATAGTATTAGAAATGAAATAATACTCCAACAGATGCTATTATTTTTCATTTAGAGACTGGGGTTCATTCCAACCCAGTGTTTGATTAACTGGTGAGCAATAGCCCGGCTTGGTGGTACAAAGAAAGCTTGCTGCTTCCCTTTGGTAAGAACATCCATAACCTACAACACAACCAGAAGACAACACATTAGAGGGCCAGGTAATACAGCAGTTTCAGTTGCTGCAGTTCTGCATTTAACTTCAAAGCAAGGTTAACTTTTTGATATAGGTTCCTTTTTCAACAATCTAATTTCTTTTGTGAGTACAAAATAAAAATCAATTTTATACAGGCAAAGGCATAAATGATTCTACATCTTTAATATTACATTGTATCCTTTTTCTATACAAATTTTGGGCATTGTAAAACAAACAAACATAACAAAACAAAAACAAAAAAAATCCAAACTAGCCAATTATTTAATCTCTTTTACTTAGGGATATAATTATAAAAAGTTCTTAAGAATACATATTATAACAGATTTATATACTTAATGACATCTTTGTCTTTCTTGCTCTAGGGTTTCTTTTTTTCCCATTTTTTCTACTTCTTTATACACACACACACACACACACACACACACACACACACACACACACTTTAAAGATGTAGTGCAGGATGGCCTGGGAATCACTGTATATTATACTCAAACTCGTGGCAATCCATATGCTTCAGCATTATCTTTCAGAATACAAAAGAACTTCAAAAACTTCAAGCTCTTTTACTGTATTTTTTTGCAAATGTCTGATAAAATAGCTTTAATGTAAATATCTAATATTAATATTTGATATGTCTGAACTAATAATATAAATACTTAAATTGAATAAAAGGGATTATCATTCATTCACCAGCCAGTATGAACGTGTGCAATCATCATTCTAGGAGAATCTCACAGAATAAGTCAAACAGGACACCTCAGCAACACACATTTTCTATATGGAATTATCAATTACATTATAATCCATTCCTAATGAGAGGGCTGCGGCCATTCATTTGACTTGTTGAAATTTGCTTCCTTGCTGCACGCCCATACCAATACTATCAGGGAACAATCAATAGAATACGGAAATTAAATTGAACTTTACCTGTTCTCTAGTGAACCAACGGGCATCCTCTATTTCATTCTTGTCAACTTTAATTTCTGTGGACACTGCCACAGCTAAGCAACCAATCATTAAAGAGGAGGGCATCGGCCATGGCTGACAAGAGACATACTGAACATGGCCAACTTTGACTCCACTTTCCTCCTCTACTTCTCTCCGCACAGCATCTTCTATTGTCTCCCCTAATAGGTGAGGCAAAGGAACAAGTGGCTGGTCAACATGGCTTGGACACCGTGAGCGCCGAACACTTCAAACATTTTGAAATCACTCTGGAAAGAGCCCCCACTCAATGAATGCTAACTCTCGACTGGAAGTGGAGAAAGCGTTACATGTGGAACTCTGTAGCCACAAATAGAATATCAAAATGCCAACAATCAACTTACATCTCCTAAAAGTTCTGTAAAAAAAAATTGGAAAATCTACAACTATCTATCACATACTGTTGACTAAATGTTATTAAAAATTTTATTATTTTATGCATCACTATTTATAGGTCATTATTTCCCAAGTTTTATAAATGGTTAGTTTTCCCTTCCATTAAAAATCATCTTTTGGCCGGGCGATGGTGGCGCACGCCTTTAATCCCAGCACTCGGGAGGCAGAGGCAGGCGGATCTCTGTGAGTTCGAGACCAGCCTGGTCTACAGAGCTAGTTCCAGGACTAGCTTCAAAGCCACAAAGAAACCCTGTTTCGAAAAACCAAAAAAAAAAAAAAAAAAAAAAAAAATCATCTTTTGTATAAGTACTGCCTGCTAACCCATTACTGGGCTGAGTTCCTGGAGTCCAATCATAGAGAGGAAGGAGCGATAATATGAGCAAAGGGGTTAAGACCATAATAGGGAAACCCATGGAAACAGTTGACCTGAGCTAGTGGGTGCTAATTGATTCTGGACTGACACTTAGAGAACCTGCATAGGATCAAATCTAGGCCCTTTGAATGCGGGTGACAGTTGGGTGGTTTGGGCAGTTTGTGGGATCACTGACCAAGAAACAGTATTTATCCCTAGTGCATGAACTGGCCTTCTGGAGTCCATGCCCCTATGGAGGGATACCTTGCTCAGCCTAGATACAGGGAGGAGGACCTTGGTCCTGCCTCAAGTTATGTGACAGACTTTGCTGACTCTCCATGACAGGCCTCACCCTTTCTGTAGAATGAACAGGGAGTGGGATGGGGGGAAGGCGGGGAGAGCAGGAGGAAGGGAGGGAGTGGGAACTGATATTGGTATACAAAATAAAAAAGATTGTCTTGATAAAATAAAATCATCTTTTGTTTTACTCTAAGAAAGGGTCTTGTGTAGCTGATGTTGGCTTTGAACTCACTATGCAGCTGGGGCTAGACTCCATCCATTGATTCTAGTGCCTCCACTTCTCAAGTGTTGGGACTGCAGACAAGCGTGTAGTATGACACGCAGTGTTCATTAAAACTTTGAAACTCAAATCACAATTAAGTCTTTCTAAGCATTGATTTCTTTGTCAATAAATGTTCTGGGTTTGCTAGAACTCTAAATAATAAAAAGAGTTTGAGTAAAATTAATTTGAATGTTTACAAATTTAAAATTTATAACAATATTTAATGAAGCATTTTAAAATACAACTTTTAAGTTTAAATAGATTGATGCATTCTCTATATCTAAGTTCTTGTATTTACTATACAAAGTACACAAGGGAAACAAGTCATAGACTAATAGGAGAGATCTGTCAGACCATAATAACAATAAATGCCTAAAATCAATTTTAACTAAGGCTAAGAGACTGGAGCAAAATAGACAAAGGACACAATTCTCTACAATGAAACAGCAGGATGAATCCTGGATGTGAGAAACACATTTGACTATGATGCTTCATCAGTGGAGCAACAGAAACACACACACAGCAACGACACACTATTTTCTACCACTTTGAAGCACAAACTATAAAATATGAAAATTAGAAACCCCGTGCTGGGCTGGGTGGCACTTGCCTATAATTCCAATACTTGGTAGGCAAGAGAATAATCTGCAAGCTCCTCTGGGCTATGGAACAAACACTCTTTCAAGTACTAAAGTGTGAAAATTCCAAGGTGGTAAGGATATGGACTAATGTAACATTCATGCACTACTGGTGGGGGTGTGAGCTATCAGGGACAATATGCTAATATATGCAGTGACAAC
The DNA here is from genome assembly GCF_950005125.1 of Chionomys nivalis. Taxonomy (NCBI): domain Eukaryota; kingdom Metazoa; phylum Chordata; class Mammalia; order Rodentia; family Cricetidae; genus Chionomys; species Chionomys nivalis. The sequence continues at coordinate 98,683,634 of NC_080087.1, read as the reverse complement.
TCTACTCTGTATACACCTGAAATAGCTCTTGCAAAGGTACATAAAAAGAGGAGCAAAAATACCACACATGTGCTATTTTCAATAGTCAAAATCTTTAAATAAATTAAATATCCTCAGCAGAACAGATGAATATATACCAGAGGACATTCAGACATGACTGTGAAATGCTACTTAGTAGTTCAAAAATGTCTTGCACTTTAAAAAATTATTCATTTTTTTCATATATCATGTTTTGATTATATTCTTTCTGTTCTACCAGTTCTCCCCAGAGCCTCCTCATCTCCACATCCATCCAACTTCATGTTCTCACTCTCAAAAAAGCAAAGAGCAAAGGAACGAAAATCAAAACAGACAAAGAGAAAGAGGAAGAAGGTGTAGAAAAAGGAGATCAATAGATGAAGAAATCCCAAAACAAAACAAAAACACATGGAGTCAATGTAGTGTTGGCCAACATGTCCTGGGAATGGGACTTGCTCTGGATTGTGGTTGACACACTCAGTGATGCTCCAGTGAAGAAAACTGATTTTCCCTTTCATGGAAGGTATTGATGATTGCAAATAACTTCTTTGTTAGAGGTGGTACTTTGTGTGCACATCCCCTTCCCAGAGCAACGTGGTGATTAGGAGCAAGGACTCAGAAGTGGAACTCCCTGGGTTTGAATCCCTTCTCTATCATCTTAATTTGGGGCAAATTACATAGCCCTTGTGTGATGCTCCCTCCCTTGTGAAAGTGCTGTAACAGGGCCCACTTTATAAGGCTGCAAAAGGATCACAAGATTTAACAGAGGCAAGTTTTCAGCTGAGTTCCAGGTAATATATACTTACTACTATAATTACCCAACAGTGCAGACTAACATTGTATGTTGAGATTAAATACTACTAATCCAGATATCTATTCATTTGCTCTGGGATACCTAATAAAATCCTACTACATGTGAGGCATTGGCTTTGACTGATGTGTAAAAATGGTTTTAGAAGAACTTTCATCTTACAGAAATGAAGTGATATTAAAATTGATAATCTATACATATGTATTATAAGGTGGTGTTGATCACCATAGGGATAGTAAGGTAGGATGCCTAGGATTGTGAAGGCAGGTATGGAGGCTAATGGCTCTTTGGTAAAATCATATAACCCTTAGAAGGGGTGCCACTTACATGTAGCACTGAAGAGAGGTGCAACCACCTGGATTTCTAGTCAAAAGGCAATGTGTGACAAATCAAATACTAAATTCTTAATATAACAGATTATCTTGTCAAAATTTCAAAATGAAACAATGCTTAAATTGCATGATTAAAATACTGCTTAAAATATTTTGGGGTAAGCCAGATGGTTTAGCAGGTAAAGGCACTTGGCACCAAGCTGGATGACTTAAGTTGGGACACACACGGATGAGGGAGAAAACTGACAAAGTTCTTGTCTGTCCTTAACAGTGAACACCCTCATATATACACACACATGTACATACACTAAACAAAAAAAGCAGTAAAAAATTTAAAATTTAAATGTTTTCATTTTATAGCATGGTTTTTAATGGAGACTATATATCTCATGAGTGATCTGTTTCAGAATTCTAAAAAGTATTCATAAAAGGCTTACCAGGTTCAATAAATCCAGCGAGACAAGTAAACATGCCTGGGGGAAATCGCTTTTGCCTGCCTAAAAGACATTTGGTTCCATCTGGATGGATAACCTGCATGATTACGACTGGATCTGTTTAAAAACCAAAACCAAGCCAAACAAAACAAAACAAAAAGACACACAAGTAACAGGAAATGTAATCAGATTCATTTTGCAATAATAATATGCAGGTATATTTCTTACAAGATTTCTGTTTATATGACACCTCTTTTCTGCTCTCATGTGCTTGAGAAACTGCAAAAATACTTTTAGTGAGTGATTTTGCCATTCTTACTTCCAATCTTAGCAACATTTACTCTGTACTTAGGCCATACTTGGCACAAGTTCAAGTAGATCATGGACATTGAAAAATGCCAATTTTACTACAACAAATTAAAGTGAATTTCTTTCTCCCTTTTATTCCAGTCCTTAGAAAAATCCTTTTAAAGGTGAGCATGGCTTTTTAGTTAGGTTTGAATCATTAAAATAATAACACTTAGATAACAGCCAATCTCTCTAGCTGTCATGAGCTTAAAAACCCTCCTCACTAGATCCTGAGGAGAGCCAGGAACTAAGTTCTTTAGCAAGGAAATCAGACAGTCATTAAGCCACCCACTTCCTTCCTGGAGACTTCATCTGGGCTTGCTGAGTTAATCTACTTCCCCAGCAATTTTAAGGGCAAGATTATGAGATTTCTCCAGCTAGAGCAGAAACAGCAGCAACTAGGAGAGGCATAGCCACAAGAATGGGTAATGTCCTAACAGGCACTGAATCACTGGAGACTTCATTTTCTCTGCCTCAAGAGGACTCACAAATTCCGACACAGCAAATTCATTAACCGATTAAACTAAAGGTAAGACATGACTAGTTGTGAACAATGCACTCTTTTACTGAGTGATCATGACAGATATTCAATAAAATGTAAACATTTTAGTTTCATAAAAATTTGTTTCCAGGGGGCTAGAGAGATGGCTCAGTGGTTAAGAGCATTGCCTGCTCTTCCAAAAGTCCTGAGTTCAATTCCCGGCAACCACATGGTGGCTCACAACCATCTGTAATGAGGTCTGGTGCCCTCTTCTGGCCTGCAGGCATACACACAGGCAGAATATTGTATATATAACAAATAAATATTTTAAAAAAAATTTGTTTCCAGACTATCTTCTGCCCCAAGATGCCAGGTAGCTGAGATCTCATTATCAAATGAAGAAGCAACCCCCCAAAAGCAAAAAACCCACACACACACACTTAAAAAAAATAGCCTTACCAACTCTTGGATAAGATGTATTGTGGACGCCATGGAGACTAGGGCAGTTTTCTCTTAAACACACTCTTTTATAACCACCTTCTTCGATTTTGGTTGTGCTGCCACAGGTTGGGCAGAACTTGTATCGACTGTGCCATGCAAGAACAGATCTTGCTTGAGCTACAACACCTTTTAAAAAGAAGTATAAGAAGATTTATTTCCATGCAAAACTAAGTAATATGTTGAGTACAATGCTTTGAAACTACAGTAAGCACATACATTGTTTTCTGAGTTGCTGCTTGACCGATGGCTTTAGAATCTATTTTATGATGTATCATTAATTTTTACATTTTGTTTTTAAACACTTTATTGTAACAATCTCACAAATAAAATGTGATTATATGATTATACAGTGAGATTATGATAGTCACTCAAAAAAGCTATTTTTTTTTCTATTTAATTTTCAATATGACAAGTGAAAATCTATCTTCCCTGTCACCATTCTAATCCGCTGTGTCTCCTAGGCCATTGCAGTGATGAATCCACTCTTAATAAGGCTCCTCACATCCACTCTACCTATATACCTACAACTCATGCTTTATGAAGTATCTATCATTAACCTTGTTCCTTAACACACACACAAACACATACAAATTCACAGGCGCACACAATGTGGGTGTGCAGGGGAGGCACTGTTCCTATAGGAGCAATACATGGGCAGTTCAGCTGCTTTTCTTTTTCTTTCTTTCTTTCCTTTGCTTCATGATCATAAAAAGCACAACAGAAAACAAAACAGCTGAGGTCTTTGGCATCATGTTCAAAATATAACAGGGACTCAAATTAGGAAGAATTAAAAGAAACCATCCCACACAGAGGTCCACTCTAAGGAAACTGATCTTGGCTGGCTGAAACTGTTGCCAGCACTACAAGAGTGTCCAAGCGTGTAAACTCGAGGGAGTTCTCATGCCTACTGCTCACTGGCATGTGCCACCCAGGTGCCACCCAGATGCCACACCAGCACACAACTCCACACCTGCTTTAGAACCAGACTGTTCCCAACATAGGCGCACCCTTCCTTTCCTCACCGGCTTCTTTTTCTTTCAACTGCAAAAGAGCTGGCATTGGAGGGTGAAGAAAATAACAGTTTTCATGTCTTTGCTTAAACTCCTCAGCGGCAACAGGTTCTATGCTGAGGGCAAACCAAGCAACCAAACCATCCTCATCGTCCAAGGGGATTCCTCCTCCTCCAGCATCATTATGCAATCCTTTTCTCATCTCAAGTTCAACTCCAAGGAACACCAAGGTGATCTTCTCAGGGTGAGCCAAGTATTCCTTGACATCTGCATAGTTCAGCTGGCAGAGCCTGACTTCTGGCTGCTGTGAACTCTCTTTGTTCCCACTTAGGGTAACCAGGGGATTTAAGTCTGAGAAGAGGATATAGACCGTGGCTGGTTGGCTCTCTTTAGCTTGTAGCCAATCAGAATTATTTCTTTTCTCACTTTTCCGGTCCAGTAGCGTTCTGCTAAAATAATTTTCACATTCGTCCACTTCATTGGTTAGGAACCATGGCTTCTTCCCACCTTTTGCATTAGCTAACATGTTAGCTATATGCTTATAGCCCCAAAATACAGCGATATCTAGTGCAGTTTGCCTTGACTTATTGACAAGTGATCTGTCACATCTAGACAGAAAAAAATAAATGGGAAGGAAAATAAAGTGAGAAATAAATTTTTTCGCTTGTATTTTATTAAAATGCATACATTGCAATACTATTTAATGATTTTTTTTTCTTTTTCACCATCTGGTTCATAGTTTACTACTGAAGGTTAAAAGAATCATGTAACAGTTGTAAGAAATGACAGGTTAATGACAGTAGACATTAAAATAAAATGAAAACCTGTCTATACATGCCATAAAGAAATGCAAACATTCTAAATACTCTACAGTAGCCATAATGAGATTCACACTTTTTACTTATAAGAAAGGCATTAAAGTTTTCATAGCCATTCTTTTTTGACAAAGCATAAAGGGTTAATTTCTCAATTAAGGAAGCTCTTTCTCAAGTGTAGCTCAGAGCTTGCCTGATAAGCAGGAAGACTTGTGTTCAATTCCTAACACTGACCAAAAGGGCAGGGGTTGGGACACAAAAAATTGTGGCTTTAATGAGAAATTTGGCTGCTTTTCATTTGATAAACTGAACAATGAGCTATTTATTAGCCCATCAGTATAAAGACATCTACAGGAAAATAGGAAGGGGCACAATAGCAGACATGAAAGCACAAACCCTTTTTGGCGGTACTGTACACCCTGAGATGTTTACCCTTTCTCAAGCAGAAGCTGGACGACATCGGCATGCCCGTTCCTTGCAGCGTACATTAAGGCAGTCCAGCCATTGTCGGAGGCTGCGTTGAGAAGAGAAGGAGAATGGCTGAGTATGCCTGCCAACTTGGCAATATCTCCCTCTGCAGCAGAAGAGTGGAGTCCAGAAATTATCTCTTTTTTTATGGACGACATTTCTCCCTGAAAATAAAACAAAATCCAAGAAAAACCTTATTTGCAGTTGCTTTTTGCATGAATGGATGAACATTATTTAAGTGCCGCTCTTGGAAAGATGTAAGTTTCCAAACCAATACATCCGTCAAGAGATAATTCATAGTCAACTGCTGTTGCCATACAGATTTTGAAATTGTTACCAGTTGAGAATTACAATTCAATATGTGCCTAAGAGTAGGTTCATAGGATAACAGAAGAGCTCTGGTACTAGAGACGAGGAGTTGGGATGGTAGAGGAGCAGTACCACACAAAAGTGAGAGGGCACAGAAGAACAGGGCAGGGGCACTGACAGGAGAGGCGAAAGCAGGTGACATTAGAGGCAGATGTCTGAGCCGATGATAAGTAGTGTCCCATACTGTCTCATAGATAGGTGTCATCCCTCAAAGAAATGACGGCTCTACAGTTATTCAAGAGCTTTTAAAATGTCACATAACAACAAGTTACTGGGTAACCTTACATAATTAATTTTGCGATCCCTATGGTACTAAGTTTCTTCCACAGTGCGAGGTAGACTAGGTCGGGATTTATTTTCATTCGTGGATAATTCATGACTCGCACCATTCCTGGAATTATCTCACTGTACTGCACTGTTATCCTTGTCACAAACTAGACGACAATGCATTTTTGTATCTATTGCTGGATGCAGGTTTTGTTGGCCACTCTACAGTCCCTGAATCAGTTTTTAAAATGATTAACCGTGTCTGCCTTGGTATTCTGTTTTGTTGGAAACAAAGCAGAGCTATGGTTCTCAATGAATGCTTTGTAGTATTGAGCTGTGTTTAAAAAAAATACAGATTAAAAATGGTTCATGTTTCATCTATCTGCTACCTACAAAATATCTGATCCTTCTTAGTACCACTGCAGGTTCAACCCAGAGCCTTATCTCTTTGCTAGCATCTTAGAATTAAGCATCCTTAATGAGCATTGTTTAAGGAACCCTCAGTGCTTTTGGGAAGTTGTCCTTTACTACTCTGTTTCCTTGCCCTTGTGAAGTCTGAATATATTCATATTTTTATACACATTTATATGTACAACAGATTGAAACATATTCAGTTGAAATAGAAACAACCAAACTTCATATCTAGTAGAATCAATTTTCCCTTTCTCCAAACATTTTATGAATAAGTTTCTGAGGCATATAAAGAGTATTTAGGTTGATCCTTTAATGAGGCCATTGGGGCATGAATCTTTAAGGTCACAGAGCAGTCTGCACAAAGTTGAGGAAAAGGATGGGTCAAAGATCAGCTTTCTGATTTGGTATCTGCTTTCCCGTTGGAGTCCTCCATTATCGATAAATAGTTTAAAACTGGCCGAGGTAAGCAGGACACTTGTTTCAAATCTGTTCGCAAATGCAGCCAGGAGTAAGCGCTACATCTACCAATTTGCTTTCATTTGATTTATTTTACTTATGTCTCCACTTTTTTCATAGTGAAGTTTTAAAATACTTTAAAACATTGTAGCCACGGCTGTAAGGTTCCAGGACTTTATTGTGAAGCGCGGCTAAGTGTCTTCCTAACTCCCAAACTTCTCTTCAGTCACAACAACAAACCTGTCACACAGCTTCTCCAGGGACGTTTACTTTCAGTGCTTCACTGTTCCCTGTTCAGAGGTCACGGTTTCAGAGTTCATGGTCACTCCCTCACTGTCCTCACAGACAACCCCAGGTGACTGCAACATTGGTCGTCCAAACATGTTATGTCATACACTACCAACAATGCAATACGTATGCACAAAATATTCTCTGGACTAAGAAGTGAAAAAATAAGCCCCCTTTCCTTTAGCACTAAATGATACACAAGCCATTTAGAAATTAATAATTTAGCCAAGACGCCTTCCAGGGAATGCGGCTGCACTACTGCAAATCATTTCTTATTGATGGTCCTGTGGAAGGCGAGGATGGGCGGGCAGGATAAAGCCTTGCCCCTGCTTTCCAGGGCTATTGGGAGAAGGCGATCAGAAGAGCCTCGAGTTTGAAAGGAGCTAGAGTTTAACCAAAGCAACATCCATTTTTACTAATAAGTAACCTGGGGTCCTAGAACAGCCAGCACGGCTCTAGCAGGATACAATAAGTCCTCAGTATGGATCTGTCAGTTATGACAGAAACCATCATTTAATAAATTCTACTCGCTAGGCTGTCAAGACCAATTTAACCCATTAAGAGCAACCCACGCAAGCTCGGTCTCTCCATACGGCAAAATGCCTTGAACAGTTACTGTTTCTTCCATTGGACGATTCCTCCTTTCAAGGAGAGACACATCCGAAGTAGTTGGCTTTACCACATCGAAAACTTGGCTGGAAATTTTAGCAGCTATGGCCCGCAGACAGCGACAGGTCCGCGTGCCGCGCCTGCGCCCTCTAAGCCCGCGCCAGGCTGCGCCACAAGCCCGCGAGGGACGCCCAGGGACAGCACGCCCTGGAAGGTCTCGGGGTCGGCTGACGCCACTGGTGCTACTAACCCAAGGATGACCAGAGAAACCGCTACGGCGACACAAGACTCCACAGGCAAACTCAGCTCTCAACGTTTCCAGTGCTGGAGGTAACCTTTGGGACTTCCGGCGGAGGGCCACCGTTCTCGCACAGCTTTATGGGAGATGTAGTTTAAATACCGTCCGCTGTGCCTGGCTGGAGATTGAGGTGGGGTGGGAGTTGGGATTTGGACTTCTGACAGAAGGTGGGAAAGGCCGCTAATCCCTCCCCCAGGTGGAGGTGTGCAGAAAAAAGTGCTGACGTTGTGATGACTAGGTCTGTGGAAATTGTCTTGTTTTCCAGTGTTTCTCATCCAGCTCCCCAACTTTTCTTCATATGCCTTTCCTTCCGTGTCATTGAGTTTTCTACAGTGTTGTATAAAATATTAAAAGCTGTTCACACGTTAGATTAGGAGAAACTGCTACATCTGCTGATTTATATTCACTTGATTCCCCTCCCCCCCCCCTTTTTAGACGGTATATCTTTCAGGACTTTATTCTGAAACAGTGCTGTGTCTTCCAACCTGCCTTTCTCGTAAGCCATTTTCCACCAACTGGACTCTGTAAAAGTCTCAATTCACATTATATGAAAAATGCCACCATTGCGTGCCTACTTATTAAGTAATCCTTATAAAGTTGTGTGTGGAGTTCCCATCTTCCCTCCTGGAGTGCAGGTTTACATAAGATGATGCATGAAAAGCTTTTGGGACCAGAGTTGACACCCACAATACAATGTTGTTGGTTTCATTAATTTAATTTCCTATGATTTCGTCTTCCAAAGCCTGCAGAAGTTATGCGACTGTTTGAGTAGGTTGGTGTTTAATGGTCTTCTGATTCCCACACCAGGGAATTGTACTTGCCAGTCAGCAACAACTGAGACTATCTTGAGACTAAGGATTGCGTTCTGTGTTTCCAGGCTCTTTCTCACATTCAAGTTGCATATATCTGTTGACAGTACATGTGTGATGCTTGACCTAGGACTGAACCCAGAGCCTCATGTGTGCATGGCAAACTTTCTATTGCTGAACTACAACCTACCACCCAACTATACTTCAATGATTGTTTCTGAACTTTGTCCTGTGCTTCCTTCTGCTAGTAGCTGAATAAGAATGGGCCCCACTGGCTCATATATTTGAATACTTTTTCTCCTGTTGGAAGAATTCATTAGGAAGCATTAGAGTGGATGGCCTTGTTGGAGGACTTGTGTCACCTGGAAATGTGATTTGAAGTTTCAAAAGCCTGCACCATTCCCAATTAGCCTTCTCTCCCCGCACCCCTGCTTCCTGCTTGCAAATAAGTATGTAAGCTCTCAGTAATGGCACCGGTGCCCTGCTTGCCTGCCTGCTGCCATGCTCTCCACCATGGTGCTCATGGCCCCTCTGTAGAAACTGGAAGGAATCCCCCATCAACCCTTTGTGTCATGGTGTTTTGTCACAGCAGTAGAAAAGTCAGGCAGATGTAATTACTAGACATATCAGAAATATAGCTGTCGGATATTTCCTCATTCCAGGCATTATTCTCCCTCCTCCACCATTTGTTGGTGACAATATCTTTTTTTGTACTTCTTGCAGGAAGCTTCCCCTCTGAGACTGCTCTAAGAGCTTCCATGTCCACCCTTTAGGTTCCCTTCTTGACTCTACTCTCAACCTCTGCAATAGATGCATTAATATTTATGGGCTTTGGAAGTCCTCTAAGTAGGTATTGCAAGCCTTCGGAATAAACAAAAGCCTATCCTCATTCCAACAACAGCATGGGGAATGAACCAAATCATTTTTCTTCATAGGTTTGGCTCTTGTCCCTTGACAACCAGTGTTGTTCTGAAGCAGTGAGATCACTCTCTGTATGGTTTAAGAAATTTAGTGTAAGTAAGGCCTCTTTTAAAGAATTGGTAGGGGTAGGGAATGCTTCCTCTTTTAGTTTTTCTAATTGTTGTTTGAAACATCTACAGACTATTTCTCCCATAGCCTCTCCATGTGGGTTGTAAAGGATGCTTGTGCCATGAACTAGTTTATGTTGAGCAGAAAAATTGCAAAATGCAAAAGAGTTAAAGCAGGAGTGCTGCCTGTCTGTCTTGAGGCTTTGTGGACAGACCAGCAGTGGGTGCATTGCTTAACTATTTGCCTAGCCTTTTCTCAGGAGAAGGAAAAATCCCTTGCTTTAAAAAGGAGGCACTGTGATGGTCCAGAGCAAGCATGGCTATTGGGACCTATATTAAGGTAGACTGCACAGTGGCAGGGAAGCAGAATAGAGACCTCAAGCCAAGGCATTGTCTCGTGTGTTACTGTCAGCCAATGGTCAATGAGATCTGAATTGTAAATTAATGTGCCCAACGAAGCAAGAGCACTGGTGGTGATGAAGGAGTTCCTGAGTCCTATGGAAAAGATGGTATCACCCGTTGGATCCTGGTTCTAACAAACGTAGGCTGTCTCCAAGGCTTGCATTATTCTCCCTACACAGAGGCAGTCACTGTAAATACTAATGGGAGAAATGATAAAACCTTCTAAAACGGTGCAAACTGCAAAGAGTTATGTCATTCACTGAGGCACTGGAGCAGTAGAGCTATATCCTGATGCACAGGTTGGAGAGAGGAGAGAGAGAAAGGGAGAGGGAGAGAGAGAGAGAGAGAGAGAGAGAGAGAGAGAGAGAGAGAGGGAGGAGAGAGACTGGGCCATGCTATGTGCCCAACCTGTAACTGTTTCTCCACCAAAGCAGCGGGAGCACTCAATTTACCCTCTCCCACATCCCAAGTTGACATATGCCTGGCAACAAAGGCCCATATACTCAGGAATATCTTGGGTCTCATGTTAGGGCTTGTGATAAATTGGTTAGTGGAACTGAAGTTCAATCTCCCACTGACTGATACTGCCTGGTAGAAATGATGAATGGTATAATTTGGTGGTTGAGGGTCATTTATCTGCCCTGCTGGTTCTTGGGACTCCATAGGGCGGTACCCCCTATTGGTTGATTGGCCCAGGACTGGCTACAGAGGGTGTTTCTCCAGTTTTCCCAGAGGTTTTCCATGAATATTTGCTTTTGAGTAACATTCAATATCCCAGTGGGTTCTTCTCTGACATCTCAGGAATAGGGCTGTGTGGACCATTCAGGAGAAACAAGGCTCTGCTTCTCTTTTAATTTGAAATTCCTGTGGTGGCTCTCATTGGCAAAATGTCCTGTTTCTTCACGTGTCTAACAGGTACCACTTTTTCCCTCAGAGCATACAATTTCCTTAAGGGTAGTTGAGACAGTCACTAACCTTGACAGTGGCTGGGACATATAATGTTACACAATCTAATCATCTTTTGTACATTCAAGCCTTTATAGAAACTCCTGAGAGCCTCTTTACATGTCTCGTTAGTATTTTCTGAAGTCCATTGTTTCATAGGCATCTTTAAGCATCTTTTCTGCTTCAGGGTCATTTATAAGAGCTGGGCTGTGAAATCTGTGTAACTCTTCTAGGCCCTGGTGACTATCAGTCAGTGACAAGGCCTTTTCCTTTTAGTGAGCAACTGTCTCCGTGCCCGTAAGACAGCTATACTAATTTGTTGGTAGGCCTGTGTAATCTGTAATTTAGTGGTAAGGCGGTGTTGTAATTGGTACCTAGAAACATGTCTGGAGTTGTAGAAATTCCACGGTGTAGAAATGACTCTTCTCCTGGAAATGACACAGTGCTATAAACTCAATTTTTAATAGCAGGTAAAGTCCTAGGTTGATGTAAACTTTTGCCATGCTTAACTGCTCAGGGGGAAGTCAGGGAATGTTACTGAGGACACTCTGAACAAGTGCTTAGCGAAAAGAGCAGTAGCCCTGGAGAGCATAGACACAGAGCAGAGACGCTTTGATCTTAAGGATTTGAAAGACAGTCTCAGGATGATGCAGCGTTCCCCCAGGGGATTTATTTCAACTGTGGGTAAGCTGTCTTACCAACAGTGTTTTCCCCCTAATTTCTCATAAAGGAGACCCACTGGAAGGAGGGAGACCACTGTCCTTTGAGTCTGTCCATGGCCCAGTCTCAAGGAACAATATTGTCATGGGTTGGTGGCTTTGTCCTCCTAAACATTCTCTTTAGTATCGGCCTTTGCAGCATCAGGCAAATTGGGACAAGCTTGACCTGAATCACTATCTGTGGCTGTCTCTCAGGGAGAAGTGGCCAATTCTTAGTCATCTGAGGGGAAAGATGTTTGGGACCCCTCTGACAAAGTCTGCTCTCCTGTGGGATAGGGCCTCTGCATCCATGGATTACTAAATAAGGCTCAATAAACTGAAAGTGAAAGCGGGAATATGTTTAAGGTCTCCCCCCCCCCACCAAGCACCTGGCTCTTGTCTTATTCTCTCCCAAGTGGCTAAATGCCCTGCCTCTTGTTGTAGAATACTATTTTAGGATATGTTACATTTATTTATGCTGAGGAATATTTGTTTAATGATGCACAGTTGTATTGTATTCTTTTATGTTGCATTTGTTTAACTCTGTGAAGTTGTGTTCCTGTGCCTGCCTAATACAGGCACAATAATATTATTATTAGTCTAATAAAGAGCTGAATGGCCAATTACTAGGCAGGAAAGGGATGGGGGGACTTACAGGCAGAGAGTATATATAGAAGAACAAAGAGAGAGAGAGAGGTGTGAGGAAAGAGGAAAGGAGGATGCCAGAGGTCAGCCACACATCAACACAGCCAACCACAGAAGAAGAAGAAAAGAAAGAGATAGAGGGAAAACCCTGAAGTAGACGAGATCATTTAAGTTAAGAAAAGCAGTCTAGAAATAAGTCAAGCTAAGGCCAAGCAGTCATAAGTAAGAGTAAGTCTCCTTGTATTTATTTGGGAGCTGGCTGATGGGTCTCCAAAGAGCAAAGAGTAAAAACAAACAAACAAATCCAACTACTATCCCTTCTGGAAACCAGTATGTCTCCTGAACATAATCTAAGAGTTGATTGAGCTGTAATGTTTTACTCTGCACCCATAGTTTCTCTAAATCTCTCACACTGACATATGATAGCCTATCTCTAGATTCTGTTTGTCTGATGTTCCTGACACCCACAGACTGAGATGTGCTTCCCCATGCTTTTATTTGATTCTCTGTCCTTCTTTCCTTCTCTGCTTTGGTCCCTCCCTTTCCCTTTATTTCTTCCTTTTCCTTTAATTCTTTTACTATCTAAGAGTGCTTCTCTTGGGCTTGCTCCTCCCATCTGATGGGTGAGAACTCCCCACTGCCAATACCCACATCCTTATCCCTGTTCTGGTGTAACTTGCTACATCCAGTGTGGCTCCCAAAATGGACCTGACTGGGGCAGTATGAACATGAAGGAAAGATGAACACGCTCATACCTGAGAGCACAGAAAATGTGAGGTCAGGTGGACTGGGTCCCCTGATGGAGAAACTGTAGCATTGGTGAGCTCAGTGTGCACCACATGCAGCTGAACAGGGAGGCAGTGTTATTGCTTAAAGATGAACAAGGAGACCAGGTTAGCTCATGTATGGAGGAGCAGCTTCAGTAGGGAGCAGTCTTAAAGTCATAAGTATGCAGGGGAGGGAAGCTATGGTGGACATTTACTGCACACACTAAAAACTTCTGCACAAGGACCAGATGAAGGCTCTGCCATCTCTCTGAGCTTCATTTCTGGGGGAAAATTTTGCCATCTCTCCAAGTCTCATACCTGGGGAAAAGGCTTTGCCATTTTCCCATGGATATGAAGTTAGGGTTCATTACATGATCAGCTCATGTCAACAGCACACATTCACTCAGCACCTCACATACTTAGTGTTTCCTTCCTGATCAGTAATACCTTTATGACACCACGTGATCCTTAGTACAACATAGTTTGACATGTAACTGCTAATAGAGGATTTTCTAATTAGAATTTTCTAATTTTTAATATATCATCATATGCATCAATAGGAGAGCTACTACAGATTGAAAAATGCACATATTACAATTTGGAATATGTCAGGTTTGCCCTGGAATTATAACCTTGGATCTAACTATTCTCTCATAATCATCTTCCCCTGGGATTTTCTAATTACAAGACCTTGCCATTCATATATAAATTCAAATGTTCTCCAAAAATATTCCCTACATTCTAGAACCACTTGGGAAATAGGCACCTATGCACGTGTGTGGGAAATTTTCTGGACTGTATTGATTGAGGTGGCAATGCCCACTCTTGTGGGTGACACTATTCCCTTGCTGGGATTCTGAACTGTGTAAAGTGAGAAAGGAAACTGAGCAGCAACATTGAATACATTACACTCCTCTTCCCAACTGTGATGGGTTGTGACCAGCAGTCTGAACTGTCTGTTGCTTTGACTTCAGTGTCCTGGTGGTTCACCCTTGAACTGTGCACTAGAATAAACCTTTTCTGTCCTTTAGGTTGTCTTTGTCGTGCATTTCATCACAGCAACAGGAAGAGAAACCAAAATAATCTCCCATTGTTATTTTATTCTCTTTTATATTTCTTGTGTCTGATGTGCACTTCCCAATTCGGCTGTAACTACTGCTTAAGAACACCCTCATTTTTCTCATTGACTATTTTTTCTTGTATAGCTTTCACTTAACATATAAAAAACATTCAGTGAGTATTTGTTGATGTTGAACACATGACCGTCTTCATATCAAATCTGGTGTATATGGGATATTGCTACCACACACTCTCAAATAACATTTACTATTCATTTGATTTTCTGTGGTTATCTTGACTTCATGTTTGTAGAAGTTAGGTAGTGAAATCTCTCTCTCTCTCTGTCTCTCTCTCTCCCTTGTCTGATGAAGCAATTTAAGGGACAAACAACTGCTTGTGCTATAAAAAAGTTGAGAATTTATTGAGCGCACTAAATATAGATACACAGGGAAGGGTCAGAAAAGATCTAGTGGGGACTCAGTGTTTATCTTTGCTCCAGCCTTTCTGGAGAGGCCCTCCCTCTGCAAAGGAAATGTGCCTGAAGCCACTTGCATAGAAGCATGGCCTTAGGGTTTGATAATTTTTAGTTAGTTGTCAGAAGTCAGTAAAGTGGTGATCTTCTGGCTGAAGCAGTTAAGAAGACAACGATACATGACTCCACAAATCTTTGTCACCTTGCGATTGCCGTCTGGAAGCATATTAAGATAAAGGTACAAGGATACAGGACTGGCCTTCACCCTTGGAAGACAGGCGTCAGGGAATGCTGGCAGCTCTTCAAGAGATTTGTAAAGCTTTGGAGAATAAGCCGTGAAGGCAGGTTTAACTTAGCCCCACACTGTGCACAGTATAGTCTCTTAGCAGTACAGAACACAGCAATGAGATGACCTCTGAACTAAGTTTTAAAGGCCCAGTAACAGTAAAGGGCACCTCTGTAGAACCTGGTCATTAAAACAAAATAGGAAAAGTAAGTCGAATACGCTACATGGTAAGAGGGTAGTAGCAAAGTGTGCTAGTGTCAGATGTAGGAGAAAACACACCATAAAATCTTGACCTAAAGTTCTGATGTTCAGGAGTCCTGTCTGGACAAGGGATGACAGGGCTCACTCAGCACTTCCCAGCTTCTCTGCATTAAGGCCTCTCCTGCTCCCTCTGCTCTTGCAAACACCTTTGCCTTTACTGAAAATGACAGCATGTAATAGCAGTCAGCGGAGATGACCAGAATAAAGCATCTTACCCTTTGCAATATGTAACATCCAGAAGCGCCCTAAATCTTTCAATGCATTCATTTATGGTTTTTATGGGTACCAAGCCACTTTTGTTCATTTTAATGGTAATTTCATCTGTCTTATGATGTTCCAAAACAATTTTCAGTTTTTCACTCTCGGAAACACATGGAAATGACTGTATTTTTCACACACACCGATTTAGTTTATGCATTTAGGTCCCAAACATCACTTTATTTTTATTTACAGATCATCTCTCTATGTGTGCTGTATGAGTTGTTTTATGAAGCAACAACCATGACGCGAGGAGAAATTTGTCTGATCAGAGACAGAATTACCATTGCTTGAGAGAGCATCATTCTTTCTGTGTACTCGAGTTAATTGATGCAGTAATTTTATCACCAAGCTGCTGCTCACATTCCGTGTGTAAGTCACTTACACTTGATCTATTTTTTTTTTTCATTTTTAGAATGTCTAGGTTGATGAGCATTTAAATGGATTTGTCGCATTTTAAAATGTCCTCAAAACTGACTCTAGCGTGACATCCATCAGATTCTGTATTCAGTTTTAGTTCAGTTATTTTTGAAGCCTTCAGATGAAAAAAAAATCCACATTTAATATTCTGCAACAGGTTGTTCCATCACCTTGCCAAAGCCCAGAGGAGCGCAACATATTTTTCTTTCTTTCTTTCTTTTTTTTTTTTTTTGAATTTCAGTATTCTTTTTTTTTTTCCTCGGGATATTTTTGACCCTAGACACTTTTTCCTTTAAATTTGATGGAGCTGTGATCATGGCTCTGACCTCTAGCCTTGAAAGAAGCCGAGTTATGCCTCTCAGGAGTGATGCCTCAGGCACTTTGCAAGTTGGGCGGGCAGGGATTATTTCCCAGGCTGTGAAGTGATGACCTTCTACTGAGAGTGAATGTCTGCAGTGCACGTAAATTCTCTCAGCCATGATTGAGAGCCTTAGGTTTGTTACCTGCTCTATGAATCAGAGTCCGTTCTTTCTCTACCGAGGATGGGAAATTTAGTGCTGTATTTAAAGCCACACATTATAGGCTCACAGGTGGGTTAATTTACTGTCGTGGATGATTGTATTCTGTTTTTGTGCCCGATATAAGGTTACTTCAGATGTAAATTTAGAATTTTGGAATAAATGGCTAGAATGAAGTGCCCGTGATCCGGGGACACCTTACGCATTATTTCTAAACAAAACGTTCTGTCCTGCTCTTCCAGCTCTCCACAGCTTCCCTGATTTTATATCACAGAGAGGATTTCTGGTGCCTCCTCAGCTGTCATTACAACAATAATATGTTGCTGATTGCTAAGATATTTTCAGAATACATTAAAAAGAGGAATAACATTTAGAGTGATTAGTAAACACTTTTTGAATCTGTAAGAGAACATTTGTTTTTATTCTCTGAAGAGAGCTGTCAATCTGAACTCAATTCATTTACAGTTTTGAAAAAAACAATATTCTATTTCTTTTTCTAAGGAATATAGTTATTCCAAAAGCCATGCATACATGTTAATAAGTACATCTCTCTATGCATGCATATAATACACATATACAAATATACACACATATAGGTAGATGATGATAGATGGATGGATGATAGATAAAATGGATTTTTCAGCATTTCCTAATAACTTTTAATGCTGGGGTCAAAATGTTTTATCTATTTTAAGTTCCCATGAAAGATTCTTGAGAATATATTTATTGTCAATATACTCTTTAGCTAGTTCCAATATAAATCCACTTGGCAGGA
Source organism: Chionomys nivalis (assembly GCF_950005125.1). Taxonomy (NCBI): domain Eukaryota; kingdom Metazoa; phylum Chordata; class Mammalia; order Rodentia; family Cricetidae; genus Chionomys; species Chionomys nivalis. The sequence continues at coordinate 98,666,372 of NC_080087.1, read as the reverse complement.
CTGTGGGAAAGCTGGGCTTGTTACCGAAGGTCATGTGAAATACTCAGAAAGCCAGGATGAAGAATGATTGCCTGTTTAAAAAGTGCTGGTAGTGACAGCTCATAGCATATTCCATTTTGTCTTAGTTCAAAAGTTGTCTGCTGTGGGTAAAAATACCTCCGAGTTAAATCACACAGAGCTCTCGTGGAGGCAGGCCTCCAGTGTGATGCTTCCTATGAAGGATCAGACTCGTTGACCTGCAGTAAAATTTAGACTATGACTCATTCGTTCATTGAAAAACCCATGAGGAATTCTTAAAATATTGGTGGTGAGGAGAACCTGAAGGAAGGCAAAAATGGATCAGATTCAGCTACCAAATCTTTTCCTTTTTCAGAATTTAAACTTAGTGAAGACCAGTTATACAAAAGATCTCTGATTTGTTAAAAATGTATTTAACCTCTGCTGGATAAAGCATGAGTTACCCACATTGTTTCTCAGCATTCTTTTTTACTTATTTCCTTAGCAGCGGAAATTTAATGCACTAAATTTGATACACATTCATTTGCAAACCCCTGACCTATAGAACCTGTCAAGCATAGAGGTAAAGAGATGCAGGACCACTATTGCCTGTTCTTCAGGGTGATGCAGGAGTAATGGTATTCCAGAATTCACTGTATGTTAGCCAGTAGCCTTCCCTTCTCCTTCACATGACCTCTGCCTCCCTCCTCTTTTCCATGATCAAGTTTTAATTTCACTTGCAGGGGAAAAACAGATATCATAAAATGGTCAGGTAGGTATGAAATCATAGCAATTTTACCATTGTGTTTTTATGATCCCAAGTATAATAGTATATTATAAGTTGACTGTAAACTTATGTTTTGGAAGGATGTGGAATTATCTAGAACCAGAGTGTTGAAAGTCAGCGTGATTTATACTTTATAACCGCTCATCATCAGTCTTACCTTACCTTTGTCACTTTGAGTGGGCCCAATGCTTCCTTAAGGACATTTCCTGGGGATTGCTGTACTGGCTTTGTAACAGTTTATGTATCCCATAATTTACCTGCCAGAATAGAGCCAAATGGTATTTTAAAATCTACGTGTTCTCCAGTTTTCTATAATGTTTAATTATTATTCATTGAGCTCAAGAGAACACACAGAAAGTCCTTCATTTTGATAATTGCAATGCATCACTAAGATATATATTTATATTACTTATACAGTATGTACATATAAAGGTTTGTAATGCTAAAATATTATATGTAATTATATTCTGTTTATGGAATTCAAAAGTGGGGTGGTAAGAATTGTTTTAACAAAATTATTTTATTGTTAATTTAACAACAATTGTTTTAGTCGTGATTATTTTTTTGACGCTCTTCTGTCTTGTGTACTTCTAGTTCGCTTTGTCTATAGCTTTGACAAACTCTATCAGTCTCGCTTGCTTTGTATCAGAGACTCAATTGTGTAACACAGAAACCATCATATCTCAGCTTATATTTCTTTTGTTAGAAATACCTAACTCTCTGCTCTCTCCTCTCTTACATGTACCAATTTCTTGTGTATGTCTTACTTTTTATATACAAGACTAAGCCATGTGTTAGCATCTCAGTAAAACATCTATATCCTGCTGTCTGCTTCCACCAAAATCTTTATAAACTAACATTTCCTTATAGCATATATCTTTTTTCATACCTTTCCAAATTAGTTCTTTGAGAGTATTGTAAAAACATCTTTTGATCATGTTTATCTCTCTCCCACAGCTTTTCCAAGATTTACCCCTCTCTCCTACCCATCTTACTTTGTGTGCTTTAAAAAAATTTAACCACCAAGACCAATTTGTGCTTCATAAATAGTCTGTGAATGTGTGGTCTTCCCCTGAAGTATGGTCAACATGCCAGAGGTTATATTCTTAAAGAAAATTGTCTTTCCCTCACATAGCAGCTAAAAATTGATGACAGCTCCATGGCTAGGGATAGGCCTTTGTAAGCCTCTCCCATAGCTATGTGGGAGCGATCACATCTCCTGTGGTACCTCCAAGATTAGGAATGCCTTTGAAAAACAGCTATCTTTTCGTTATAGCCTTCACAGTGTGTCAGGTCAGGAGGAAAGAAAGAGGAAGAAAATAGAGGAAGGGAAGGGAAGGGAAAGGAAGAGCAAAAAGCATGTTGTTAAGAGATATATAGGGGCCAGGACTTAATGATCAAACATGCTTGCTCCTAAGACTGATGACCTGAGTTTGAACTTCAGGGACCACATGTCAGAAGGAGAGAATCTATTTCCACAAGTTGGCTTTTGACCTTCACATGTGCATGAAACCCCGGCAAAAAGGAACATAATCAACAAAAATATAAGATATGTATTAACCAGTAGAAGTCTGATTTTAATCTACATCTCTATGACTTTGCCTGATCAAAGGAAGGAAACCTCATTAATTATATATCACTACCAATCATTGCATGGATGTTTCTTTCTCTTGGTTTTAAATACCCACATGTAACTTTCTTATTAAAAGCTTCATTGTTGTCATTTAAAAATAATATATTTTAAACTCAGCCTACACTTCTGTGCTCTGCATAACTGTTGGGCCAACAGTTCATATCAATAGACCTAGGCTATTGTCAGTCTTGGTCAGAGAGGTGTTTTGTAATGGACAGCAGTTGGCAGAGAGAAGCATAGTTTGTCAAAATGCTTAGACAAGGAAACTGAGTGCTCTGTCTTTTTTTTTTTTTTTTTTTACTTATTTATTTATTTTTATTCTTTTTTAATTAAAATTTCCACCTGCTCCCCATTTCCCATTTCCCTCCCCTCCTCCCAAATATTGCCCTCCCCCCACTTCCCTCCCCCTATCCCCACTCTTCTTCTCCTCCCCCCACTCCATTCCCCCTCCCTCTCGATACTGAAGAGCAGTCCAAATTCCCTGCCCTGCGGGAAGACCAAGGTCCTTCTATCTACGTCCAGAAAGGTGAGCGTCCAAACAGGCTAAGCTCCCACAAAGCCAGTTCATGTATTAGGATCGAAACCTAGTGCCATTGTCTTTGGCTTCTCATCAGTCTTCATTGACCGCCATGCTCAGAGAGTCCGGAATCAACCCATGCTTATTCAGTCCCAGACCAGCTGGCCTTGGTGGGCTCCCAATAAATCAGTTCCACTGTCACAGTGGGTGGGTGCATCCCTCGTGGTCCTGATTTTTTGCTCATGTTCTCCCTCCTTCTGCTCCTCATTTGGACCTTAAGAGCTCAGACTCTTAAGGTTGCTCCAAATTGAGACTCTGTCTCTACCTCGATCCATCGCCAGATGAAGGTTCTAAGGTGATATGCAATGAGTGCTCTGTCTTAAATGGAACATGGAAATCAAGCTTCTCGCCCAAGGCCCACAGAGCACTGCAGAGGGAAGGCAGGAAGAATGAAAGAGCTTGGGGATGGGAAGGAATGCTTGAAATGCTGTCTTCGGGACATGACTTAGCTATCACATGCATGAACCAGCTGGAATTACCTGCACAGGACCCAAACAATATCATGTTAGCTAGAATTGTAGCATACAGGAGGTAGATCATCTCTAGTTCCTTCCTTTCCCACACCTTCTGAGGAGCTATTAACAGTACGTAGTTGCTGGATGAGTGAGAATCATCATCATCATCATCATCATCATCATCATCATCATCATTATTTAATGATGCATCCACTAGTAAGTGTCCCATGCTCTAGTCCATGGCCTCATACTCATGCACATACATGCTGCACTAGCACAATTTAATGGTTATGAAAAAAGGACTTGAAATTAGGAGGGAGGAATGTTGTGTGTGGAGATATGCAAAGATATAGGTGGTGGAAGATAGTAGATCTGATTGTATTTTGTTGTATACATATATAAAACTCTCAAAAATAAAGAAAACTTAAAAATAATACTTTCTTTTAGTTTTCATATAATGTTGCATTGCTAGCATATGCACACAAAATATCAAAGTCCTTACAGTTCTTTTCCAAATGCGTGAAGATAGAGCGGATCACAGGGAGCACACTATGGGGAAGGATAATGTATTTTGATGATATTCAAATTCATTCAGCATAGTCTAAGTAAGTCAGAGCAGATTTGCTGGTTCATCAGTTGTGCTGCTTCTGCATTCTTAGTAGTAAACTCTAGCACATTTTACAAAGACTCAATTTTCCCCACAGGTCACAACTCTAGGTTAAGCCTAAAGAGCAGCTTTCATTATAGATCACTTATTGAAAGTGGGCTGAAGCAATTGCAATATTTCTCTGGAGCAGTATTTTGGTAACACATTTGACTTTGGAATAGTGGATTAGTTACTTAATACATTATCTGTTATTAAGACTTATAGATATCCCTTGGATTTACTGCCAGAAAAGCAACAGATACATGAAGAAAAAAAGTCCTTCACCAGAACTCTTAAAAAATTAAAATATAAGCATCTTCCAATTATTGCTTTGGTAAGAAAACTTGCTTTGGGAATTTACAGAAGCTGATATTTATTGATTTAATCCAGAGTAGCGATCATTATTCAGTTACGTATTAAAACAATCCATTTTCTATTATTTTGGTATCTTAATTTAGAGCAAAGTTAGGTATGAAAATGTAGGGTATTTTTTCTATATTTAGTGTATCTGAACTTTCTCATTTCAAAATTAGCATTAAAACATAAAATCTTTTTATAATATAGCAATCAGAATTTCAATTCTTGATCATATGTAGGAAATTAGTTTTTTGGATAAAATCTAATAATCTTCTAAGTGGTTGGCTGGAGCAAATAATTTTTTTTCACTTTCTCTGATATTTTCTTTTATAATTTTTTGAATGCCAAACTGAAACTATATGAATACATTAAATTTTAGTTGTTTAAATTAAACTGTATTTTTGTGATTCTTTTTTAATGTTTAAAAATATTCAAACGTTAAATACAGATTTTTGTCAACTAATTAATGATTTATCAAACCATGAGTTGAAAAATTTCTACTTGAGTAACATATCTTTTCAACAAAAACAACTGTTTGTGAGAAGTTGCCAGTGATGTTCAAACCTCAATCTAAGAATTCTTCTTTAATAAGTATTTTCACACAGTAATTGTATTTATATTAAGAAAACCATGACTTATTTTACATTATCATTGTTATGTAATGAATTAGCTAGGTGACTGATGGTGCTAGACAGAGCTTGGTGTCGGCCAAGTCCACCCTGCGCTATAGCCTAGACCTCAAACACTGTGTCTTAAATGTTACGAGAGACATGCACTGTCTTGCAGCCTGGGTGGATTCCTGTGTCATACTGTGCTGCAGCAGGGACTTGTTCTCAGCCATGTGGTGTAGCCATTTCTTCCACTTACATCACGACTGTATGCTTGTTCCTGGCTTTAACTTTTCCAGCTATATGTTTTCATTACCGCACACAAAGTCTGTTTTATAAACTCATATTTTCTAACCCCATCAATGAAATAAAAATGGATTCTTCAAAGACAACAAAGAAAATACATTACAGCAATTGTTTTAGTTTTATTTCTGGTTGCTGTGATAAAACACTCTGCTAAAAGCAACATAAGGAAGAAAGGTTTATTTGGTTTATGATCCCGGGTTACGGTTGATCATTGTGAGTAAATCAAGACAGCAGAAAGTTGAAGCAGTTAATCAAATTACTTTCACGGTTAAGAGCAGAGAGCATTGAATTAATGCTCGTATGCTAGAGCTCAACAGCTCTTTCCTTTTCATTCAGCTCAGAACCCAACCTTGAAATGCTGCTGCCCACATTTAGGGCAGCTCTTATTACCTTAATTAATCCAAATAAGAAAACTGCTCACAGGCATGCCCATAGACCAGACTAATCTAGATGATTCTTCATTGAGGGTCCTTTCCCCAGTGACTCTATTTTGTGCCAAGTGGACATTCAAAACAAAACATCACAGTGCTGGAGTGTTGAATTTAGATAAACAACACATATTGGTTGAATTCACGTTCTTTCCTTTTCCTCAACAGTTTAATTTCATTGTACATCAATATAACAGCATTTGACTGATAAAGAGTTTTGATACTGCCTGCCTGGGTTCAAATTCCTTTTGCTATTTATAATGTGTGGTTTTTGATGCAATGAATTAATCTGTGCCTCAGTTTTCTTATAGAAACACTTGAATGGTCCATATTGAATTGTAATGTGTACATATGTGAAAAGCATAGAGTAATAGTATAATTTAAGCATTTGGTTATTTCTTTATCTTTTTATTGGTACTGAAAATGATAAAAGTCCTTGGAATGGAGACTAGTTATCTAGTGATCACCTAGAATAACAGGGTGCACTGAAGAAGTTAGCTCTTTCATGAATGTGGTTTATTGTAGTTGTTATGATATGGGTAGTGGTGAAGTACCCATAGTTCAGAATTTGGTAGTACAAGCCTGTAATCCCTATACGGAAATAATATCAAAATCATCCAGTTTACATAGAAAGTTCCAGGCTAGTTATGGCCACATAAGAAGACTCTATCTCTAAAGAAAAAAATAAGGAAGGAAAAGAGAAAGCATGTGGTTCTTTAATAGCCTGAACTTCATGCTAAGGTTTGTGTAAGACTCTAGGTAGTCATCAATTCTTTGGCTTCACTCGTGACCACATGGCTCCCTTTTTAAAGACTGGTAATCACAGTTATGTGATATAGCCTTTGATTTAGACCTTTAGCATGTATAATGGGCAACCCAAGGTGCCCGAGAGTGAGCCACAATTAAGTAATTGTGATGTCTTTAAGAAACCAGAAGATATATTGTGATGTTTCCTACTTTATGCCCTGGGCAAACATAAAATATTTTTTGATAAAATCTTACCAGCTTAGAGAAGTAATGTGACTTATCTGGAATCAAACAGCTGATCAGGTGACAGAATATATAGAACTGATGTCACCTTTATGTTTACATTTTCTTGACAATTTTTATAGCCGCAAAAACCCTATTAAATATGACATTGCTTTAAGAAAAAATTACAGTTGCAGGGGTGATGAGATGGCTTAGCTGGTGAAAGTGCTTGCCACCAACACTGATTACCCAAGTTTGTGGCTTGGAATCCATATGATGGAGTCTTGCAAGCTGTTCTCTGACCTCCGTATACACACTGTGACAAATGCCTCCCTAAATGTATCAATAAATAATTTCTTATTCAAGATACATAATGTTTCTATTTTGGTAAAGCTACATTTTTATTACATTTAAAGCAGTAGTCATAAAATGACTGAGAGTAAGGCTAATGTTAATTGCTAATTTTGTTAGAATTGTTGGAGTCTGTTTGAAAGTCTCAGAATCTTGGTGCTTGGGGGTTTGCAACATATACAGGGAAACTATAAACCCCGTCAAGACCTTTTTTTTTTTAATGTTTGGTTTTAAAAGTAGTGCTTAGTTTTTAGTAAAGAATGCCAAAATCCAATGTCTTTGAAATATATTTTAAGAGTAATTGGTTTATTAAGATTTATTTTTATTATTAGCCGAGTGGTGGTGGTGGGTGCCTTTTAATCCCTGTACTCGGGAGGCAGAGGGAAGTGGATGTCTGTGAGTTCGAGGCCAGCCTGGCCTATAGAGCGAGTTCCAGGACAGCCAAAGATACACAGAGAAACTCTTTTTCAAAACAACAGAATACCAAAAACAACAAAAAGATTTATTTTTGTTTATGTTAATGTGCATGTGTCTGTCTATATGTCCACTAAAGCCAGAAGAAGATGTTGGATAACTGCAGCTGGAGTTATTGGTGTTTGTGAGTTGTTCAACACAGGGTAGAAATTAAATGAGGGTCTTCTGGAAGAACAGTAAGCATTCCTAAATCCTGAGCTCTCTCTCCAGTCCTGGAAGCAGGCCTTTTTGATAAATGTATTATCAATTTTTAGAATTTTGGGTGAAGTATAAAAGCATCCCTTAGCAAAACTGTGGGCAAAGAATTTTAAAATCATTAGCAGCATAATTGCTCGAAAACTAAAAGGGTTTATTTAAAGTGCAAGCTTATTAGTAATGAATAAATGAACCTCACAGTGAAATATTCATATTCTTGTTTATTGCCATTTTTTTCTAGTGAGAATCTATTAAGACATATGTAAGTCAGCCTAGTGAGGTTATATTACATACTAATATATCCCCAAATTCCAGGTGTAACAATTTAGACCTATTTCTTGTTCATATAGTGTATTTATTGCAGGATGCCTTAGAAATGTCCTTACATTGATTTTTTTCTAAGTTTTTTTTTTTTTTTGTATGTGGTTAAAGAGGAATAAAAGCCATGGAGGAACTGTGATGGTGCTAATTATACTTCTTGGAGTGTTATGAATATGTTTCAACCATATCTAATTGTCCAAAAATATGTCACAGCGTCGAACCTGGGATAGAGGGCATAGGATTATATTTCTTTCTGTGAAGGATTGCAGAAGGAACTCATGAGGCACAGAAGTGACTACATAGAACTTCTCATACAGTCCAGTACAGGCACCTTTACAAGTCCTGGATACGGACTCTATTCAAGATAAATATTATGGTTCTCTAGGAAGTGTGCCTTTCTCTAAAACTTGATTTAACAACTAGAGATCTACATCTTTCTGTAGTTTATTATTGGCTAGGATTCTAGTTTTTGTTGCTGTTGTGTCAAACGTTTTCTTGCATCGTTTATGTCGGTCCATTGTTGGACTCAAAGATTTTGGCATTAATGAAATAGACCCCACATGAAGCTTGTGTTATTGCAATGGACAGTGATTTTTTTAATATAGGGCCTGCCCATGGGAAACCATACATGGAAACATCGTTGTGCTCCTAGAGGGCTGAGAAGCTGCCAGTGTTTACTGATCTTCTTTGTGTGGTCACTTTTCTAGTTCTTTCCTTATATATGTGGTTTTCACTGTACTCTTCTTATATAGACATTTCTGTTTTATTTCCATACACTTAACACTTGAAGATCACCTTGCGTATACTTCAAAACAAACCAAAGACCGAACTATTGTTTCTAAATCACCATTCAAATTTCTTAGACGACAGAAGCATCAGTTGTTAAAGGCCATGGCTATCTGGTATGGTAGAATTTAAGTTTCTACGGATAGAGGAAGTAAGAGGGAAAATTCCTAGTCAAAAGCTGTGTGCTGCAGCCCAGTGGTTAGGTTTCTATGTCAATGAAATTTAAAATGAAGTTTCATTTTAAATAGTAAGAAATTCCTTTATCCTTATAAAGAATGTATTTGAAACTTTTTTCTTCTTTTTTTTTTTAGTATCTACTGGGGAGCTAAAGTTCTTTGACAATGGTTTAAAAGCAACTAAACTGTCAGTTTCAAAGCTGTTAAATTGTTAAATAAAAAAGCACCGGGCATTCTCAAGTTCTTTTATATACTTTGTTTCAACTTTACCCCAGAGACAATGTTAGGTCAATGCTCCAGCAACACAACTGGCACCTCCTGAAAGATCTAAGGCTGCTGTAAATCATGCATCCCCAAAACAGGGAGGGGAGGGGAGAAATCCTTGCCATTTTCTACAAAAATATTCTCGTCATTCCTACACTCTGAAATACGTATTTAGTCTGTTTATCAAGGTCAGTGTTTCTTTCAGGTCCATGAAGTTAAACTATGTCACCAGGGGATCAGGGTCCCTTTTGTGGATTGCTGGCCTCCTTGCTAAAGGCATTAAAAATACTTGGGAAGAATCTCAAGATGGTAAGATTTTTGGAGCAAGCAGCAAGGGAGGTGATTCGTCGGCCTTTGCAGTTGCTAGGAGGAGAAGGTGGATCATAGAGGAGGAGAACACAGACATGAAAAGAGAAAGAAGGGCATGGGTTTTTGCCACACCAACTCCAGTGTTGTCTGTGTGACATGACATATGTCATTATGCCGGACAGGAGCTATGTGTCCTACGGGACTAGGCTTCCTGGAGGTCAATGGCAGACAGCCTGGTATTAACCACCACTGAGGCATAAACAGGTTTGAGTAACTGGCTATACGAGATATGAGCTTTGCACAATCTCTTTTATAATAATAATAGTCTTTATATCTACAAGACAAGGATCATTCTCTTCAGGAACAGCTCTGGGATAGGGAATCACAGCATGGGAATGTATAAGACTACAGCAGAACCCTTGTTATACACGGGATGTATGATGAGCAAGGGAATAGATGGGTTAACGTTGGTGGACAAAGACTGTTATATTATACTTTGAACTTTATAGATAGGCTTGCTAGATCCCAACCCCCATAGTGTCTGCTGCATAAGAAGGTACTAAAAAGTATATTTCAACAGGTGCAGAGAACTGATTAGGCATATTTGGTCACTAGATGAAATAAAGGGTTAGGAAGAGGAAGGGCCGTGATAGTGATAATGAGACAGAAATTTTCTATTCATAAGATGAAACCACTTGTCTGAGGTTTACGTTCCCAAGGACAAGATTTCCTCTTCTAAGGATGCTTTATGTCTAACACCTGTTCCTGATAATATACTTTTCTTAAATATTGCTGATGTGACTAAAAGAAGCTTTCATACTGTGCCAACCAATGATACATGACCTTCTGATTTGTTCTTTGTTGGGATTGGAACTACTAGGAGGTGTGACCTTGCTGAAGTGAGTGTGACCTTGTTGGAAGAAGTTTGTCACTTTCGGGGATGGGCTTTGAGGCGGCCTTTGCTCAAGCCAGGCCAAGTGTCTCAGTTCACTTCCTGTTGCCTGCAGATCAAGATGTGGGACTCTCAGCTCCTTCTCCAGCACTGTGTCTGCCTGCATGTCACCATGTCCCATCATGAGAATAATGGACCGTACCTCTAAAACTGTAAGATACCCCCAATTAAATGTTTTTGTTTGAAAAAGTTGCCATGGTCATGGTGTCCCTTCACAGTAATAGAACCCTAGCTTAAAAAGAATCCAAGGAAGCAGGCAGGTTCAGCAGTGGGGGTCTGTCAGCAGGTTAGAGTGGAAGGGTCATAAAAGACGAGTGAGGATGTCTAGGCTCTGAAGAGTCTTAAGGCAACTATGCTTAGAATTTTGATCTGACTTCAAAGATGAGGAGAGGCTATGTTCTTTGGTTAGAAAAGTAGAGCAACTTCGTCTGCCTTGGAGAGGTCTCGATATATATACGATCTCATTATGGCATAATTATTCCTCCCACCTTAGTGTGCCTTCAGGTAAATGGGCATCCCTGAAAAGTGATCTGGCCAGCTTTCTTAGTTATGGTTTCTATTGCTTTGTTAAAGCACCATGGCAGAAAGAAAGTTGTAGAGGAAAGGGTTTATTTCAGCTTCCAGTTCCACAGCATTGTTATCAATGATGGCAACAGGATAGGAACTCAAACAGGACAGGAATCTGGAGGCAGGGGCTGATGCTGAGCAATGGAAGGGGCTACTAACTACTCTCTCAGAATGATTTCTCTTTCCATGTCTCCGCCCCTGTGTCTGTCTGTCTCTCTGTTTCTGTCTCTCTCTTTCACTCTCTAGTCTGCTTTCTTATAGCACCAGGACTACCAACACAGGGGTTCCTTGATCCAGAGTTAGCTGGGCTTCTCGCATCAGTTACGAATGAAGAAAATTTACCACAGGCTTGGAGGGAGTATTTTCTCAATTGAGGTTCCCTCTTCCAAACTGACCCTAGCTCGTGTCAAGTCGACATAAAACTAGCTAACATGTAAGCCAATTGAGAGAACAGAAATATGTCCTTGTAGTCTTATGTTTTAGGTATCTTGGAATGTCATGTCTCCACTATGGGTCAGAAGTAGAGCTGAGATTCTACTCAATTGACCAAGAGGAAATACTTCTTCATCAATGGACCTCAACAAAGTTCTGATCACTACAACCTCACCAATTTCATGTGGTGTTTTAAATCTTAAGGAGAGGCAAAGGTGATTATGAGGGCTTGATCTACCCCAGGTGAACTCTAACCCTGTGATGTCTGCATAGCTACCCCTCACAACCACAGGCGATGCCCATCCAATGACCTCCTAGCCTGTAATCTCTGTCTGAATGTCTCATAGCTGCAATTCAAAGAGTAATTTGTATTTTCCTGTCGCATCAACTTTTTCTTTAGAAGTTTGTCCAAGCCTGAAGAAAGACGACAGGTTGGAACAATGAGTTCCCAAATCTTCATCCACCAGATTTATCAGTTTTGATCATTTAATTGCATCTCTTCATGTATCTTTATATTGTCTTGTGTACATTAAACATTATTTCCTCAAAGGAAATTGCTCAGTTCTTCCCAAAGAACCTACTGCCTTTGTTGCTGCCATGTCTCTTCTCTTCTGTACTCTCCCACCTTTTTTTGTCTTATTAAAACACGCTTGTTAAAAATCAAAATACCGAATAAAATGTGATAAGCACAAAGGATTAGAGGTCCTTTCAGTCTCCTGCTGTAGCAGAGGTATACTTGTACTTTTTCTCCGGGAAAAAGGCTCAGAAAATGCCTTTGTCATCATGTTGATGCTTGTTTCCTAGTCAACGTGTTTGCACTATTTCAATTGTTTATTTTCTTAATTTTTTATTTTAAAAAGTCTTCCTGCAATATATTTTGACCATGATTTTCCCTTCCTTCAATTCCCACCAAGTCCTCTCCACCTCCTTACCCAATCAACTTTCTATTTCTGTTACTAGATACTGGAAAATTATTTCTAACCAACAGCAGGTGGCAGTGGTAGCTAAGGTTGTCCCTCTGGTATCCAGCCTGAACCGGCGTTGTCTTTTAAACCTGTGTGCTATTTGCAACGACTATTTGGATAAAGATGCCTATTTGTCTCTAATTAAATTCATTTTCGAATTACCTTAGAAATAAGTTGAAAATTGTTAAGGAAATGTATTTTAAATTGATGTTTTAGACACCGAATCTTGATATAATTGTGGCTCAAGTAATAGAGAATACACATGTTGTTTTACCCCTTTCCTTGCCTATTTATAACAAGAAGGAAAAAGAGAACATTTTCAATTAGAAATATTAGGCAGCTTAAATCCTGTTAAAATTTATAGGAGAAATGTCACAGCAACATCATTTGTTTCTATTGATGAATGGTAGTTGTTTTGAAAATTTATGGCAAAGTTCAGTAAAGCTGTTTTAAAACAAAACTACTGGGTTCAACGGGGCAACAATTTTTGGAACATTTAAATTGTTCTTGACATTTATTAGAGTAACTAAAAAGTCTTTAGTTATCTGTTGCATAAGCCACAGTTTCTGTTACAATTCTGTCTCCTTCCATTTTCAGGAAACTAGATAAGAAGGCCGTTTTGTTTTCATTGCGTTTTCTACTTGATTTTTTCACATTTTGGTTCGTTTGACTAGCATAGTGAAAAGTTTTTGGAGGAGGCATTCCCTCACAATCTATTTCATATTGTTAGAACTTTGACAGTTCTACATTGGTTTTCAATAACTTACATGTGACAACCAAATTTTTGTGTTTTTATGTCCGCGTATCACTTAGACATGAAATTGGTCTGTTATTAAGAGAGAACAGGTTGATTTCTGCTATTAATGTGTTTATTTGACTTATAAGGATCTTGGAGCAATTAAAATAAGAAAAAGATTCTGAGGTTGCCCAGTTTAATGGCGTCATTGCATAGATGAAGAGAACTGAGCTCCAGGAGAGACTGCATGAGGGAAAGAGTGACATAAGAAGACCTTATTATAGTCTGACTTGAGCTCTGCCGCCTCAGGAAGGGTGCAGGTGGAAATCATTGCTTTACTTCATTAAACTCTTAGGGCACCTGTGTTCACTGGGCCTTATTTTTCTTTTTAGAAAGAAAATGAGTTAGGGCAAAAGATGTAGCTTGGTTGGTAAGAAGGCTTACCCAGAATACGGGAAGCTGTGGGTTACAAAGCCGGTACCGTGTAACATAAGTTAGGTGGTACAAATCTGTAATTCCAGGACTTGGGAGGTTGGGGAGGGAGAATCGAAACCTTAAGCCTACAATTGGTTATTACATTGTGATTTCCAGGTCAGTTTACAATACATGATTTGCTGCCTCAGAAATGGAAAGGGAAAGAAAGGGAAGGGAAAGAAGGGAAGAGAAGAGAGGGGAGGGGACAGAAGGGAAGGGAAAGGAAGGAAAGACAGAAAGAAAATGATGGCATTCTTTTCACAAGAATCATTTAGGCTAGCCATTTCTCTAATTACCTGACTGACCTACAGTTCACATTTATTTGATGAGTTATTAAATTTTGGTGAATCTTTCTGAACTCCACATTCTGTGCTATTTGAGAAGTGCCCCATTTGTTGCAACTTTTATTGTCTCTACCTTTCAAGACTGTAAATAAAAAATTGGACAAACATCTAAATCACAGTAAAATAAGAGATCAAATGGTCAGGAGACTTGAGGAGGGCAAAAAGAAGGAGACTTGAGGAGGGCAAAAAGATGTAGGTGTAATTACCGAGTCCCAAGGACCACACTCCCCAAAATAAAGATGAAGCCAAGTCTTAATTTCTCCTTTCAACATTAAATTACTAATGTAATGTTGAAAGTAGGTTGTGATCGTCTGCACATTGTTTGTTGGCTAAATCATTTTCAAATAGAAACATTGTTTCTTAATAAGACATCAATAGTTTATTGAATTGATTAACTCAAGCATACTCGTTTTGGGATACACTTCAAATTTAGTTATTCCATTTTTAATCCTTACTCTATTAAAACCCATTATTTACATACAGTGGTACTTATTAAGGTTTGTAAAATAACTATTTATTGAAAATCCTCAGGTCAAGTATACAATCAAATGAAAGTGTCTTTGAAACAGAACTTTATTATTTGTCTTGTGTAATCTATGTCTTAAATTATAGTGCAACTCATTCCAAATCAATGTAATGAATTGATCTGTAAATGTTTCTGGCAGGATAGCTTTCTTTAGATTTTTGTCTATTGAATGTGCACGGCAGTTAAATCATCTTTTTCTGTATAATTAAGCCTATGTTTTTGGCCTTTCACAGAGTTTAAACTGGTCTTAAAAGGCAAAAGTGTATGTTAAAGCAATATTATGCACATTCATTATTCTTAATCTTATAAATATTGAAGCATAGGATTTTTTTTTTGCTTGTGAGAGAAATAGAAGAGAAAATAAATGTGAATTCCCTGGGCTTTAGTGTCCTTTTCTGAGGACATTTTATTTAAAGTATTTTAATTCTTGAAAAACCTGAACTTAATGCCCTCAAGTGCCTAAATTGTTTGAATACACAGTGACTTTCATTATTTTTATATCTATGGTTATGTTTAATTTATAGCATATGACAGAAAGTAAAAAATATGGTAATTTGAATTTTGAGACTTCTGAAAGCATTTGCAGTTGATACATAAATGGAAATAGATGCTGTGAAAAATAAATTTAAGTAACATTCATTGAGCATAGCCTGTGCATCAGGCACTGTGCTATGTGCTTTTTGGTGTCTCCAAGATACCAACATGTATTTCATGATGCTAGGACATTTTATCACAATGATAAAGGAGAGGATTATTTATAATAAAGGGAAATAAATTTGTAATTACTTAGTATGAAAGGTATAATTCTAAATAAGTAAAAAGTAATACTATATGACTAATTTCAGAACCTGGAACTTTACTCTAAGTGGATTAGAACTCCTAAGTAAATCTGCTTTGGAACAGCTTCCTTTGGCTTCTTAAAATGAGTTTTATAGAAATATGAGTATATTTATTACTTATATATCTTGAATATAGACTCAAATGATGAAAAACTCCGGGTTATTCGAAGTTGGTACTTAACGTGAGTGTTAAGGCATCAAGTGTTTGTCCGGTAAACTTTTATTGGATGCGTAGGCATGGTGCTTTTTAACAGTTGTTAGTCTCAATGCTCACTTATAGAGCATATGTAAAGTTTTTAAAAGATGCATACTTCCTTAAAAAATTCAGATAAGTTTCAGTTTTCAGTGATAATTACTATGAAAAATGAATACATGACAACACTAATGCTAGTCATTTGTAATGTTATAGAATTGTCAGTGTTTATGACAGACTTGTGGGGTAATATACAATAGCATACAGGTTATATTGTGAGACAGGTTTTTCTACCCTCTTTGGGAAATTATATTTTGGAAGTATAGTTTAACTATAAGTTTAACTTTGGAAGAATATTTCTGGAGCTAAAACTGTTATGTTCTTATGTATTTTCCATGTTTGCATACAAAACACAAGGACACTGCCATATAAGACATGACCTTGAGGAGTTCCAGAACCTTGAAAGTCCTGAATTTGTCTGGCCCTGAAAATAATAACATTTTCAGGCAGACCACTCAATTTCATTTATTTTTTAAAGGAAACGCTTGCTTGTGTGTCTACATGTAGGTATGTGCATGTGAGTCTAGGTGCCCTCAGAGGCCAGAGAGGGTGTTAGAACCCCTGGAGCTGGAGTTACAGGTAGTGATAAAAGGGCAAGAATGGGAACTGGGAACTGAAATCAGGTTCTTTTAACTCGAGTTTCTTTAGGCCTAATTTAGTCTTAAATTTTACTATTCTATCTATCTATCTATCTATCTATCTATCTATCTATCTATCTATCTATCTATCTATCTATCTACCTATCTATCTCTTATTTAATTTAGAGTGGGTCTCATGTAGACCAGGCTGACTTCTAATATGCTATGTAGTTCAACCTGATCTTGAACTGCTAATTACATCTTTACCTTCCAAGTCCTGTGACTGCAGACACTAGCACACCAAATAATAGTCTCATTTTAAAACCCAAATTATTACTTTATGCATATACACACACAGAGAGGCACACAGACAGACAGAGACAGACACAGTTCTGGAAGATTTCAAGCACTTTTCTGTTAGAAGTATGGATATAATCTAAATTAGGAATATGAGATTCAGAGAGGGCTCCTGTTGTAATTTTGCAATCTGTAACATTAGCACAGAAAGAAAAAAATACATAGAAATGCTACACTTGTTATAAACATTTCCAATAGTAGTTTCTCTGGTGTGATCAGTTTCTTCAGTTTTTTTTTTTTTTATCAGAAAGTCTATGTCCTTATCACTGTCAACAGCATGAACTCTGGAATTAGACTTGTGATGACAGATGGTTGTGAGCCAAAGTACATGATAGATATGTATGTAAACTACAATGACAGTATTTGCTATAGTGAATATTTGTTAATAAAATGTGGGGGATCTTATGATTAAATTTCTGTTACCTTCACATGAAAGTGTAAGTAATTAGTAGTTGAAGCAAGGAAAGAAACTTTTGTTATTGATACCAAATAGAATAGAAAGGTAATCATTTGTCATTAGATTTAAAATGATTTATGTATGGGTTAAAGGAGTTTAATGTTTCTGAGTTATGAGGCAGCATATAGCTAAGTTACAAAGTGAGTGTGTGTGTATGTGTGTGTGTGTGTGTGTTTGTGCATGGGAACACAGGTGTAGCACTTAATTGAAATCCTCATTTCCACAATTCTTTTCCTCCACCGTTCTTTTTAGGATATAGGGCTGATGACAGACTTCATTTCTATGTCTTGCATAAACAGGCTCATAATGATTTTATCACTCTTGTATCAGGAAATAGTAACTGTGATATCAATTGGTGGTCTTAATGTTGAATAATTTTGGCCTAGAGGCAGAATCTAAAGTTCCTGTTAGCTTGTTAGTATGTCAGAAACAATTGGAAAATATAAAGTGTTTCCTAGTTATTATCCTACTCCAACTCTACATATTTCTATTTTCTCAACAGTGTGAAGAGGTGTGAGCTTCAATTAATGTTTGGGATTATGAAGGCTTGGGATTATGAAGATTTAAAGGTGCAAAGTGTGTAAATGTCATTATTTTAATGAAAATTGAAATTTACAAGATGAGCTCTTTGACTAGCCTTGAATAACTTGTTCTTAATAAAAAAAATCTGAAAATGGCCATTAGAGGGTGCAGGGGCATTGCAGAAACGAAGGAACTCTTCCCAGAGTAAAGAGTAGCTCAGAATGCATTGTCACCACCAAATGCTCAACATTTCAGAACACATTCAAACCTTAAAGAGTATGTCCTTGAGCATGTGAAGACAAGCATACTTTTATTACTTGATTTCCTCTGTCTGGGCAAATTGTTACCTTAGTGGTTTTTTAAGAGCTTAAATGCAGTAAATTTGCAAAGTGGTGTTAAAGGGGGTAGAAGCTATTCAAACAACCTTGGCTTTCTTAAGTCCTAAGTTACCATTTTAGAAACATTTAGATCCTCACTCTTGTTCCTTATCTGTAAAAAATGACACTTGATTGGGAACAGGAAATTGATTCTTAGAGAAAACTTTGAGAAATTTTCTGAAAGGAAGATCAAAATGCTGAAAAACATCATAACTAAATACAAAATGAAAATTTTCCTTTTATTTTTTAATTTTTGTTTTTAATTACTTGCCAAGTTTGTGGAACAGATATGTATACTTACCAATAGAATAATCAGACCTCTGTAAATGAAGAAGAAACAGACTCAATCTAAATAAAATGTAATAAATTTATATATATATATAAATTTATATATATATATATATATATAGACAGAAGGAAAATGCAAACTGCTCCTAAAAGAGCAGTAGTGTTTTATAAGTTTTCATTATATGGCTAGCCTTAGTTGCTACATTAAGTGATGGTAACATTTTTTTCAGTGTAATAGATTTTATTTGTGCTGTGATAAAGAGAGATATGTTTGAGCACTGCATTTTCTATTAGTTATAAGTGGAAACATATATAAATATATATAAATGATTGCTGAATAGCTAATTTTCAGGTTATACCTGAAGAAATATTTTAAACATAATCTTTGTGGTGATTTTAATGTTGGTTTTAAAAATAAAGTCTACATTTGAGGTGACATAGGAGATCAGGCAGGGATGACGTTTCTTGTTCTTGTTGATTGTCACCAACAGGAAGTGATGCTGCAAATCCCATAGTGTGCCTTCTCTTTCCACTCTCAGGGTCCTCCAGCCACAGGAAGACTCTTAGGTCTTCGTTCTTGTCTCATGACCATCACTCCTTAGAGCTTGGTAAAGTGAAAGTCGGACAACCTAGTGCTTCACATTCGCATAAATTTGGAAAGCAAATTCACTGAATTTGCTCAAAGAAATGGGTGTCTAACTATAGTCAACAGGTTCTAAGAATAGCAGAGGTCCTGTTTTTACCCCTGAGCAGTTTCATTACAGAGAGGTAATTATGGAGAATTTGTGGGGTGGTAAGATACACCACAGAATTATACATGAATTTTAGAAATTATCACTGGGTCTTGTGGTCATCCAGCCCCTCATCTGACCTTTACATTTATAGTTGAAATAGAAGAAGATGGTTATCTTAGAGAATAAATTAATCCTTGATGAATTTTCAAAACTGTATTTTAGCCATGATTTGGAAGATCCAAAGTTTTCAGAATTAAAACAAAATATAATACTGAACAAACTCAAACAACCACCCAAAATACTGAAAACCTCAGCTGTGTAGCACAAGTTATGAATATTATACACATAAACAATTATATTCTGAAATGAAAAGGAAATGTTACATCAACCCAGATTTCATGCGTAGGTATGCTGGAAGGACTGGGACAAATTCTCTGCAAGGCTGGAAGACACACATCTTCTAGGTCTAGCCAAATAACTTACATTAAGTTACTGTAACATTAAGTTACAGGCATTGATCAACCAATTATTAACTATCATGTGCACAGAGATAAGTTTTCAGCTGACAGAATTTTTTATATGCTATTTTCTGATCATTCTTTCCTCTCTCCCCAACTCCTCTCAGATCCTCTTCACCTCCCCACCCACTCAACTCCAAGGAATTTTTCTTTCTCTCTTTAGAAAACAAGCAGGCAAACAAACAAACCAGAATAAAACAAACAAACAAGCAAACCAAAAAACCCCACAAGAAACACACACACACACACACACACACACACACACACACACAATCCATAAAAATTTAACTCAGAATTCATTAAATACAAGAAAAGACCAGTAAAGGCAAAAAAAATTTCCCAAACAAAACAATATAGGAAAATAGGTCTTCAAAAATACCATTAAGTTCATTTTGTGTTGGCCATCTGCTGCTTCGGATGGGTTCTGCCCTTAACTTAATATACCCAGTGAGACACCATTGGAGAAAACAGATATTTCTTTTCAAATAGATGTCAACTGGAAATAACTTCTTGATGAGGGGATGGTAACCCATGCCCACTTCCCTCTGCCAGTGTTGGCCCATGGAATTTTAAGGAGGTGACATTACTTCTTTTTAGGCTCTGTGTCCACTCAGAAGTCAGTGATACCTTAGTATTTATAATAAAACACTCTATTCACCCTGAGTAATTCAGGAAAGATCAAACTCAGGTATAATGGTGGTATGAAGATGCTTGTGTTTTCTAATTTCTATGCTTTGTGTGCCTCATTATGCTACTTTGGCATAATGTATAGTAAATAGTCAATTAATTTTGATCCTTAAATGCACAGCATTTATGTTGTTTTGACACCTAATGTCAGAGTGGCAGGAAATTTCATTTTAAGAAGAGGAAAAAAGCAATACTGGAAATAATGAGTGAATGTTTAAGAGGAATAGCGTCGTGTTTATACTGTAAATTTATCTCCCCCTCCCACCCAGGAGACACTGAGAACAGCCAAGTATTATTTAGTTCATTCACTAACCTTTCTTAAGAATTTCATGCTCTCTGACAAGCTTTGATTGATGGTCAGCTTCTTTAAAGGTGTCCAGGGACAGGAAATCTATAAGTTACCTGGTGACTCATCTTAGTGTGGAATAGCCCTCGTATACTTAGCCAAGAAACAATGAATAAACTTTCTGTTTGATGTGAAAGTGATTATTTATGATGAGCCTTCCCAAAAGAAAGGGGACAGCTACATATTTCTTCTACTCCTTTATGGAGAAGGTGCATGATCTCTGTTGGACTTAATGGTTTTTGTGTTCTAACTAAAATAATTTTGATTTCATTCTTATTAAACAACAAAAAAAGAAAAACAAGAATAGTTTCTAGGTAAGGTACAGTTTGTGAGAATTAGAGGTTGGAAATATTTCTGAGTTTCTTCTTTATGATGTAAAATCACAAACCAACCAAAATCCCTATATTTCTTTGTTCTAATGTCCTGGCCACATCTATGTCTTTCTAACCCTCTGATATTGAACACATCCTTTGATATTATTCACAAAGTGTAGAACTGTCTTGGATGCTGATGTCAGATCTTAAAAGGATGAGCCTGTATTGGCTTAAATTCTTGATGTAGCCCCAGAGTAGAGTGGTTAGGTGGTGGCTATAGGAATCCCATTCCAAGAAGAATCAGAAAATAGACTGCCTGTTCTGAAGCTTTCTGACATGTGGGGTTGATAAACCTGAACTGTGTAAAATCGAGCCATTATAGTTTCTGGAGTTGTAACAAATGGGATTTTTTTTTTTTTTTTAAAAAAATACAAATTACCAGAGAAATTTACATGTTAATCTTGCTTTTCATCTGTGAATATTAACAGTTGCCACAGCAGCTTGGCTCCAGACAACATCCTGGCTCCTGGCTCTGACTCCAGGTAGAAGCACAGGGCCAATCAGATCAGGATGGCTATGGTGATGGCATGGCTCCCAGACACCAACAAGGCCACACCCCAGGCTTCCCTGCGATTTTTTTATGGCAACGTGGAACTCAGAGTACAACAGAGACCACATCTGCCGTAGGGCTATGGACTCAGAGATGGCCTTCAGCAGCACCTGGGTCTGGATGTCATCATTGCCCCAGGTGGCAGTGCAGGCCTCTTAGATCAAAACAGCCCTGGTATCAGTGTGGCCTTCAGAAATGAACATGGCCCCAGACCTCTGTATCTGCATAGACTTCGATGGTAACAGGAGCCTCAGACATCAACACAGACCACGGCTACTGCAGGACCACAGATGCAGACATGGCCCTCAGCTACAGCTCTGGCCCAGTCGTCACCATGGCTTTCGATAGCAGTGCAGATCATTCAGATGTGTGTGGCCCCAGCTACAGCATGGACTCAGGTGGCCGACCTGACCCCAGGCATTCACACAACCCTGTTACAGTTCCACAGACCCAGACCCGTCCTCAGCAGCAGTCTGGGCCGGGACAACACCACGACATTTTGCATTCCAAGAGGTTATTAAGACATATTTACAGAACTTACTAAGATATCCATTCAGAATTCTTAAGTCTCTTCAGTGATTTCCCAGTTACTGATTCAAACTTCAGAATTTCCTTGTATTCCAGAAGTAGCTCCCACTCTTTATCTGTCTCATCTTTTCAGTATGATCTCTATTTTTTTCTTTCCCCTCCATCCAAACCTTTCTCCACCGCTGTGGTTCATTTTTAGTATTCCCTCTTCCACTCCTTTACCCCTTCTTTCCTGGTCTGTCTCTCTTCTTCAGGGTCTACTCGAACATCTTGTAAATAGTGTTTGGATTTTCACATGATGGCATGCATGGAAGCTGACATTTACACGGTGAACTGATTTTCCACTCAATCGAATCCCAGTTGAGAAACTAGCATAGCACATAGCCAAGGCTTCGTAGGTACTTGACGAGACAAAGCTATTGGAAGAGTTGCTGCAGGTTGTCTTCACTAATCGTGTTTATTTAGTCCTTGTAATGAGTTTGACATTTCCCATGTATCACATTTTTTTTCTTTGTGGCCTATGTCTCAAAGGAGCCATGGGTGTCCACGGCAGTCCTAGCCTGGGGGCCTCCACTTGCATTACTAATCTCGAAATAAAAGTGTATTTTGAAACATTCATACTTTATTTATAAATGAAGATTTTGAATTCATAAAGGTCTAAGAGACTGGATTGTTTATTTATGTATTCATAGCACAGAGCATGAAATTTGTGTTCAATAAATGCTAAACAAATACCCTTCAATTATACTTCTCATGTTCTGTCTAAATTGACTTACTCAAGATGGTGGATAACAGAATTTTTGCTGACTTTCCATGCTATTTATGTTATTTTCATGTAAAATGCATGTTTGTGTAGTTTATATTGTGAGTAATATAATTTAGTTATGCTCACAATATAAATTCCCAGAGATGTAGTGTTTACCCCCTTTTCTTTTTTTAAAGAGTTTTTAATTTTATATGTGTGTGTGTGTGTGTGTATACTTATGTGTACAGGTACTGATGAAGATCAGAAATGCTTGTCATCCTCAGAGCTGGGGTTGCAGGAGTTTTTTGAGTCATCATATGTGTGTTCTGGGGTCCTCTGATAGAGCGGTAAGACCTCTCAACTTATAATATTAATAAACACAAACAAAAACACAAGAGATTTGAATTGCTGAGCCAGCTCTTCATCCTCTTTTTTTTTGATATGAAACTATTTTAAGAATTTGAAGGCGGGTAAAGATTCTAATACTACAATGATTAATGCCCACTTTGTCATTGTCACATAGTCACATGTGAGTGCATTGGCTTTATTCAAATAGTGCCATGTAAAATGGTCAATTTATGTATACTTCTTTGGTAAATATATATATGTAGTTTTCTTAAATATTAACTAAATATATATGCAAAGCTGAAGGCTTTTATTACCTTCTGTTTGAGGAAAACAAAAATAGTTAAAAAAGACAATGTTATTTTTGTAAAGAAGCAAAATTCACTTTTGGAAAAAATTTGATGAACATTATTTTTCTCTTGTGTCAGGGTTTTTTAAACAGGGATTCGAGGATTTAAGGCTGCCCAAGCACTTGTAAGTCTTAAAAAGTCGCTCTCATTTGTGTCAGCAAAAGTAGGTTCAGTCTGCACGGTTACTCATTTGCAGTTTTCCCTTCTCTTCCTCATTTTCACTATTGGAATGCCTTTAAACCACTCACTCACTCTGAAGCTAAATTATTCCTTCCACAAACACGAGGTTTTCTTCTAATTGTAATATTTGTTACTAAGCTACGGGAGTTTATAATAGTGCAGACCCAAGTGAGCCCATATTTGATGAACTCATTTTTATTGCGTGTTGAGGAATACTATTTTCAGGTGTGTGACTTTTGTTTACGCTTCATTTGCTTAACTCTGTGAAGCTGTGTTATTGGGCCTGTCTAAAATACCTGGTGGCCTTACTAAAGAAATGAATGGGCAATAGTGAGTGAGGCAGGAGCAAGGATAGGCAGGGCTAGCAGGTAGAGAGTATAAATAGAAGGAGAACTTGGAGAAGAAGAGGTCAAGGAGAGGAAGACATCAGGGACCAGCCACCCAGTACTCAGCCAGCCATGGAGGAAGAAGGAAATAAAATATACAGAATTAAGACAGATAAAAGCCCAGAGGCAAAAGGTAGTTAGGTTAATTTAGGTTAAGAAAAGCTGGCAAGAAAGAAGCCAAGCTAAAGCTAGGCATTCATAAGTAACAATAAGTCTCCATGTGTGTGATTTACTTGGGAGCTGGGTGGCAGCCTCCCCCCCCCCCCCGCAAAGTCAAAAGAGTATACTATTACACGATAATCGTGCCTTTTACCAACAGGATTCCCAAAGGTTCCTTAACATTCTGTGAATGGTGCACAGTTCACCCCACTTCCTCAACCATGGCTCACTCATTCAGCATGGTTCACTGAAGAAAATGCCCAAACCCCCCTGTACTCCTGAAATTCACAACATTGCCAGCTCTGTGTACCATGATATGCTTATGACAAGCTTGAGGATGGGCAGGAGAATTCTTGGTTATTGTGGCTTACAAAAATTATTCTTCATTTCATTACTGCACCTATCTAAGAGAACAGTCCATAAAATAATCACATATTTATAGCTGCTTTCTCGTCTAGAAATCATCTTGTACAAATAACACCATTCTTTCTGCCTCTGTTTGCTCAAATCACCTTTAAAATGTCTGAGAATATTAGCTTATCCATTCCTGCCTGGGGTTGTGATGCATAAGCCTGAACAGGAGAAAGCCACCGCCAACTCTGTACACTCTGCTCTTACCGCGTCATCAAAATTGAAGACCTCTCATGTCTCAAGTTTTCTTCTTACAATACCCATTACCTCCTCTCACTAACAACACCTACCCTTCTTTAAGGACACTGGTAACTTTACTCTCTTGCCATTAGTGCATCCCCATTAAGACTTTCTTCCATTTCCTAGTTTTTGCTAGATCACCCACGTCTCCCCGTTCCAAAAAAAAAAAAAAAAAAAAAAAAAAAAAAAAATAGGCACATTCCTCCAGAGTACATTCCTTCTTGAGTGCCTACCAAATTCTTTTGCAGTTGGTAGAACTTTTCAGTGACATCTCATGCATAAATAAGTCCAATGAAAAAAATCAGTGCTTCTTTCTTGTCTGACTTCATTTCTTGCTGGCCAGTGCAACTACCCGATTATTACATTTGTTAACATTCTTTACTGATACCATTCATGAGCTTCTCAGTCTTTCATTGTAAACTAATGATCAAAAATTCCTAAGAAAGTTTCAGGCCTTTATTATCAGAGTGAAACTCCTGAGGCATCCAGATTCATGGACTACAGACACTAGATTACCAGTCTGTATATCATGGCAATCCTTGCTTGACCGCTTAGCCCTGGTTATGTTAGCCAAATGAACAAATCATTACTACATATATATATATGTACATATATATATATATGTGTGTGTGTGTGTGTGTGTTATATTTTTGTTCCTCTAGAACCCTCCTAATACATTGTCAAAATACTGAATTCAAAAAACAGCTATTAGTGTTATTTTTCTGCTCAAAGAATAATTCATGACTTAAATAAAGCCATCAATAAATCATGCAGTTCAGGTCTAAGACACCCAAAATGGGTCTCCTAAGCTAAAAACTAAGGTATAATCAGAGCTGAGCTGTTTTCCTTACAAGAGATGTGTTTTCCCAGCTTTCTAGGCTTGCTTCTATGACCATCTGTTGGTTATGGCTTGTGACCCTCATTCCTTCTTCAAAGTCAGCAGCACAGAATCTTTCTCTTCTTACAGCATCTTTCTCACTGGCCTTTTCTTGGCTCCCTGATCCTTGTGATCTCTGTTGAAAGAATTCACACAAAATACATAGAATACAATATAGAAAGTAGACTGTATTGAAAAGGAAAAAGAGGGATACTCTAAAGAGATAGGAGTGGGCACTGGTCAAAGAGTTCATTGCAGGGGAAAATAATCTCCCAGAAGGAGAGTGCACAATGACTCGAGAGACCATTGTATAGGTATCACTCTAAGAGGTGAGAGTGAACAGTGGTCAAAAGACTCATTGTGCCATCTTTCATTTTTGGGTTGGTTTTGTAATACTTCTTCAAGTCTCTAGAACAGATAGCTTTACAGAGGAGGCATTTTCCTGTCTGGATGACAGAGAGATCAGTTTGGATGAATTCTTAAGGAGAAAGACAGTGATGTATCTTTCTTCTTTACCCAAAAGTCTCCTGTGACAAAGTGACTTTACAGTCTTTGGGAAACAATGTCACACTAAATCTTTAGGACAGGAAACTGCAGTACTTTCTCCCTTCTTTTTCACGGCATTTGAAGTTCTAAAGTGGAGGACCTGATATGTATCTCTTTTTCTACCTATCATAGTTTTCCATGTAGAATTAGTGTTAACAGGGAGGTAGGGCTGAATGTGGATTATGAAGGACAGGTCCACTTACACTGATCTCCAAAGCTGGCAATTTCTAACTACCAAGTGACCTGCTGTGACCTACAGTTTATATTGTCACATTTGTGTTCTCTTTTTACTTCTGAGTTTTTCTTTTTTAAAAGAGTCCTTGTGATTATACCATTCCACTCAGAAAAATCCAATGAAAACTCTCCCTATCAAAATCCTATATTCAAGCACAGCTACAAACTCTCTGTTTCCATGTGGGTGAGGTAACTTTTTCACAGGTTCTAGGAAACAGGATGTAAATATCTGGGGTAGGTTATTATGCTGTATCTCATTTGATTATCTGATATTTCCAGGCCCCGTATACAAACCCTGTCTCTTCCTTTACTGTAACACTTATTCATTATTTTAATGAAGTTGGCATCTCCTCATCCAGTTTATATTTTATAGTTTGTTAGTATATTCACTCCCTGTAGACTCTTCCATTGGATCTCTTCCAATGCCCTCCTCTGCTCCCACCTTCTCTAACTTTTAGACTCTCTGTATCCCCTTCTGTTTCCTTCCAAGTGGAGGGATTTTAATGACAGGCCTTTCCTATCTCAAATCTCCCATTCACTCTGCACTACAGAGTGACTTTGTTTAATTATGAACTCAAGGGGATTGAGAGCATCTCTTTCTACACATTTGGGATTGGCTGAGTACTGGAGACATGTCTCTTTCCCAGACCACTTTTTGCTATGCTTCTGTAAGAGGAGTCTGCTTTGTGGGATGTGTACAATATTCTATCACTGAGAATAAATTACTTGGTGTGGTCTCTCCAGCTTAGGCCTTTAGTTTTGAGAAGTCATGTCCCCGGCATCAGGTATATTTCACTAAATCAGCATTATCAATAATAATTGTGATATTTAATTTCTTATTTATATTTTTCCTCAATGAAAATACAGCTCTGTGCATTGTTTCTTGAGTTTCTTAACCAAATTATGAACAATCTGACCATAATTTCACTCTGATTACTTTGTGTTTTTTATTCCACTGTACTTACCCATATTGGAAACTAGTGCATTAATTTGTTTTTTTTTTTTCTATTAAATACAAGGTCCAAAAGTGCAGGAACTTTGTCTCCATTTCTAGTAGTGAAATAGTTTTTGGATCTTGCAAGAATCTCAATGTGTATCACAGAATTGTTGAAGGAATAAATACAGAAACATTTTTAGTATTACACAAGGGTTCAGTTTATTACAAATACATCAACTCTTCGTTATCCAGGGTAAAATTAATCGATAAAAAGTAAAAATAGACATTACATGCATATTATGGTTTTAGCCTGAAAGCTGCCTCCATAGGCTCATATCTCTGAATACTTGGTTTTTAACTGGGTGCACTGTTGGCATAGGGTATGGACCCTCTGGGGTTATGAGGCTTAGCTGACAAAAGTAAATTACCAAAAGTGGAGGTTATATCTACACTCAATTCTTGTATGTGCTCTCTGATTTTTGATCTGTCCAAATGTGGACAAATGTATAGAAAGTTGTTGCCACCATAGATGGAGAATCCAAGATGCTCCAGGGATCATGCTTCCCCACCATTATGCTCTGTATCCCTGAAATAAACCTCTCCTTCCTCGAGGAGTCTCTGCCCAGGTATTTTTGCCTCAGCTATGGGAGAAGTAACGATGTGTTAAAAGTTAAAACAAAATGAAGTGACCAAAAAGTATCTGCATACTAGAGTCTCTTTTTTAACTGAAAGATTTATTGATGTGTCATGTGTGCATGGGTGTGGGCATGTATATGCCATGTTGCAATATCAAGGTTGGAGGGTCCCTATATGGATTCTGGGAATCAAACACAAGTTGCCAAGGTTAGTATTAGGTACTTTTACCCATTAACCATCTTGCTAGTACAGAGTCTATATTTTAAAACTGTTTATAATAACTAACATATCAAGTCTTCTGTCTTAAGTTGAGAACACTGATCCACATATCAGTCAGAACTCTTGTAATCTGAATGTTGGCAAGAACTTTTTCTCTTCATATGTATGCATAGCTGTATTTATCTACCAACTTGGACAATTCACAGGCCTGTATATATCTAACTTGTATTTTTGGAAGTGAAGAACTTCAAAATCAGACAGCAGATCTGGATCATAGCTGCTGTTACCCCTTCATAGACTGTTTCTGATATCTGTTGGTTCCTCTCACAATCTGTTGGTTCAGTTCATCCAGACCACTATCCAGTATCCTGCCTCATAGACTCAAGGAGGTAACATTAAATTGATGAGCAAATACAAACACCAGAACCTGACTAAACGATCTCCAAAAAGACTACTGACACAGGATGAAGGGGGAGGTGGTAGAGCTTGACTGTAGCTTCCACTAGGCGACCATTTCAGCAGGAAATAGCCAAGACTGATGTCAAAGCAAAAAATTGCTTAGGGCCCTGTTCCTTCTAACGTTACATAAAGTTATTCTTTTTTTCAATCTAGCAAACAATCAAACACAACAACAACAACAATAACAATAAAAACCTAAACTTGGACTGTTTGATCACAGAGACCACTCTGGTGAAGTGATCAACTGTGCCTTGGATTTTATGAAGTGTCTTCCCCAATCTGCTAAACCTCTTCCTCTAAATTCTATAAATGTAAGAGGGACCCTAGTGGGTCTCCTATCCCAACTTCTGCCACAGGGGTGGCCGGTGTTAATGTGGCTGCAGCTCTAAATCAATTTCACTGTATCACTTTATCAATATGGGAAAGAATATTTATTATTTTAAGCAGTGACAAGTATGACAGAAGTTGTCAGTCCAGCCTGTTGTGATGACGTCAAGGCCTCTGCTCAAGTTCATTGGAATGAAGTCGCTGGTTATCTGTAGTCGATCTTCGTAGTAGAACATGAGATTGCTGTTGCCAATGGCCAACATAAAAACAAGTTCTCCAAAAAGTAATTTTCAAAATTTAATTTCCCAAATGAAAATTCTTTGTATGTAAAATCTCTGGATTTAATAATCTTATTTCTATTAAGAATTTACAAAGGTTACCATAATTTTTACTGGGTAGAGAGCTTTTAAAGTTTTCTAATTTTTGGTTTTCTTCCTAGAAGCATTTTAATGAATGTTTTAACTGTTGAATTTTAAGGAATATGGAATGATTTACCAATCATATATATATATATCACAATATTTCTTTGTCAATAACAAATATTAAAATGCTTTTAGTTCCTGACTTCAGATATTTTTGTTGCCATTTTTCTTGTATCATTGTATTTTAGTACTGCCAAGAGTTATCTGCCAATCTACCATTTAAATATCAGTTTACTTATGAAATATGACATAAAAGCTTTAATATATAAAATGAGTTTGCCTTTTATTATATAGCTAATTTTATGTTTTAGGCATCACTATTATGGTTGTAGTTGATTATTTCTTCATCAAATCCTTGTTTTAAATCTTGTGTAGTCATGTAGTACATAGTATTGATAATAACAAATTATGACCATCATGACATGTTATTTTCTGATTAATCCTTCCTGACCCAGAGTCTCTCTATGTTCCAGTTTACTTGAAATTAACGACTTAGATTAGGCTGTACTCAAACTTGTGATAAACCTCCTGCCTTTCCCTCCTGAAGGCTGGGATATCAAGAGATCACTGCCATACCTTCTTAATTTTACCTTTTAAACAAATCTTATAATGAATCATTTCCAAATTCGTACATCCAATTCGTTTTTTATGAGAAGCCAGAATAATTTTGTATTTCTTTTGGCATGAATTTTCCCTACTATTAACATTTTTAGTTGTCTATTGACAATTTCTCAGTTAGCATATCAGTTTGCTTTTCTAGTGATCATTTATCAAAATTTCTGCAATGTAATTATAATTTGACAAATTATTTTCATGGAATTGATTGTGGCAGAGAATTTGAGTGAAATGTGCTGAAATTGTCATTCAGTCACAGAGGGTTGCTTTGCTGAGATGAATTTAATGTAGAACTGAAAAATAGAGTCAAATTCTCACAACCTCATTGAAACAGTGGATCCCGCTGTGCTTAAAGGCAGAGGTTCCAAATTGGCTTTCCGGGGAAGGGAACTGAGTGGCACAGATTATCACGCAGGAAATATGTTAGGGAGTGCTTTCAGGGTCAACATCTGGGACGCCAAGTGAGGGGAGCTGACTTGCCAGCCAGCAAATCTCTCCCAGTGACTGGAATGCTCAACACTTTCCCCAGTACTAAAAAGCTAAGGAAACTGAATTATAATTACACATTCATGCTTTAAAAAAGAATCACAAAATGAAAAGAGTAGGTGGTCGAGTTTAGAAGTAAATTCATAGCTAGTGGCAAAATCTTTGGGACAATGCACAGTAAAGGGCTTCTTCCTGGTGACTGTTCAGGCCTCTGTGATTTGGGATTGCTCTCCCGTGGAATGTGTGGGACACAATCACAGGGCTAGTTCTAGGCTCCTCCCCCTACTCAAAATTTCCAGGTCTTGTCTTCACCACTACTTTGCCATAAAATTTGTTTTCCCTTCGCTTTCTGGTTCTGATGGCAGATCCTCACCAGCCCCTCATTTGTGATCTATAGCTTCCACCTAACTCTTCTTGGTTCTGACTATTAAAATAAAACAAATATTTTCTCACAAATATGAATGGAAATATGTGTAGTTTTACTGAATGGAAAGCAGCAATCTATAGAAGAGTCTCCAAAATAGGGCTTGGCTTGTAGTTCATAAGAAAGGAGCCTGCTCTCTCACCTTCCTTGGACCGTGTGGAATATGCAGGCAATTCCAATGGTTGCAGAGTGATTTGAAGAAGAATATGAACTATTGTAACAGTCTGCTGAGGTGATTATACAGGAAGTTTGTACACTACAATACAGAATAAGCCTTAACAAATCCTCTGTATGTGCTTCCTTTTCATGAACTCTCCCATACATTTTATTTAGTTTATTAAGTGTTTATTCAGCTGTAGACCCTACCACAGGAAGCAAGAGAAATAACTCAGAGAAAAAACTTACCTAGGATTAGAATTTACTAAAACAAGCGGAGAGAAAAGACCTTGGTGGGCTGACATTTGAGCTGAAAACTGGCAGTGTAGTAGTGAGCTATATGAAGAGTCGTGGGAAGGAAAACATTAGCATAGAAAATAAACAGGAGAGAAAGAAAAAAACTACAGGACGGAGGCAAATCATATTCAACACTACAGATGAAAGGAAGACATTTTAACTTTGAATGTAATCACATAGGATTCCATTGCGGGCATTTAAGTAAGGTTACATTATAATCTGACCCATGACATAACATGACTGCTCTTGAATCGAGGGGACGTAATGTGTCGTTGACCAAGAAAGGTGTCAGAAAGGCAGGTTTTTTGGGGTAGAAATTGACAAGAGAGATGGTGCTGGCTCGGGTTTGTGGGCTACCAGGGAGCATGATAAGAAGCTGTAGAACTGACATCAGCTTTGAAGGTATGAGCACAGACTAATGACCCAGGCGATGTCAGGGAAGTGGCAGTGAGGAATACGAAACACCAAGGATGATAGGATGGTTGCTCTCCTATTTCTGACTTTCTTCGAGTAGTCTTCTCATTGGATATTTCCACAACTTTGCCTCCTCTGTGCCTCACCATATAGTACTGATAACAAATCCCTTGTGTTGTCTACGGCAGCACTCTCTGGGAAGCCAAATCTGTAACTTATCGAGAGGACGAGAGGAGGCTTCCAGAGACTCTGAGCTGAAGCATCCGCCCCGACAGTATTCTTATGTTTATCTGCCTCTGTTCCCACAGTTATGTCTCCCTTTCATTGCTCAAGCCAACTCTCTGGTCTCCCCACAAGCCTCTCTCACCTCTACAAAGACAGTTTTCTTCTTCAAAGGTCGTCATTTTTCTTTAGTTTTCTCTATTGTCATCAATGGGATTAGGGACTTTGCTTTCATATCTTTGTACTCCTATTTTAGTATTGTAGTAGATTTTTTTCTTTTAGTATTTTAGTGGAGTACCTGACCTATTGCATTTTCGTTGCTTTAAATTTTTGTCTCTCTCAAATATAGTCTAAGCTTTTCAAGAGTAAGGAAAATTTGTATTTTAATCCTTGAATTTCTAACATAGACTATGCTACATTCTATATTCTATTAAAATGCTTATTCAATTAAGTGAACTGTATGCATGTCTATTATATCTCCATTTATTTTACTTGATAACTACTTAAATAATAAAAATGTTAGAAAAATTATCTTGCCATATTTTCTTACAAAACAATTATTTATGTGTTTAATGTTCATTTGAAGGGACCTTGAAAATATTGTATCGTGCATTTCCAAACTCCAATATCTTTGCTACACTGGAGCTAACAGATGGCTTAGGAAGTTAAATTTTATGTGTTTAGTGTAGGAAAACAGATTAATATTCATTGGCATCTAGCCTTTTTTTCTCCTCTACTAATATCAATTCTCGAGCGCTTCAGCTTCAAGCTACTTGCTGAAAACTTGTCAACAGCTCATTTAGAGCTCATTCACTCATGTGTACTTTTTTGAAAGATGGAATACCAAGCAACAGATAGGTTTCTCTAGAGTATCACCTAAAATCACCGGCATTGCCTAGATGCCGTTACAGGAGAAACTGCGATGCTTAAATACAGATCCATGTCCTGGAAACTTCTTTCATTTAAAGAAGGTGCATTTCTTTCTTCTAAATTTGGAAGATAAAGCTTATTTGAAGAAAACAGACTAGAGAAACAGCTTGATAATTAGGGTTAGAAAATGAGAGGCAACTGCATGTGTCAAATGCTGGCATGAAGGAGCAGAGAGATAAATGCACCTATCACATTTTTTAAGGTGATGATTACACTAATTTTAAGGCTAACTGAGAGACAGTATTTGTTGGTAAATGTATTCTAAAAGCCATAAATCTTTAGCAGGGTCAAATAAACATTTTTTTTCTGTGTTGATCACTGAGGAGAAATAGAAATGATTATTTTTTTGATGAAGAAGTCAAATGACTATTTAATGTATTTAATGCCTGGCTCTGCCATTAAGGGCCAGACTCTTAACAAAAACATTGGGAGATTTGTGCTACATTCACTAGCATCTAAAGAAGTATGTAAATTGGAATAAGTCTCTGATGTCTTTGAGTCTCAAGTATCTTACTGCTAATACACTTTGGAAAACACCTAGTATTAAGCCATCTTAAAACTTCTCTCTCTACAGAACTTCTACTCCATCCTTATTTCTCTGCCTCCTTTCTTCCTCCAACACACAAAGAGAATTACCTGCGCCTCCAGTCCCCAGTTCCTTTCTCTATGTACCTTTTATAGCCACTCTTCTCAGACTATTGCCACTCCACATCCCGACATCCTTGCTTTTATCAAGGTCAACAAAGACCCTCAGGCACTAAATCCAATTCTCAGTCCTCCTCTTCCTTGACCCATTAGCAGCATTTCACACAGCCGACAATTTCCTGTTTCCTGAGAGCTCCTTCCTCACTCAGGTCCCTGGATACCACACTTTCCTGAATTCTTTTCGGCAGCACTCAGAGTCATTTGTCCCTTCATTTTCATTTGATTTATCTGTATTTATCATAACCTGTTATTCCTACTTTGGTCTGAAACTCAGACCTTGGAATCTGTCTGTCCCTCCTGCCTTTTTGATATGTTCTTCTCCCTAGATTAAATATTATCCAGTGTTGGCAACTGTCAAATTGCCATCTTTGATCCAGAACATTTCTATAATTTCAGAATCTCATATCTGATCATTTGAGCGGTTAGATATCTGATAGTTATTTCAAAAATGGAGTACTGCTATTAGCTTCCATTCATATTTGGTTTACTTAAAGTCTGCCCTATGTGGAGTAATACTGACTCCAACTTCCTGTTTCCTCAGGACCAAACTTTGGTAACTGATATGATCACCATCTTTACATATAAACTTTCAGAAAAAAGCATACTGACCCTCTGTAACACAGTTAATAAAAACCCAGAGACAGATATCTAGGTTCAACCATTCCAAACCCCTTTTCAAATACATCCAGAATTGTCTCACTTCTCAGACTCTCTTCTATGTAGAGAATATGCCAATCTCCCCGAATGGGGCTGCTAGCATTGTTTCCTGACTGTTTTCCCTTGTACATACCTCCTCTCTCTAGTATATTTTCACTTTGTGAAGCTAGCAAGTTGACTATATACAAAGCAAAACAGTAGTGTAGATTAAAATAGAGATACATGTCAAGATGGAGAGTGGGGGCATTCAAGGACCTTGAGAATATTTTCAAATATCAACTTCAAGTATCTTGTGAAATTCAGTGAACATGGAGTTGTTGAACGGTTGCCTTGATATTCTAGCATATTTCGTACAGAAAGCTATTCTGCATGCTTTTAAGAGAAACAGAAACACCAACCCAGCCACAAAAGATTTATCTCCAGTTATCTTATTTATTTTATTCTGTTATGTTTAAAACTTATTGAATGAATGAATAAATGAATGAAAGCATAGTCACTAGGGTAAAGGTTACCAACAAAACTGCCATTTATACCTGATAGAAGAAGGAAAATCAGTTTTCTCCAATAAAGCAACACTGACTATATCAACCCCTCCAGTGCAGGCCTCATGTTCAGAAGTAGTTGTTCAAAGTATAATGAACTCAAAAAAGAAAAACAAAAAAGGATCTGTACAAATGTAACTCAGGTTATATGATCTTTCAACTCGTTTGAGATCCCCTGGTCTCCTTGGAATCACAGAAAGTCTTTTCAATGGTTTACACAGCTCTACTGGGCTTGTGATTTTCAAAATACTCTCCTCAATATCTCTGGATAGCCCACACTGGCTATGTATATTCTGAGTCTACTAAGTAAGCCCTACACTATGGCTTTGAATTGTTTGAATTGTTCTCTCAAGAACTATTCTTTTACCAAATAGAGTTTTGATTCTATCTTATACTTCTCTTCAGACTTCACTTCTTGTCCTTGATTCAGTTTTGGCATATGTGGAATTCATATGCACTACATTGTTAGGCTATACTGTCCAGGCACTCCAGTATAAGCACTCATCCCTTCTCCTGGCTGACCTCAAACACTTGGATTCAAATGATTCTCCTGGCTTCAGCTACTAATTGTTGGGGCTGTAGACACATGCCATGGTTTCAGTCAAGGATTTCTATTATTTTATAAAGCCAACAGTTAGAAAACTATCAGGATTATGCATGTGTTTATTCTGTATTGAGATAGACATTTGCACCAAGAACTCAGTGCCCCACAGCCTCTACATAAGGAATTTAGTGCCTCGATGTATGGGCCCTTATTGGTAGAAAGATGGTGGTCAAAGCTCTGCACTCACCTTTGCTCTATTAGAGCTATAACCCCCCAACCCCAAGTGGTGGCTTGAAAATTGGTGTTCAGATTGCTGAGCCTGGAGTTAGAGACCCACTGTCAAGTTCACCCACATTTCTCCATACTTCTTTTTCTTGTCTATGGCTAGGATAAGAGTGGTTTCTAGGCTATTCAGAGGTTATATGCTTTTGATCCGATGTTGAAATCAATCACACACAAGTATTTTCAAGAGACCACTCTATTTACCTCCCTACTTGGTGCCATATGGGTCATGCAGTGTGACAGGCTTGTATTCTGAAATTTTTCTTTTCCTTGCCCCTTTAAAATCAGTTTTTTCTTCATTATATTTTTTTTTGGTATAAACACCACATTAATCACAAAACGTATGTGAGATGAGGGGAAGGGAGTAGCTCAAGCTTAATGAACAGCCTCTATGTAGAAAACTTCAGTCTGCATTATAAAGATGCTCAGACTCTCTCGTGGTTCTCCCAGAACCCTAGGTGAGCTCCCTTGAACTGTCCATTGGAGAAAACAGAGCTGTTGCGGCTGAAGCACAATTGGGCAAAGCATTAGCGCTGTTCAGAGCTTTCCAAAGACTAGAGCAGAAGACTGAATCGGGATTGTGGAAGCTGAAGGACAACTAAATGGCTCTAAGAGAAAAGAAAATTGCAACCAAACACAAACGAGCAATAAAAACAGAGAGGAGAGTTTCTATTCTGAAGTTAAGATGAGAAGAGTTTTGTGGTTTCCAGAAGCTGCAAGAAGTGCTCTTTGCTTCTTAAAGAAGGATGGATACTTATCCAGCAAGGGGAACAAAGACACACACTGCCTGGGGTCGCATCTGTCTGACTCTTTCTTGAGCAATAAACTCGGCAGCAATGTGTCCAGACCCATGTGTTTGTCCAATGGCTAAGGCTGCTTTCCTGCTGTAGTGACCTAGTTGAGGAACCCTGACAGAGACGGAATGGCTCGTGCAACACCGGAAACATTTGCTCTAATGTTCTTTAAGCAGTGTTTGCTGGCTCCTGCACTGTAGTGTTGCCGTGATCACATATAATTTAGGCTGTTTTATCTCGATCTGATATTCAGAAAATACATTCCTTCATCTTCTGACTCCTTGATTTTGTACAATAACTGAAGAGCTATACATTAAGTTAATTCTTGAGTAGATTCCTGGTGTTTAAAGTCATTATAAAAATGTCAAATTTTACTGTGACTTGTACTTGTACATCTTTTACCTCACGGAAGTAAAAACAACATTGTTTTCCTCACTCCATGGATTAAATAGTGATTTTAATATGGGTTCTGGAAGTGTGACTTTTCTATTTCGCATCATCTGTTATATAACTCTCTTTTTCTGAACAAGCAATTCTTTCTTTCTCACTGACAACACAGTTACAGGTTCACCCTCCCTTACAACAGTTCAAAATAATCCCAAGGAAAGATGCTGTCCCAGTCTTGACTGTGAAGTTGCTGTTTCTTTGGTAACTACCAAAGAGGAGGCAATTTTCAACAAAGATGTTTGTGCCAAAAACCGTTTGCCTAGTTCCTCCTGGTCATTTTCAGTTCCAAGAGGGTTCTGACCAAGAGGTGAAGATAATTTGGTTCTTTGTGCTCAAAAATCTCTTGCCAAATTACTATCTTCATACATTTTTGTCACCTCACATTTATTTGGCTCAGGCAGCAAGGCCGCCAGAATAATTTATGATCTAAATGTGGCTTGTAATAGCTGAATTACTTCTGATGCTTAAAAATTAATCAGAAATCACTGTCTGAAGTATAATGATTTACTGTTGTCTTTGAACCATGGTGTGGAACTGAGATTATTAATTAAGAATTAAGTCAGAAGGTTGAAGAGAATCTGGTACAATTGCCTGTTGCTACAGAAGGACCAGATATCAGAACTGAAGATAATGTGACTTCTCATTTCAGATCAGTTTGTGAATGCCATCACTTGAAGTCTTAGGGCCCAAATCATATCAACACCAGACATTACCGACCAGCCCCTAGTTTATGAATTTTTGAACATTTAGAGGAAGTATGTATCCATTTAGATGCAATGATATGGATTTAAAACTGAAGTGAGACTTAAAGAGAAGGGTTATACGACAGGAAAGTGACTTAATTTTTAATTTTTTTAATTGTACTTTTAATATTATACAATAAATATATAATTTCTCCCTACTCTTACCGCCACTCAAACCCTTGCGTATGTCCCTTCTTGCTCCCTTTCAAATAATGGCCTCTTTGTCAATCATGAATTGTTGTTAAATGCATAGATATATCTTTATTTCTAGACAACCTACTCAGTTTGTACAATGATGTTCATATATATGGTTTTAGACTTGCCCCTGAGGTATTGGATAATGTGTGTGCTCTTTCTGAGAGGAAATCTATTTCTCCCACTCTCAGCAATCCTTAGTTTCCTGTAGTTCTTCGTGTAGGGCTGATGCCTCTCTGTCCTCCCCACCCATTAGCATGTCTATGGGTGTTGTCCTTGTTCAGCCCATATTAGTCATGCTAGGGGTACTTTAAGGACTTGGCTTCTAACATTCTTAAGAGACACGATAACCCTGCATCACATAAGAGTTAATGGCCTTTCTCAGTATACAGTGTAATTATGATCTTTGACTTGTCATGTGAGACCACACATTTCTTATTTCTAAGTATGAAATTTACTCTAAAACTCATTTGATAAATTGTAATTCCTTATTTATACATATAAAATGGATAAATCCTACACAAGTGTTTTAAAATTATTTTCTCAGAAAAAATTTCATATATTTAAAGCCATTGACATTATTTGTAGTTATTTGAATCCTATTCTTTAGGAATCTTAAAGATTAAAAGCCTTTCACTACTTATAGTGAACACAACCTAATATTTTACTGAAATAAGGTACTATATTAGCTACTGGGGAAAATGGAGACATTGGTTCTTTGACTAAGACAAATTCTTTGTCTTATTGGAATGAACACTATGTCTAATGGGACTTCTGATTTATTCATAAATGGGTACAGTTTATTTAAATATTGCAATGAGATATTTCCTCTGATTTGTGATGGCATGGTACATGATGAGTACATTAAGATATTTTTCAAAAGTATTTTTTATTTTTGAAATTAATATAATTAAATCATTTCTTCCCTTTCCTTTCCTCACTCTAACCCTTTCCCTGTTGCCATCTCCTTTCTCTTATTTAAATCTCATTTAAATTCATGGCCTGTTTTCTTTAATTTTCTTTAATACACACACATTCACACACACAAACATACACACACACAGCCTGCTTGGTTTGTGTAATGTTATTTGACCATTTGATATTTGATGACAAATTGGTGTTCTTCCCTGGAGAACACAATTTCTCCTGCTTTCAGCATTCCTCAGTTCCCTATAGTTTTTGTATATGAATGAATTTTGAATGTATAGCATTCTCCATTCTCCATTAGCAGGTTTATTGGTGTTGTCCTTATTCAGGTCATGTTTAGGCAGGTATGTTAGTGAGGCTTTGTGAGGGTCCCTGACATTTCTAGGAGACACAATCTCGAACAAACTCCCTGTTTCTCTGACTTTTACAAGCTTTCTATTCCTCTCTTCTGTGGCAGTCCCTGAGCCTTAGGTGCAGGAGTTTTGTTGTAGATGAATCAGACACTGAGATTTCCAACTTTTCAAAATTATTTCTACATCTCCTATTGGGAATGTTTCACTTTAATTAGAAAATTCTGGTCCCAGCTGGCTTCAATGCACGGATTCAGTGATCCACATACTTTGTATGATTTAAATTTTGTCCTATTTTGAAGCTAGTATTCTCAATGAGTAGATAGATAGGCAGTCATCAGGAAGGCTAGCCACTAAACATGGCTGACTCAGTGCAACTTAAATATAGCATATTTCCTTCAAACCCAGGCAGCAATATTAAGAAGAAATGTCCTTATCTGATCCTATGAGCTAAGAAATCATTTTCCCCCTAATAAGGAAGTATTTGGGAAAAGAAATGAAGCCACAGAGAATAACTTTGCCTTTATTTAAGTAAGACGAACCTCCTGGTACAGAGAAGGGATATTTCAATCTGCTGAAGAGGTAAATGAGAAGCGATGTTTCACTGTCAAGAGGTATCTTGCACGTTTGATGGGAAATTACTGAGGAGAAACAGTCACAGTTCAGTGTCTCAAACCTGTTAGAGAGTGAGAGCAGTTTCTCTCCATGGAATTGTTACTGTGAAAAAACTGGTGAGCTTTTAACACTGGGGTGCTTGATTTCAAGTCCAGGTTTATATTGGGTCTTCAACAAGGTGTGGAGCTGTAATAGGATGTGGTGGTTGGAGACAGCGTAGTTTATAAATTGGATCCTTAAAAGCCCATGACTTTCTGCTGAGAAATCTTTGCTCTGATTTTTCTCAGGTAGGAAATACATGGGGGTTAAATATTCTGAGTTGTTAAATATCAAACAGTTGCTACTATATAGATATATTTCTTGAACATCTTTCCCATGGCTTATTCTAGCTGATTTAAGTTGGTGAAAAAAAAAATGAAACGGTCGATGGCTCTATGGACGCTCATAAATTTGAAATGTTAAAAATATCCAAAATGATCTCAACATGCAGGTTTTTTTTCATATTGTCTTCTTTTTTTAGTAATGAGATTAAAGTTAATACTAATTCCTCCTTACCCCTTGCCCTCATGGCTTGTGACAGACAAAGAAGCTGGCCCTCCCCCTTATCAGCTGCAGGACTCAGAAAAGCTTGCTCTGCTCCTTTTCTGGGCAGCACAGTAGAGCTGACCCTGTTGGCAGAGGAGGGTGAGATAGCCCGGATGTTGTGAGCTTTGGAGAGCTATCCCCATTATTTATCTGTCACCTGGAGGCATGGATCGGGAAGAGATGTACTCACTTCCCCCACCTCACCCTTTACCCATCAATGCCTGAGTCAGGTGGAAGAACTGGCGCTGAGGTCATAAGAGTGGGGGAGCTGTCTCTGCCCCTCATCGGCTACAACACTCAGGAAAGTGGCCCCTACACCTCATCTGGGCAACATAGTAGAGTTAGCAGGCCCTGAAGGTGTAGATGTGGGAAAACAGACCTTGAGGACCTAAAAGCAGAACAGGCCCCGCCCCTTGCTCACTGGTGCAAGAGGTGATCTAGCCAGGGTAATGCTGAAGAGCTCACCCTGGTGGTGAAGACGGGGAAGAGCTGGTGGGCTGACCAACCCTGCAAGTACCCAGGCCACTAGGAGGGTTTTGTGTTCACCCCCGAATCTACCCTATCTGTGATCTGCTGGATGTAAAAATGTATGGATAAAGGGGTTTATGCCTGACTCAATGTGTCACACTGCAGATTCCATAATGAGATTTTTCTCTTTCTTCCTTCCTCTTTTTTCCTTAAATTTTATTTTGCTTTATTTTGTGGGGGGAAGAGGGAGGGAGATGGTTAGGGTTGGGAGGCAGGATATGAAAGGCACAAAGAATAAATAAAAAGAAAACTAAAAAAATACTAATTCCAATAAAGCTTCAAACTCCTGGGAACTTTTTTTGGGGGGGGGTAAGACTTCTTAAAAACACCAATGTATTTGGTTTGATGTCAGCGAGATAGTAATTGCCATACAAAAAAACAGTTCTCACACATACAACAGTTTGTTCCTGTGTGAAACCTTATTTCACAGTCTGTGACATTCCTTTTCTTACATAAAACCCCCAATTCTAAGACAACTGTTTGAATAATCACCTTCCATTTATTTATGCAAAATTTTAATATAGTTTTCAAAAAAATGTAATAATTTATTTCCTTTCTCTGGGGATTTAATTTTTATGATATCCACAAGTGAGATGAGTCGCATTTGGCATTTTGCGGACAATATTTGAATATATTTAATTTCTAAACTTTATTTCTAATTTATATGTCAATGACATATAATTAGGGGTTAGACGTTAGGGTTAGTATTTACAACACCTAATATCAAATATGCACCAAAGTCCGCAGCAGTGTCCTAAGCTTTTGATACTCTACACAGAGGTGTAGAACAGCCTCTCCAATGCTAGTTTCATGGTTGCTTTTGTAGCAAATTCGTAAGTGGAAGTTCCTGCTTTTCTAAAAAGTAATGTTGAATTACCTGGGCCAGTTGAGACGGAAATGACATTACACCGAGGAAGGTGTTACTGACAGAATTACTGTCAAGATCCCAGTTAAAACTGTCCTTTGGTGTGGACAAGAATTTCTTGTACTTCAGCTTTTTAATCCAACAGATAAATGATAATTGGTGGAATACACACACATACAAAAGATGTATAACCTTTTAACAATGCTCATGTTATAATATCCATGTTAATATATAGTGTCTCCTATCTCCAGTTTACAGACTCTATAGATTAAAAACATATTATAAATTGTTGAAACTTGTGGATAAGTGACAGTAGGTAATATAAAAAGAATTGATGTTAATATGAACAAAAATTCCTGAAAGAAAATAAAGCATGAGGAAATGCAAAGGCTTAAAATGTGTTTTACTGTTATTCTAACAACTCACGAAAAAGACCTTAAAGAGATTCCATGTTAAATATGAGGAGATGCCACAAGAGTTCTAGAAGACCACACATACAATCTAAACTTCATATTTTCTTTTCTTTTCTTTTTTCAAGATAGGGTATCTTAAACTTCATATTTCTAACTTTACTGCATGGTTAAAATGCCGGGCGATGGTGGCGCACGCCTTTAATCCCAGCACTTCGGGAGGCAGAGGCAGGCGGATTTCTGTGAGTTCGAGACCAGCCTGGTCTACAGAGCTAGTTCCAGGACAGGCTCCAAAGTCACAGAGAAACCCTGTCTCGAAAAACCAAAAAAAAAAAAAAAAGTGTAAACAATTGTAATCAATTGTTTATATCTGGACCATTCATTGCAATAAACACTTTATTTTTAATTAAAGTCACCATCTCTTAAATGTAGTCAACAAGTATCAATTAAAAAAGGGATGTTAAAATTTCCTAAAATTGCCTGGCAGAGTTTGGTGTTCAGATGCCTGGGTTTGTACTTACTAACTGTATGGAACTATGAGTTTTACCATTGCACTAGGTGAAAGTTATTTTGTCCTCCTGTTAATCTTTCTTATATAATTGCTGATGGGTTTTAGGTCACCAGGCTTGGTCAGGGACAGGCCATCAAGCAGCTCATGAGTTTGTGTCTTTTACTTCAATTTTGGATGATGTGGTGGGTTCTGGGGCAGTGTCTGCATTCAATTGAAGAGCCCTGAGTGAAGTCCCAGTGAGCTGTTAACTTCTAGATCACACAGAAGGTTAGGAAAACACTCTCATAGCAGGTAGGTTGTATAAAAAAGATGCAAAAAGGGTGCAGTCAACATTCGGTACTGAATCTTATTTTATGTTGAGAATGAGCCTCCTAGGTTTCAACAATACGAAATTTAATATATTCACACATACGTACATTGGATAATTAGGGAGGACAAAGCACTAAAGATAGTATAAAACATCTTAACTGAACTAGTAACACTTCCTTACAAGGTCACCCAGTTCTTGCTGTAGTTTGCACAGGGAAAGTGTGAATTTTGTTTGCCCACAGTGCTTGATTGTTTCCCATAGACAATAGGCTGCGAGGAAAGTGAACAATTTAATGATATCATGGATAAAAACATATCACATCCAAAGTTAGTATTGTGAAGCTCAAAGAATAACTTAGGTATGGGAAAACTGATAACACGAATCTTCTTTCCAAGTGAAATGTGAGTGCATAAATATGAAGAGTGAAGCAAAAAAATTCATGTCAAAATGAGTACTGAAGTTCTGGGCAATAGAAATTCAAAGACGACAGGCTGTTTTAGGCACCCTGTTACTTGTGAGAAATGATATAACTTTTGAAAGTAAAATTTAATACAATTGGTAAATAAATCTACAGAGATGTGGTCATGGGTCTACCATTGTTGCTGCTCTCATTTAAAGTAGGAACTACAGGAAAATAAGGACTTTGCAGAGGGGGAGAAATGGTAACCAATATTAAATGGTCAACCCTGACAGAGTACATGTGAGTAATGTCATACGGACTGAATGAGTTTTCATTTAGGATTTTATATATGTGTATACACACACACACACACACACACATATACATGTAAAAATAATTAATGAAAAACAAGGAGGTTTATATTGAAGAAAGGGGAAGGGGCTAATGTTGGAATTATATTATAATCTTGAAATTTAAAATGAATAAAAATAAGCTGTAGAAATTGTGTCATAAAGTGACTGCAGGAGATGCATGAAACAGGGACTCCAGACAAGTTGACTAGCATGCTCCAGAAAAAGCACAGCATACCTAAGTGTGGTGGGAGAGGAGAGTGCTGGAAGACAGGAGGGACATGGCGCTCCTGAGCTTTCATTTTCTGTTAATTAGAAGTGGCAGGAAGGGGACTTTGGAAATTGTAGATAATTTAAAGCAATGTCTATGCCTGTACTGCTCAGCTTCTTGGAGCATTTGAAACAATATTAGGTGGTGGGGGTCATGGTGTTAAGCCACACTGAGCCGCATGGAAAGAAAATAATATTTGCTTTGCTACTAAAATATTTCTATTTTAATAATTATTTTGAGGATAAAATGTTCTGCTACTTTGTCTTCTCTAGTCCTTACTCATCTTCCTTTTTTAACCCTTGCTTTTATAAGCAACATCCTGTTGTGGGAAGTCCTTCTGTATATGTTATTTTTATTGGTTAGTAAATAAAGCTGCTTTGGCCTATGACAGGGCAGAAAAAGCAAGTGGGTATTCCAAGCAGTTAGAGGAGAAAGAAGGAAGAGTCAGGGAGGTCAAAGGAGACAGACACCGGGAACTTTATGTGTAAACCACAAGCCTCGTTGTAAAATGCAAAATAATAGAAATGGGTTAACTTAAGATGTAATTGCTAGCTAGAAACACGCGGGAGCTAATTGCCCAAGCAGTGTTGCAATTAATATAGTTTCTGTGTAATTATCTCAGGTCTGGGCAGCCAGCAATGAAAGAATGGCCTCTGCCTACAACTGCCTTAGCAGGATACTTATGACACTTCTATCTGCATCTTTGTCTCTCTGTGTGTATGTTGTGTACATATATGTGCATGTCTGGGCATACCACACACCACAGCATTCATGAGATGGTAAGAGGACATCCTCGGTTTCCAGTGCTTGCTTCTTACCCTATTTGAGATAGACTGTCTCCTTTGTTATTAACTGCTGAGCAT
Source organism: Chionomys nivalis (assembly GCF_950005125.1). NCBI lineage: Eukaryota > Metazoa > Chordata > Mammalia > Rodentia > Cricetidae > Chionomys > Chionomys nivalis. Next base: position 98,621,418 of record NC_080087.1, on the reverse strand, counting down.
ACCAGACTAGCCAGCCCACATGCTTCTGAAAATTATTCTGTTTCAAAGCCCCTACCAATGTCAATGTGAGCTCTGGGATTACAGAAGCAGTCTTCTACACCTGTGAGTTCTGAAGATTCCAATTCCAATTCCAATACTTGCACGACATGCACTTTATCCACTGAACCATCCCCTTATCCCCTCTTACAAGACATCTTCAGGCACATGATATCAGCTTTTCATTTGAAATAGTCAAATAAAATATTTTCTAAAGGATGTATATTTAAGTAAGATGAGTGATTTACTGTAAATAAAAACTGGGGGTGGTGGTGAATCCCTTTATTCCCAACACTCAGAAGGTAGAAGCAGGAGGATCTCTGTGAGTCCAGGACAGCCAGGACTACATAGAGAGATACTGTCTCAAAAAATCCCCAAACTAAACAAAACAAAAATAACAAATATTAAACTGAACCAAAAACAACAACCTAGACTATTAAATACTCAAGAGTGTGATCTTTCGGGGATAAGCTACAAGTCATGACAGCAGTATGCAAATGGACTTTAGCCTATATTGATCCAGGGAGATGCTTCAAATACCCTTTTATTTACAAAAGATTCTGGGGAAGTTTCACCAATCAGCATGTGCTGAAAACTCTCCAGTGTATCCTCCTAGCATTAAGAATGCAGGTTCCTGGGAGGGGACTGTAAGCTTCACCTTGTCCAACACTAGGGAAAACAATCAAAAAGTTAAAAGAGAAAGCTTGGATGAACTGTGTCGCTGTGAATACAAATGAACCATCTTGGAATGAATACTTTGTTCACCACCAGACAGGCATACTTCCTGTTTGTGCAAATTAGCTTGTAGCAATAGAGCATATTAATAAGAGAATACAGAAAGCAACAATTGCTCCATTGTCCTTTTCACAAATAGTTGATTATGCTGGTTGGGCATTCAAAAGTAAAGTATGTATTCTTTAAATTTAGCAGGTAAAATACTAGAACTTCAGTCATAGACAGTTTCCCTGCTCTTCAATAAATCATACAATCAGCTTGTGTCAATATGCTTCATTGGAAGGGAGTGATTCTTGAGGAGCTTGGGATGTACTTTAGTGAGCAGAGTTGATTCTTTTTACTCAGATTCTTATTTGGACTTGTCATAGCAGGTCAGCTTCATTCAGAAGATTAGTACTCAGCTAGTTAAGACATGTTGGCAGCAGAGGTTCCAGCCTAGGTGGACAGTGAATAAAATTGGATTGTTTTATGGAGTTTTGGCAGCCTCAGGTAACTCTCTGCAAGGCTATTCAATGTATCGAGAAGCTTTGGCACAGTCGATTCATTTACTGCACTGTTCTTTACTTATTGTAGCAAGGGCATTAAAAACTACTCGAGTGTTATGTCAATGTAGGGATGGCTCTGTTGTGTATGCTGTAGAAAAAGACCAAGTTGAGAAAAGGGTAAGAATATAAGAAGATCAAATGATGTGTTTTGTCTCTCCTGGGACTTACTGGTTACAAATTGGTTCAAAGCAAATCTCAATAGGTTATAAAGTAGAATCCAAACTTCCTTGTCCTTACTGGCTTGGGACTGAAGAAACTGTTTCTCTTTTTCTGCTTTGCATTTTCCTTTTTTAAAAACCACCTTTCATCCATTTTTTTTTTCTGTAGCAGTCAGTAGTAAACATCTGTCTTTTACTATAGATTTAAGTCTTTGGAGAATTTCTTACCCAGAGTAGCCTTTCAATCAATCCTGCCTGAAATAAATCTTGGGAAATGCGTCATCTGCATCAGGAAAGGAGCAGCTGCTGTCAACATGCGGTGTCATTCCGGGTTTTACACTGCTACTCGGTGTCTGATGTCTTAATTTCTGTAGTTAAAAAACCAAGATAATAGGGTCACTCGTTGACTTGCTTTGAAAAGTGAATGAAATCATGTATGTAGTAATGTAGAACAATGCCTAGAAGACATAGGAAGGGGCCAATTATTTTGATATTTAAATTTTGTAGTAGTAATCTAAGGTCCCCTCTAGGGAATGCTCAAACCGGGTTATAGAGAGCAGCAATAGGCAGAAAATCACTGCAATTCAGGACTCTTCATCATGTTTCTGCCGGAGTTCATATGCCTTCCCCTGGGTAAGAACATGTTCGCTTATGCATGTTTGAATGCCAGAAGTCAACTTCAGGTGCCATTTCTCAAGAGTAATTTGCATTGTATTTGGAGACGCAGCTTCTCACTGAAATTGGAGCTGGCTGATTAGGCTGGACGGGCTGGTCAGCAAGCCTTAGGGCTACCCCATCTGCCTTCCCAGCCACAGACATTATAAATACAAATTACCATGTATGTTCTGGAGAAAGAATTCAGGTCCTCACAAAAGCGTGGCAAATACTTAACTGATTCAGCTTTCTTCCCAACTCCAGAATTATTTGTTTCCTATTTTCTTACAAAAGTTCAACCCTGAATATATGATAAACTGGTGAGATTATTAAACCAGGGATCAATAAAACTCAATAAAATGCCACACAAATTTATTCCACATGTCAGTTTCCCTGAGAGAGTTTAATTATTGTCTTCCTGAGTTCTGTATCTATAATGCTTTCAGATGGATGATTAATAAATCAACTTGAGTTTTTTTTTTTTTTTTTTTTTTTTTTTTTGTGGAATTCTCTCCTTGACCCAGGTTACAGAGAAATTTGATATCAAAGTCTTTGTGGCTAGGAAGGGTAACTGATCCACTGGGTTGATCTTCAACCTTGGATTATCTGGTTGGTGGTTCTGTATGCCTTTAATCCCAGCATTTGGGAGGCAGAGGCACTCAGATCTCTGTGAGTTCAAGGCCAGCCTGGTCTACAGAGGAGTTCCAGGACAACCAAGACTACAGTGAGAAAACCCTGCTTTGAACACCCCCACCCCCGAAAGAGAGAGAGAGAGAGGGAGAGAGAGAGAGAGAGATTACAATGGATCTTTCTAGAACATACCACATCACAGGGACGACTAAAGCCTTTCTTTGTTTTACTATCTACTGCTGAAATTCTGTCATATCTGCAGTCGAGTTTTGATAGAATACATTAGTGCTATGTCGAATTTCTTGCCTGCCACCATTCTTAACCCTCAATTTTCTCTTCCATTTCATTGAAACTTTTTTTTGTCAAAGGATAAATCCAACAACAGTGTTTCCACCACTGGAAAAATTTAGACAATGCTATCATACTGCCCTCTGTAAACTCTTTTTATGTGTCATTCTTATTTTATTTTTCTTTATCACTGATTAGTACCTGTTATTTATAAATAAATATTTATTTATCTTCTACTTTATCTATATTAATGGTTTGCTCATGTGCATATATGGACACAAGAAAATTAGTCCTGGAACTGTAGATAGTCGTGAGCCACCATGTGTGTCCTCGGAATCAAACCCTAGTTTTCTCCGAGAGCAGAGAGTGCTCTTAACTGCAGAGCTGTCTTTCCAGCTCTGAACTTGTTCTTTTGATTTGAGATGTTTCATTGTCTTTCTCCATTAATATTAATTTTTATATTCTTTAACACAGAGAATACTGTGTTCTCCTTTCATGATTACAAGTTCAACTGCCAACATTTTTCTTTAACTAATGGCAGAGCTTCCAGAAACATGATGTGGATCTCTGTTTTTTTTTATGAGCCATAAGTTGTTTCTGTAGATGATAGCAGAGGAAGTCTATTACAACATAAACCATATAGCTTTTCCATGTCATTATTATAATAGTCATTATTCAACACTAATATCTAATGAAGTCTTTGTCTTCAGGTTAGGTACTACAGTCTACACCACTAAGTTATTCTTGATGTGGCCTCTTCTACTTTTCTGGCTTAGCTTTTTTTCCCTTTATATTAATATTCTTTCAGTCATACCAGCCTTTTCCTGTTTCTCAAATATCCTAAGCATACTTTTCTTTTACCTTAGAACCTTCATGTTTTTGGTTTCTTCTTCCAGTAAGACTTTCCCAAGATAGTTCTAAGAATTTGTGTTTCACATTTTTAAGAAAATACCTAGAAATCACCTTAAGCATATATAGCTTCTTGACCAATCTACAACTCTTCCCCTTTATACTATTTTGAGTTTTCTTCATGCTGTTAAACTATTCATGATTGTTAAATATTTAGTTTTGACTTCACTCCTAAGCTTATTGATAAATATTTCCATGTAATTATCCCACAACTCCTTGTGCATATATATCCCAAACTGAATCTTATTTTATGTGCAGGTAATACCCAATCCCTTGCAAGCTGAACAAAATCTCTGCCTTCATACATCTATGAAATTACTTATTTCACCCTCACACCTGTGCCTCTATTCTGCTAATTTCTACTCACTGTGAAAGATCAGATTTCATTTCTTCCTGTAACCTTTCATTAACAGGATCCTCACCCTCCATGTTGTTAATTGTTCTTCTCTGCTTCTTTAACACTTTGAGCTTGTCTTTAAATACTGCATGTATTGTACAATCGTAATATGATTCCTTTAATTATATCTCTCCCCTAATAAGCTGTAATTTCTTTAAGGGTAGAAATTGCATTCTACATATCTACTAATTGCCAGCCCTACAGTATTGCCACCATAGAAAGTGTGATTAGAATGGTTTTTAAATTGATCAATGTTCTGTGGAGATCGGTTGATAAGGGGTCTATTAGACAAAAGATGCAGAGAATAGAAATGGGAGGAGAAGGTTGTGTGACTTAGCCTGGTTTGTTGGCAAGATTAATAGAAGTTAAAAAACAGAAGGTTTGGTGACTGGAGGCAGGAAGTGGAGATGGGATAAAGTTGGCACACACTGTTAACTCCAGCTAAAGATTTCTTGAAGCAGAAGTTAGACAATTCCCGAATCTTTTAGCTGCTTCACAGCACAGTGAAGCAGAGAAGGTGGCTTGCCTAGCTCTAGTAGACCTACTGGGAATAGTAGCAGGGCAAATTACATAACAGCTAGTTTCAGGAGACGGAGAAGCATATGTCTAATGGGAGGAAAACAGAACAACATCATGTTTCAGAGAACCACATGAGTAAACAAGTCACAGAACAATTGTTAGTGTATTTTCAATGTACAGATAATTGGATAATGGCATTTTTTTCAATGCTTGGCTGTTTTCTTATCCCCTTTTGCTTAATGACAAAAAAACCTGTGCTGAGCTGAGACTTAGAATAGCTAATTCAGTGGTTGATGTTAGAGCTGGTAAATACAGAGTCACCATAAAAATCCTCTCCTTACTCCAAATATTTTTTATTCAGTGTTTGGATTTTTTAGAAAGAAATTTTTTCAAAGATATGTCTTCGAGGCCTAGCTTCATTCCATATCATCAATCAGACTATGTTGCTTGAATTCAAATTTCTGGTCTTAAAAATGACAGTAATATTGCTTCTTTCTAGATCCCATGTGGACGTTAAGCTCCAAGTGAAACTACAGATTGCTGTGTAGCAGTACTATTTAAAGATAATCATTAAAGTAGAATGTTGTTATATTGGTACACATTAAATTGATTCCATTTAAACTTATTTTGTGCCTTAAAATGACGAACAATTTTTAATTTATCAAAGCTAATTATATCTTGTTATAGTCCTTCCATAATAATAATATTCTTGATAAGTTGATTACAACTAAACTGGATAGTGCCTATATGACAGTGTCCCTTGAATTTATGCTTAGACAATTATGTAGAAACTTATGTTCTCATATTGCTGCTGTTGGATTTTGCTGCCCAGTGGACTCTCAGTATGAATCTTGGTATATTGATTTTTCTATCTGTAAAGGGTTGTTATGGAGCCAGTTTGGAAAGTGTGATTGTAGGAATTACTAATGTTTATTGTAAGAGGGAGAACGTCTTCTTTTATTTTTGTGCCTTTGAAAAAAGCACTCAGTTATAGTGTGTGTATGTGTGTGTGTGTGTGTGTGTGTGTGTGTGTGTGTGTGTTGGGGAAAGGGCACCTGTGACCCAGCATATGCGTGTAGGTAAAAGGTCAACTTGTGAGAGTTGTTTCCTATTTCTCCCATGGACTTCAGGGATTGAGCTCAGGTTGCTAGGCTTGGTAGAAAGTGCCTTTATCTGCTAAACTATTTTGCCAGCCCCCAATAATGTCTTTATAATAAAGTAATAAACACTTTATAATAAGATTTTTATGTGTTTGTGATATGTATACATTTTTCTGTCTATCATCTATCTGTCATCTATCTATCTATCTGTCTGTCTATCTATCTATCTGTCTATCTATCTATCTATCTATCTATCTATCTATCTATCTATCTATCTATCTATCATCTTTCTATCATCTATATATCTTTTATATGTCTGTTTTCTTTCTTTCTTTCTTTCTTTCTTTCATCTATTATCTATCTGTCTGTCTGTGCATCTATCTATGTATCATTTATTTATATGTATATCTGTGGGCATGCATGTACATCCACATGTATGTATGAGTATTTAGAGGCCAGAGATCAATAATGGCTACATTCCTCAACTTTTGTCACATCATTGTTTCAGACAGAACCTCTCACCAAAGCCGGAACTTATCACTACAGTGCCACTGGCCAGATGATGAGCTCAATGGATCCACCTGTTTCCACTTCCTCTGTGCTGGGGTTGCATATGCATGCTTTCCTGCCTAGATTTCAAATGGGTGCTAGAGATTCAAGCTCATTATGCAGCAGATACTTTGCTGGCCAAGCCACATCTTCAGGCCCAGAAAATTTTCAAGGGAAAAATATTGTGCACGTATTAACTAGTGACACTAACTGAATATCCCATAGGGTTCTTTAGTGGATCATCAGAAACAGTGGAAAACAAGGCCAGCCCTGATTTCATCATTGACTTCCAATCTCATATATTACCCCTTCAGAGATGATCATACAGAGGTATCTGAATGCGTGCTCATTTGTGGTACTCTTTTCTAGTAGAAAATTGCACCCGAGATCATATTTTGATTCTATTTTCAGTAGGGCACTTAGTCTATGTTACTTGATGTATCTTGTTAGTCTATTTTGCCTTAAATTGCTTTGTTAATCAAATGCTATCATGTGTGAAATTCTATGCATGTGAATCAGGTACTCTTTAATTCTCCAAATAACTCTGTTATTTGATGTACAGTGGTCTAGGACTCAAGATTCTGGATATGACTGTGTTTTTACAAGGTCATGCCAGTCATCCAGGAACAACTGTGTATTTCCCGCCACATTTTCACTTTTACCTCATTCTTGATCTTACTCTATTCCTACAACAAATGCTGTGTTTAACCTGTCCACAGACACTGTAGTGACAGAGGGACAGACACAAAATGTAGTACATGGATAACTGAAATCATTATGGGTACGAAGAATCTGCTGTCATTGAAAAGCTTGTGTGTGTGTGTGTGTGCACGCTAATTATACAAAATGATAAGTTTCATTTTGACTTCTTTTTACATGTATATTGTGTACTTTAATTGTGTTCACTCCCTAAAACACTTTCTTTTACCTGCCTGGTCATCTTTTTTTTTTCTTTCATGAATAGTTCTCTCCCTATTTTTATGTCTTTGAAAATAATCTAGGTTATTTGTATGGGAGAAAAAACATGTAAAATTGTCTCTCTGAGTTTGCATTACTTTTCTCCTTACTTTTTAAAATTCTTTTCTCATGCAATATCCCATTCCATCTATTTTCTATAAATCACATAATTTTATTCTTTTTAGATATTTGATTAAAACTCAGTTGTCCATAAATACTATAATTTTTTTTTTTACCCAGTAATCTTCTGATTCCAAAGAATGGCTACCATGAATATGACTATAATAGATATTGGCAAGCATATCTCTATGTTGTACATTAAACTATATTTCTTTGTGTTGATACCCAGAACTGATATAGCTAGATCATATGATCGTTAAGAAGCATCCATACCAATTTCACACTAGTTCACATTCCCACAGTGCACATGTTCCGCATTTGTCCTTTTCTGATGATCGTCATTTTGATGGGGATGAGATGGAGTCTCAGTGTAGTTTTCATTAATTTGCATTTCATTTCAGCATAAGATGCTGGGCATTTTTCATATATTCATCATCTGTTCGCTCTTCTCCTTTTGAGAACTGTCTGCTCAGTTCATTTGCCTGTTTATTTAGTAGATGACTTGTTTTGGAACTTATTATCTAGCATTTCTGCACGTAATCTGTATATCAACTTCCTGTCCAAAAATTGCAAAGATTCTCCCCTTTGTGTGCCATCTCTTTCTTTCCTTATTGCTTTCTGTGGAGAAGCTTTTAAATTCATGCAATACCATTTTCAATACTTATTATTGTTTCTTGGGCTATTGGATATTTTTTCTGTGAATTTTGCCCATGACTATATTTTGAATGCTTTCCTCTAGTAGTCTTAGAGTTTTGAGTCTTATACTAAGGCCAAATGAGTTTTTGACTTCTATTCAGCAGATGAACAGTGTCTCCATCCCACCCACATTAAGAGAAGTCTATGCTTTAGTTTTTGAAAACATCATAGGTCTGAGAATAATGAAAAGTTTAAACACAAACCCAGACAATGATTAAGTAACCTGATATTTATAAATCTTTAATGGTAATCAAACTCATAAAAGCTCAGTGTAATTAAATAATAAGTATGACTTGAAGGAAGTATAATTATTATTCTTGAAGAGATAAAAATAAGTTACTTTTCAGTGAAAAAATTAGTAAAAATCTGCTAAAAATATCAGTTGAAGATGGTCTACAAAATAAGTTTGATAAAGGACTAGAAAGTAGAATGGCAATAGATTAAGATTTAATTAGCAAATATAACAAACAGAGGAATTCATATACAAGCCAGGAAAATAAGGCAAGAAAAGAAGAAAAATCATTTAAAAATTCAAGTAGGTTTATAACTCACTCTCTGTGGGCTCAATGGTTAACAGCAAGTGCTGCTTTTGCAGAGGGTCTGGGTTCAGTTCCCAGCACCCACATGGTAGTTTATTTCAGTTTTAGGGAATACAGTGCCACCAATGCCATCTTCTGGCCTCATTGGCCATGCATACACATAGTGTGCTTACATACATGTTGACGAACACACGTGCAAAATAAAAATAAACACATTAATTGAAATGATAAAAATTGCTCTGTTTTCCAAATGAAGGAAACACTGTATGATGGTACCTGATTTTTAATAAAAAATAATGATCAAATCTGGTAGGTTCAGAAATGTAGCTTTTATTTGTCTTTGTTAGTTGACAAATAGCATGTGTCCTCATGGCATTTTCATACATACTTAGTTTTTTGATACTTTTTTAACCGTGCCGTCTTTTCTCACATGTCTCTGCTCAAACCCTTCCACTCCTGACGCTTCCCCTGTCACTTTTGCATCAGAGATGATTTATTACTTTATCCACCCCCATCTCGTAAAGACTCATTTTCTCCTTCTCAGGGGCTCCTTTCTAGTTTCCTGATCTCTGCACACACACACTTGCACACAGATACACAGGCATGAGAATTTGAAGCTAATATCTACATATGAAAAAGAACATGTGGTGTTTGCCTTTATGAGTCTATGTTAGCTCATTTAGTATAATAATGTCTGGTTAAATCTATTTTCTTGCAAATTTTATTATTTCATTTTTTCTTTCCTCTGAATAAAATTCCAGAACCTTTTCTCATTATTCATTCATTTGTTGACAGACATCTAGATTGATTTTATTGCCATAATATGGTGAATAGAGCAGCAGTGAACATGTCTGAAACAGTAACTCTATAGTAGGATGTACAGTACTTTGGTTATATGCCCAGGAGTAGGATAGCTGGGCAATGTGCTAGATCTACTTTTAGAAGACACATCCATACTGATCTTCATTATGGCTGCAGCAATTTATATCTCCTACCAACAGCAAATAAAGGTTTCTATTTCTTAATACCCTTTTCAACTATTTTTTTTCACTTGTTTACTTAATGATAATTACGGATAGGCAGGAATGGTTTTAAATGTGAATTTATTTGTAAGTCTGAACATTTTTTTTACTGGTGTGTGTGTGTGTGTGTTTATGTATGTGTGTGGTGTGAGAGAGAGAAAAGAATTATATTGTATATTTTTTGATGTATTTGTAATCAAACTTTCTTCAAAGAATCAAATTCCAATCTTTACAGTGGAGAACTGGATTTCCAGGTCCTGTATCCTGAGACAGTCTTTATTAATGTTCTTGGATAGAACTGGGAAACACAAACCCATATATTGCCACATATATCCTTAAATGCATACATATATTTCATGAGTTAATATTCATGTTTTGAATTTAGCTTCAGTGCTACTGCCCTGCTTGACTTTCAAGACTATCAATTGTCATAGAATTATAATTATTTCATAATTTATTTTCTCTATCATGTCTCTATTATACATGCATGTTCTCAGAATAACATTACTAGTATGATCATCATCAATATGATCATAAACACAGGTGTAATTGCTGCACATACTATCCATGCCCTTTCTTATATATTAGTAGGTAAACTATATCAACAAGATCTGAGCATATAACAGTTACTTATAATATACTTTTCCTTTCAAACTCTCATTGAGCTTTAGGTCTAAATGTAATTACAGCCATGGTACTGACTAACAGTGCTTATTTTAAAATTTTTCCACTCTTCTTGGTTGTTAAATTTCTTTATCTACTAGGTTTTTCAGAAAATGCTAATAAAAATTTCATGACTTCTTTTGTGTTGATAATAGATTTCTTGTGCTACTTTTATTGGAAATGTAGTTTTGCCAGATATAAAATTGTTTACACACACATATAAGGTTTTATATATATATATATATAGTCTCAAAATTCTCAAATATATTATTTAATTGTCATCTAACATCAGTATTTTCAAACTCTGATGAGGATGTCATTTTATTTTCTTTTAAGTTATGTACCATTTATTAAAAATACCCAAAGGGATTTTTTTTTCCCTATGAAATTCAGTAGTTTCACAAGAGTAGTTCTTAGTGATTACAGTATGGAGACTAAGTTGTCATGTACATGTGAGTCTTTCAGTTCTGGAGTTTCTGGTCTGTACTTTAGGAAGACCTCTTTGAATCCGAGAATTTAGCATTTGTTTTCTAAATTTTTTTATGTTTTGGTGATCTATATCTTGAATTGGAATTCAAAGATAATATACTTAATATTTATTCAACGTTTTTCTCCTTTTTTCTAATGTATTTTTGTCATTTAAAATTAGAAAATAATAAGTATAAGTTAAATAAAGCTTCTCAATTTTGTGCATAATCCCATGGTTGTTAGCAAATGTGCAGGGCCTTGTAGTACCATCACAGTGAAGACATGTGCAGGGCCTTGTAGTACCATTACAGTGAAGACATGTGCAGGGCCTTATAGTACCATCACAAAGAAGACATGCAATAATTTTGACATCCCTCCTAATTCCCTGGTGCACCTTTGTGGTTGAGAAATTCTCCCACACAGTTCATGGCAATCTCTCATTTATGTTCTGTCTTTGTAGATTTATATTTCTGAGAATTACATGTAGATGATATAATATAACATACAGACTCTTGAGTCTCAGTTCTGAGTGCAAAGCATTCAAGTGTTTCATTCCCTGTGACTTAGGCTGTCACTGAGTAATAGTCTGGCATTTGGCGATTTGATACTTTGTTCCTTTACTCTGTAGTTGAACACTGGACTGTTTTAGTCATAGGACATTATGAATAAGCCTGATTCAGTGATTTGTGTTTGTGAGTTTTATGTAAAATTAATTTTATATTATTTGAAATAAAATGAATCTTCTGGTTGAAGCAGTGCTGAGAAAGGAGTTCTGGGACTAGGAAGTCTGAGGCAAGGAAGAACTTGCATTCAGGTGATTGCTTGTTAGTGATGAGTTCTTGTTCTCTGTCTTTTTTTACAAGGTCTGAAAGAGTCTTTTGTTGCCACTTCATCAAATAAGATAACGTCCTTTGGATCATCTAATTTCTTACCATTAGGCAAATGCAAATAAAGTTCTGTTTCATGTGACTAATGTCCTCAAAGGGGCTAGGCACTGTCCTAAACTCTTAACATGCATTTTCATGATTTGTGAGCTAGGATTCTCTGTCCCTTTGTTTGCAAAGAAAATTTAATGTATTGCTATTAAAGAGAGAGAAGGACAAATGAAAACTAAATAGCTTTATATGAATCACATGTGCTTATTGAAGGGCAATAAACATGCTGCCAAGCACAACCAATGAATTTCATGATTTTGAGAAATACACATTTCATTACAAATGACCTTATTGTTTATTATAGGCATTAAATGCTGATAAATAAGGTACAAGTCTACACTGCCTAAAAGAACAAGTCCTGTTGCAATGAATTCACACATGCATATGTAGATTACTTCTTTGGTGTATATATTAATAAATAAAATATTCATGAAATAAGCCCTACAGTGAATGATTTAACACCACAATGGCTAAAACATCTTGTTCTTTACATTTGCGTCAGCAGTATTGAGCTTTGTTGTTCCCTTGGGAAGAGATTTTAAAAATATAATTGATATGAAAGACCCCTACATATGGTCATGGCCTTTATTGAATAATTTAAAATAGTCTAATATCCTTTTTATTTTGTAGTGAATGCTCTTTTTGCTAAATAATTTTTATAAAAATACATGTCACAGGTGCTGTGTGAGCAGTCCTGATGGCATATGCAGGATCCAAAGAGATGCAGATTTCGGTACTGGTTTGAAGTCTAAGGGATGGCTTCAGGTAAAGATGGCACTAGATATGGCCCTTATAAATTATTTATGTCAATAGACCATTTATATTAACAGAAATGATTTTATAAAACTGCATATGCAATGTACTAAGCTGGTTTCAGGTAAAGTACTCACCTCTTGAAAAGTTTATTCATTTCTAAGAATTTCATGCATCATTTTCCTCTCTTTCCTCCACCACTCTGCATACTCCCTGCCACTCTTCAAAACTATGGCCTCTTATTCCTTTATATTCATTGTTATTTAAATGTATAAAGACAACCATCTGAATTCAATTGTTTTGCTCATGTAGGGGTGACTACGTGGGATTAACTAACTATTGGGTACTCATCCATGCATAAGGCTGATTCTTTACCTTTCAGTAGTCATTAATTCCTTGTCGCTCTTCATCTATGGGTAGGATATTGTGAAATTTTCCATATCCATGTTGGCATATCAATAGATGTTGTCATTGTTCAAGGATTAGTTAGGCAACTGACCATATTGTTTGATTTTATGGGTACAGTTTCCCTACCATACACAGAAAACACTATGTTCTCTGGCCCCTACACATGCTTCCCTTCCATCTGCATTTTCCCCTTAGCCTTATGTGTAAGGTTGTGTTGGAGATGTATCAATTGGAACCAAGTAGTCAGTTGTTCTCTGCATTTTGACCAGTTGTGACTTTCTATAATCATTTCTGTCTGCCGCAAAAAGAAATGTTTTTGATGAAGCATGAGAGGTACACTTATCTGTAGGTACAAGGACAAGTATTTCAAGGACACTTAGATATTATAGTGGTTTAGGGAAATGACAGTAGTAAGTTTTCTTCTAAGGTTCATGGTCATACCAACCACGGATAGTGGGTTAGGATGATAGTCAGGTGTGAATTATTTCCTATTGGTTAGTCCTTAAGTCCTAATAAAAGGCTCTTAGTTATCCTTAGGATATAAGTGCCAGTAATGCGCCTTTCAGAAAATCTTGCAATTATGGTCATTATTGTTATTTTTAGTCATTAAAAATTTGTAAGAGTGCAGATTGATTTTTTCTTTGGTAGCTTGCATATCTTCTTCTGGGACAATGAGAGCTAGTCCCTGGGGAGGCAGTGTCTTGGATAATTTCTGCTTGATTTCTCCAAATTCTATATAGGAAATATGTGATGTTTCTAGTAATTGGGTCTTACCTTTAACCTCTGTGAGATAACTAAGGACAAAGGTAATAGTTTATATTGTTTTGATGGTCTTTGGATCTTCCCTGACCAGCAACTCAAAAGGCAGTTTCCCGTGTTTTAGGACTGTTGTTTTTGATAATAGTGTATGGCTTTTGTGGGGAGTACTGTCACCCCAAGTGGTACTTCATTAATAGAATAATATATATGCATATATATCTATATATAATGTTGCAGGATATATGATTATGAACTACGAGTTTGTATTTGCTTTAATTAAGTAAAATCAAATTTGGTTCAGGAGGCGGATCCAGAAATTAGAAAGTAGTCATAGAGAATCAAAGGGAGTCCAGAAAACAAATAAAAAGATCCACAGGAAGTAGTAGGGATGGATTTTTGGTTTGGAACAGTGTGAAAGGCATGCTCTTTCTGAGACACCAGAGAAGAGGAAAGGTCAGCTAGCTGGTCCTCAACCTCTCTGAACTAGGAGGTTTTCACTCCAGCCCCTGACCCCCTAGGTTATATTGGTAAATACAACTATAGAGATTTAGTTTAAAAACTATAATTGGTGGCAGAAGGAGGCAGATCTGGCTGGACTGTTGCCAGAAAGCAGGCTGCATTACTGACTGAAACAGTAGTGGATTCAAATAAAGCCACTGGATACAGCTGGAGGAAAAACAAGGACTCTGTGTGTGTGTGTGTGTGTGTGTGTGTGTGTGTTACATATACATATAATTCTAAGCAAACATAAAATGTTTTGCTATGTATTTTCAAACATCTTTAGTATTATTTATTCTGCATCTCCATCTCTCCCTTGTGTTTTACCCCAAGTAAATCACCCTGCCCTGATTTTTTTTAGAAAATTGTAATATTTATTTTCATTTTAATTTGAACAAATAATTGAGATAAACAAATGCTTACAGCCAAGTTGGTGACTATTGTTTTAAAAAAGTCTTCTTTCATCCTTCTGACCATTGTGTTAGAAAATAACATTCAAATATATTGCCCATGATTTAATGTTTTTTTTATTATGTCATCAATATTGTGCATAGTGTCTGTATTTGTTGTCAACTGGCATGTTTCAGCAAGAGAGTTGTTTTAAAATTTAATAATGCCTTGGAAAAGAGCAACTAATAGATCATTAAAAATGAACAGTGCTCTCTAGAGATCAAAGAATCAATGTGGTCACTTTGCTAAATATGCTTTTCAAATTTAAAAATGACCCAAATGGCTTTTTAGTGTAATAAAAAGCAATCTGAACTGTTGGAAGAGCATACTCTCATACAGGAAAAACTATGATGGCATTTAGAAGCAGCGAAAAGCACAGTACACAGCCAGTTTGCAACTGATTACAGCAGGACCTTTGACATTGCTCTACTAAAGGACTTATTGATGAAACCACTGCTGAATAGAGAAGTAAGGCAGATTGTTTACGAAACATTTAGGAAATATGCCTCATTGACATGCCTGATTGGTTTCTCTTCATGTATATGAAGCTTGTACCTCTATTGAGGTCCAAATGAAGATCTAGACCTTTTCTAAATGTGTTTGTTCTTGATAAAAAGCATGTTGTATATGTGGATGTGGTACCATGTCAAGGGTAAGTAGAATGAGTTTGATCCTCTGTTTGAATAAAGTAAATCACCTGCTCAGAAATGTTTGCTTCATGGTAATACTGAGTAATGTTGTTACTCAGTATTCAATACATCAGTATGTTAAGTATGCTGGCCTCATCTCTTTCACCTAGCACTCACTGTAAATTCACATTTGTTAGCCACTTCAATAAAATGTTAGGAAGCATTGAAAGCAGTATTTATCAAATAACAAATACATAAAAGATATTGGCCTATGGACTGAAAGTGGTTTTAAAATAACCAAGGTATTTTATGCTTTTAGATGTATTTAAAACCTGATGTTAAAGATGTATAATGAATGGAGATAATCACAAATTTAGATTTACAATTTCTGTTTAAATGAATTTATGATGTATTTAAAGTTCCTATTACTTTTGTAATGTAAAACTGCTTTGGCAAATCAAAGTAGTATTCAGTTTAGATATGCATCGTTTGGATAAACCAAGTCACTGCCAAGCTTCTCTGTTATCCTTTTCACTAGTTTGTTCCAGGCTCACAACATTTCTGCATTTTCCTGCCTTGACTTGAGAGCTCTAGTACATGCCTTGACTTAACATCTGTCATTGAAGTAGACATTGGGAAGCTCATGCTGTCCCGGAAAGCCCCTTCTTTTCTTATTGTCTCTCCCTTCTGGGATGCCATGAATTTTAGTTAATGTTCTGTTGCTGAGAAGAGCCATCGTAGCTATAGCAACTCTTATAAAAAGAAAGCTTTTAATTGGGAGATTCCTTACAGTTTCAGGGATTTAGTTTTTTATTATCATCGCTGGAAGCATGGTGGCAGGCAGACAGACAAGGTAGCTGAAAGTTCTATATCCAGATCTGCAGCAGCAGGGAAGGAGAGATGCTGGGCCTGGAGTGGGCTTCTGAAATCTCACAGCCCACCCCCAATGACATACTTCCTCCAACAAGGCCACACCTACTCCAATAAATACACACCCCTAATCCCTGTTAGGCAGTCCCACACCCTAATGACAAAGCATTCAAATTTATGAGCTTCTCATTCAAATCAACGTAACATTCACCCATCCTCTGTACCTACTCATTGGGAATGTGTCTTTGGTATTTTACACACATTCTAATAGGATTCTGAGAAGGATGAAAAATGAGCTAATTCTGAAGACACTGGTTTACTGAGACTTGCCCTTCATATATAAAGCAGCCAGTTTGCCAGTTGGCAAGCATCTCACTGTTGGGATTCATCTTCCCAGAAACAGACGGAGGATGAAAGTTTTCTGTCTTTAGATTCTGACTGTTTTGTGATTCCTATGACCCATTTTTTTTCTGGCTACCAAGACTTCAGTGGAAGAAGTATAGGTTATGGAGAAGAATTCCATAAAGCTTTCAGCACAGTATTTCCAAATCATTTCAACCATCTCAAGAATGCATCTCCACAGTTTGAACAATGGTGCTTCCATAAGCATGTTTTCCTCCTATCTTTCTCATTTATAATGTACAGTGGGACTTTTTCCAGATTTTTTTTCTCAAAATCCTCTACAATAAATACAATTTCTTACTAGTCCTAGAATCACATGCTGAATTTTATCTTAATAATTTCAATTCATTCTATTTGATTTCATTAGAAAAGACCAGTTCTTTCCCTGTCAGGCCAGAGTTGGTGGTCTGCCATTAGTTCAGGTAAGCTGTTTAAGTGGGTGTCCCCATCATGTTCTTGACCTCTTTGCTCATATTCTCACTTCTCCCACTCTTTGACTGGACTTTAGGACTTAGTGCTCCACTGTGAATCTCTGCCTCTGCTTCCATATCAATCTGACTACAGGGCAGGGCCAGTTTGGGCATCTTCTCCACTATTCCTTAGGGTCTTAGATGGGGTCATCCTTAGTGATTCCTGGGAATTTCTCTAGTGCCATTTTTCTTACTAGTCCCATAATGGCTCCCTCAATCAAGATATCTCTTTCCTTGTTCTCTGTCTCTGTCCTTCCCCCATCTCAACCATCCTAGTCCCTCAAGTTCTTCTTCCCCTCCCTTTCTCCCCTCTTCCTCCCCTTCTGCCCTCCTTTCTCCCCTCATACTCATGCTTCCAATTTTTTCTCAAGAGATCTTGTCAATTTCCCTTTCCCAGGGGATTCTATATATGTTTCTCTTAGTGTTTTTCTGGTTACTTAGCTTCTTTGCAGTTGTGGGTTATGGGCTCATTACCCTTTTCTGAATGTGTGATAGTTATGTGGCTGGGCAGACTGAGGGGCCACTGACAGTGGAAACAGGATTTGTCTCTTCTGCTTGTCCTGGATTTTTGGAACCCATTCTCTTTGGAGAGATACCTTTCTCAGCCTAGGTAGAGTAAGGATGGCCTTGGTCCTTCCTCAAAGCATTGTGCTAGATTTTGTTGACTCTCCATGGGAAGCCTAATCCTTTCTGAGGAGTGGATAGAAGGTGGGGTGGGGGAAAGTGTGGATGGAATAGTGGAGGGGAGGGAATCAGAAATGGGATTGGTATGTAAAAGATAGTTTTCTTTAAAAAAAAAAAAAGAAAAAAAATTTCAAAAAACAAGGCCAGTTCTTTTTTAGATCATCCAACCTGATTTCCTGATCTGTTTATGAATCTTGAGAACAAGTCGGAAAAACAATTTCACAAATCCTTATTTATGATTCCTACTTAATTCTTATGATCACAAAGGGTTTTACAAATTTAGTATAAATATGCCCCTCTCAAGTAGCTGGGTCTTACAAAGGGGAAAGGCTTCTCCTATAGAGACAGTATTTTTGTTGTATGTTCAAAAATATCTATTCAAAACTCATTTGAATGATTTTTTTCATTTTGTATACCACTCTCAGCCCTTGATAACAAATGTCTCTAGGTATATAAAATGAAAAATGAGAGAAAGATCCTACAGGATATCATCCTGCTACATATACATCAGGACTGAGGCACACAGAATTTTAAAACAGCATAAAAGGAAAGAAATAAAAAGAAAAATCAAACACAGGGATTGATTTTTCTCAGATTAGTAGTTCACTGAAGACCTTGCTATGCCTGTGAGTCATATGACAAGTCCTGGGCCAAAAGCTTTTGCTTGAGACCAAACCCTTGTCTATCATGTCACCATTCCTTTATATAGCACTATCCAGACCATTCTTAAGAATAGATAGTGCATATGCTGTACCAAAATATAAAATTATGTAAAAAGTACACATGCTGTTTCAAAACAGGGTGGAGAGGATTAGGGTTATTATTTATTTCACCTTGAATTTAGAGAGTCTGTGGCTGAGGTAACTATGACATTTGATTAAGTTTTTAATTTCTTCTGTCTTTATTCCAACCTTCTTCATTATCCTTGGGCATCGAGTACTGCCTGTCCTTCTATTTGTTCTTGTTCTTAACTAGGCCAACATATCACATGCCATAAAACAAATCAAAAATCAAAACAAAAAACTCTTTTTTACCTGATTTTAAAATACTTTTACATCCTCCAAGTGCCCCTCAATCCAGCTCATCTTCTTGCGCAACCAACTTCATGTTCTCTCCCCGCCCCGTCTCTCTGTTTCTCATAAGTTGAAACAAACAAACAAACAAACAAAAACTAGTAAAACAAAAGTGTCCAAACAAATAAAATAAAACAAAATACCAATAAAAAAAACCGTGGAGTTAGTTTCATGTTGGCCAACTACTCCTGAGTATAGGGCCAGGTAGTCAGTGTGGTTCATATACCAAATGACAATTCATTGGTGAAAACTGGTTTTCCCTTTGCCAGCAAGTATTAATTGCAGAAAGCTTCATGGCTAGAGTGTGAACCCATTTCCATTTCATCTTCTCAGTGCTGGCATTTGGTCTGGTGTTGAGGGAGGCTTCTGTTGCCTTGTCCCACAGTAAACACACAGAAACTATATAATTGCAATGCTGTTTGGCCAATAGCTTAAGCGTGTTTCTGGCTAGCTCTTATATCCTAAACTAACTCATCTCCATTAATCTGTGCATCACCATGAAGTCATGGCCTACTGGCAAAGTTTTGTTTGGTACTGGTGGGGGCATCTACCTCCTGCTGGTGACTACATGGCTTCTCCCTAACTCTGCTTATTTTCTCTATGTATCTCTTTCAGCCTGGCTTTTACTCTGTTAAGCCATATAAGGAAAGCAGCTTCTTTACTAACCAATGGCAAAAAAACATTAATAGCATACATCACCTCCCACGTCACCTCCCCTTTTCTGTCTAAATAAAAAGGAAGGTTTTAACTTTAACATAGCAAGATTGCATATAACAAAACAGGTATGAAGCAAGAATAACAGTAACAGTATATTTACTTTATCTTTTATTATAACTAAGGAAAACTATAACTATCTATTCTAGAACTTTATTAAAAACTCCAGAGGATATAATATTATCTAAGTTATCAGGAAGTGCATTGTAAGCAACTTCCAAAACTCTAGAATTAACAGAGACTACCTGGAAGTCACCAAATTTCTTCTGTAACGTTGAGGACAGCCAGTTTTAGTCTACTGGCCCATAGTATTCAGTAGACTTTTCCATAAAGTAGCAAATTTCAAAGACATTTCCACCTATATAGGCAGTTTGCCAGTCACTTTCTTCTGTATCCTGCTGAATATCTAGCAGACTCTTTTATGAAGCAGGAAGCCCGAAAAACTGTTTTACCTGCTTTAGGCCGTGTCAAGACTAATTTTTCTGTGGGTTCTACAAATCTAGTCAAACAGGTCAGGCAAGAGCAGTTTCTTGAACAAATGGCTAACAAACTCCATGAGGAGTCTCTTCAATGCCCATCATCATCTTGAAGTAGATTGGTGCTGATAGGAGCAGACATGTCTCACTGTCCTTAAAAGTCCTAAGTCATTGAAACATTTTAAATGCCATATTCCATAGGTCTTTAAATGGTTTGAAGATTATCTATCTAACTGAAATATATTTTTATATATCTAGAAAACCTAACTAACAAGACAATAAGTTTGATTATTATAGATGACTATTAACCTGTATTTCTTAATTATACATTACAATTTTAATTGAGCTGCACAAACATAATACCTTAATCAAGAATAGAAATATACATAAAACAAAATTCATTTTAAATATGTATCAATAAACCAAAATTCATAGCAATTTAACTGTTCATATTTATAGTATAAAAGTGTAAACAAACATTTATAAACAGTATTTGGCAATTTTGGTGTAGTTCTCTCTAAACTACTTCCTGCTTTTTTTTGGGCAAAATAATTTTCAGATTCATGGAGAGCTTTCAGAGGGTCTTGGTCTAACAAGCCACATTAGTCTAGAAGAAGTCCACAGGTTCTCATCTTCTGTGGAACCAAAAGTAGAACTCCTTTTCCAAAGCAGCATATCCTTAGACTCAAATTTTGAAGTCAAGATATCTTTAAAATATATACATTGGTTTAGCTTAGCAGTCCCCAGAATGAAATGTCCCTCTGCAGTAAAAAAAAAAAAAAAATTCAAAGAAGACACAATAATATGCGTAATCCAGACTGTGTATTTTCCATCTTTATGCGGCTTATTGTTTTTTGCTCCTTTAATCTTTGACTCTCTGTACTCTGTCTCTTTAAAGACTTTGTTTTATTTAAAAAAAAACATTTACTTCTTATTATAACTCTCTGTACTTGTTTTCTTCTATCTCCTAAATCTATGTACAGTTTTCCAACACTGTGACCCATTTAGAGATACTTTTTATCTGAATCTGTCTTTATTGTATATCTGTAATCCTTTTCTGACCAGTACCACTTCTTAAAATGCTAAGTGGTGTGGCTGGGATTAAGACTACTTTGTTGTTTTTTGCTGTGCCCAGTTTCAACATGGCAGAGACATGTTCAGTGCCTCTGTGAGCTGTGCACACAGCCCCAGATCCAGGTATGCAGTGGGTCTATGTTACGCCATTAAGCAATTTGTAACATGCTGCTCACAAAACCCATTTTAATGCTTGTGCTGGTGAACCAGGAAGCTGCCATTTTTAAAGAAGCTTTGCAGTTTGTACCACTAAAGATGAGTCAGGAAACCTCTTAGAGCCATGTCTTTGCTTTCTGCCAGAATTAGCCAATAGCTTAAGCGTATTTTTGGCTAACTCTTATATTTAAACTAACCCATCTCCATTAATCTGTGCATCACCATAGGTCATAGCCTACCAGCTCATGGCTTCTCCCTGTCTATATCTACTCTCTCTATATACCTCTTTCAGCCTGGTTTTACTCTGTGAAGCCACTGGCCTAAGGCAGCTTTTTATTAACCAATGGCAATAATATATTCACAGCATACATCACCTCCTACTTCAGTCTGGCTTGAACCTGTGTGGGTTTTGTTTGTGCTGCCATCGTCTCTATGAGTTCTTATGTGCATTAATTCTGCCGTGCCTGTTTCCCTGGCATCATCCATCACCTCTGGCTCTTACTGTCTTTTTGCATCATCTTCTACAAGAACCCTGAGACTCAAAGTTAGGGATTTGGCAAAGACAGACTATTAGGACCAAGAACTCCAAATTTCTTCCTCTCTGTGCATTATTCAATTGTTGGTCTCTGTGTTAATTCCTAGCTACACGTTTGACAACTAAACCAATTTTTTTTTATTGCCTTTGACTAGTTTGCTTTATTACATAGGATCATGCTTTTCTAATTCCTCTTGGATAAAAGTAATTAAACTTTGTACACTAGCACAAAGGTAAATGGACAGTTATGATGATTTACATCAGGGATGGGTATAAAAAGGAATTGATTGGAGTTGGGAGGTAGTGGTGCAAGCCTTTAATCCCAGCACTCAGGAGGCAGAGGCAGGTGGATCTCTGTGTGTTTGAGGTCGGTCAGCCTAGTCTACAAGAGCTAGCTTGGTCTACAAGAGCTAGTTCAAGGACAGGCTCCAAAGCTACAGAGAAACCCTGTCTCAAAAAATTGATTTGAGAAACTGTATATTGTAAGAAAATAAAATCCTACTTAACTCTTAAGAAGTGATTTATCCTTATATATCAAAGACTTTTAAAGTACACAGAAGGGCTGGAGAGATGGCTCAGCGGTTAAGAGCACTGACTGCTCTTCCAGAGGACCCAGGTTCGATTCCCAGCACCCACATGGCAGCTCACAACTGTCTGAAAATGCAGTTCCACAAGATCTGACACCTTCACACCAATGAACATAAAGTTAAATAAACCATTAAAAAAATTAAAAAAAAGAAATAAAGTACACAGAAGCATTTATATCTGAATTATGTGTAAAGTAAAAAATACTTTTCGAGTATAATTTGAATATAAGCAGTAAGAAAATTATCATGGTACTTGGTTGAATTTTCAGTGGGCCTTTGCCGATCTTTTCTACTGGACCTAAGTCTAATGCTGTAAACAACTTTCCATTAGTTTTAGTATACTTTTATACACGGATGTAACAAAAAGAATTCATGCTCCAAGGAAGGTTGTTTGAGTTCAGAAAGACTTGTAAATAAATGTCAGTAAGCAGTAGCTAAATATTAACAGCACAGCCCTTTTCCATAGCTTTCTCAGGACAGATCAATTTAAACACAATTGCCTGGCATGTATTATAGATTATATCTGGGAAAGCATGAAAACAAGGTAGGAGGCCATAACCAGATTTGGGGTACACTGATAAGAGTAGGTTCTATATCTATGTTGACATCCAATAATAATAAACGCATCTTATATGTTGAATGTAAATGTTTAACACAGGAGGCAAATGATGTGGGAATGATTTCTTTCTAATCTGTTGCTTTCATTGGTTAATTAATAAAGAAACTGCCTAGGCCCATTTGATAGGCCAACCCTTAGGTGGGTGGAGTAAACAGAACAGAATGCTGGGAGAAAGAAGCCCAGTCAGTGAGTCGCCATGATTCTCCCACTCCAGACAGACGCAGGTTAAGGTCTTTCCTGGTAAGCCAGTTCATGGTGCTACACAAAATATTAGAAATGGGTTAGATCAATATGTAAGAGCTAGCCAATAATAGGCTGGAACTAATGGGCCAGGCAGTCTTTAAAAGAATACAGTTTCCGTGTAATTATTTCGGGTAAAGCCATGTGGGTGGCCGGGTGCCGGGGACGCAGCCCCGCAGCTCTTATTACAACAGGCAAAAAAAATCACATCCATGAACAATCCAGGTAACAAAGTGGCCCTGAGCTAAAAAACCATCTGCCTTTTTTCCTAGAGCTTCATTCACAGTTCTTCAAGGCACTCTTCACCATGAATCGTTCTTTTGACCATGTTCCGACAGTACTTGTGCAAAAATAAGTTATGGCTGGGCGGTGGTGGCAGGCACCCTTATCCCAGCACTTGGGAGGTAGAGGCAGGCAGATCTCTGTGAGTTTGTGGCCAGCCTGGTCTACAAGAATGAGTTCCAGGACAGTCCCCAAAGCTACAGAGAAACCCTGTCTTGAAAAATCAAAGAAAAAATTAAATTATGATATTCTACTAAAACACAGTATTAATCACTGGTATTAGAGAATAAGGATAGTTATGTGTTTTAAAAGTTTTACAAATGACATGATATTCTTAGCATACAAATGATTTCATAGGAAATGTTAGGAGAAATAGATAAAAATGTATCTGTGATTGGCACTGGCAGATGGACTTATAACCATCTTATATACTTATATAGTATAAATTTTCTTCTTTATGAATTTTAGTTTTTCTTTCAATTATCATTTATTACACATGCTCAGAAATAATGAGCTCATTTATATAAGAAATGTGGAAAATAAGAAACATTCTTAAGATTTTTAGATTGCTTTTGAGTGCAGTGTTCAGAGGAGCTTTTGAATTGGGGCATTAATAAGGTTTTCAGTAGTGCGACATCACAGTCACTTGAAGTAACACAAAATGTGAAGAAAGATATTAACTGGAAAGATCATTAATCTTTCAACAGTGGAATGATTTCTTAGCATTTTGAGTGGGGCAGGGTGTTTGCATGTCTCCTGCTGCTATTTACAATTGAGTACTGCTGTTATTCGGTCCAGAATGGAGGACGCCACAGGCTTGAAGAGGAAAGGCGGTAAAAAGCTCCCCCAGTTCCTCTCTGAGAAGCTCCCTGCAATCAATCCTGCTAGAATGAGCCTCAGATACAAACAGATCTGCTTCCTCGAATTCACTGGCTGTACCCACAATCCACAACGCACTAGCTGAAGCAATCTTCCTTTCAAAATATCGATTTCCTATGGAATTGCCATTTGAAATGATGGATCTGCCGTTGGGCTGGGACCTAGTGGAAGCCAATGGTTGTGTTTGTGTTGCAGGCATGAATCCTGATAGGCTTTGTCCTCTACACAAAGGACAAAAGGGAAGGAAAGATGGTGTTACAGTTGGAAGGAAGATTAAAGGAAATACTCTAATGATCTTCCAATCTTGTGAAGCAATTACAAATAGTTTAGCACAAATTTATGCACCCATTTTTTCACAATTGAAGGTTTGTTGTTGTTATTATTATTCTTAAAACCAAAGTAGTAAAACTTATGGTTATATATATATATATATATATATATATATATATATATATTTCAATTGTGGGACACTGCTTTATTGGATAAAATATTAGTTATTATAATTTTCTATGTCCTGGAAGAGATTTGATGGTTGATCTTTGGGTCAGGTTGGTCAAAGTCTTCTCTTTGTTGGACAGAACTCCACAGTATTTTATTTAAGAAGGTCTTGATGTCTGGTTCTTTTGCTCCATCCCTTTTTTTCCTTTTTTTTTTTTTTAAATGTGTCGTGTATGGTGCATGTAAAAGCAGGCACTATTTGCATATCTGCATGGGTATGCTAGTCCATCCATGTGCATATGTGTGTAAGTTAGAATTTGATGTGGCCTTGTCTCTTACTCCACCTTTTTTCTTGAGGTGGAATTTTTTACTAAAGCTGAACCTCATTATTTCGGCCACACCATTTTGACTGGACTGCCTTGTGAGTGAGCTTCCTATCTCACCTTTTCAAGCCCCAGGTTACAGACACACTGCACGAACACTACCAGCTTTTTATGTGTATCCTGGGGATATAAACTCCAGTTCTTATGATTGCACAGCAAGGTCACCACCCACTGAGCTATCTTCAGGGCTACATTTCCTTCTAGGCTAATGTCTTGGATGTCACAACCTTCTGCCTCTCCTCTGAAATCTGGATTTCATCAGATGTAAATGTTTTTGTAATGCATCTTATTTTCTTTGGCCATTTTAGGCCATTTGTTCTGTGTTTTTTTTTTATTTTCATATTATTTCTCCCATTTGTTCACTATATATTTAGCAACAGAATCAAACCATTGTGATTGGCCTGGGGATTATTAGTCAGACTGATTAACACTTTTTAATAATGATTCCATTTAATAATATAAAGTTATTAATATTTCCTTTTTTTTAGTACTTAATGATAGGCAATTATTCTTAAAGCCTTAAAAATGTGGTATAAGGACACACTGAGTTTAATCACTAGTTAATGTATGACCATCACTTGTGAATGTATTATTATTCATATATATAATACTACAGGACTTTGTTAACAGACTAGAGTTTAAACCACTTTATAGGGAAGCCTTTATCTAAAGTCATTAATTTTCTATATATATATCAAGTATAATGATCCACATTAAGCCAGTTTTAAGCAATGAAATATAGTTAATGGATAATAAATACTAGATGCTCTGAGTAACTTTATCGCGTTTCCAACTGATACTTAGAATCACCTAGTGTTAACTAAGTGTTAGTATGTAAATATTATATTATATAAAAATCTGGATAAACATTTATTTCAGACATTTGCTATTTTTATGGCTCTTAGGAACTTTGGTCTGAATGGCCAATCTGCTTCCTTTTGGTTTTAAGACCACTTGATTGCTAGATTACAATTTCTATACTTCTCTCTCCTCAGCCTTCTGCAGTCCCTAGTTTTATGGATCAATATATATGGATCTCAAATATCATATATAAACTTTGCAGAATTCTACACTAAGTAGGATTGAATCATAGCTACGTGGTTTTTAAAAGCACAAGTTTTGCTGATAGCACATAAAATTCTTTTTTGTTTCTTTCTTCAACTTTGGCTTCTGCTTTGCTCTCTTGAGATTTTTAGTACCACACTTTAGTTTCTGACTCTTAGTAAGATTTCAGAGATACAAATCTCCAGGAAAACTGTGATGTTGAAATATTTAGCTATTTGTAAACAATGTTAATAATGAATATATAAAGTAACTCTTGAAATGTTGTAATAATTAACAGTATCTAATATGAAAACATTTGGTTTATTATGATGCCAGGACACACACACACAGAGACTGAGAGAGAGAGACAGAGAGACAGAGAGATAGAGACAGACACAGAGACAGAGAGATAGACAGAAAAATGGAATGATAATTGCCCTCAAATTCTGGTCATTTCTGCACATTTCCTGAGTGCTAACAATAGTATTTAATATCATTGTTGACATGTCCAGTCTTACCTCCACTTTGATTTATAGTATACTTTCATTTATTTGTTTATAGTTTATATTTATTTTAGAGATAGTGGTATAGATGAATATTAGGTGAAATAGAATAGGTACAGAGTTGTGTTATGTTTGATTCTGCTAGTCATCTGAGTTGTTGAATCATGAAGAAATGAGTGTTCATTTGGAAGCTGTTTGCTTGTGGTGGGTTTACACCATAACAGCGTTTAATCACTGAGTAATTAAAATTACTTTCCAACAGGAAGAACCCTTGCTTTGGATGTCAACAGGCATGCCAAGATTTAGGGACTCAGTTACACAACTCGTTAGTAAATCTTTTTCAGAGATGTGTATTTTAGAAGCATCAATCACATAGATATCAAGTGTAAGGTAATTTTGACTCTTAAATAACAAAGCAGCCAAATAATTTAAAAGATTCTTCTATTATGTGTTAATATAAAGACTAAATAATTCTTTTCTAGGTAATCTTCAGTTAGACAGCTTTTATCCTTACACCCTATAATATAGAATTTTTAATTGATCTTACACATCAAACCAACAGAATTTTTTTTTTTCAAGACAGGGTTTCTCCATGTAACCCTGACTGTTCTAGAACTCACTATATAGAGCAGGCTGGCCTTGAACTCACAGAGATTTTCTGGTCTTTGCCTCCCAAGTGGTGGGATTAAAAGTGTGTGCCACCATGCTCAGCTTCAAACCAACAGAATTTTTGAAGGAGAAATTTGTTTTTTTTCATGAGAATAGCCCTGTTTAACCCTGTAAAAATTATCTTACAATGAAATCCAATTAGACATAACCATAGAAATGTGTCTGACATGTATTTTCTGTATAAAAAAGATTTTCACATACATCACTTTTGTGTTTATGTGAGCGCTGACAGGAGTTGGTGTCATTTGATGAACATTTTGCATTTACGTTAGCAAAGCAAGCAAGTTCTGTTTGGTGTTAAGCGAAGTAGGCTATACTTTGCTGCTGAGTTCTTATGGCAAATATGTACCATTTCTTGCTCATCTTTCTTCAGACAAGCACGGATTTCTGCTATTTATCTATCTTATTTACCAGTCACTGATATTTGTATTAGTAAGCAATGCTATTTCCTGTTTTACTTTTGTTCGATCACCATGCAAGAATAATTCTGAGCTTAGTTGTTTACACACTGTCATGCAACAAACAGGACATTTTTCTAGAGGAAAAATATCAAGGGTGTGGAACAATAGCTTCATGGAAGCATTTGGCAATTCTAACTTTAATGTAGATTTAAATTAGATTTCTGGAAATGGTTAGACGGCATAAGTCCTGAGGAAATATTTTGGTAGGGTTACAATTGAGAATGAAAGGGCGATTATTGATGACTCTTGGATCTAAGACTTCAGCCTCATAAATATTGAAATTGTGTTAACATGTATTGACGTTTATTCCTGCACTCTGGGATAGTGAGATACACAAGGAGGTAACTGAATATGTAATAAACTAAGGAGCTTTACAGTGTTGACTTACTTTCTTATGGAATTTTCATATGTAGAAACTTTATTGTTAATTACTTCACAAAGTAGTATACAGGTGTGCCAAAATTCTGAAGTTAACAGGTTGCATTTCATAGCAATCTCCTAGAGCTTCCTGAGAGCCACGTTTGGTCCTATTGCAGCCCTGTGTTACCTTACAGCTCCTAACCAGCATGAAATGTAGAGAATGGATTCAATAAGCTGCCAGGAGAACATTGTTTCTAGCAAGTTATCAAAAAAACTGGATGAAATTTCCTCTGTCAAATGTTTCATCTGTGCGGAGCAATGGGAAATGCGTGTAAAGAATAATTTAAGTCGGGCATGTTAACACCTATTCTGGTCAGCTCAAGACAAGCTACAGTTCTGTGGGAAGAAAGAATCTTAATTGACAAAATGCTCCCGAAAGATTGGCTTGTAGGAAAGTTTGTAGGGCATTTT
Source organism: Chionomys nivalis (assembly GCF_950005125.1). Classification (NCBI taxonomy): domain Eukaryota; kingdom Metazoa; phylum Chordata; class Mammalia; order Rodentia; family Cricetidae; genus Chionomys; species Chionomys nivalis. The sequence goes on along the minus strand of NC_080087.1, from coordinate 98,592,611 downwards.
CAAGACTGACTGTTGGTATGGAAGGGCTCAGCTCACTGTGAGTGATGCCATCCCAGACAAGTGGTCATGGATGGTATAAGAAAGTGAGCTACAGAAACCGTGAGTGAGCAAGCCACTAAGCAACTCGCTTCTATAACCTCCTCTTACCTCTAGGTCCCAGACCTGTTTGGAGTTCCTGCCCTGCCTTTTTTCAGTGATGAGTAGTTCTGTGGAACTGTAAGTTGAAATAAACTTTCGCTCAAGTTTCTATTTTTTTTCTTTTGAAACAAGGTTTCTCTGTGGCTGTCCTGGACTTCATTCCGCAGGCCAGACTGGCGTCAAACTCAAAGTGATCTGCCCTTTTCTGCTCCTGAGTGCTGAGATTAAAGGTGTGTGCCACCCAGTACCCCAAGTTGTTTTTTTTCATGATCTGTTATAACAGTAATGCAAACTTTAACCAAGATGGTACCCTCCCAGATATTTGAGAGACTGAGGCAGGAGGATCTTAAGTTTGAGGTCATCCTGGGCAGCATAGCAAGACCCTATGTCAAAAGAAAAAGATACAACAACAACAACAACAAAAAAAATTAAAGGCTAGAAGGTGGTAGAGTACTTGCTTAGCTTGTGGATGCCTGTGTTCTATCCCTAGTAACACTCCCTCCCACAATGATTATTTAATTTGTGAAAATGAAATTCTGCAAATAGCTTCTTACAAAATAAAGATTCAGCTTTTCTGAATTACAAATAACTTGAAAGAATAAACAATTACTCATGAGTAGAAGTAGTTTATAATTTTATAATAAATATTAACATTTTATACCCCGTTTGTGTGTATGTGTGTGTGTGACCAAAGGAGACAGTAGTAGATAAGCTTTTGGTTATGGGATAAAAGTTTTGGCCAAGGCTTTGCTTTTGTATCCTTGAAAGGAATTCTCTTCTCTGTGTTCCAGTTCCTAACAATATGAGTAATCAGAAATTTGGAGGGGAGAAGCAAAGAAAAGCCCAGTTTTTCACGATGTCAGGAAAGGGCATGAGCAAGCGTTCAACAAAGAGAACACACACAAAAAAGACCCCTAATGGGATGAATATCCAGCTTGTCACAAAACGCTTAATGATGGAGTGAAGATAAATTTGCCAGTTTCTCATGTTGAATATTCATCATACAGTCCATGCAGCTGTATCTTAGAATGCCATTCCCTTTTTTAAGCATAAAGCAGATTACGGGTTTATTCTTAGGCGATGTATTACGCACCTTACATGCTGAAGTAGGCTATTGATAAGCGGTAATTTAAATGAGTATTTTGCTCTTCTTGCTTACTCTCTAGCAGCGTGACTACAGTACTTATAGTACACAGTTTACCTAGTTTTTTTTTAAGTGGGGTAAAGGTACAAAAATGAGCATTTTCTTATTTAATGCTATGACATTCTGATTAATTAAATGAATTGAATTAAGTGTTAAATGAAACTAGAGCACATTTAGAGCATGAATATACATGTATGGTTGTCTCTGAACATTGTGATCATTTGTTAGTCATTACTCATTTTAGTTACTTCCGTAGCAGGGTTCACAGCTTACTTATGGGATTCAAATTTTACAGAGCTAAGGTTTTGAAGTAGCATTTATATTATCTTATAGGGCTTTCTAATTATGTGTCTCAATGTGATTTAAATGACCCTTTCAAATAATTAAAGTACATTTTAAGAATAAAATTTTTCATGTCTTTGTCTATGTATCAGTGTATTGACTAATTCATTGTCCCATTTGTCTGGGAATAGTTTAATACTTGCTTTAAAAAAAATTTTATTTTTTGAAATACAACTTGCTCATAGCGAAGCTTCAGGTCATCTTAGCTGTTTAGGCTTCTTTAAAATGCTCAAGGCATTTCCACCTTGGGATATGGGAGAAGAAGCCTATGGGTCAAACTGTAGATCATAGTCATTGGGTAATGGATGGTGCTGGGCTACTAGCCTGCCCATATCTCTAAATTCGTATTGAATCCTGATCCTGGTAAATCCAAGTGACGGTATGGACACTGCCATGTCTATCTTTCGGCGAAAGGGATCTGAGCAAGTACTCTCTCCTCCTTGCATGAAACAGAGGGCTCTAAAGGTTCTGATTTGCATTTTGATGTCAATTCTTTCTAGAAGGTATGCATTTGTAGTCATTTTCACACCTACATTTTTCTTATTTTTTATTTATCAATAATTATTTTTTATTCATTTTATTGAGCTATACTATTTTCTCTGCTCCCATCTCTGCCTCTCCCCTCCCATTCACCCATCTCCCATGACCCCTATGCTCCCAATTTACTCATGAGATCTTGTCTTTTTCTACTTCCTATCTAGATTAGATTCATGTATGTCTTTCTTAGGGTCCTCATTGTTGTCTAGGTTCTCTGGGATTGTGATTTGTAGTTTGGGTTTCTTTGCTTTATGTTTAAAAGTCACTTACGAGTGAGTACATGTGATAATTTTCTTTCTGTGTCTGGGTTATGATGTTTTCTAGCTCCGTTCATTTCCCTGTAAATTTTAGGATGTCATCATTTTATTTCTGCTGTGTAGTACTCCATTGTGTAAATGTACCACATTTTCCTTATCCACTCTTCAGTCAAGGAGCATTTAGGTTGTTTCCAAGTTCTGGCTATGACAAACAATGTTGCTATGAACATAGTTGAGTACACGTCCTTGTAGCACAATTTAGCATCCTTTGGATATATACCCAAAAGTGGTATTACTGGGTCTTGAGGAAAATTGTTTCCCAATTTTCTGAGAAATCGCCACATTAACATCCAAAAGGGTTGTACCAGCTTTCATTTCTACCAGCAACACGGAGTGTTCCCTTTATCCCACAACCTCTCTAGCACAAGTTGTCATCAGTGTTTTTGATCTTGGCCATTCTTACAGGTGTGAGATGGAATCTCAGAGTTGTTTTGATTTGCATTTCTCTGATGACTAAGGATCTTGAACATTTCCTTAAGGGTCTTTCAGCAATTTTAGTTCTTCTGTTGAGATTTGTCTGTTTAGGTCTTTCACACCTACTTTTTATTCATAATTCTGTATTACTAAAAATGGGATCCTAGCAATATAAAATATGGGTTCTCCTTACTGACACACAGTATGTATTTTACTTCTATCAACATTTGGTAGAGTTCCACAAATATATATAGTTTATGTCAACTTTTCACTGTTGCTTATTATGCAATTATTGGTGGTTAAAGGATTATTAAATAATATTTACCCCAAACCCACAAATTTGTGTATATTGTCTTATTTGGATAAAAAAGTTTTCTGAAACAGTAAGAAAATTAAGTATTTTGAGTTAAGGAATGCAACCTCATTTTCTGGGTAGGTGTTAAATATAAAGATCAAGACACAGCATTAGCAGAGCTACAGAACTAGAGTGCCCCCACAAATCAAGCGGTATGTATGGTCTCTCACCTGAATTTGGGCTTGATGTGAGAGATCATTCAGAAAATAAAGTGTTACTGCACCACAATTTCTGAGTAAAAAAGGAATTAAGTCTGTTGTTTTAGACCACTTCATTTGTGACTTTTTAAATTTATTACTTTTAACTCATTTGGAAACTAATACTGTCTCATTTTATAATCATCTAATAAAACTACTAATGTATTATAAGTGTCATGATTTTATTTTTAATTAATATAAGTGGTCAGAAGTTATAACAGAGATTTAGAGGTTGAAAGAAATGGAAAAAAATGTAAAAACAGGTCAAATTCAGAAATTTATATTTATAATGGAATCAAATTCAGAAGTAAGTGTTTTTCTAATACTAGTTCTTCAATATCAATTATAAATTTGTTTTCTATTTTTATTACTTTCTGTTTGGAGGCCATGTTTAAGAATAGACTTTCTCTTGATACTTTGACTCTGAATTAGAAAGTAGAACTTGTCACAGGACATGTTAAGAGTTGTATGTTACAGGACATAAACAATTGAACTTCCAATGCAGCAAGAAGACATACTATGTTTTAGCCTAAATTTATCTTTGTTTTATATATAAGTTCAAGGACATATTTTTACAATAATAAATGATTAATGTTCATATTTTTTTATGCTCAATCTGTTCATGATATTGTTTATCTTAATACATAAAATACTTACAGTTTTTATAATGTGTTTAAAATATGTTTACTTAAATAAGCTCACCTAAACCGTATATTTTTATTTAGTTGTACAAGTACTTTAATATATGCATAGTTCATATATAAATAGTCATATTATATATATACATATATATACATCGTATATATGAAGGAATAAGGAAGGCAGAATCTGAAAGTGATCTCAGGCAGGGAGTACATGGGATAATTTGGTATGAGAAAAGGGAAGGGGGAAATTGTATAAGTACATCATAAACACAAAAAATAAGAAAAAGAATAAGAAAGATAAAAGGATCATGACTGTTAGAAAAATGATCATTCATTTGGAGACACCTTATGAAATACATTATACCAACATTTATAGAAAGATTTCAGTTGTATAAGAAAGTCATTCAGCCATGTGTGTGAAATGGCATTCTATTTTTGAGGTTTTTTTACATTGTGTTTTCATATATTATCTTTAGAAGTTAAAGTAAGTTTTGTTAAGAATTCATAAGGACGTTATGAATTACATCCACTGAAAATCAAACCCAGACCTGTCTTTTCCCTCGTCCCAGTACCAAAAGGAAGCTCACACTCCAGTCCCCTACCTTTGCTTTCTGTGCGACTTCTCTAAATTGCTGCCTCCTCTGTGACTGATTCTGGTCAGCTAATCTCTATCTCTGCCCTGATTCAAGGTATCACTTTATTACGCAGTTTCGGATGTGTCAGAGTGCGATTAAACTATCCCACAACAATCAAGTTCAGTGCTGTAGTTAAACAATCAGATTAAGTCAGAAGGGCAGGTTCCTGTATCGGATTTTGTCTTAGAATACTTCTTTTTTTTCGGAGGGAAATTTAATCATGTTATTTGTAACTGTTCGCTCAATTTGGGAAATAACCAGGCCAGCTTAAAGATAAACAATTATATTTTTAATTGTTATAAGGGGAAACTAACACCACAAGAATGGAAAGTGAAGTCCGAGTTCCGCTGTGTACGGCGGGAATCACCCAGAGAGAGCACACACCTATTCAGTCCCAGTTTTCCTTCCTGGGCTCCAGGTAGCCACGCCTTAACTGGATTCCACTTCTTAAAGGTGATTGGTTAACAGAGCTTCCCCCATCCGTTATTATTATTGATGCAGATTTTGTTGGAAGTCTCTGTTAGGAAGAGATTCTCCTCTTTGGGTCAATTTTAGTCTCTCCTCATCCAAAGCCATACTCTGAATCAAGTATTATTTATGAAAGTATACATTGCTTTATCTTATCTTCAAGGTATATGTGAGGGTTTTGAGATTCGTGAGCAAGCAATATGTTATTGCAAGTTTTATTCAACACATTAGAATCATTTTCAAAGATTAAGTAGAGAAACATTGTAAATTTCCATGAATATTTTAAATTAAACTCACATAACACTGTTCATGTACTTTTACTTTATTGGTATTTGGTATGGTCACAAAACCTGTAACTACAAATCTGTCTACAGAATATTTTCATCAAAGCCAAAATAGACATCCTATTACCATCAAGCAGCCACTTCCTTTCCAAGCTCCCAACCACTAGCATGGTTTTTTTTTTTTGAATCTATAGATTTCCCAGTTCTAGATATGTCATACACGTAAATCTATGCAATAATTTCCTGGTGCTCCTTATTTAACCAAAAGTTACCAAATTTGATAAGCTTTTCTGAAGTACATTAAACAATTGAATAATAAAAACATAGATGTTTAGATTCACTAGCTATCAGGGGCAAACAAAGTAAAACCATTGTGTGATAGCATAAGTAAAAGTTATAGATAAGCATATTTATTTATGAGTTAAATATTGGTGCTTTGGGGCTAGAGACATGACTCAGAGGTTAGGAGTATTTTAACTTAATTCTGTTGAGATTTGTCTGTTTAGGTCGTTCACACCTACTTTTTATTCATAATTCTGTATTACTAAAAATGGGATCCTAGCAATATAAAATATGGGTTCTCCTTACTGACACACAGTATCTATTTTACTTTTATCAACATTCGGTAGAGTTCCACACATGTATATAGTTTATACCACTTCATTTGTGACTTTTTAAATTTATTACTTTTAACTCATTTGGAAACTAATACTGTCTCATTTTATAATCATCTAATAACACTACTAATGTATTATAAGTATCATGATTTTATTTTTAACTAATATAAGTGGTCAGAAGTTATAACAGAGATTTAGAGGTTGAAAGAACAGCCAATGCTTTTACCTGGTAGTTATTTTAGAGGCTTCAGAAATTTTACATTTTTTGAAAATATAGTATCTTCCCTGCCTGTATAGAACTTCTCTACATGTGTGGAATCCACTAGAAGAGCCGTTTCCATCCCTGTTTCTTCTAGAAAAATTCCTAAAGGCCTCTTCATTTGGCCCAAGGTTTTGTTTTCCAGATAATTGATCACATTTTACTTCTTTCACGAAAGCATGTCTTATTGAATTTTCAATGAATGGTTTTAGAAAAATTAGGTATATTCACATGGAGTATGAAGTCAGACCTCTGCTTCTCACCAGTTCTGAAGAGCAACTCACAATGTATGAAAAACTTACATTTTAGGACTTGACACTACAGACATGCTATAAGCAGCTGGAAAGATGGCTCAGCATTTAATAGCATTTACTGGTCTTCCAGAGGCTACATGTTCAGGTCCCCATCATCCATGACAGGTGGCTCACAAATGCTGTATCTATAGCTTCACTGATTGTGACATTCTATTTCTCTTTCAGGTAAGGTATCTACATATATATGGCATACATACAGACAGACATAAATAAAAGTAAAAATAAATATTAAAAGAATATAATAAATATTGAAAGCACTATGAGAATAGATTGTGTGTGCTGTTTGTTTAGGGCAAATATTTATTGGTTGGCACTAAACTATGGCTACACAGGAGCTAGAAATTCTGCAGTACTCTTGTAAGTACAGTGGTTATTTGCCGTGCACGGCAGCCCCCATCTGCGCTCTATGCGCTAGAATCCAGTTCGCGATCTTCTGGCAAGGGGCTGGAGGTTGAGGAAACACACACACAGAGACAGACACACGGACCTCCAATCACTAGTACAAAAGCCCTCTTTTAATAGCACCACGTAAGCTTAAATACACAGTCGCCAATGGCCAACAGGTGAAAATCCCATTCTCTGATCCTCTAGGTAAGGCATAGCTTTTAGTAACTTCAATTGCTAGACAGGGAAGAGCAGCTGAAGGCCAAGACTCAATTGGTCCCAACAGTTATTGTTAACAATAATGTATTATTCATTTCTAAAAGCTAGGTCAGGTATTTTGAAATTTTCACCATAAATTAATGGTAAATGCTTGAAGAAATACATATTTATAAACTGATTTAGGCATATTGTTGAGAATATGGGGAAAGAGGAGTCCTTACACATTATCTGTGGGACTGAAAACTGGTACAGCCACTATGAACATCCATATGGGAGTATTCAAAAAACCTAGAAATAGACCTACCATATAATTCAGCTATAACTTTTCTGGGTATTTATATTTTCAAATAGGAACTCTTGCAAACCACATTAGCTTAGAACTCTGTAGGAAATTCGGAATGACCAGACTGTCTTGTTCTTCATCTACCTCCCAAGTGCTGGAAATATAGTCATATACCACTATCTCTAGCCACTTCAGGGTACATTATTGAGGGTTCTAAACCAGCAAACTACAGATGTGCTTGCACATGCACATTTATTCCTTCATATTTACTACATAGAACCAACCTAGATGTCTGCCAGTGATGGTCAATGAAATCAGAATCATAGAACTTGATCCGACTGTAATTTAAATGAAGTTAAGGCATTTTCAGGAAAATAGATGGAAATGGAGATTATTTATTATTGTGCTAATCATGATCAGTCAGATTCATATATGTATATATATACATATTTATGTAAATATATATGAATCCAAAACTATAAAAGAGATGCATATATATATAAAGCAGAAAGGGAAGTATGAGTGGGGAGGAAGGAGTCCAAAGAGAGAGAGAGTTTCAGCAGTATCTTTGGAACTTTTGTCCTTAAAGCCTCTGGACTACCTCTTTACTTCAGGTATGCTGCTACACATTCTGCACCTCTATGTGCATGTCTCTCTATTATGAGTTTCCCGTATGTGCTGGTTTCTACTTAAAAGCACAGTGTCCAGCACATAGTAATAATGTAGTACATGTTGTACAGGTACAATGAACTTACAGTGTGTTCCTCAAAGGCCAAGATTATCTCTTAGAACATATATCACAATATAAACTATTCCCATTATCTGCTTTAGGTCAAGTTCTTCCTGGGCGTGCTATCTTTATCTTTCTTTACTAGTTTCTTAACTATTCTGGAGCTATTGTTTCTTCCTTTCTCATTCTTCTCTTTCCAAGCATAATTATTTATTATCCTGATTGACAGAGACCTTCAGGTGAATACATCTTTTCTGACCCACTCATTTATATTTCAGCACCAATGGCATGAAATACAATTTGCCGGAGTCGGTGACTTTCTTCTATCATTTGGGTTTGGGGACAGAACTCCAGTCATCAGCCTTGGAAGCTAATGCTCTTATCCCTTGCACCATCTTTCTTATCCATTAAAAAGTTGTTTTCATTAAATGCATCCTAAATTTCCATCCAGTGAGATTGGCTCACAAACACTTAGTAATAGGACAATCCCCAGAGAAGTGATAGTGCCAGCCATATTTGGGCTTGTAAGTACTGAATTCCTGTCTTTTAAGGATCAGGATGGTGTGTTACAGGCCACCTTAGACATTCAGAGCCTTGCCAGTTAAAGCGTTAGAGGAATTAATTGATTTTCTGTTTATGAAGGTTGAGATCAGAAACCGTGTCTTGATGTCTGCTTCCCAGTCCCCCCTTTACATGAGTGGCTCCCTTGCTGTCTGAGGATGCATACCGGAGTGAGTTCCACTGGAGAATCCGAAGGGGATACTTCCCTGGCAAACAGAGAAATGAAACAAACTCTGCTTGCTGATTTTTTGAATTTGCTGAAAAAGTTCTTGTTTGTGAACCTTAAAAAAACATAAGACATAAGATCATAGTGTAGAGCACAAACTGTTATATATTTGAAGGAGAAATTTTAGCTGCAATTGGAAATATAGTTATCATTGGATAATAGTAAAAGAAAACAGCATTATACAGAAATCTATGAAGCATTGTTAGAATGCTAATATCATGTTATGACTTTATTAGACTTATTTTCCAGTAAGGACATAGGTAGGGGTGGGTAGTGTTAAAAACATAGCATGGGCAGAATGCAAGTATCATGGAGGTGTTTAGCTATGGCAAGCCATCTAAAATATGGAATCTGTGAAGCTTGGCTAATAGAAGGGACATTTAAGCCAAGAAAGAAATCAAGAATGAAAAAAGCCAAGCAAGTGAAAGTGGAAGTTTTCTTGTGATAGACAAGTTTTGTGGTTAGAAACTAAAAGTAGAAGTTTCCTTAATTAAAGAGGAAATAACATGCTAGCAACATGAATTCAGACTATTTTAACATTCAGACATATTTTAACAAATATGCCTCCACTAACTTAGGTGTGTGTATGTGGTTGTACCAATTGTAAGAATCCAAGGCTATTTTTATTGAATATAGATTTATTCATCAATATACATTATTATTACTCCCCTTCCTCAACTACTCCAAGATCCTCCTCACTACCCCACCCACCTAAATACAATTCCTTTCTTGCTTTCTCTCATTAGAAAACAAACAACCATCTTAAAAAAAAGAAAAAGGAAAAATAAGATAAAATAAAGTCAGGTAATTTAAACAGAAATAGAACAGCAAAAAGAACTATCTAGTTAAAGTTCCATCTCCTCCACCTGTATATATTGTAGGAAATTTCTGCTGTATGTGGTTTCCATGCAATTCCTCCAATGGTTCTTAGTTTTATTTATCCATCCTCATATTTTCTCCCTCCCTGTTCTGGTCCCCCCCCGTTTGATCCTCCAATTCCAGTGCCCATCAAATTCATCTATAACTATTAAAGAAATACTTGACATCCTTAGTCATCAGGGAAATGCAAATCAAAATTACTTTGATATTTCGTCTTATACCTGTCAGAATGGTCAAAATCAATAAAACAAATGACTGATCATGTTGGCAAGGATGTGGAGTAATGGGGATACTCATTCATAGCTGGTAGGAGTACAAACTTGTACAGCTACTGTGGAAATAAATGAGGCAGTTTCTCAGAAATATGCGAATTTATCCAGCATATAGTTAATCAAGATATAGTTCTGTCAAGCCCGTTGGTGGTGGCACACGCCTTTAATCCCAGCACTTGGGAGGCAGAGGCAGGTGGATATCTGTGAGTTCGAGGCCAGCCTGTTCTATAAGAGCTAGTTCCAGTATAGGCTCCAAAGCTACAGAGAAATTCTGTCTCAAAACAAAAACAAAAACAAAAACAAACATATATATTTCTGTCACTCTTGGTCATATACCCAAATAACACTACATCCTCCTATAGAAACTTGCTCAACAATGTTTATTGATGCTCTATTTATAATAATCATAAATTGGAAACAGACTGCATGTCCATCCACTAACTCCTGAAACATATAGATATCCTCCCAGCTATGGGAAATAGAAAAGATTGATGGGCAAAAAATGGGAATCTTGGGGGGTGGGGTGGGATGGGGATGAGGGGAGATGGGGAGAGAAAAGTGTGAAGGAGAGGATGAGGGGAACTGGGGGAATCGGGGTGATTGGGGGTAAAGGAAGGTTGGATGGGGGAGCAGGGAAACTCATACCTTAGTTAAGGGAGCCACCTAAGGGTTGGCAAGAGACTTGAACCTAGAATGGCTACCAGAAGCCCAGGGCAATGTCCCCAGTTAGTTCATTGGGGCACCTGAGGATAGGGAACCTGAAATGAACGTATCCTATAATCATACTGATGAATATCTTGCATATCGCCATAGAACCTTCATCTAGCGATGGATGGAGATAGAGACAGAGACCCACACTGGAGCACCGGACTGAGCTCCCAAGGTTATAATGAGGAGCAGAAGGAGAGAGAACATGAACAAGGAAGTCAGGACCATGAGGGGTGCACCCAACCACTGAGACAGGGGGGCCGATCTATTGGGAGCTCACCAAGGCCAGCTGGACTGCTACTGAAAAAAACATGGGATAAAACCGGACTCTCTTAATGTGGTGGACAATGAGAGCTGACGAGAGGCCAAGGAGAATGGCACAGGAACTTTCATCTGGCGATGGATCGAGAGAGAGACAGAGACCCAATTTGGATCAACCGTCTGAGCTCTTAAGGTCCAGATGAGGAGCAGAAGGAGGGAGAACATGAGCAAGGAAATCAGGACCACGAGGGGTGCACCCACCCACTGTGACAGTGGAACTGATCTATTGGGAGCTCTCCAAGGCCAGCTGGACTGGGACTGAATAAGCATGGGTTGAAACTGGACTCTCTGAACAAGGCGGACAATGAAGGCTGATGAGAAGCCAAGGACAATAGCACTAGGTTTCGATCCTAATACATGAACTGGCTTAGTGGGAGCGTAGCCTGTTTGGATGCTCACCTTCCTGGACCTAGATAGAAGTGGGAGGACCTTGGTCTTCATGTAGAGCAGGGAATTTGGACTGCTCTTCAGTATCGAGAGGGAGGGGGAGTGGACTAGGGGGAGGAGAAGTGGAGTGGGGATAGGGGGAGGGGAGCGCGGGGAGGGGGCAATATGTGGGAGGAGGGGGAGGGAAATGGGAAACGGGGAGCAGTTGGAAATTTTAAGTAAAAAAGAATAAAATAAAAAAAAAGAAATAAAAAAAAAAGAAAATGTGGTACATTTACATAATGGAATATTATTCAGCTGTTTAAAAAAATGAAATCACTAAATTCTCAAATAAACAGATGGAACTAGGAAATAAATCATTCCAACTGAGGCAACACACCCCAAAAGACAAGTATGGTATATATTTGCTTATATTATGATATTAACTGCTAAGTGGTTGATAAGTAACCCACAGTCCATATTTATTACCACAGTGGTTAGGCAAAGAGGAAAGTATTGGGGAAAAGATTGGATTGCCAAAGGCTATTATTGGAAATATGCGATAAAACTGTCCATTAAATTGTTCCCTTTATTTTCTAAAGTGCGAAGAGAAGAATGATTTCCAGGCAATTTTAAAAATATTTTTATCAAGTTGTATGAATGCATATAAGAATATTGATCCTAAGAGGAAATACCATGATTTTGTCTTAGTTAAAGCCTGTGTAACATGAAAAATGGATGATGTTTGTTGAATGAATTGTTGGCTGTTGATTGGAAATTAGAATGTAGAGTTGTGCTCAAACCTTTCTCTGCATTGTTATACATGACTATTATATGCTTTTGGCTTCATACTTCCCTAAACTTTATTTCTTTCCTATACAGTACCTCAAAATTCTCCTTTAATGGATTCAAGTGTGAGAATTCTGTCATACTGAATAGTGATATACACTAATTAAAGGGAAAAAATAGTGTTGGAAGTGATTGTAGCCAATAAACATGTTTTTTTTTTTTTTTTTTTTTTTTTTTTTTTTGGTTTTTCGAGACAGGGTTTCTCTGTGGTTTTGGATCCTGTCCTGGAACTAAGCTCTTGTAGACCAGGCTGGTCTCGAACTCACAGAGATCCGCCTGCCTCTGCCTCCCGAGTGCTGGGATTAAAGGCGTGCGCCACCACCGCCCGGCCCAATAAATATGTTAAAAGCAAAATGGCAAATAAATTTATTCTACTCTTATTTTATTACATGGAAATGTCTTTCTTACTCCAGAATGCTGATATTTTTAGGGTACATCATGTGATAGTAATATATTTTTTTTTTATTTATTATACAATATTCTGTCTGCTTGTATGCCTGAAGGCCAGAAGAGGGCGCCAGACCTCATTACAGATGGTTGTGAGCCACCATGTGGTTGCTGGGAATTGAACTCAGGACCTTTGGAAGAGCAGGCAATGCTCTTAACCACTGAGCCATCTCTCCAGCCCCATGTGATAGTAATATTATTATGAAAGCTACTAATGCACAAACATGTTCAAATAATTTGTAATTATTAAATACGATGATTACCATCACTACCATATGTAAACACATTTGAGTCATAGTACTATGTATAAAATACTTAATAAATGTTTCTGTACATTAGTTCATGTAATTGGCATAGTTTCCTTAGAAAATACTCATTGTTTATCTGACAATGCAATAAATTGATACATAATAAACATTCATCTTTTATTCAATGTCACAGAACTAATATGCACAGAGAAGAAATGTGATCTGAGAAGGTCTGAATTGAAAAGTAGCCTGTATACCAAATGGACTCTATAGCTAATGGTAGTGCTACCATAAAAGACTGCAGAATGAGCAAGCTGGCAGCATGCCCCAGAAATAGATGAGAATGACAAGAATTCAAAGCATCAGTTTCTTTTGTATGCTTGAGTATATCCTTGTATTTTCAGGATATTTATTAGGCTAAAATTAACTTGGAAGTCCTTGCATATGCTAATCAGCTGCCCTGTTTACCTTTAAGCTGAACTTTACAGATGGTATTGTACCTTTATAACCTTGACATTTATTAGGGCTTGAAAAGTGCTGTTCACTCCTTGAAAGAAGAGCCTAAATGGGCTTCCAGTCAGAGTACAGTAAAAAAGAATCACTGCCCCGTCTGCTAAGTGTTTGAGTGGTTCTTTATGGCAGAGTAAGCATCTTTGCCATTATTTTATTTTATTCTTAAAGTCCTCTATGAGAAGCAACCTGGGTATTTTTGACCTCTCTATTCTAATACAAAAAACAATGTTTAGTGAATAAAAAATGAACTAAAACTGAAAATCAACCATTAGCACTCTTTTATGGATGATACTTTCTCTTGTTTAATTCTTTCAAAAATACATTAAAAATTTTGAGATTATAATATAATCACATCATTCCTTCCTTCCCTTTCCTCTCTCTAAACTTTTCCATATATGCTTGCTTGCTCTTTTTCAAATCCATAAGCTCTTTTCTTGTTGAATTATTAAGAAATACAAGTTGAAGAAATATACAGGGGAAATTTAAAAGAGATAATGCATACTCTCCATTGAATATGTTAGAATGTGAGACTGGCTTTTTACTGGTAAATATTACTAAGTATGACTTGGCTGATCATGTCACTTCAGATAGAGCAATTCCCTGCTGTCATAACTAATTATGTTAGATGTCATTGTTCTAGTCCCTTGTCAGTAGGAAACTCAGCTTCATAGACTTCAGTCCATTACCTACACTGACATCCTTGCAGAGGATGCCCAATAAATTCTCAGGAACGTTTGGGAAGTATCATTATAGATAAAAAGTCATTGTTATTTCTAGCATAGATTTAAACGCAGTTTGTTCTTTTAGTAAATAAAGCTATAGTAAAATGATTCTTGAATTCATGCTAATATGAGGAAGCTCTGTAGACAGAGACTGAACTTCCATTTTCCAGCCACCCAGACCTGATTAATCACACAGGAACTATATTAATTACAATGCGGTTTGGCCACTGGCTCAGGAATATTCCTAGCTAGCCCTTACATCTTAAATTAACCCATTCCTATTAATCTATGTATCTCTATAAGGCTATGGCTTACCAGTAATGTTCTGACATCTTTCTTCATTGGTGACTACATAGTGTCTCTTTGACTCTGCTTATTCATTCTATGTAACTCTGTTCAAATGTCCCACCTGGCTTTACTCTGCTAAGACATTGATTCATCAACCAACAAAAGAAATACATATTCAGAAAGGCATCCCACATCAAAACTCCATTTTATATACTTCTTGATATATGGTTTGTTGCTAATATGCATTCTCCAATAATCTATATTGTTTGAGAAAATTCATTTGTTAACCAACATATCTGCAATCTAATAGAAGTTACTCTAATATAATTAAAAATAAAGCTTGAAAAGCAAATAAATTAAGTTAGTAAATCATTAGAACAAAGGAATGTGAATGTAGTTATTGGTAACAGACTTAGGAAACAGTATTAGGTTAAAGCAAGTGCCAGAAATGCTATGTGCTCCTAGAAATATGAAGATGAATGCTGTCAAATAAAAAGGGCAAACAGGAGAGTGAATATTAAGTGATAAGATGCCGTGTTGGTTGATTTTATGTCAACTTGACACAAACTAATATTATATGGGAAGTATCAATTGAGAAGATGCCCCCACCAGATTGGCCTGTGGGACATTTTATTGATTATTGGTATGGGTGGGCCCAGATCTTTATGGGTGGTACTACCCTGATGTGGGATTCCCCTCTGTATGCTGTGAATACCATTAGTTAATAAAGAAACTGGCTTGGCCTAATAGGGTAGAATAGGGCTAAGCAGAGAAAACTAAAGTGAATGCTGGGAAAAAGCAGGGTGGAGCCAGAGAGAAGCCATGTAGCCCCGCTGGAGACAGATGCTGGATGAAACATTGCCGGGTAAGCCTCAGCCTTATGGCAATACACAGATTAATGGAGATGGGTTCATTTAAGACATGAGTTAGCCAGAAATACACTTAAGCTATAGGTCAAACAGTATTGTAAATAATATTGGTTCTGTGTCATATTTTCTGGAGTCTGGCATTCAGGAAACAAACAAGTGACCTCCCACAACACTACCCATGATCTGGTTGTCCCAGGTTCACAAGAAAGCAAGTGGAACAGGCTATGAGGAACACACTGGCAAGCAGCAACTCCCCAGCCCCCATTTTATCTGCATCAGCTCTTACCTTCAGTTTTCTGCCTAGAGTTTGAGTTCCTGCCCTGAATTTTCTAAATGATAGACTACTGTAAGATGTAAGATGAAAAAATGAATCCTTTCTGCCCCAAGTTGTGTTTGGTCATGATGTTTAATTGTAAGAGTAGAAACCCTAACTAAGATAGATGCCACCTTCATATACCTTTCATTAAGATAACATAAGTTTATAATTCTCATACACTAAAGAAACTTTGTAATCTCTAATAGTGTCATAAAAGAGTATTTCTGCTTGTTTGAGGAAATACTGCACTACTAGGCCACTCCTTGTGTTCAGAATCTCAGGGAGCAGAACTGTCGATTGTCTTGGCCAAAACATCCAGTTCTATGCAGGTCTGAAAGGCAGCAACTTGAAGAAAGTAAATGACACAGGTCTGACTTGCTGATTGAAGGCACTTTTAGAAAGAGAGATTGAGGTCTTTCAGGGCAAACACTTCATGACTGCGGTAAAGAGGTGCAGGCCCTTTGCCTCAGAGATGGGGCCCTTAATCACATTTGTTATAGGTAGGTTGAGATCAACTCCAGTTTATTTAGTTACCCTTAGCAGTATCTATCATGGATCTGCCACAGGCCAGCTTTGTGACCTTAAGCTAATAGTTAACCTCACTGAGTCCTTTCTCTACAGCACAATCAATACCTTTCCTGTTCTTTTTAGGTCTTAACAGAGATGCCTGGGAACAAAGAGCATAGTTAATGTGGAGCTGTTTCAAGCTACTTACAAGAAAAACATTGGATAATGAAGATTATCGCTATGATTAAAGGTAGTGATTATTAATAGCAGTGTTTTGAAATGAACAATGCCAGTCAGGGTTTAAATCACTCAGCCAAAAATCAACAAAGAATTGGCTTAAATGTTTATGATGATTGTGCTGCAGAGGATGCAATGTTCTGGTCTAATAATCTCTTAAAGATTTCCCTAGAAATGTCCTCAAACAGGTGGGTTGATGTATCACAAAGGAAAAACCTTCCTTATTTTTAAAAATTGGCATTGAGAGTATCAAAACCAACATATTCTGTTAGAGGCTGGTTTTGCTCAATGAGAGATGAGTCTCCACAAGTTTTCATTCCATTTTCTCAAATATCTACCACCCTCCTACTTCTCGTTTAACCCACACACCAATGTGAAATAACTGTAAAAAATGTGTGTTGAACAACACAAGTCTTGGCAACGTGTATACATGTAACAGTCAGTTCTTTCCAAAGCCTAATAAATACTGTTTTCTGTTCTACTTAATGATACGACTGAGAAGAATAGAGGCAATATCTTCATAGACAAATATCTTAGTACTTTCAGACAATTTGGGGGGTGTTACAATCAATATTTGACATGGTCAGTGTCTACTTCCAGTCGAGAAGGCTTGCTTTCTCTGCCAGTTGTGTGTACTAAATTAAATCCAGAGGTATAGGCTCAGCCGTGCCTTCTCCTGTGAAAGACTGTATGTTATTCTGTG
The DNA here is from genome assembly GCF_950005125.1 of Chionomys nivalis. Taxonomy (NCBI): domain Eukaryota; kingdom Metazoa; phylum Chordata; class Mammalia; order Rodentia; family Cricetidae; genus Chionomys; species Chionomys nivalis. The sequence goes on along the minus strand of NC_080087.1, from coordinate 98,575,298 downwards.
GAATTTGGATGTTTATATGGAAAGGCATTGCCTCTTCTTCTAACCTTGACTGCATATACCACTCAGTGGAGCTCTTCTATAAATGCTGCCTCCCTTCTAAAGTACTTGAGATGGTATGCTGTGCCTTGAGGGTGTTCTCTATAGCTCTCTAACATCAGAAGTCCTATGGGGAAAGTATGGACCATCCGTCTCTGTTATCACTACCACTTTTCCTTTCATGCAGTCCACACAGATGCTTCTTCTCAAACGACATACTCTTTAGTTTTTGTTTTAAAAGTTTGATCCCTTGGAAACTACCAACTCGGCAATTGGTAGAGAAAAGAGAAAATACTTCTATGCTTAGCCTCCCTGTGTTACCATTGGATATATGCAATTTTTTTTATAAATAAGCTTTAAAGACTTGTTTTCCCATCTTCTTTAGTTTCTTAAAAGAATACATAAGAATTTATCATAAATAAAATTTTTAACATAAGGGCAAAGTAGGAGATAAAAGATCTAAGCTAATCAATTATAAACAATAGCTAACACTTTTACGTACGTATTTTCTTCCACAAAATTTATATATTTATGAGTGAGTACATCCCATGTTCCTCTTTTTGGGTCTGGCTTACCTCACTCAAGATAGTGTTTTCTATTTCCGTCCATTTGCATGCAAAATTCAAGAAGTCATTGTTTTTTACTGCTGAGTAGTACTCTAACATGTATATATTCCATACTTTCTTCATTCATTCTTCCATTGAAGGGCATCTAGGTTTTTTCCAGGTTCTGGCTATTACAAACAATGCTGCTATGAACATAGTTGAGCATATACTTTTGTTGTATGATAAGGCATCTCTTGGGTATATTCCCAAGAGTGATATTGCTGGGTCCGGAGGTAGGTTGATCCCGAATTTCCTGAGAAACTGCCACACTGCTTTCCAAAGTGGTTGCACAAGTTTGCATTCCCACCAGTAATGGATGAGTGTACCCCTTTCTCCACAACCTCTCCAGCACAGGCTATCATTGGTGCTTTTTATTTTAGCCATTCTGACAGGTGTAAGATGGTATCTTAAAGTTGTCTTGTTCTCACTCATATTTGGTGTCTAGCCATAAATAAAGGACATTGAGCCTAGAATTCGTGATCCTAGAGAAGCTAAATAAGAAGGTGAACCCAAAGAAAAACATATAGGCATGCTCCTGAACAGTAACCTTCATCAGGCGATGAAAGGAAACAGATACAAAGACCCACATTGGAGCACCGGACTGAAATCTCAAGGTCCAAATCAGGAGCAGCAGGAGACAGAACACGAGCAAGGAACTCAGGACCGCGAGGGGGACACCCACACACTGAGACAATGGGGATGTTCTATCGGGAACTCACCAAGGCCAGCTGGCCTGGGTCAGAAAAAGCATGGGATAAAACCGGACTCGCTGAACATAGTGGACAATGAGGACTACTGAGAACTCAAGAACAATGGCAATGGGTTTTTGATCCTACTGCACGTACTGGCTTTGTGGGAGCCTAGGCAGTTTGGATACTCCTCTTAATAGACCGGGATGGAGGTGGATGGTCTTTGGACTTCCCACAGGGCAGGGAACCCTGATTGCTCTTAGGGCTGATGAGGGAGGGGGACTTGATTGGGGGAGGGAAATGGGAGGTGGTGGTGGGGAGGAGGCAGAAATCTTTAATAAATAAATAAATAATATAAAAAACAAAAATATATATATTTAAAGCATCTAAACGTATTCTTAGATTTATTTCCTTCCCTCAAATCACACAATAGGTACTGTTTACATCATTTATGTAATGTAGAATCTGCACCTAAGAGAAGGTTCCACATACATAATAAAAGGCCCGAGGAGGTGAAGGTGTTCAGGACTGCCTTCAAATTATTTATTCTTCCTGATACACAAAATTGTCTCAATCCAGTCATTCCTCTTTCATGGTCAGCATCTGAACCTAGTTTTCAAGTGTGGAAATTCCTTTTGCCTTATAGCCTTGGTTGGGGCACATTTACTTCCCCTTATTCAAAATAAAAATATTAGTATTTCACTTTCCTAGTTCCTCTTGTCACCGTGTTATGGACACACGGACTAGGTAATGCCCAGACTGATGCTCCTACCACAGCATAGATATTTGAGGATTTGTCTCTTGCTCCACGAGCAGCTAAATAAAGGTTGTACTTCCGGGTAGTGATAACAGTGTTGCCAACACTTACCTGCACCCAAGGTCCTTGGCCAGCAGCGCTAGTAGAAGAACCATATCTCAGTGCCCTGAGGTAGCAGCCACAGAGTCTTTCACAGTCAGGTTGGTTGCCTGATTCAGGGCATTAAACCTAGGTACATAGCCAACAGTTTGTTGTTAAAAACTTTCCTACATATCTGATATCTCCCTTACATGCTTATAATAAATCTCCCATTCAAACCTACAACCATTCAATGACTGTAAGCATATTTTCTTCTATCCCGAAAGCACAGTTTCTGTGTTTGAGTCTTCATATTTTATCAAAGAACTAGTTCATTTTTGTATAGGGTATGTTTTACAAAATATTATATATTATAATATTTCCTTATGAACTCCTAACACACATGCACATACACCAGATTTCATGTTCATTCTAGTGTAGGCATGAATATCATGTGCAGTATTGTCTCTCAAGTCATTCCCACTGCCTGATGCTGAATAGGCAGGGAATATTTATTTTAAGGAATTGAGAAAGTGATATAATTTTATACAACACTTTCCTTGAACTTGATTGGTACTCAAGTGGAAATTTCAAGTAAGGTTTCTCTGCAAGATTTACATAATTTCTCATTAACCTTTCAGTATTTATTTGGCTTCTTACAAAGCCTCTTGTTCCTTATTAATTCCATTATTCCAACATTTTCTCACCTGTCCCTAAACACGTTCACATAAAACTGCATATAACCCATTTTTCCTACACGAGAAAATGGCCCAGATTCTACTATTGTTTTTACCTTTAAAATGTTCTCTGGGAAGTCATGGTATTAATATCTGGAAATTTAAACAAGTTTATACTTTCTTTTCTCCTTGATCATAATACATTTAGGCTATATTCAGTTCATCAATTTAAAGAATAATTTTTGATTTGTCAATGACATAATTTATGCTTAATATTTTCAATATAATTTGTGGAAGAGAAGTTTAGATAGGATTTAGACATGTCTTTAATTTCCTATGCTTAGAGCTTGTCTACCAAAGTTCTAAGGTACAGTCATTATGCTAGTCTGTCATGTGAAACTCTATTTGTGTTATCTTTCTCAGCATTCTGAATTTCAAGCTGTGAAATATGGGGGTTCTATTTTGTAATACTCTCTTTCTAGAACCTACTCTTTATTTTTCAAAGAGAACAAGGCCTGTAGGGGAAGAAAAGAATGGGGATAATAATGGCTCCATTTTTACAAGCACCCTGTCAGGTTTTTGTGATGTAACCTCTGCAAATCTAAGTAAAGGCAGGTGAGAAAGACCCAGGGGCTCCATCCATACAAGGCTGCCCTACATGTACCCACTGTTCCATCTAACCCTAACTCTCTCTTAGTCTTTTAAAGGAGAAAGAAAAGGACGTGAATAGTTCCTGTCTGTTGTACTGCAGACTGGACAGAATAAATCAGAGAGGAAATTATACGTCTGGGATTTGGGAAACACTCATTATAACTGATCATAGAAAAAATTGGCATAGACTCGTGCTATGTGCTGGCCTTACAGTGATTTAAATATACAGAACGAGCCAAGGACAAGTAAGGGCATGACCTGGATTTCCAGTCTATTCCTTTAAATATCTTTATGTGATTTTAAAAATTCATTCGAGCTCTTTTAAAAAGAAATAACCAACCAATGTTTTTTCTCTAGAAAGTGACTATATTAAATAGTGTATTTCACAAAGAGATACCTTTAGGTCATATGAAATTTAGTGGGGGAGGAGATGTCAGAGAATATCAAATTATAATACAGTGTGAGGTTTATTAATCATTGTTAGTTTATATTATGTGATCATTCTGAGACACAAATAATTATAAGTGATTAATAATAGACTTTTCTTTAGCTTCACGGTGATTCTATTATCTGGATTTTATAAAGAAGGAAACTGAGGCCTGGAGAAGTTGGACCGCATGCTTAAAGCTGGAGTGTTATTAAAAAGTAGATAGAATTCAATCATTAAGTCTGCTTTCTAGCATATGTACTACATTCATCTACTATATTAGATAGAAGTGAGAAGGCAAAAGGCATTACATGATAAATAAAGGTGCATTTCAGAGATGGAAGAATTTATGGCCTGGGATTAATCTGTTCCTTTGATGCTGACAGTATATAAAGTTTCCTGCATGTCGTTTAGAATGGTGGATATACGTTTCAAATTTTTATATCAATTTCCAGAATTTAAAAAGAAGGGCTCACTTTTATACAAACAGAAGTTAAATTGAATGAAAAAACCCAGGGGCCAATTGTAAAAATAATGCAGATTTATGAACAGAACTAGCATTTCTCAAGATTTGCCTTGTGATGGTTTTGGGAATTCTGAGGTTGAACTGTACAACATGCTTAAATGTGTACAGGCTTACACAGAAAGGTGATCAAAGCCTCTCTTTCATATGTGCCTTGTTTTACAGGCACAGACACATTGATACAAACACAGCCATACAATAATTGTACTCGTTCATATGTACACAATAACATACGTGTAAGGATTATAAAGATTAACACACTCACATACACTTGTAGAGATAGATAGACAAATAGGCATGCATGAGCACGCATGTGCATGCGCACAGACACGCACACACACACACACACACACAAACAGCTTTTCCATTTACACTGTTTTATAGCTTTAGGAAACAAAATGAGACGTAAGGTTGCCATTTCTTCAGCTGTAGTTAAATTGTGAGGTAACATTTATATCAAAAGATACAGGTAGCAATATTAGAGAGCTAACTTTCTTTCAGGAAGACATCCTGGGCATCCAAAGGGTTGCAGGCACATTGGAGACTGAAGGAAAGACCATTGGTGCTTACAGAGAGATAACTGCATCTTTGTGATTTCCTGCCATTTAATGATCCAGGTTTCCAAGTTTCTTGGCCTAAACCTTGGTCTCCAGCAAAGTCTCCTGTTTTCATCCATTTTTATTAGTTCTTAGTGCTACCTCCCTCAACTCTTCCTCCAGATGGAATGAGGAAAATAGAGTATTAAAGGATAGCTTTTTGAATAGGTTATTAAACAGGCATCTTTCAGAATAATAAAGGACAATTTTGGAACTGTGCTTGAGTGCACTTGACTGCATCATCTTCATGTCCAATGAGCCTCACTGAGCATCTGTTTGCCACACTTCATTGTACCTGAGGTAGTTTTCAATCCAATAATCCATTGCAATTTATTTTATGCTAGGTAAATGACTGCTTTCTAGGCTCTAGAGGCATTTTTTCCTTTCTTATGTATGCTGGCCTGGAAGAATATTCTATTCACATTCTAACAAGAAGCAAATATGTAAGACTCCCTCCCATTCCTCAACTATTCCTTTCTTTAAAAGATCAGATATTAGAACAAAGTAATCTGTAGTAAGTATGCAAATCTTTATGATTTAGCATGAGCACGGTACTTCAATGCATAAAATATGTCTTAAAATTCTGGAAGTAAAATAGAGATTTCACAGGTGTTGAGTCTATTTTTCTCTCTTCAAATATAACTGCTGATTTCAAATATGTAGATATAGGACCCATGCCCAATAAAATTACTGTCCTGCAGGTGCATAATAATAAATAAACATGAAAGTTTGCAAGAATGCACAAGGCAGATGTGAAAACAAGTACTGACAGTTTTAGAACTGAGATGTATGGCATAGGTTGCATTGGAAAGGGCACAGATATTTGGAGATTTTGGAGCCAATAATTTCAATGTCGAGGAGAACTTTTTTCCTTCTCCCCCATTCCATTTAATCATCCTTTATGTCCTTTGTAAATGGAGCACCTACTGTGTGCCATTTACAGAAGCAGGTGCTGGAAGTCCAGACAATGTGCATTTTTACCAGGATAGCATAGAAAAATGCCGAAGACTGTGAGGATTAACAACATAAGTTTAGTTTTCACAGTTCTGAAGGGTATAAATCACATACATGTTACCTGACTTGGCCATCCTGAGGCCGTCATTTTCCTAGCTTTGGGGAAGCTGGCTTATTATTATGTGCTGTAATGACTTTACTTCTGAGCACACACACTCTGGTAGCTCTTCATCCTTTGGTAAGAACATCAGTCACATTGGATTTGAGACTGCCCACTTAAGTACTTTCAACTTATTGTCCCTGCCCATGATCCTATTTCCAAAGATAGGCATGTTTAAGATATTAAGGATTGGGATGCCAACAAACATTTTTTTTAATAGGGGAATAATGTAGTTCAAAGTACATCTAAAGGTAAGGGGCTGTCTTGGGGAAGCTTATGGTGTAATGGGAAATGAGATGTTTATGATGTATTGTGAAGTGAGAAGAGATAGAGAAGCAAAACAGAAAATTTGGATCAGTATATCAAGGTTGCCATGATATGTCTTAATTTAATTTCTCAGTGTTTTTTCTTCTGAAATGAGGTGTGTAATGTCTGGAATCCTTATGAATTTGATAATCTGTGATTCTCACTATGTGTCTAAACATATGAAAAATGAAGATAGGTACTGTGACTGGGAAAGCGGATGGCAGCCCCTCCCACCTCAGTGTGCAAGCACCACGTCCATCGATTTCTTCACTTGTATAATAATGAGTCTTTGTTGGCATGTGTTTTCAAGAGTTGATGATTTGCAGTTCATACATCAACTTCAAGGTTTTTTATTCTGAAAGAATGAATAATAATCATAAAATAACACATTTTCTAGAAGCAAGAACATATCCTCAAACACAAATTTGGGAAGACACTTTGTTACCGGAACTGAAGTCATTTTTCCCCGAATACATTCTAAAAAGGTATTACCACATAAATAACAGAATTTCCTAATATGGAAAAAATCTCAAAGTAAATTCTTATGTTGCACATCTAATAACAGATATATAAAACTGGTTCCCATAAATTGTGATTCTTCTCTGTGGAAGTGAATTTCCCTTTTTCCTTTCACCTTTTATCCAGTGTGAAGTAATTTAAAAATCCATTAACACATATTGCCATGTTAATTGGGTGATATTCTTCAAGGTCAAGAAACTATCAATAGATATTGAATAGTGACTATAAATAAACTCATCACAGTAATTAGATTTGTCAATTAAAATTGAGAATGGCTAACTCTTTATGACTGGATTAAAGGTGGACCACTTTGGGAAAATAATTTTCCTCAACATAATGGATGAGGATTGGATTGGTGTTCTCAAATGTGAATCTGACCATGAATGAAAGAAATCCGTGATTTTAAAAACATCTACATATTCAGAAACTTTTGCAGATATTAACAATGATAGATCATCTCAAAAATGTATTCAAATAGTAAAACTCCAATGTGACATTTATCAAGAAAATGCTGGACTACTAACACCTAATATTTATTAAGAACTTGGTCTATGCTGGGCTGTACACTGAAACTTTAAATGCACCATCTCTCTTATTCCTCATGAAAACTGCATGAGGTATATAATTATCTTCTTTTGCAGGTAAAACTTTTTCCAAGGTCACTCAAACTACTAATAAGTGCTGAAGCTAGATTAAATTTAGGTCCATCTGACTCCAAGCCTAATGCTCTCTGCACCTCTCTGCATGTGCATGACTAGATAAATATTTTAATTAGTTTCACTTTGTCCACTACTTTCTCATGTGAGAAGGTTTCTGGTGACGACCACTATAACCCTTGGTTTTAGTTTTCATGCATTTGGAAAGACCATTCCCAGACTGCAAACATTGTCTAGCTTTCCAATTATTAATCTGGAGGTTGGATGCTGTATACAAATGTGTAAACATTGTGCTTACTATTTTCTTGGTTGGAGAGGGCTATATATTTCCTCATATTTTTTCCTTAGAATGTTAAATAGTCTATTGCCTCCTTAGAATTTTATATATCATCCTTAGCATCATTGATATGGCTATTCTGTTTTCTTCCAAGCATAATTTGTTGTAGTTAGGTAGGTCATTGGGAGACTGTGAAGAATATGTGGGTAATAGCTAAATGTAACACAGTAAACTTACATCAGTTTTAGTTTATTGAAATATCATATCCAAGAAAACAAATGCTGATACCTGACAACATGATGTGGGAGGGAGAAGTTTATACTTTCTATTATAATTGTAGCAGAAAAATCTAGAGTTTATGATATGCTAGACAGGCAAAGGCTATGTCCCCAGAAACCTCTGTAATGAGCAAAGTGCCACTGCTTAGAGTGTCCATAAATGCCGAGAACCAACTTGAGCACCATATTGAGATGTTTTTCAATGTTGTTGTTGAGCTCTCATAGTCTTAGACTCTGTGTGATACAGAAAACAGTTGATGAAGAGAATCTTACACTCTGTATTGTATATTATTTCTTGAGAAACTTCAATAAACATCTCTTCTCCTGGATAGGAAGCTGACAATAGACCAAAGTAAGGGTACTATCAATGTTCAACTTGGTCAATCAATTTTTTTTTTATTTCTTGTGGGAATATGTGTGCAGGTGGGGGGATTACTTACAGAAGTAGAATTGATTCACAGACAGTTGAATCACCAAAAACTCACCACAGTATGGGTGTCAGCTCACAAGACATTGTCATGTGGAGTGCACTGTACAGCCTGCATGTGGAGCGGTAGGTGAGGGAATGGTCTTTCCAGGTAGCTCACTGCACCTGAGCCTCTTTTTGGCAGCTCAGCTGGTCTCCAAGGCAGTGCCATTTGGCTTAATGTCTCTCAGCAGTCCTTAAAGTTTATATGTTTGAGAGGAGAGAGACACCTAGTGAATCCGATCAGTTTCGGCAACTTCTTGAATAGGCTGCGACTTTGCATCTTGTCTAAGTTATGGTTTTTATTGCTGTGAAGAGACACCATGGCCATGGAAAATCTCATGTAGAAAACATTTAATTGGTGTGGCTCACATTCAGTTTCGCAGGTTCAGTCCATTATCATCAGAACATGGCAACATGCAGGCAGATGTGGAGCTGCCTATATCTTGACTTGCAGGAAGCAGGAAGCCACTGGGTGGTGTCCTGAGCATAGGAAACCTCAAAGCCCACTTTCACAGTGACATATTTCCTCAAACAAGGCCATATACATCCCAACAAAGCCACACCTCCTAAAAGTGCCACTTCATATGAACTCATGGGGTCAAATACACCCATACAGCTCCTCTTGGAATAGCCTGGTGTTTCTCCCTTCTTTGTAACAACCTGTGTCTTAATGATCTTTTCTCCTAGAATATGTTACCGTTTCACTCTCCCTTCACATCCTGTGTCTTAACAAGTTTTTCTCCAAGATAGACCATTTAAATCTCATTGGAAACTGCTACTCAACAGATACTCAAGGTTTAATAGAAGAAATTGCCATAAAAGAATTTCAATATTAAAAGGAATTACATTATTAACTAGACACTATTATATAAATAAATGTAACTATATGCATATATAAACTATACATGTTTATAAATTTGAAACAGAATTAAAATAGTGATTTCTTTTTTTTCTTTTTTTTTTTTTTTTTTTTTTGGTTTTTCGAGACAGGGTTTCTCTGTGGTTTTGGAGCTTTTCCTGGAACTAGCTCTTGTAGACCAGGCTGGTCTCCTCGAACTCACAGAGATCCGCCTGCCTCTGCCTCCCAAGTGCTGGGATTAAAGGCGTGCGCCACCACCGCCCGGCCTAAAATAGTGATTTCTTATATTGACAGAAATGTTAAAACATTTTCACAATAGATGTTAAAGCTGGATAATAAAGTTTAGGATGAATTTTCTAGAGAAATTATAAGGGTGAGAAGACAGTATTTGTTAGTTAACCAAGTCCAAAGAAAAGATCTAAAAGTGGGATTTGATGTGGTATGAGTGACAATTATCATGTATTCTGAAATGAATTGAATATTTGCTGTATGTATTTCTGAAGAAAAAGACTGCGAAGAATATATTGTGCTGAATTGGAATCCTATGTCATCTGGTAATGAATATAAACTATTTGATAGAAACTGGGAACAGATCAGTATGGACTATGCAATACCAACTTTTCCTCAATTATGTTGAGGGAAGCAAAGGACTTTTGAATTAGAAATAATAAGTATAACTAAATTATGAAGTGGAGCCAAAAACCAAAATGTACTTTTTGTTTCCATGTCTATTTGTTGAAATAGTAATAACAAAGGAAAGTTAACATAAATGTAGAGCTGTCGAACCTTACTGATGGCAAAAAGAGTTCCCTTTCAGAGAAGAGAAACCATAACAGTTTTCTGTGATTACTTCTGCTCACCCTCCAGTCTCTACATCCTTCCACCTAGATCAAGCCCTCACTTGGCTTTCAAAGTCACAGGTTAGTTGTTATTGCTGTTTATGCTGCTGAGTAGGAATCTATTGTGTAAATTTACTACATTTTCTTTATCCATTCTTCAGTTGAGGAACATCTAGGCTGTTTACAGGTTATGGCTATTACAAATAATGCTGCTATGAACATAGTTGAACAAATGTCCTTGTAGTATGATTGAGGATCCTTTGGGTATAGGCCTAAGAGTGGTATTGCTGGATCCTGAGGTAGGTTGATTTCCATTTTAATGAGAAAACGCCAGACTGATTTCCAGAGTGGTTGTACAAGTTTGCATTCCCACAGGCAATGAAGGAGTGTTCTCTTTACTCCACATTTTCTCCAGCATAAGCTATCATTGATGTTTTTGATCTTAATCATTCTGACAGATGTAAGGTGGTATCTCAGAGTCATTTTGATTTGCATTTCCCTTATGGCTAAGGATGTTGAACATTTCCTTAACTGTCTTTCAGCCATTTGAGATTCTTCTGTTGAAAATTCTCTATTTAGATTGTAGCTCGTTTTTAAATTGGATTATTGGTTTTCTGTTGTCTATTTTCTCGAGTTCTTTATATATTTTGTAGATCAGTCCTTGGTCTGATGTGGGGTTGGTGAAGCTCTTTTCCCATTCAGAAGGCTGCCTTTTTGTCTTATTGACTGTGTTCTTTTCTTTACAGAAGCTTCTCAGTTTCAGGAGGTCCTGTTTATTTATTATTGCTCTCAGTGTCTGTGCTACTGGTGTTGTATTTAGGAAGTGGTCTCCTGTGCCCATGCATTGAAGGCTACTTCCCACTTTCTCTTCCATCAGGTTCAGTGTGGTTGGAATTATATTGAATTCTTTAATCCATTTGGACTTGAGTTCTGTGCATGGAGAAAGATATGGGTCTATTTTCATTCTTCTACGTGTTGATATCCAGTTGCACCAGCAAGATTTGTTGAAGACGCTTTTATTCCATTACATAATTTTAGCTTCTTTGTCAAAATCAGGTGTTCATAGGTGTGTAGATTAATATTCAGGTCTTCCATTTGATTCCATTGGTCAACCTATCTGTTCTTATGCCAATACCAGGCTGTTTTCATTACTGTAGCCCTATAATAGAGTTTGATGTCTGGGATGGTGAAGAAATTTGTAGCAAATGGATGAAACCAGAAAAAAAAAACATCCTGAGTATGTTAACCCAGACCCAGAAAGATGAACATGGTTTGTACTCACTCATAAGTAAATACTAGCTGTAATGCAAAGGATAATGAGCCTATAGTCCATGACCCCAGATAAGCTAGGTAACAAGGAGAAACCTGAGCGTAACATATATAGTAGATTCCCCCTAAGAAGAGAAAATAGATATGATCTCCTGAGAAAATTGGAAGTACGGGGGTGAAGAAAGAAAGGAGGTCAGAAGGGAGGTGGAGAAGAACTTGCGGGAGCAGGATAATCAAGATGGAGGAAGGACAGAGACAGAGAGCAAAGAAAGAGATATCTTGATTGAGAGAACATGATGGGGCTAGCAAGAAACCTAACACTAGAGAAATTCCCTAGAATCCACAAGAATGTCCCCAGCAAAACCCTAAGCAATAGTGGAGAAGGTACCCAAACTGGCCTTCCCCTATAGTCAGATTAATGATTATCTTAAATGTCACCATAGAATCTTCATTCAGCTATTGATAGAAACAGAGGCAGAGAGCCACAGTGGAGCACTGGGCTGAGCTCCCAAAGTCCAGCTGAAAAGTGGGAGGAGTGAGAATATGAGCAAAGAGGTCAAGAACATGATGGGGATACCCACTGAAACTGTTTACCTGAGACAATGGGAGATCACCAACTCTGACCAGACAGGGAAAGAACCAGTATAGGACCAAATTAGGCCCTTGGAATGTGGGTGACAGTTATGTGGCTGGGGCATACTATGGGGCCACTGGCAATGGCACCAGGATTTATCCCTACTGCTAATACTGGATTTTTGGAACCTATTCTCTTTGGAGGGATACCTTGCTCAGCCTAGATATAGTGGGGAGGGCCTTGGTCCTTCCTCAAAGCAATGTGCTTTACCCTCTGAAAAGAGGGTGTGCTGTGAGAAAATGCTCTGTACCCTGTCACTTATATTTTAAATAAATGCTGACTGGCCAGTAGCCAGACAGAAAGTAGAGGCAGAATGACCAGGCAGGAAGTAGAGGCAAGGCAATGGGAATCCTGGGAAGAGGGAAGTGCAGTCTTGATCCAACCACAGAAGAAGCAAGATGTGACTGCCTCGTGGAAAAAAGTACCGAGCCATGTGGCTAACATAGACAAGAATAATGGGCTAATATAAGTTATAAGAGTTAATAAGAAGCCTGAGCTAATGGTCCAATCAGTTTATAATTAATGTTGACCTCTGTGTGATTCTTTGGGACTTAACGGCTGCAGGACCGGGCAGGACATAAAACCTCAACATGGATGTGGGGTGGGATGGGGGGAAAGTCAAGGGACTAGGACCAGGAAAAGGAATGAGAACAGAACCAGGACTGGTATGTAAAATGAAAAAAAAATGATATTTTTTTTGTTTTTTAAAATAAAATAAGAATAGAAAAAAAAGGCAAAATCATAGGTTGGTTGCACCTGTTTCTGAGTTTCATAGACACAGGGTAATGTGGTATGTGACCTTGTGCCTGGCTTTTTAAATTAACCTGTTTGAGACGTTATGAGTATTCGAGTAAAGGAGTAAAGGTTATTTCCATTATTTATTACTCATTGTATGAATGCACATTTTATTTATAAATTCTACATTTGGCTACCATTTAAGTAGCTTATAATTTTTATCATTATAAATTGCTATGCAGTACAGTAAAATCGTGTTTTCATAAATACATGCATATATATTTAAGAACCATTTTACTTTAGCTTAGTTTTCCAAAGTAATTACATAATCTGCATTTGTGATAGCAGTGTGCTGAATTTTAGCTGTTGTACCTTCTTTCTAACTTTCAAAAATGCATTTTAAATACTAGCACAGTGGGTACTTTATCATGACTGCTTAAACTTTTATTTTTATTTTCAAAATAATTTTTTTCTCCTTTTTGGAATATTTTATTATAGTTATTAAGGCATGCTTCTTATGATATAGTTCTGGCTATCTTAAAACACATTATGTATACTATAGTGGCCTCTGTAATTGTTCCTTCTACCTCTGCCTGGAGAGTATGGTGATAATTTGTATGGGTTCATATGCCCAACTACAGAGTGATAATTTTAATAACTTCTCATCATTTATGTATTCTTTTTGTTCATATGTTTGCCCATGTATTGCTGAACTTTTCTGTATTTCTTCTATGTATTTGTGGAAGCTAATTTTGTGATCGGTTTGCTATTTCTGTTCCAATTGCCTATATTGAAATGTCTGTTTCCTTACTGTTTGGCCACATGCACATTTTAACAGATAGAGATACACAAATGAGATTCTTTTCATATCAAATCACTTTGTATTATGTCACAGCCAAAAATAAAGGTCTTGTTTAGATACAGCTTATATATTTCCCAGCTGATCTTGGTTTCAATCTCTCCTCTCCTAGAAGATGGAGATGGATGGAGTAGGGGATGGATATGATAAAAATACTTTGTTTAAAATTCTCAAATAGTCAATAAAATATTACAATCAAAACAGTTAAAATATTTAAGAAGCAACGAGCAATTGAAATACATTGTATTTGTGAAAATGCATCACAGGACCGGGAATACAATATTCTGATTAAAGAATAATTTATTGTTATGAAAGACAAAGCTTAGAGTCTACAACAGAGGAATAAATGTATAAATGAACTTATGGCAATACTTTGGGACTGTTTGGTAGTTTCCAAAGGAAGAGGCAGTATCTAGGAAGCTCTGCCCTTGGAGGTTAGTTACTAGGTTCATGTCTCAAGCTCAGGATGGAAAAGTTCAGTCAGCCACATAGTTCTTAATGATCCGTAGTCATCTCCTCCACCACACATTGTTGCCTTCAGTGTGGTGCCTCCACTCTCAGGCATCTATGAAGTGAGTGTCACAAGGTGTCACGAGTATATGCAATAAACAAATATGCCCTTCTACTTTAGAAAACAAAAAGGAAGCTTTTCTTTCTAATAAGCTTTGCATATATATTGAAAATCTTGCCTTGAGAGACTCTGCCTACTTCTTGTGGCCTGAACTTTGACTTTTTTTTATACAAGTAGCTCACAAGGAAGCTGGAAAATCAGAAGGTTTTTGCTTTATTCCTGCTGTAGTTCACTCTTATGAGTTTTTTAGAGTATAGAATGCAAATAAGTCTCAGATATGGAAGGTTCATCCTGAGCTCAGGAAAAGATTCTTTTGTTGCTTAAGTTTCTCTGCCCTTAGCTTCCAAGATGCTGTTAAACTCAGCAGATTATTGCAAGCAAATTTCTTCTTTTTCTCATATTTTCTGTGTGGGGACTATGTTGACTTATGCAAAATATGACTTGCTACTCAAATATGCTCTATTCCTATGGCTAACTGATTATATAAGTGTCTTCTTGTTAGGGTAGACATTTTGCCATTTGGAGAGTAAACTTAGAGATATTAGGTAAATTAAGAGTTCCTGACAACTGCTGTTTTCACTTCCCTTACCCCATTTGAACACATAGTACTTTGGTAATTAGAAAGAACTGTGGTGTGAAATGCATTGTATTTATATCCTAACATTAATTCAATGGAAGCAACAACAAATGGTGTCATTGCTGAATGTTTTATTTTGTGATTCACTTGGATTTTCTCAACTTTTGTCCTGTGTGTACAGAAATGGCATAGTTATGAAACCACAGTGCAAATAGTCAAATAGGAGATAAAAGGAAGTGAGGTGAGAGGGTTGCAGTCAGAGGGGCATTTCCTGTCTGGATTTTCAAGAGGCTGCACTGCAAGGAGCTGTGTGCTGCCTTTGGGGGCCACTATTGTCTAAACCGCAGTCAGAGAGAGCTAAAATGATGTGACTAAATAAAAAGGGTGTGGGGTGACAAGGGAAGAAAGCGTTTATGTTCTGGGCATTGCCTAAAAACTGTTTTCAAGGTGAAACTAGTAAGGCCTCCCTTTGCCAAGTTTTCTGAAACATACAGTCACTTCGTGATTGTAAGGAAGCAATGGTGTGGATAATTAACAGCATGGCCAGTTCTCCGCACTTGTCTGTTCACACAGGCAAGGACAGAGGTTGTTTACCCATTTCTTTTTATTTACTTCCCCCCTCCAACCTTGCATTATGCTTCCTTCTCTTTTTTACTGATTTCACAGAGTAGAAGAGTTTAGAAGAGACATTTGTGCCTTCCAATCATCACATCTTCTAGCCTCTTGCATCTACTGGTGTAAGTTCTTTCCCTCAGTCACTGTGGAGGCAATGGGTTCCTAGATACAGTCATAAATAAGCCTCCTCCACCATGACCCACTCTTTAGTATCAAGACTCCATACCCTCTGGCCTATTCAAGGACCTTATGCTGGCAGATCTCTCTTTTCCTTCTTTTTCTGCTTTTGTTCGATTGTTTCCAGCATTGCCCCATCTTACAAACAGCAATGAAATACTTTAAAATTCCCTGCATATTTATTTGCTCTTCTTTAGAGTACCTCTCTTAGAAATGGCTCCTCTGTGTGGGTCATGGACCATCTTTTCCTGTTTATCTTTCAACCCAGTAACAACCTTGAAACAGTCTTTTATGGGAATACATCGGGTCATCAATTCTAAAATTTTCTCACTCAAGCTTAGTATCTTTTCACCGGAGTAAGCACATTCTCATTCCTCAAACACATTTAAACTGGTGTCTAGGATGCCTCTTTATCTTGACTGACATCACAACCACAATCTCTCCTCAGTCCCACGTCCCCATTGTCTTTATATTTAAGTGTGTTATTCAACTTCCTATCATTTTCATTCTCATGTATTAAATTATTGCATCCACACCAAGAACTTCTTCACCTGGAGATTCTCTCTGTATTTAAATAGCTCCTCCTTCATTTTCTTAAGGTTTTCTCCCACAAAAGACTCCCCAGTTGTATCATTCGACCTAGAAGCAATGGAGGAAACTTAACCCACACTTCTGACCCTCTAACCCATTTGGATAACCCTTAAACTCTGAGCCATGTTGGCATTTCGATCAGTGGTGTCATAAGAAGGCTTTGTTTAGGCAACCTTATTGTTTGGGTTTCATGGGTGCAGCTTCCCTGTCACATACAGCAGACACTATCCAGCATTACACTATACTGTATTTTTAAAAATGTCTTCCTTGCAAAGCCAATCCAGAAAAGCAAGTATGCCATGAGCAATCCATGTATGACTGACCCATTTATCCATATCCTCAGCTTGGATCAATAGCTAACATGCTGTGTATTTATTTGTAAAACCTTAAATGAGAATGTAACTTTCTGGCGCCACTCTTTTTACCTGACTCATTAAACCCAGCCTCTCAAACAGCACCTGCCGCATAAAAAGTGCTGAGTTTATTTACTGGGTATATGATTGACAGGGATGAACATAAATAACTTTTTATCTTGCTTGTAAGTTTTAGAAGCTGATTTTGCATCATATTTGGGTGGCATAATAGCAAGGAAGAGAAGAGAAATATGTAGGACCTCAATTCAGCTTGGGGGCCAGAGGCCAGTTGGTTGAAACCTAACTAAAGTTTTGGAGAGGAATTTGTGCTCTGCCTGATGAAGACATGTGCTTGGTTCCCAAGGCTTCAGAATAACATATGAGAAGTTATCACGTGCAAGTGGGCTGCCCCAGGATAGTTTTGGCCAATAGGAATTAAACCCGAAGTGTGTTTGACAGGAGAAGCTATTTTTAGTTTGGAGTATTTGGTGTTGTCATGAGCTGTAACTTCATCAATAATGTGTATTAAAAAAAAAAAGAGTGACTAATTTTTTTTTCTTGGAAAGTATTTCTATCTTACAAAGAGAGGCAGGAGGGAAAAAATAACCACACATTATGTATATGAAAATCAGCAGCTGCAATGTGATGAAAATCAAGCAATGAGGGTTTTAATTAAAATATTCTAATTTCAAACCTCCTGTCTTGTCTTTTCCTTTGGAAAGAGGTTTTTAATGCAAGAATTATTTTTAATCATAATACTACTGTAAAACTTATGGAACAACAAAATGGGGAGCTATTCACCACCTTATAATCCAGTTTCTATATTTTTATTTTAAGGCCACTAGACTGGTTTAAAGTTAGCAAATACTTTTCTTTTGGAGATAACAAAGATAGCTCTGACTGCTAAATGAATGAGCACTTGAGGCCACTTTTACTGTCAAAAACAAAGAGACCTGAAATTGGCAGGTGCTGATTTCTTTGGGCTTAGGAAAGACAAATGTCACCAGTAGGTGTTCTGTTTTGTTGTGTTTCATTTTAAACTTTTGTGACCATAAATGCCTATTCTATTAAACATAGCTTCTGCAAAAAATGATATTTATATGAAAGATGTTGATATACATTCATTTTAGCATATACTTTTGGAGAATCTGAAGGCTTGGACTCTATTTCTTCTAAAGGTGCTGGGACTTGCATATTACATGATGTTTTACTTTGTATGGTAAGCAAGTGCATGATAATCAGAAAGTATGAGCAGCTTTCAGAGACAGTGATGTTGCTGTGCAAGTGCATACAAACACTGGCACAGCCACAATGAATAGATACTACAGAAATCAAGCTTTAATTTAACTAAAAATATTCTCATAGTCTTCTTCATTGCCTTTGTCTCCTAAAATATCTATAAGAAATATTTTCACATCAAGGAAATCAAGTATTTTAACTGCAGCTTTTTCCAAGTAACAGTTAAAACTGGATGATTCTGGTCATCATCTCACTTCTTGGTTAGACAGCTCAACGATACCTTCTAAGTTAGAAATGTAAAAATGGGACATTAGGGGCTATAGAGAGATATTTACAGCTAATTCAAATTTAAACAAAAAGTTAACCTATGGGAACACAATCTGCTCCAATTTGGATTTCTTAGAATAATTATTTGTGGCTCCCTACCTAAAATATATTGTGTAAAGGAACTTTACAAATATGTGTATTTGGTATGTTGACACATTTTTTTTTTGCAGGAAAGTATGATGCAATGTTGTGAACTACTGCCAGTATTTTTGAAGTTTCTTTATTATTTACAATCTAAATAAACCCAGGAAAGGAATATCATCTTGTGGCAATAAACTTATCCCTTTCACATAACTGAGAAAATGGGTTTTGTATATTTCTTACACATTTTTAATGTGACTCTGGATATGTCCCTTAAATTTTTATACTCTTCAATCAAATCATTTAAATAGGACTTTGAATATGTTTCGAAGTGGAGTATCCCATGTATAATTCTGGAGATATTTGCCATGGTTCTATGATCTCAACTCATAGCCTCTGATTTTATGATCTTCTATTTAATCAAAGGATTCCTTGCTAATCTTGAAAAGCATGATGTTTTTAAACATCATTTAAATCTTTTTATTAATTTCATGGACCTTCATCTTGCTTAGTGACCCATTCTGCACATGAACTCACAGCTGACTGCCTGCCTTCCAAATGCTAGGATTCCAGTCTAGTGTATGATACCATGCCCATCCCCTTTCTCTCTTTTGTTTTACTTTATAATTTATGTGATATCTGTAATTATTATTGCCATTCTTTTGTTGTTATTTTCCTCTTTTTAGGTGTCACTCTTATTCTCGAGCAAGTAAAGAAAGATAAGCCAGACTTCACCATCTAGACAAAGTTTGTTGTCAGCCCAATACTTAGCTGGAAGTTAAGTTGCTGATTGGATTTACAAGCTTTGGTTTGCTCTCAAATCCTGGCCATATTGTCTGATTATAACCTGGAATAGGTTGAGAGTTCTTTTGCTCAGTCTCTTTCCTTATAAACCTTTCAAAATTTTTTTGCATACCCACCTCCTTATGTTTACTCAAATCAAGGTAATTATGCCATGATCATAGCTCACAAGCTCAAGTGCTGTTTGGTTGCTTGTTCTCTTTGATAAAGCAGTTGTCTAGTACTGGCAGAGTTCATTCAGGTTTCTTTCATTTAAGGTTCTTTTTTTTTTTTAACTCTAGTAGGTTACTACTTGAGATTTAGTTTCAGGATTTAAATTAGTGCATCTATTAAGTGGTTCTAATGTTAATTTCTTTGGTATCTTAGTTGTTTTATTTTGGATATTCTTTTAAGCATTTTCCTAGACTTCTAAAACTTTAACATTTTTAATACCTCATATTAGATGGACTTCATTTAATGTTGAGATGTTTTTGACAATTACAAAATCCCCCGTGTCTAGGACCATAATTTTTCTTCACACTTACGTTTACTGAAACACTTAACTTGCTTTTTATTGATTTTTTTTTACTCTTAGAGATTAATATTCTGAATGAAGGACATGTCAGGTTAATTGAGATAATAAAAAACCTAGATCTGAGTTGTTGTGATGGCTCAGTAGGTAAAGGAACTTTCTGCAATGCCTGAACAACTGAAGTTGATCCCAAAATTTATACAGGTAGAAGGAGCTAACTGGCTCAGCAAAGTTGTCCTTGGGCCTCCAAACAGGTGCCTTGAACAGTGTTGATGAGTTGTGGGTGGTTAGATGTGGAAGACTGGGTAGGCACCCACCGAGGAGTAAGACATGGGCGTCTTCGCACAGCATGTGCATGGAACATTTCCAAAGTTTTCAAGACAAACTTTCACAAACTCCACAGGTATTTACAGTTGCCAGAGGAACCACTCTCATAACCATCAACCCTCTCCAGCAACTGTTTTCTCCTTTATCGTGCTATCTAGGAGCACTTTCCAATTTAGGGTACTTTAACTGTCAGAAATATCAAAAAGAGCCTGTGCACTTTAGGCAATCTTTCTGAACCCCTGTCCAGAAAACACAGGAAGAACAATTTTGAAGCAATCTTTGTTTTGCCTCCCTATTGCCCTTTCACCCTGGATATAGCTTTCAGCTAATTAGCGCGTCCTGGCATTACGATGAGAGTTGTACTGTGCTCTACCAAGAGAGGTAGATTGGGCAAGGTCACACAACTGCAGCCTTGCTGAGATTTATTTGTAAAAGCCATATTTTGTTTAGATACTTGACACCTAACATTTCATTTGTCCAAGTGCGCAGGATTTCAAGTTTCCAATGAACTTAAACTTAGCACTTTACCTCCAGGTCGGCACCTTTATTCTCTGCCTGCCTCTGAGAGTCTGGTAGTACCTGTTCCAGCTTATAATGAAACCCATTGGTAATCTCTGCTTTTTAAATGCTGGGGGCCGGGGATAATATTAATTGTCAGCACAGAATCACCTTGATTTCTGTATATAGACATTTTACCTACAGATTAAAAAGGCAGTGAAAGAACAAAGACCTACTCAACATTTTTCATAACGTGTGCCTTAGTGACAGCAAATCAGAGGACACTTCTGTTAGACCTTCAGAGTTGAATGAAGCCAATTAATGGACAATTACTGGCAGCAGTTCTGTATTTGAAGGTTTTTTTTTCAATGAAACTTTTAAACAGGATAATTGTAGACATCTGCTTTACGTACCTTAGCCGTGACATAGCCAGTGTTTGCTAAGATCTTCTGAGCTTTTACAGTTTTACACAAAAGGGCATATTGGCAATTCTGTTTTCCTGTATAATAGGCAGACTGCAAAACACTAAGCTAGAATTCAGCATTGTTATAGAAATGTTCAATGTCACCAGCGCGATTGACTTGTTCCACCTGGCTCTCAGACATTTGGAGAAGCTAAACATATGTACCTTAATTGCAAAAATGTAGGCTTAATGAACATGCAGGCATTATGTTATACCAAATGCAACAATCAACATGATGGCAAGCTACTTTAGAGCATGTCACAATGTTTGGCTTTGAAGAGGCTTGCCTTTGGCAATGTTTCAGAGAAGAATGTGTTCCTTGCTTTTGCCGTCCTGTGAGCCAATAATAAAGTGTTCAGCATATGAAGCTGGTATTTATTTTAAATTGCTATGTCAATATTTTTGTTTAAAAGCAAGCTTGATTCCTTGTGTGGACTTTGTTGAAGCTTTCTATCACTGCTTTTTATTTGAGTTTGATTTAGCTGCTTTTCTCCCTGATTTTGTGTTTTGCAGAATGGCTGCCTTGAAAGCCTTCTGATTGGGATGGGGAGGGGGTAGGAAAGTTGCTGTGTGAGTTGCAAAGCCTGGAATGTGTTTAAAAGGAGCAAACCACCGTGTGCTGAAGGCATCAGACGAGTGACTGCAATTAAGCTGTGTGCATTTTGTGACCTTGGAGTTTCTCAAAATATGCACCATGACTGGAGTACTGAAAGCTCTGGATTCAAATGTCTCAGAATAAAATGACCTCACCAACAAAGTGCCCTTGCTCTTATGGAGCTATCTCTAAGTCCAATGCCTATGTAGAAAGCCAGAGACTATGCTTTTGTTGTCAAAGACACGAATGGAATTATACTGTTAAGGAATATTGCAGAAGCAATTCAGTCATGATGTGATGTCAAACCTAATTTTCTCACCAGTGGAGGGGATGCTTTACTTACTGCAGATGCCATTGTTTTGTAGATGCCACAGACACTTCCGACAAATTGTGAGCAGTTTTGCTCCTGGATTTTTTGCAATATGCCTCTATGTGAGACATATTTCTGTGAGGGTGATAAAAATGGTCTTTTCATAAGACAAGAGAAAACAGTATGTATCATGTGTACAGACTGAGCTAAAAAGTACTGTCTTTGTAAATTAAATGGGACATTTTGAAATGTTAACACAAAAAGCTATTTTGCTTTTGGTAGTCAATAAGGAAGTGGGGATTTCAGGTAATTAAGTTCTATGAAGTCAACATTTCTCATTTGGGACCCATTAAGAGGAGTATGGTAGACAAAGGAATAAGATAAATACAGAAAGCAAGTGATTAAAAATGTTCCTTTTTATATGGCAGGGAATATAAACGACATATTCTGAGGCTTGACACAATATAAAGTGTTATTATTCATAATATATTTAAATTACACAAAGATTGAATTTTACAGAAATAGCGCTTAAGTGTTAAGCAGTAGTTTTTAATCATGTCTGTTCTTTAGGCCAAATTTTCTTCAATGTATTTTTTTAGATCTTCCCTCCTGAAGTGTGGCCCAGGAAGCTCCATGAAGCATGAATGCTTACTAGATACAGAATTCTACCTCAGTTCCAGAGACTGAACCAGAGTCTATGGTCCAATGAGATCTGAAGTGCCTTTGAAACACATCGTATCTTGAGGAGTTTGAATCTCGGTAAACTGTTAAGAAAGGTAAGCTATGTCACAAAAAGTTAAGTGGACTTGCAAAGACCCAAACTTGTGCTTTCCTGAACACATACAAGAGATGTAATGGATGCATCAGAGACGGTAAACGCCATTCATGCTCTAGGGCAGTAGCTCTGTACAATGCAGCAACAGAGAGGAACCTTGAGAGTGGGGTTGGAGTTGAGCTCAGCACTACTTTGCTTCTGAGATTTTCCTTTCACTTCTCTCTTTCATCTAACACAAATGCTGTTCTTCTGTCTTTTCTACACATCTATTAACCCATCTCTCTGCTTTCCATGTGTAGTTTTCTTCCTCCCTCCCTTCAAGAAACCCTCTAAAAATTATAGAATAAGCTTTAAAAATTACTTCAGTGTACTTATTTTGGTATTCCCTCTTTGAACTAGTATCAGTTCCTTAGAAATTTTCTAGAACCCTGTGCTGTGTATATTAGCTTAAGGTATATTATATTTGTTTATGCTGTGGAATATTTGTTTAACAATGCAAAGATGTGTTGCATTCTTTAGCATTTGTTTAACTCTGTAAAGCTGTGCTACTTTTCCTGTCTAAAACACCTGATTGGTCTAATAAAGAGCTGAACAGACAATCACTAAGGCAGGAGAGAGAAACTGATAGGGCTGACAGGCAGAGAGAACAAACAAGAGGAGAAATCTAGGGAAGAGAGAGGAGCAAGAAAAGGGGAAGGAGAGGAGGATGCTATGGACCAGTCACCCAGCCACTCAGTCAGTCATGGAGCAAGAAGGAAAGAAAGATATTTAGAATAAAGTAAGGTAAAACCCTAAGGCAAAGCATACTTCAATAGAAATGGGATAATTTAATTTAAAAAGTTATCTTGAAATAAGCCAAGCCAAGGCTGGGTATTCATAAGAAAAAATAAGTCTCCATGTATTTATTTGAGAATTGGGTGGAAGGTCCCCAAAGAACAAAAATAAAACCAACTACAACCCTGACCTTGTCGATAGATACCAGACTCGAAACATGCCCATTTTCTCTCATTGTCACAGACCTTCCTGTTTTCTTTGGGTCTGCATAGCTGATGATGCTTGGAAAGACCTAGATTCTCTGTCATATCAATTCTCAGCTAAGGACATCAGATCTAAAAGTACTTCAATCCAGTTCTGCCGGGCAATGAATAGTTTATTGGGTTCCCAGCCAATAGATGCCTGATATGATCGTTTATAAAGTTCCTACCATAGCACTGCTCTGTGGAGCTACAAAACTAAGTTGCATGTGCCCCTTTGCAGGGGTGACCACGTTTGACTTTCAGATGATCCGTACCTCTCTCATGAAACATTTCATTATCAGTCAGACATCTTTTGGCTAGCCAAAACATAGTGGTGTCTCAAACTCATTTTTTTTTTCAGTTTTCCTATAGCACTTATGACTTTGAAGTAACATCTATTGCTCTCTAGTCTTCATGTACCATTAAAAGACACATTGGTTCATGTTAAAAAAATGTCTAAGAATTGAAATAGATGATTTCTGGATAATAAACATTACTTATAATGTATAAAAGTATTCTTAGTGATGGGTAAGAACCTACACTAAATAAGGATGAATGAGACAAAAATGGTCTCTAGTGAATCTGTAATAGCTGTAGTGTAGATAGGAATGTTTGTTATTTCTATGAAGTAACAAGTGACAGGAAGGACACCAAGAGCTTACAGTAGGAATAATCCATATCTGATTGTTATTTGTGAACAGGTCCAAGGAGATGCCACATCTGAGAAGAACAGAAACAGCATTGGGAAATGGCATGCCCATATCAGAGCAGAGTAGGGATATGCTACAGTAAATTTATGTAAGATGTATTCAGACAGTAATTCACATTTAAATGAAACAATATATGTGTAGGGAAAGTGATGGGAGACATAAGAACCCACACTTAATTGGTCGAGAGTATGAAATGTGAATCTGGAAAGAACATAGCAATTAGTGATGAAAATGTTGGAACAATGGCACAGAACACAAAGTTCAGCAACCTGGACTGGTTACTGGAATCTGGCCATGACAGAAAGCCATAAATGAGTGATTATGAAATTGTTCTTTGTCTTCCAAAGCAAGATCTTTTTTTTTTTTCATCCCGACAGGGAAGACATGTATCAGAAACTGATGGCCCAGGCTTATCTGTGAGCAATGTATCTCTGAGATCAGAGCAACCGACAGATGAAGAATTCAGCAAACTTGCTTTGCATCTAATGTGGTAAACAACAGAGGTTAGTTCTTGTGATCTGGAAATGACTAAATAAGTCTAGGGTGAACAGGAAAGAAGACCAAGCCAGGATGTGAAACAGGGACTATAATCCAATGTCTAATCTAATTCTGAATGTGACTTTTGATGAATCATTATCTTCCTGAACCATACTATCCTAAGGAACCAAATAAAATAAGTAATTTCTCAACTGTCTTCCAAGGTTTAACATTCTTGGCAATCGGTGATTCTTGAGAAAATATATTTGGCCTCATTTCCTACATCTCTTGAAGACAATAATGGTGATACAAATTGTAAAAAGTAGATCATGTCAATTAGTAAAATAAAGTGAACAGTTCAAACTTGCCTCTGAATATCAAGATAATGGGATTGTTCTTGTTGTTGACTCTGTCATTCTGCTTCCCCTGGAAGCACCCATTTCTAGTCACACTGATAGTGGTGTCTAGCTTCTTAGATGGTTCAAGAGAGGCCCAAAGGCAGAGTTTTAAAAGAACCAGTTGGATTAGAATTCATATTTTCTTCTCGCTGTCCTCATGAATTCCTTAGAGGAAAGGGGAAGTGGAGGAGTAAAGCTACAGCATCTCAGACGATTCTAGATAAATGGACATGAAGTAGGTCATAACAGAAAGAAAGGAAAGAGAACTAGAAGACAGGCTTTGCTGGGGGAGGGTCCCAGGTATAGTTGAAATGAAGAAACTGAGGTATACAGGCATAATCAAAATATGTTGTATACAGGTATGAATTTTTCAAAGAATAGGAAAATGTATAAAAATGATATTCTGCTTCCAATCTCTGCCTGATTCCAGAATATTTCTACTTCAAGTGAGAGTTTACTGAGTCGGTACTGTGGAAGACCTTAAAGCACATTGTGATGGGGACTTCTGTAGCCACTACCACATAAGTTATATGTACAGAAATAAATGCCTTTCAGATAATTCATTTCAATAGAATTTATATGACAATTCTAGTGACTATAATCATCTCTAAATATGATTTTCTGCACAATTTAGTCTGGAATGGAAAGTAGAAAATGGAAAAATAAGGAAAGTTGTATTTTCACGAAGATATTCACAATTAATGCCACAGGAGTGAAATTCCTATATGTTTAAATGTCAAGGTGAAGACAATGCTAATTTGACCTTCAGTTTTCATGTGCGGGCTTTTGCAGTGTGGGCTGGATAAAAAGAACACCTTTTATTCCCGCCAGCTTTTAAAGCCTGCCTTTAGTAGTCACAGTGTGTCTTCTTTTTGTGATCAGGTTTTACAGTCTCCTTTATCAATTGTAAGAGGTGTGGAAGGCTAGTTTATATCTTTCAGAGGGACATCTGGGTCAACAGGTTGAAAGAACTTTGGAAGTTATTTGTATCTTTGTCAGTACCTTCATTGTGTGCGAATCGCCGGAGCTTGTGTGTAAACTACCTTTGAATAAGAGGCAGAAAATGGAATTTATCAGGGGACAATGCCCTTTGTTTATAAGGAGCAACAAAAGATGAATAAAAGGACACAGCCAGTCTTCTGTGTTTAGTGTCCTATTTTTCCAGATAAAAAGGAGGATAATATTCAATCTTGATTGTGCACCAAGGCCTTGGTTACTTAAAGGAGATGGAGGATGGAGAGAAATGAAAAGGAAATAAAGCAGCCAGTACGTTCCTGAACTGTGACTTTTAGCAGCAGCATTTAAAGAGTAACCAACACATTTATGTGTGTGTGTGTGTGTCTGTGTGTGTGTGTGCGCGCTCGCGAGCATGCATGTGTGTATGAGACTTATCCATCACACGTGCAAACACAATCTGATTAGTATTTGTTATGAGCCTGTCCTGTCTGCTTTTATTACAGACATTACCTTCAGATGTGGGGCCATGACAGCTATTAAATCAGGAATCTTTAGCTATTGTTTGTAATAAATGTCAGCAGGGCTGAACTGAAGCCAGCAGGAAATGTTCAGGGCAGAAAACACACTGACATTCATTCATGCAAATTTGTACCACTGGTAGAATTAATCATGAAGACGGAGAGGAGCACCTCCAACGTATTTACATTACTAGGGTGGCCACTTCCTTTCTTCCTGAGTGTGAGAGCTGTAACAAACAGAAAGCAATCTGTTGACAAATCGTCCTATGTAAAGTGCAGTCAGTGAGATTAACTTCCAAGGCAGGGATATCTGGTACATTGTGGATTACCCCTTCTTTGTCTACATTGGCTCAGGCCCTCCGAGGCTGCTTGGTGGTGTCCTTTTTCACCCTTAAAAGGCACCTAGATTTAGGATGCTCATAATTCTTCCCTCTTAAAATCACAGTGATACTGTAGAGAGTAGTTCATGCATCTTCCTGAATGTTGGGCTAGCCTTGCCCCATATAAACTGTGGTGTTTAGAGTCACTGAGAAGAGACGACAGTGGGAACTGGGCTGTTGAACCATTTAAGTTATTGCCATTTACAAGGACAAGAAGGGTTTAATCCTTCTCAGTATCCCTATGCTTAAAGTGAGAGAAAAGAATCCATACAAATGAATCATTTAATAGTTTCAGAGAAAGTTGTAATCACCAACATCAAGTATGCCTACATGACTGACTGTCAAGGAGTATCGCCTAAAAATAGTAAAAGCTAGGAAGATAAGAATGTGGCTCGGTGAGTAAAATAGTTGTCTGAGTTTTACTCCTAAAACCATGTTTTAAAAGCTCTGCATTCCATCCAGTTCTGTGGTCCTGGTGATGGAAATTGAGAGAGACCCAGGACAATCCCAGGTTACTGTCCAGCTAGACTTACTGATTGGTGATCTCCAGGTGATATATAGAGATGATTGGTGATATATAGAGATGATTCTCAAAAAATTAAGATGGTCAGCTATGGAAGGATTTATCTGACTTTCACAAGCATACAATGCACACACACACACACACACTAAACAGAAACACACACGCAAATCAAACACATACATACAAATACAGAGAGAAACATATGAACATACAAAAACACACATACACAAACATAAGCACACACCAATGAATAGATACCAGAAGAATTTAGAAATGTTTTTCAAAAGGTGAGCAAAATAAATAATTTATATCTTTTACTTTTTTTTTTATATATCTTTTACTTTTGCTCATTTTCTCATCGCATGAAATTATTCACTAGAAAACAGAAGCCAATGAAAGGAGCTGACAGAAAAATTATAGGGAAGTGCAAACATATTAATTATTCTTGCATTTTATTACTGTGATTAGGGGAAAAACATGGAGAGCATGAGCTGAGAATATTCTTCAAGAAGTTGTTAGCACAAATGCTTTCTAAAATCATATACTAATATTTACAAAAATCAAGGGAAATATTCTAAAATGTTTTATATATTATAGAAGTCAGTGTGAAGTAATGCATTTCCTAAATCATGTCTTTTTTTTTCTTTTTTGCACTGCTTTTGAATCACGCACCTGTTTACAGGATGTGTATTACCAGCTAAGACAGATTTCTTCCTAATTCCAGTTTCTGATGGCGTTGTGTTGATCACACTCCCTTTCTTAGCATGGGTGTTAAGAGGGTATCTTAACAAGTTGCATGAAAAGGGGCATTTCTGCTGATTAAATGAAAGCTAGTCTCTGTATAGAATTGAGATGAAAGGCTTAGTCTAGAATTAGAGAGATCAGTAGTGGCATCAAGGTGAATGGTGGGAGCCTGTTTTCACCTCTGGGATGTCTTAAAAACAAATAGAAAACTAGAAAATCTTAAACAATTTTGGGGATTCTCAGATTTCTAATGAAGAGACATTCTGCTTTTAAAACAATCTCCTTAATCCATCAACTCCATGTCTCAATCTATAAAGAGTTTATAGAATTTATAATGACACTTTTGAAAACTAGCTAAGACAATACAAATCAACAGTGACAGCAAACATTTCTTAATAAGGAAGACTGGACAGGAGATATTTCCACTGTAGAAACGTAGACTATTTGCACTTTTGTCATTACAAAACCGACATTAGACTTTGTGGACTTTTGGCTTGGTTTTTATTTTGCTTTTGGTTGTTTGTTTTGGAACTCACTATGTATCTCTGGCTAACCCAAAACTGTTGTAGACTGGCCTTGAATTCAAAAAGATTCCCCTGCTTCCTGAGTGCTGAGATCAAAGGCACATGTCATCAAGTCTGACTCCAGTCAGACCTTTAACTTTAGCTTCATAATGACCAAGGTTATTAGAAATACAATTCTTATGTGACTAGAATAATTCTTATGTGATTAGAATAATTCTTATGTGTTTAGAACTCTCAGAAGAAGTGATGGTGGTGGTAGTCCTCATTGTCATCATCACTGTCATCATCATGGTAGCTGTAGTGGAAGAAGCTGTTGCAAGTCTTGACCATATTTAAGATTTAGGGAGAATATAAACAAAAGAAACTTTAGATCTTGGGACTACCACATAGTTTCCCTATCTCAAATTACTGCTACCATTTCTTTTTTGTTTTCATGAATTCAGTTTCAAGTGATTCCTTTCAGACTTTATTTAAAAACAAACAAACAAACAAATAAATATTTAAAGCTTCATTAGATTATGAATTAGGCTTCATGACATTTTCAGACATTTTTTGTCTTCTGCTTCTTCCTTTTCGCTCTACCCTCTCTTGTGGTCTCTCACCCCTGTAGCCTCATTTTCACACCACATGAGACATTTTGGCTCTTCCCTTTCTTTTTTCCCATCTCAGTTTGTTATCTAGCATCATTGTTTATATCCACTCTCACAATCTCTTATTTCTATACATAGAAACATTAAAAATTAGAATCCACATATGAGAGAAAAACCAATGGTACTTCTCAGTGTTGGTGAGGCTTTGGGGAAAGAAGAGCAGTCGTCCAATGCTAGTGAAAGTGTAATCAATTACAACCCCTAAGCATTGGATGACCCTAAAAAAAACAGGACCCAACTACCCACCATGAGAATGTGCCCATAGGACTCTGCTTTGTACTACAGAGGGACTTGCATGTCTAAGATTATCGATAGGCTAGTCACAGTAAGAAAATAGAGTCATCTTGTCCAGCAACAGAAGATTGGAGAATGAAAGGGAGGCATATATGCAAAATATGATTTCACCCAATGTGAAATGTGAAGGAAAGCATATGTAACTGAACCTGAACTTCCAATAACTGTGCTCTGTTTTTTGTCTCTCAAGTACTGTCATTACTGTGATAGCTACTAGTGTTCTGTGGTTGAATATAAAGTTGAGCACAACATTCATTATGGTAGATGCAAATGATAAAATAAGATGAGACCTTTATGTTTTTGTCATGTAAGAAGGATTTTATGAAATGAACAATGAGTCAATCTTCATATAAGAAGAAGCTTCAAATAGTCATGCTTAAAATCACATTGGATTTTGAGGTAGTCATTTTCAGGTGGTCACCTGGCTCAGCACTTTTATTAGGAGGCTCATCTCACTATCCACCTCATTCATTTGGATGCTGTTTTAGAGTGTGCATGTCCTTTCAAGTTGATTGGTTTCCTTGAACCTTTGATTTTAAGCAATATAATTAACCACCGTGTCTTTTAGAGAGGGTCACTTTCAGTCTGAAGTAGCTATTCTCTATTCCCACTTTTTATTCTTCACTGTCACATTTTTCTTAAGTGTGGTTGTGAAATTTACGTAACTGCAGGGCTGGCTCACAACACCCAAATTTAATGAAAGATTATTTTAGATTTTTCTGAGATTTTTTTTTGGGGGGGTGAGATCAAAATTTCAAGGTCTGAAATTTGTGTAAAGTGCATCATTCTCCATAGTAAAGGTGGAGTTTTTCAAACTAGATGAATACCTGGTTTGACCAGAGGACTGACCTCTGCAAAAAGCATCCTGGTAGCAAATGGACTGTGGTACTTGAGCAACAGCCTTGGCTATTCTTTGGTATACAGCATGCTTGCCCTCTCTCTAGATTTGGATACAGCAAACTTCTTAATCCTGTATGTCATTGTTTAAACTAAATCTCTTTCATCACACAACTACAGACATTTTATTGATTTTCTGCTTTGCTGGAGAACTTGGAATAAAGAAAATGTGATGTGCTTTTTAGAGTCTTGTTTCCCTGGTGTGAACATGAACTCTGAGAAGAATTTCACTTGAGACATTTGTGGGAATATTTCCTCAATGACAATAGGAGACATGGAAAGGAATATTCTCTCTTTGCTCTCAACTTGGTTAGATTTTTCTGACACCAGAAGTAATGCTGTGCAATTTAAATAATGGGAGAAGGTATTGGAAGGAGTCATGGCAATACGCTTGGATGGCTAAGCAGGAGGCTAAGAACTCTGGGTATTCAAGTGATGGTGTTCCTATGAGTTTTAAATAAGGATAGCTAAGATCCTGAAGTTCAAAACTTCTTGACATAGAAGATAACTAATAACTGTGCAGCTTAAATTAATTCTAGTTAGGTGTCTATTTTATTTTCTGTGAACATTCCTAATGGATGATTTTGAATATAACAGATGTTATCAGGAAGTTGAATTAATGGAGCTCCTATGTGTGGTTAGTAGGTATTGATGATTAGATCAGGTTACAGTGTCACAGAAACATGAGTCCTAGTGTTTAACACTGAAAAAAACATTAGGGAAGAGTGAATACTATAAGGTACCTGAAGAGGGTAGAATTGGTCTAAAGAGGCAAATAGTCAGCCTCTATTGATCCTCCCATTTGAAAATTCAACCTCAGTACGTGAACTGGGCAAGGGGCTGAAGATTAAAACACACAAAGACTCACAGAGACAGCACAGACAGAGACACATACCTCTAGTCACTGGTAAAAGAAGCCCTTTATTAAATAGCTCCACAGAGGCTTATATACCCAACACACTCAGGTGGGCCAACAGGTGAAAGTCTCATCCCCTGATCCTTAATCAAGGCCAAGGCAAAACGTGCTCAGGAAGCAGAGCTGAACACAGCTTTCAGTAGCTCAAATTAGAAGGTCACTAGCAGGGGCTCTCCTGTATAGCTATATATAGCACATTGACATATACAAGAAGATAAGTATTGTTTTCTAGCAGCTGGAGGCCAGGACACTAAAATGGTCCCAACATGTACTGTATTTTTAATAAATAAATGAAAAAATGTGATTTTTTTCTGCAAAATTTCATGATTTTGAATGCTAGTGTGATATTTAATTTATTTATTCCTCAAAATTTGAATTTTTAAATAAATCATAAATGCTACATGATGGAGGAGTTAATTTCATTGGTTAATAAAGAAACTGCTTTGGCCCATTTGATAGACAAGCCCTTAGGTGGGTGGAGTAGACAGAACAGAATGCTGGGAGTAAGTGAGGCAATTGCCATGCCTCTCCTTTCTGAGTCAGACGCGATGGAGCAAGCAGCCAGGTCAGACATGCTGAATCTGTCCCGGTAAGACTGTGGTGCTACACAGATTACTAAATATGGGTTAAGCAAGATATGAGAGTTAGCCAAGAAGAGGCTAGATATAATGGGCCAGGCAGTGTTTAAATGAATATAGTTTGTGTGTTGTTATTTTGCGGCATAAGCTAGCCAGGCGGCCAGGAGCCGGGTGGCAGGAATGCAGCCCGCAGCTCCTCACTACAGCTACAGTATGCACATGTATTCTGAGAAGTGGGACTGACCATGCCACCCATGGAATATTTCAAGTTGTGGTTAAAAAGAGCTCACTAAACTAATAGCAGTTTTATGAACTGGATTGGTGATATGCTATAAGACTTTATAGCAATATTAAACTGTAGTGAGAGACTGCTCATTCATTCCCAGGTGCCCAGACCCAAACAATCACACAGAAATTATATTGATTACAATGCTGCTTACCCAATATTTTAGACACATTCCTGGCTAACTCTTTTACCTTAAATGAACCCATTTCTATTAATCTGTGTATTTGTGTATTAGGCTCTGGTCTACCAGTAAGGTATTAGGCTGTGGCCTACTGATAAGACTCTGGTCGTCCAGTGTCTTTCTCCATTGGCAGCTACATGATATCTCCCTGACTCTGCCTACTCTCTCTCTTTATCTCTTCCAGCCTATTCTGCCCTGCCATGGGCTGAAGCAGCTTTTTATTAATAAAACATATTCACAGAATACCATACAGAGGGGAATCACACATCATCTCCCCTTTTCTAACTAAATAAAAAGGAGGGATTTAACTTTAGCAAAATAAATTATAAATACAAAACAGTTATAAAGCAAAAACTACAGTTACAATATTTTGTCTGTTTACATTTAGCAATTAAAGAAAATATCATCTATGCTATCTTTGTGAGTCTAAAGTTTCATATCTGAGTTTTTTATTATAATGAAGGAAAACTATAACTATAGATATCTGTCTTCAACTCTCCAAAAACCCCAGAAGGATATATTACCCAAGTAAGCAGGAAGTACCCTGTAAGTAAGTTCCAAAGTACTAGAATTTACAGAGACTTATCACTGCCTGGACAGGTGTAGGAGGTCCTCTATGTGTTGCTTTCATTGGTTAGTAAAGGAACTGCTTTGCCCTGTAGCCAAGTTTTAGGGAAACAGAGCTAGGTGGGGAAAATTAAATGGAGTGCTGGGAGAAGAAAGGCAGAGAGAGAGATGCCATGGAGAAGCCAGAGTTAGACATGTCAAATCTTTGACAGTAAACCACTGCCACATGGCAATAAACAGATTACTAGAAATGGGTTAAACTAAGATATAAGAGTTAACCAATAAAAAGTTATAGCTAATTGGGCCAAGCAGGGATTTAATAAATACAGTTACTGTGTAATTATTTTGGTTCTAAGCTAGCTTGGTGGCTAGGAACAAACAAGCAGTCTGCTCCTACAGACAGTCACCCAAAGTTTTTTTGTAACATTAGGGTATCAACCTTCAGCCTACAGGCCCTTAGCAGACTTTTCCATGAAGCAGGAAATTTGAAAGACTGTTTCGCCTATATTGGCAGAGTTCATCAGTTGCTTTCTGCTTTGTCCTTCAGAAAAATGTCTGTCAGTTTCTTCTATGAGTATCCTGTCTTTTGAAAAATTCAGTAGTCACTTTTCTGTGGGTCCTGCATGTCTAGTTCATACAGCATACCATAAAGCAGTCCAGGCAAGAACAGTTGCTTGTCCAAATGGCCAGCCTTGTCACATCAAAGGGAAATTCCATAATGAGTTTTTCATTGCCCATCATCCTCTTTAAGTAAATTGGTATACTGCCAGAAGCAGACAAGTCTCACTGTTGAGAAAAGTCTAAGTTCTTAAAACATTTTGAATGCCATATTGTACAGGTCTTTAAAGGGTTGAATAATACCTACCCATTTTAAATATATCCCTGTACATTTAGAAAAATTTTGCCAACATGACCACAAGTTTGACTATTAAAAATTACCATCTATTAATCTGTAATTTTAATTACACATTACATTTTTAAATGAGCTCCACAGACAGAATTCCTTAAACAAGAGGGGAAATACATATGCACAGTTTTACAAATCAACCTTAAATTTGTATCACTAGACCAAAATCTGTACCAGTGTAAAGTATTCATTTCTATATCACATCCTTCTTTAAATAAAAGCAAACATTTATAAACAATCATTTTGGGAATTTGGGCATAGTTTTTGAGATTACTTCTTGTTGATGGTTGGGCAAAGTATTCGTCGGGTTCATGGAAACTTATCAGGTGGGTCTAGTTCTATCAAACCACATTAGCCTGGTAGGAATCCACAGGCTCTCGTCTACTGTGGAAACAAAAGTAGAACCTCTTTTCCAAAGCAACATACCCTCCAACCCAAATTTTGAAGTAAAGATACCTTTCTTTTGGTTTAACTGAGCAGTACCCAGAATCAAATGTCTCTCTGTAGTCAAAAATTCAAAGAAACCACAATAATATGCATAATTCAGACTATCTGTGATATTCCATCTCTATATGACTTTTTCCTTTATTACTTTTCAATATTTATATTATTATCTTTATTCCTTGAATCTATCACTTTCTGTACTCTTTTTTTCTCTTTGTCTTAAGCCCATGTATACTTATCTAACACTTAACCCATAAAGAGTTCTTTTTCATCTAAATCTGTCTTTATTGTATATCTGTAATCATTTTCTGAGCAGGAGGGCATTTTTTAAAAAAATGCTAAGTGGGCATGGCTAAGAACCACTCTGTGGCTCTGCCTGTTTGCCCAAACAAGTCCAACATGGTGAAAGCATGTCTACCAATTACTTCTGTGTGTCATACTCACTACCCTCCCCAGCTCTAGGGTCACAGCGGGTCTATGTTGCCATTAAGAAATTTTTAACACATTGTTCACAGACCCCATTTATGTGCTCCATACCAGCACAAACCAGGAAGCTGGCTCTTAAAGGAGCCTCACAATTTCTGCTGCTAATGCTGAGTCAGAAGGTCAGAAACTGTCCCTCTGCTTGCCTCTAGTAAATAGAGCCCGCCCAAGAAAATGCTGCCACTAAGAATCCATGCTTAACTCTGTTCTTTTGTGTCTATAATTCCTTCATAAGCTCTCTTGAGTTTTATATTGATATAGTTGGCCCCACATTGGGTGACATTTTGTAGTATGAGACTGCTCATTCTTTCCCTGGCACCCAGACCCTAATAATCACACAGAAACCATATTAATTACAAAAGCTGCTTAGGCATATTCCTGGCTAACTCTTATATCTTAAATGAACACATTTCTATTAATCTGTGTATGCTGTGAGGCTTTGCCCTACCAGTAAGGTTCAGGCATTATAACATCTTTCTTCTTTGGCAGCTACATGCCATTTCTTTGAGTCTGCCTTCTCTCTGTATATCTCTTCAATCTGTATTCTACCCTTCCATAGGCTAAAGCAGCTTCTTTATTAGCCGTAGGTAATAAAACATATTCACAGCATACTGAAGTGAATCCCACATCATTAAACAAATATCACAAATAACCAAAGCTAGCATATTGCCATATACAAGAAGATAAGTATTGTTTTCTGGGCCACAAATTTTCTAAGCCCATGACAAAGATGTTTTGATTATTTCATTTTGATTTGTGTGTATCTCTTTTTTAAGCTCTTGGTTGATTATACCAAATTATATGAGTTAATTTTCTGTGTCAGAACAAATATATGTTAAGGAAAATCAAAGTTTTTTTTGTTGAATGTCTGCAGAAAATTCCGTGTCTAACAGATATTTTTAAACTCAGTGTGAAAGAAAAGTGAAAGTATAATGATCCAAACGTTGAGTTTTGGTGCTGGACTGAAGAAATTGAATCAGTCCAGTCTTTGCTAAATGTGGAGTTCTCAAAAGCTCAAGAAGGCTTTGATCTTCTCCTCTTTACTGTAGGTGTTTAATGACCATTTACAGAAAATAATATTATAAATGAAACATTGATCCAAAGTGACCTGTTGGAAACTGGACTGTTTAAAAGAGTATTGTCTTGCCTTAAAGTCAGTTATAGTTGTATTTATGGTTAGGAACTTTTTTGAGGTCCTAGATTCAGCATGGGTGGAAAATTTTGAGTATAATTAAATCCAAGTTTAAAATTCTGATGCAGAATTCCTCAGCTGACAGTTTCAAACCAGAGCATTTAGCCTTGTTAAAAATTGATTTTTACACAGCTAAGAAGTTGATTTATTTTTGTTCCCTTTTACCACTTTTTCAAAATGGAATGAAAATGAAGTGTTATATGAAATTCATGCAGGACATCAGTTCTGTATTTTGGCAACTCTGATTCCTTTGGTTATTTGAATATGATATAGTGATCCTATATTGCTGTTGTTTCAAAAAGTTAAGTTTCTTCTGTTTGAGATATAAAGTATGTTAAAACTCATTGACAGGGTGCCTACATACCATATTGATTTTATAATTTGCTTCTTAAATTAAGGTTTAGCATGATATGCTTCAGCATCACTAATGTTGGCTATTATTAGGTCAAGTCAATATATTTTCTTAGTAGTTATTATCATACATTCTTTTTGATACTGTCTCCTCTTTTGTTAAATTACCTAAAACACAGACTTAGTTTCATTTTCATCAAAAGTATATGTTGAATATAATCTGTTCACTTTTTAGAGGCTGTTTCTTTTTATTTTATGTTTACGAGTATTTGCCTGCATGCATATTTGTGCAGTATATGCATGCAGTGCCAGTGATTGCCAGAAGAAGGTGTTAGATTCTGTGGGAGTAGAGTTATAGAGTGTTGTGAGCAACCATGTGGGGTGTTGTAAAAGCAGTCTGAGCTCTTAACCTCTGAGACCTTTCTTCAGGTCCTCATGTTTTCTTGTGTCGTTATGGGAATTCATTGTTTACATTTTGGGATCATTGTTTTCATTTGCTGCACATCTGTTTAAAGATTGTTTAATTTTACAATGTGAACTCTTTATAATGTAATTTAAGATATTTATATATTAAGAATTACAAGTCAATAGTAATCCACGTTTTTCCTACTTGACATTTTGGTTAGTCAAATTATCTAAATGCACAGAGATTGTATCCCACATAGATAGGTAATTTTCAAACACTTCAAAGAAATGTAGAATATGGCATTTAAATAACTCACAATTCTGTTGACACAAGACACAATTGCTCCTGGAAGCAATGATCTATTCCCAAGAGAATTTGGGCACTGAAGACACCCCACGTGGAGCTTGTTTTCTTCTTGGCAAAACTGGACTTTGGGCAAAGAACTGCTTTTGCATTGACTCCAGACAAAATGCATGCTATACAAACTGGACAAGTATGACACAAAGAAAAACAAGTACTGAACCTTTCCAAGACAGGGTAGGACAGTTTTTTTGAGTATTCCTGCCTCTGAAAATGAACTTTCAAATACTCTAGGCCTTATCCAAAGTTAGTTGCCACAGCATTGCAAATAAAATTTTGGTTGATTATGCTGTCTTTGTCATTTCTTGCACTTTTTCAAAGTTGCTTATTTGCACTTCCTGATTACTCAGGTAATATTATTTTCCTTCTCAGGTCTTTGATGGAGTTGAAGACTAGATTGTCATAGATACTTTTTCTTATAACTTAGTTAAGATATTTTAGTACAAGACTTAGACTACTTCGGATAAGATGACTATTGAAATAATCTCTATTATTTGCTAATTACCTTAGATTAAACATTTAGCATGTGTTCCTTGCTTGATGTTGTTTATGTTGGTTGTAGTTCTATTTTTGTGTATATTTTTTCCTTTTCCTTTTCTGGGCAATACTTGATAATTGTTCTTATTATGGATATAATTTTATTGTAGGTTTAGCACCCTCTTACTTAGACAAAAGGGGGATGAGTTGTGGGAATTCATATATCCAATAGCCTTTTAGATACCAGCTCATTAGGTCACGGTCTATGGTACTGTAAGCACAGACGGGAAGCATGCTTGACCTATTTTTCCTATGCTTGGTTGATGGTCTGAGTTTGGTTCACAGATGCCAGCCCATGGAACAGAGGAATACAGCAGCTCTCTTATTTTAAGTGTTCCTCAATAAATATTTGTTATCCTTTATTATGGGCTCTCATGGACTTTTCTTTAATTATGAACATTATGATAGCAATCCTGCTGAAAATATTCTTTAAAAGCCACCGACACATGGAATTCTCGCCTCTGTGTTCTGTTTGTGGGATGAAGGAGAGTACTACCAGCACAGGAAATACCACATATGGGCAGGTACTTGGAGTCTGAGATAGACTCCCTATTGGGAATTTGAACTGAAAACTGAAAAATCATTTAGAAGGGGGCTAAAATTGAAAAACTCTGGGAGAAAGAATTAGAATAAGAATATTTACAAATCAAACAGCAGGAGGCAAAATTCTAAGCATGTGCCTGCTACAGAGTAGAAATGATGATGTCTGTTGGTACCTGTGTGAATAGGCACAGACAGGAGTGCAGTTGGCAGTTAATCAAGTTCAGACAGCACCAGAACACAATTGATAACATTCTGTCATTTCATTTTTACCTTAGCACCAAATATGCACTAGTACTGTATCTTTGAGGTTAGCATCTCACTCATCTCACTGGATTTCTCTATTACTTTATTTCTTGTTCTAAAGGGGGACCGAATGCAATATTTTTGAGATAAAAAATTAATTTTCAAGTAAAATTTATTTTTATCCCTGTAGTATTTTAATGTGAGCACTGTATTGAATACCGGGCATAATGATCAGAGGAAAATTACATATCAGAATATTTCATTTACTTTTCCCAACAATTTGTATCACCTACTAATGTCGACAGATGTGTGTAGGCTCTTGTTCCATCTATTTAAGGTAACAATTATCAACTGGAAATAAAGAAATCTATTAATCTATAAGCACACGATAATGGATACTCAAAAACACTGAGACAATGGTTTTTTCTCTTATTGAATTTGGGTCATGTTTTGATAATATGCCTATATTTTAGACTGTCATGGTTTTCTTAAAACAATTATATTTTCTATTGAATAATATAGTACTATATTGCATCAAAAAATTCAAATGATTAATAGTATGAAAAAAAGAGAAATTGTGACTGGAAGAAAATCTTCATTGAATGAATTAAGAAAGTTCTCTTTTCTTTCTGTATTTCACATGTAATAATGTTATCTTTCAAAAAGTCAGTTGAAAGAGGTTGCTTCTGTAGACTTTTGGTGTCATATTAACTGTTTGAAAATGTGAAGAAGACAAACCATACACTAGAGATGTCTTTGAAGGGTTCATCTTCACAGCTAAGAAGAAATAGTGGCTTTTACCTTCCTTATTTATTGCACAAGGCAGAGGAAAGAGTGGCTGTTGTTGAGCACCAAGCGCTGCTGAGATTTGCTGTAATCACACAAACAAACAGGCTTAAGCTTTTGAAATGACCTTTCAAAGGGCAGGCATTCAATTTTGACAAATATAACCAACAGCAGGCTTGATGTGAAAATGTAAAATTTTAAAACCCTATAATTAGGCAGCTTATTTTAAAAACAGGCGATGAGAGGCACAGGTGGCTCTTACTTTAAAAGCTAGGCAGAATTGCAGAACGAGTAAAAAACCTAACAACGGCAAGCAGCAAGGTGCTTTCACAGACTGGCTATAAATCGCCATCCTTTGTTCATTCACCATTTGTGGGAAACAAGAAGTAAAAAGCTGTCAGTCTTTCCTTTCAAGAAGCGTGTTGCCTATCTTATTTCAGGTAGGCAAATATATGTTCTAATGAACCTTTGCTCCAAGAACTTAATTGCACAGGAGTATGGACCAAGTATTGACACATTATTTTTTTTCGAAAGTCTTATGCACATATGCAAACACAGATGTAAATTGCTGTGCTGCTGCTCATGCCAGCACTCCTGCTCCCATTATGTCCCGACAAGTTACAAACAGCTAACGTCCTGGAAAGTGGCATTTGTTTCTAGTAGTGGCCATCACATTCAACTCTCAGACTCATAGTGTGATGATATTTATGCAAGTAAGATATTTGGTTTTTTTTTTTTTTTTTTTGTTCCTGCTTTCCTGTTTTTGAAAATTTCCTGCATGAATACAATGTACTTGATCACATTCATCTTCTATGACTCTCTCCTGTCTCCCTCCAAACTCTACTGAATTTCCAAACTAGTCCCCATTTTGCTTCCAGTTTTTTCTTTCCTAAAAAGGAATAGGTCTGTGCAGGTAGCCCTCGCTGTTACATGCTCTTGATTGCTGTTGTATACTGAAGACAGTGTTTCACAGAACTTCCTCTGTTTTCCAAGTCTTATAATCTTCCTACTCTTTCTTCTGTGATGTTCCCTGGGCCTCAGGTGAGGTGATACAAATGTCCAATTTAGAATTGAGTATATAAGGGTCATCTGTTCTTCGCACTTTGACTAGTTAGAAATCTCTTTATTAACTTTCACCCACCACAAAATGATGCCCCTCTGAGCACAGGTGAGAGAAGCACTAGTGGATATATAAACATATATTCTTTTTAAATAAAATTATTTCATGTGCTGGTGTGGTGCATTGGTGTGAAGGTGTCAGACCCCTTGGAATTGGAGCTACAGACAGCTGTGAACTGCCATGTGGGTGCTCGGAATTGAACCTAGTCCTCTTAAAACGCAGCTAGTATTTTTAACCATGGAGCCATCTCTCCAGCCCCAAACATATATACTTAAAAGGCTGTTTAACTACAAGACCATTTAACCAAATAAAAATAGTAGGTTGCCTTGTCCCCAAGGGCCTGTGAATTTCCAAGTCATTTGCCCACAATTATACTATCCCTCTTGTGGAGAGGAGCCCAAGTTCAATCAGTGAGCAGCTGGTTATTTCCAAAACAGCTATACCACTGTTAACCAGTGGGTTAATCTTTTGTGTAGGTCTCTTATAGCATGAAATGTCCCTAGATAGATAAGACAACTGATAGTACTTTCTGGCTCCATGAAAGCCAGGTGGCAAGAAGGGAGTTCCAGCTCGGTTGCATGCCTACTCTATATCTCCAATCCAAAATATATGGTGTCTTCAGCAATAGAGTATTGCCATCCAGCTTTTGTGGTGGTGGGGGGTCAAGAATACTAGTAATAGTTTGTACTGTTATGGAAGCTTCTGTTGTCTTTCTGGCCAATAACTCATAAGAAGGTATTCTGTGCCTGTCCTTGGGATTTAGGTTTAAAGTTTATAGAGCTTCTGGGAGGAGAAATATACAACCACACAGGCTACTTCCGTTCAAATGCTATTAATTTAATTACATTATCTGGTTTACTTATAAAGTAGTGATATTTTTCATACATCATTTCCTGCCCCTATTCATCGACTTTTTCACTAACAACTGGGTATGATAATTTTATTGAAGGAGTATTTTTTTAAGAAATCACATGGTATTTTCCTGATGAACAGGAAGGCTAGAGATTAAAGATAAGGAAGAGTGGGAGTGTATAAGATATAAAGTTTGTGTTCCTAAAATATTCTTCGTTCTCTTGCTTAGATTGTTTTTCTATGGTGGTTATTTATTTCCTTAAATTTTTCTTCTGATATTTTCTTCCCCAGATGATGAGTCAAAAGTTATTAGAGAAATAGTATGCTTTTGAAATGTGTGTGTGTGTGTGTGTGTGTATTTGTGTATGTTGGGGACATGTATGTGCCACAGTTCGATGTGAAGTTCAGATTACAACTGGTGGGAGTAAATTCTTTTTCCTTCGATCATGTCATACAGGAGATCAAACTCAGGCCATCAAACTTGGTAGGAAGTACCTTTACATACTGAGCCAACAAGATAGCCCAGACCTCAATGATGTGTTTGATTATCATTAACTTTGGATTCTCCTTCATGAATGTTGTCTTCTAAATAAAGGACTATATAATTTTCTTATCTGAGAGGTTGAACTCAACCCTAATTAAAGAAAAAGACCCTATTTTTTTCTGAGCAAGAACACGGAAGGGTTCTCCTCAGACACCTACCTACAACAAATTAGGATTTTATGAATGTCCTAGACATTTGTTTGTTGCCCTTCATAGGTAGATAGTTTTTTGCTAGCATGTGAGGCTATCAATAGGAAGCTAATCTGTTTGATCTCTTAAAGTGAATGATTTCAAGGACACCTGCTTATGTGGAACACTCTTCTGTATCAAATTGCTTTTATTAACTTATTTTATAAATTGAAAGACTCAGTAGCATAGAAAGTTTAATGACTTTCCAACACTGCTCAGCAACACTTGCTCATTGTCAAGATAAAGTAGACTTCTGAAACTGAATGAAATGCTTAACAATCAGGTAATTGTGTCAGTGCATTTTATGCTCTGGCCTCTTATGGGCTCCGTTATATTTTATGTGGTTGCTTGCTTCTTTCAGCTGGCCACACTTCAAAAGCACCAGCACTCTGGAGCAGTAGCTCTGGGAGTGGCACCATCAACCGTATTTGGCTCATCATTGACCTGGAGACCCTGGCGCTGTACAGTAGTCCATCCATACAAATGTGCCTGTGATTGACCCACAAAATGCACTCCCTCAGTGAGGGCTGCTATTCAGCTGACTGAATGAGTTAAATGGCCAGAAGTCGTGATGTGTCTTTAGAAATCTACACTCTATTTTTCTTTTTCAAAACTATGAACTCTACTTGTCAGAATAAAGAATTTTCTTTCCATTTGCAAGATTTCTCACTCTGATTTCCCCATGTCTCTTTTCTGGTACATTAGCCTTGGATGAGCTGTAAATGGGATAATATGGAACACAGAGGCATATGCTATGCAAGAGAGAAAGCAGGAAGGCTGATCCCTTCCACAGCCATCTTCTAATGACATGTGCACTCTTCCAGGTGGCCAGCCCAGTCATGAGTCCTGCCACTTAAGACACTGCACTCTTCCAGCTGCTAGTTCCTCTGTCATTCCTACTGTTGCATGCAGCAACAGTGTGACAGGGCAGTGTTGACAGAATCTCTCTTACCTCAGCAGTAAAAGCAAGCAAAACAGTTACATGATGAATGGATCAGAGCCGCGTCTTATCTCTCCTTGAAAAGAAATGCCGTCTTGCCCCCTTTTCTTCAGACAAATGAGGGTGAAATAAGGCAGACCTGACATTGTGGGAGAGAGATGAATCAAAGGATTTTCTTTTGTTTCAATCAATACGAAGTGCTGCTTTGACATATGTTATCCACTGGGAGAGCAGAGCCCGAGTTGTCATAAAGTAATTAGAGTCTAGTTCGGGGAGCATTGTACATGCCCTTCAACCAGATACCACAGGTAGTTAAGCCTCTTTTGTATGCCTTTGTGGCAGGGACCTTAATTCCTCGTGGTGATGGAGATGTGCCCACAGATGTTTTCTGCAGCTGCCTCCCAGCAGGGGCCCTTCTTACTATCTGCTTCTGCTTGCTGCCTGTCTCCTTTCTTAGTTATCCTTGTCATCTGATCTGGTTTCTCCAGTGAACTTTTCTGTTGCTCTTTTGTCCCTCGCACCTGCCTTGGAGGCCCTTGGCTCAGAATTAACCTTATTTCCTCTTCCTCTTTGGACCTGCAATCTGGCAAAAGTACTACCTTCTCCTTTACAGATTTTTTTTTGTTGTTGTTTAAAACTCTCTTTTGAGGAATATTTTAAATGTCTTACCACAGTAAGTATATATTTGAAGATTAAGTTTGTTAATTAGAGGAATCAACAAGCAAGAATATACAAAAATAGAGGTTCTGTCCCTAAGTTAATTTATCTATTATGTGATAACAACATGCTTCACCTAATGCACCTGTTTATTTAGTTAGTACTTTCTCCCAGAAATAATGTGCTAACCTTGATTTCAGAATGATCTTTATGATCTTTATTGAAACAATTAATAGAATATTAATTTAGCATTAAAGTAAAATTTGGCAACTCAGTACTGGAACTGTGTTTTGGATTTGGGGCGGGGGAGTAGTTGTCCTGTAGACAAAATGATACTATAACGTATACATATAGAATTCTATTTTATTCTCTTCTATTCTTTTATTTTATTCTGCTCTCTGTATATGGAATTTGTCACATGGGATGAAAATGTTTGCTTCAAAACTCTCGGACTGTTATAACAATCCAAGTGCCAGTTATGGGAAAACTCAGGTTGTTGTTCATAGAAAATGAGTCTTTCAAAAACAATATTGGCCATTGACATTGATTGCCTCCGAGAATTTGAATGTAAGACTATTTTCGGACACAGAACTTGGCAGAAT
The DNA here is from genome assembly GCF_950005125.1 of Chionomys nivalis. Classification (NCBI taxonomy): domain Eukaryota; kingdom Metazoa; phylum Chordata; class Mammalia; order Rodentia; family Cricetidae; genus Chionomys; species Chionomys nivalis. Next base: position 98,530,863 of record NC_080087.1, on the reverse strand, counting down.
TGAGCTAGAACTGGTACAAAACCTCCTCCCTGAGAACTGGCCCTCATATAACAGGAGGTGTTATGAAGGTTGACCACGGTAGAGAAAAATCAGTCCAGTAAAGTTGTAAATTCTTCAAACCATAATAATTACTGAACGGCATGCTATTTGCATGGTTTAGTTGTGACACCTTCAACTCAGGGTAAGCAAGATTTCCCTAATTGCACTTAAGGCCCACTCAATAGGTGAGAATTCATTCCTGATACTGGAAACTGAGTCAATTACCCATGGCTGTAGTGGTGGTAGATCTGAAAGGGGAACCTACTGCCATTTTAGTAAGACATTATAATCCTTAATAACTTCTAACTTACCTTTATGAATACAGGTAAATGTAGCTCTTATTCCTCATCAAAGAGGTCTGATTTTTACACTACATAAAACCTTTTTCAGAGACTCACAACTGGCCGAAATATAGAGAATAAGGGACTGTGGGGAGCCCATTCCCAACTGATATAGCTTTATTCGAATACATATGCCTTAGATGTAGACACAATCACAGAAGAGACGGTGGACATATTTTTAAGAACTTGAGGCCTGGGATATCAGTGGCTAGGTAGTGTCCCCTAGGAGATACAGGATAAATGCACCCACAAAATTTCAAAAATATTGTTTCCTGAACAAATCTGGCAAAAATGACAATATAAGTTAGCATGCCAACATGGACACAGGAAATTTCCCGAGGTCCCATCTCCTGATCAGTAACTCTCAACTGTGAGTCGTGACCCCTTTGGCAAACTTCTAGCTCCAAAAATATGTATATTACAATTCATAACTGTAGCAAAATTACAATTATGAAGTAGCAACAAGAATAATTTTATGGTTGGAGCCATCACAACATGAGGTATCTATATTAAAGGGTCAGAGCATTAGGAAGGTTGAGAAATGATACACTAGATCAAGAGCTACAGGTGGTCGAAAGATGCTGTCAGATACAGAAGTCTCCTCTTCCAGTGATGAACTTTCACATGGGATATCCAGTTCCATTTGGTTACCCCTGACACAGATACATATGAGCATTATCAAGTGGGCTCAGTAGGATGCGTTTGTGTGTATGTAAGTATATATGTATAGCTATATAATTATGGATAATTAAAGAAAAAAACTATGAATTTGGGATGGGAGAATGAGGCATGGGAAAGTTATAGATTAAGTGCTGTGTGAAAAGTTCTCGGGAAAAAAAAGGAAAACATTCAAAGTGAAAATATCTACTAAATTTGGAGGTGTTGATTCTGTGGTTATTTTGGATTAGTTTTTATCTTTTTGTCAGTACATTTTGTCTTGTTAACAATAATTTGGTTGATCTTTCAGTTGTAATTTAATGGGGGAAGAAAGTCACAAGTATGAATGAAGATCAGAATTGTCCAGTAAATACTTCAAATGTTGGAGAGCATTTTTGATAGTTATATTTTTATGTTCAAACATATTTGGCTAACATATCTATTTGTGTCCACTATGGTTATCACATTTTCCTTGTAACATTGAGCAATATATTACTGAAGATGTTTGTGAGCCAGTATGAATTATCCTACCTTTGTTTTTGACATTGAGGATGGAAGAGAATAAGAGATAATTATAATTATGTTTTTTCACCCAGAAATCTTAATACAAACACACCTTTAACCACTTAATTGGGTGACTTTATTTGGGAAGGAGAAATTAGCACACTTTATCAATAAAGACCATTCCAAGCGCAGACAAAATTTAATGAAGATTCATTAAACTATTTTAAAGTAGTTGGGAAAGTGTTTATGTGAAAAGGTCCTTTAGAAGTACTTGGGTGGAAGTGTGCACAATTTCAGATAGGAGCCCCTCTTTGAAATCATTACGCAGATGCTAAAGCACCATCAGAACCACTCATCTATGGAGGGCATGAGCGACTTGAGTGGAATGAAGTGAGCAATGCTCTCTAAGCTAAAGAATTTTTTTTCCTTTTACATCAGATTTCATCTAATTTATAAGGTTATAAAGCAAAGTTTCAAAGTTTGTTTCTGCCCAGAGGGTTTTTTTTTTTTTTGAGTCCTTATCTCCTGTGCTGTTTTTTTTTTTTTTTTTGAGTGGGCAGTCATGACAGTTTCGAACAGTGATAATCTCATGAGATTACATCTCCTAGTGAGCTCCTGGTTCTGTGTAATCACAATCCATAATGTTTACATAATGACAGCTGTGTTTAACAACAGTTCCCTCAGAATCTCCCTGTCAATATATAGCACATATTATATAAATATTCTCAATGCAGGAGCTTTCTGCACTTATGCTACAAAAATTGGTTATGATGTGCTGTATACATATAATATGTATTAATATAGTTCTAAATATACATTAACATATTATTAATGTTTAAGATGGAAAACAAGCATTTTTGTTGCTAGAAGTATTTTCTTAAACATATTTTATGAGAAAACTACTAAAGGATTTTTAGTAGAAAGATAAGGAAAAGGTACAAGATGCAAAGAAGAAATCACTTGGGGTGAATATTAGGACATCTCTCTTTAAAGATCACTTAGAGTGCAGTAATGATTCAATAGCATAATGCAATGAGAAGCATGTGAGCAAGTGGAACACAAGCCATCTCTGTCCAATGTGGTACTTACTGGAGTACCACAACATTTTCTTTTCCCATAAATGAAGGTAGAGAACTTGTTCATTGTCTGTTTTTTTTTTTTTTCTGAGACAGGGTTTCTCTGTAGCTTTGGAGTCCATCCTGGAACTAGCTCTTGTAGACTAGGCTGGCCTCGAACTCCCAGATATCCACCATCTCTGCCTCCCAAGTGCTGGGATTAAAGGCGTACACCACCACCGCCTGGCAGGTACTTGTTCATTGTCATTGCAAGGAAGCTATTTACTTTCCTCTGGCATTGCCTGTATGAGGCCCTTCATATATGGGTTATTCCTAGGATGTTCCTGTTATGAAAAGATGTTCCACATGTATGCCATTAGAAATTGGAAGTTAAAACAAAACAATGGCAAAGCACTGCACACCCGTGCATATGACACATATCTGAACCACTAGCGCCTTCATATGTATGGAGATTAATAGGACCAGTCATTTATGGCTGATGGTACAGTTGCTTTGGAAGATCACTGGGCAATTTCTACCACATAAAATCTACCCACATAATTTCGCAGTCAGACATTTTCTTTTTCACCCAAATCAGTCAAATCTGCATGTGCACACCAATATCTATAGTAGTTGCTTTCACAAGACTTGGAAGTAACCAAAATGCTTTTCAGTAGGTGAAGGACAAATAATAAATCACAGCCCATCTAGACAGTGGACTATTATTCAGTGTTAAAAGTAAATAAACTATTTCTAATTAAGAGCCTTTTTTTCACCAATGTTTTGTTTTATTGTTATGCTAGACAATAATATAAGTCTTGATACTTAATTTGTCTTACTCGGGAAATACATTTGAATTTAAAAAGAGAAAAAATTCTTCATTTTTAATAAACTTGATGAATTTTCCATTTTCCAGCTTGATAAGTTGAGATTAATATCTCCGGCACATTCATCCCCTGGAGTTAACATAAGTATGTACATCTCATCCATACGTTCTTCAGCAATGTTTGAATGGTTTCATGATCCAGCCTCAGACCACTTATGAGTTTTGTACATTGGACAAACTACAATCTTAATTTTCATATCTTCATTTGTAAAATGGCCTTATGATTAGTGATATGTCATGTGACCATGATGACTAAGTTGGGAAATCCTATGCATGCCTTTTAATATCAGTTGATGTCTCTTGTGATGTTGTCCTTGTCCAGCAATCTCAGATATTCTGATATATTATCTGCCAAAATACATTGTTTGCTGATGTTAACATGAGGCCATCAACCTTTATCATATGATTAGCATGATATCGAAAAAGAGACCCCTTTTTGGAATTGAAGTTTTAAATCAATTACACATTAAGCAATAGTTTACGCGACTTACTTTATGAGAATTTGCCATATTTCCTTGGGGTCAGACCAAATGGCTTAATTGATTTCTCTGTGCCCCATAAGGTCAGCTGGTTAATGACAGTAAACCACTTAATCACGGCAGAGTCATAGGTCATGTTTCCCAGCTCGCTTCTATTTGACTGAAGATTTGCCTTTTGTTTTCTCTTTTCAACCTTTGTTCTCTGTTGAGTCACATCTCAAATGACTGCTTCTTAGTCACCCTGACAACACTTGCCATGTCTGCTCAATTGTGTGCATGGAAACTTTCTACATTTTTCTCATGACACATTGCTATAGCTGTTGACATTGCACATGCCGAATGAATCAACGTAAATATTTGGGTTAAGAAGAGGATTCTAACAAGACTCAGAATTAATTCTCTAATGCAAACTCAACTAATAGTGAACACGTTTAGTTCCTTGGCTTTTTAAGACTGAAAATCTTTGATGGATGTCTAGAAAAGTACATACTTCGATATTTGAGTTCACCCAATCTTTTTTTGACCTTTCTTCACAAAAATATCATGGCTACTTCATGATAAACTTTGGAATCCTCTGTTTCGAGAAATGTAAGAAATATCAATCTAACTATGAAAGCTGAAGAAAATAGACATGACAGAAGATTTCATCAAGAAATTTTGCTTTAATCTACATAGACCATCCCACTTTATCACCTAAACTTGTGTTATCTCTTCAGTCTATTGTTGTTCAGAGGTTCTACAATTTATCTTGTGTACATTATATTTTTTTCACACATGATAGAAAGGACTGGGGATGTTAACAGCTTTGTCTATTGGTCATGTCTTATATAGCTTCAGCGGTAGATGCACTTCAGAAACATCCATAATTCTCAGAAGCATTTGTGTATCAAAGGTCCATGCTATACTCCATGAGTTCCAAAATGAGGAGAGGAACACTGGAAGAAAAGTTTAACAATTCCTTTCAGTACTTTCAACTATCTCTTGAGTTTGACAGTCATCACTTAGCTGAAGGTTTGGCAGAAAAAAATACCAGAAGTTGGTTTTTCAAATCCCTTGTCACTAAAAACACAGATTAGAAACTGATATAACACCCAGGTCACATTAAACAAGTCGTGTTAGCTCTGGCAAGAATTCTACATAGAATGTGACAGATCAAGTTAACGAGATTTCTACATTCTTGATGCTTTGGTTAGTGCATATTGGGGAGAACTCTGCCCTTAGAGGACATCTAAGGAATTATAGCTGTGCTGCATTTCTACAATGATTTTGACAAGCAGCTGACCTGTTTTAGGTTTTGATTTTTACTTCATTGAGTTGTGATTAAAAAAATAAGACTGTGATTGGATTTTGTGGCATAACTTAAACTTTCTGTTTATAGTATATTATATAGATTTGACCATTCCAAAGTTGAAAATCTAAGAATAAAATTCTTAGTGACATTAATCTTGCCTTACATCAAAAATTTCCTGGGGACAGTTTCTGTGTGTTGCTCACAGCTCTGTCTCTAGATGTTTTATTCATTCACCATTGTGTCTGGACATCCAGCATCTAAAACAGGGCTTGGTACCTAAGTAGCTCAACTCGCATCTATTAAACGAATAACTTTCCTAAAGTTTGAATGTCACTACTGCTCCATGTCTCTTGACTTGCTAGAAATACCTGAGATGCTTTATATTTTAAAGTACACATATTTCTGTGAGAATTAATCCTTTTGCTGTGTATAAAAACAAAGCCACAAACAGATGAATATGCACCCTGATTCCTTTTCCACCACACATGACAACAGCCCTCAGTGATACAGTTTTAAGTGAACTGGTAATGTTAACCATTTTGTCTTTAAGGGATGCACACATTCTTTCGAAGAATTACTGAGTACCGTGCTCTTCACAATAAGACTAGTACCATTGCTAATACAGGCCTGCAAATATGATGTTCAGGTATAGGGAAATGCCTTTGATAAAGACAAAACCAGTATCTGTTTTGGGCTCTGATCTATGGAAGTTGAGTTCTATTTCTTAGTCCTGTCTAAATCTTAAATGCAATTATTTAAATGTTTATATTTTTGTTCATTTTTGTTTTCTTTTTATTGCAGCAACCACATCACTGAATTTAATGAAAATATGCTCAACATATTTATAAGTTATAGACTTATTTTTAATAAATTAAAACATAAAATCTTGACGATAAAACTGTGCAATGATTTTACTATTGATCAAAGCATAATATTTTTCTGTGATATGATTTTATTGTTTTCCTGTTTTCTATTTGTGGAACAATATTTTGATTACTGTATAAGTTGAATTTTATTTGCTGAGTAATTCTTCTGAGAAGACAGAGTTCCTGTCTGGCCCAGTGATAACTTGTCTCTGTGTGAAGTAGATCATGTTTATGGGTGTCCTCTAAAGGACTCTCTTGGGTCCTGGTGTCAGGAGCAGCAGATACATTAGAATGATCACATGAGACCCTAGCCATGGAAAGGCCCGCCATTCTGGTGCTTGAGAAAAAATCCATCTTTCGAATACGTCCTCACATTTGCCCTGCAGTTGGTGCATGGCTGCATGAACGGTGCTTCTGTGGAAGTGCTGTTGCTTTTAGTTCATTTACTGGCCAGATGCCCAAGTCATGGAACCACCACTATCCCCACCACTTCTGGTTCTAATTAGCACCCCATTTGTCAGCTTCAACCCTTTGTGAGGACTTGAGTGGTTATAAATACTGCAATACCTTCTAACCTGTGAAAGTAGTGCTTCCAAAGACAAAGAAGAAAACCCAGCAGGCAGGAAGCCCGTATTATTGCCACCTGAGCTGGCCTTTTCTCTGGACAACTCCGAGCCTTAACATCTGCTCAGAGCACCACAGTTATTAAACTAAATAACAAAATACATTCATCTGTATATAATAGTCTTCCCCTGGGATACAAGATGGAAGTTACTTCTTTTTAAAAGAAAGTGAAACAGAGTCGACAGAGTCATCTGTCTGTTTAGTGTCAAATAAAGTAACCTGGGAAATGAATGAGAGAGGAACTTATCAGGAAAGTTGCCCCCCCTTTGACCGTGGTATGACTGTTGCCGTGGATATGCTTGTGTGAACTCTCTTACAATTTTTAATTACTGGGTTTAATTGTTGGCAGGTGGGTAAGAGTTCTGTTACATGTAATGCTTAATTGTTTATCCTTTGCTCTTTGTTAGAAATTGAATACATTTTAGAATGCATTAGTTTGAAAATGAGACTCAAGAGGTCTGTTGTGGTAATGTGTCCTTTTCCCTGCTAGAGGTCAAAATAAACTCATATTAAAGTTTTAATTCTTGCAAGGTCAAAAACTTTCCTTGCAGGCAGAAATCACACTACTTCCAATAAATATAGAGGTCATCTATTTAATAAGTTTAATAAATGCAAAAGATAGTAGGAAAGTGTAGCCATTTTAGGTGTATATGAAAAGTCCTTTCTGAAATCAACATAGAGAAAGGGCATTATTAAATATTGTAGTTACTCCCTAACTTTTAAAATTCATAGTTATGGCCTATAGCTATCCTCTTTTACTCATTTTACCTCCAAAATTTCTTAGTATTGTCACAATTTCATCTGTACATTGAACATACCTTCTTCATTCTCAAGACTCTCATTCTTAAAACTCTAGGAGGACACAGAGCTCACAATTTTGACTTTCAGAGAATGGAAAGAATACTGAGAAAGTTTAAGAGGCTTTAATGAGTTAAAAATAAGTTGGATACTGCTGTATAGGGACTGTCTCATCAAACATGGAATTCTGGTATTAGGAGCTAGACTGTTCAAGGTAATGGAGATAACACTAAACAGGAGACAAAAGCTGGTGAAAATGTCTAGAGGGTCTTACAATGGGCATCAGGAAATGACACATGGGGTAAACACTAGAGAAACAATGTCATAAAGACACTGGTGAATCTTTGGGACAAGGGAAAGATATTGAGCAAGTCTGAGTTCTACCCTCATCAGTGGTCCAGGATTGTCACATGCCTCAACAGACATGCCACTTGTCAGTATGTACCTCATGTAACAGCATGTTTGTATAGCATACATGATTACTAGCTGACCTGTTCAGGTTCTAAGGAATGAAGGTAGCTTGATCCTTTGCAAAAATCCGTTCTTGCAAAATGCAACAAAAAAATGTTGAGCAATAGATTTTGTCATTTTTGAATCTGACAAAAATTTCTTTTATTTGGCCAAGTTAAAGAGTAAAATGTGTCACTTGCTAAAAATATATAATTTTGAGTTTTATTAACCTAAAATGCATGCTACATTTGTTTGCAGTGAAGCATAAATTGATGATTTGGATTGCTAAGCTATTTTACAGTTCTTATGCTGTCTGAATCTGTTTCTCTATTTTTTCATTAGTCACATTCTTCCATAGCTTGTTCTATTCAAAGTCCTCAGACCTATTCCTTTGATATCTATTCCTTTGTCTGTAATCTAAAATTCTGTAATTATGTTAGTGTAGATAAATATTAAGCATGATAAGTGAAATGTTATTCAAAATTAAACTGTTCAAATGCCTTTAGAAATCTGCGATATAATTACATGTAAGATGTGTAATATGATTTTATTTGACTTGTAAATGTATGTGCTGTGTCATGACTGCCACACATCCCAAAGTCATTGCCATCCATCCTACAAGCTTTCATTTTATAACTGCATCTCTGTAACATTTAACTAATATTTCTTCATTATTCTAATCACCCAGCACCTGGTATGCCATGTTCTGCTTTCTGTTTATACAAATTTGTATTTTTAAGAATCTACATATAATTGAGATAATACAGACTTGGGTTATTTTAGTTAGCGTGTGCTCTCCAGTCTCATTTATATTCTTGCAAGTGGTAGAATTTCTTTCCCCAAGGACAAATATTATTGCATCATTTGTGTTTAAGTGTATATGTATACATGCCCTTGCATATGTATGTGCATGTGGGTACATGTATGTGCATGCATGTATCCATTCTTTCTCAAAGGATAATTTAGGTTCTCTCTCTTTCTTAGCCATTGCTAATAGTGCTACAGTGAATATGGAGATGAACTTACTTTCTCTGTAATTGTATTTCAGTTATTTTGTGTGTATGGTATACATGTTATTTTCAGTCAAAAGTAAAAGGGGAAAAGAGTTAGGTGAGAATATTTACTATTCCGTGAACAGTACTCTTATCTATCTCAAAGGACTTGGAATTTAGGATTGAAAAGAAATATTCGTGGACATTTCGAAGGCATTGTTTTACTAAAATTGCTTCTCATTTACTTATAGCTTTCTAAAACTACTTGGATTCTTACATTTTTATTTATATTGGTTTCTACTGCCTATAACTCCAGGAATTCTCCTTCTCTCATGGGTTCTGAGATTTCACTGTGGCTTGGTTCTTGCCACCAGGGATTCAGAGTCCCATTCAACTAAAATTTTATGCTCTTTAATAATGGAAAAATAGATATATTTCTTCATTTTTTTCAAAACATGGTATCTCTTTGTAATAGCCATGGCTATCGAGGAACTCACTCTGTAGACCAGTCTGGCCTTGAACTTACAGAGATCCACCTGTCTCTGCCTCCTATCTATCATCTACCTATCTACACCATCTGTTTATGTATCTATCTACATCTATCTAGCCATCTAACACCTATTTGTCTGTCTGTTTATCTATCTTTCTATGTATGTATCTATCTAACATCTATCTATATAATTTGTATTCACTACAAAGAATTCCTAACAAGTGGAGCCTAAAATAATTTATTTCTTATTTTCTTTTATAGAAGTTAAGAATGGATTCATGGTGATTAGACACAAGAAATACAGGGACCAGAGATGTTAATCAATAGGTTCTAAATTACAGTTAGGAGCAAAAAGTTAGAGAGTTCATTTGAACAGCAGAGCATAATTAACGTATTTTAAATTGAAACAATTAAGATAATTTTGAAGGAACAAATATTGAAAGTGATATATAATTCACCTGCTTTGAATACCATACCAATGCATACATTCAGGAAACATTTTATGGTAATCTACTGATATGTACAGTTTTTATATAATAGATAAATATTAATTTAGAGAAGGGTGTCAGTATAGATGACACCATTCCTCAGGATAGTGATTCTGGGTAGTAGAAAATTTAAGAAAGACATGAGCTGGTGAGTGAGCCAGCATGTGGCATTCGTCCCTAGTTACTGCACTGGCTTTTTCTCAGTGATGGACTTTTATCTGGAAGTATGCGCTAAGTAGTCCTTTTCTTCACCTGACTCTCCAACAGGAAAACAAATAATCCTGGTTTATTTCAAGACACCTCTGAGAAAACTATGAAATCTAGTTGCTTAATTTAATATAATCATGCTTGCTTCTGATAACTGAGCTGACAGTTTCCAATAACTCACAAGTAAATAAGTTAGATCTGCAGCATCTGGCATTAAATTGTCCACAGTACATAACAATTTCTAAAAGCACATTATTTCTGAAATGAGATTTTATTGAATGTGTGTCAACAAGAGCTTACTCTCTGTATTCCACTGGGAAAAAAATCCATGTAAATAATGTTTTTATTTTTCTTAACTTATGGTACTAAGAAGATTTCTCACCCTTATGACTTCTGCTAATGTTATAAGCTATGACATATACAAATTAGAATTATATTTGGTAATTAAAAGGGGAATAAAATGAATAAATACCCAGAAAATATCAAATTGCTTAAATAGGAAGTCTTCATATTCAGTGTATATAGGACTTTTACAGATGGACTCTCTTTGCTGTTGGTAAACAAGGACTCCATGGCTCTTTTAAAAGGTTTTCTGACTCAGCTTTAGTGGCAAAAACTGCACTGCTCTTTAAAAAAATGTCTTCTTGGTTCATGTTGTCAGAATGACCCCTGGCTCTTTTGGGAGGTCCTGCACTTAAATTGGGTCTGTGAGCAGCATGTTATAAATTGCATAATGGCAACATAGACCCGTTATATCCCTGGAGTTGGGGCGGTGGTATGTACAGCTCACAGAGAGAGTGAACATGCCTCCACCATATTGAACTGGGCAGAGCAGCCTTAATCCTAGCCATGCCTGCTTAGCATTTTTTAAAGGCACTCCTGGTCAAAAATAATTACAGATACACAATAAAGACAGACTCAGATGAAAGAGACCTCTGAATGGGTCATGGTGTTGGATAAATGTGCATAGGCTTGGGGGAGAGGAGAAAGAGTTATAAAAATCAGTAAAAGGTTTAAAAAATGTAAAGTCATATAGTCATAGATTAAATGCGTAAAAATATAACAAGACACATGAAGTTGGAATATACACATAGAGCTTGGATTATATATATTATTGTGTTTTCTTTGAATTTATGACTGTAAATGGGCTGAGTATAGAGACACATTTCATTGTATGGACTGATAAGCTAACCAATATATATATTTTAAAGGTATCTTGACTTCAAAATTTGGGTCTAAGGATATATTGCTTTGGAAAAGAGGTTCTTCTTTTGTTTCCACAAAGGATGAGAACATGTGTATTCCTTTCAGAATAATGTGACTTGATAGACCAAGACCTCCTGAAAGGTCTTTGTGAACACCCAAAATATTTCATCCAACAAAAAGCAGAAATCAGTTTGGAAAAAACCATGCCCAAATTCCTAAATATTGTTTATAAATGTCTGTTTTTACTTAAGAGGGATATGATATAGAAATGAATACTTTGCATTGATATGTATCTTGGTTTATTGAAACGAATTTAGGTCAATTTTTTTATAACTATACTTCTGCTCTTGATTACAGTATTTTTTGTACAGCTTACTTAAAAATATAATGTAAAATTAAAAATACAGCTTAATAGTCATCTATAATAGTCAAACTTATTGTCATGTTAGTTAGCTTTCCTAGATGTAAGATATATTTTCGATGGATAGGCATTCTTCAAACCTTTCAAAGACTAGCAGAATGTGGAACTTAAAATGTTTTAAGAACGTAGGACTTTTCATGACAATGAGACACATCTGCATCTGGCAGCATCAATCTACTTCAAGAAGCTGATGGGCATTGAGGATGTTTTTTATGGAGTTGATTAGTCATTTGGGCAAGAAACTGCTCTCACCTGGACTGCTTGATGGTATGCTGTATAAACTGGTCATACCTAAGGTTATTCTTTCATTGCCTAGAGAAGGAAAGATGGTCCTTCCAGGTTCCTGCTTCACGAAAGACCTGCCAGACATTTTTCAGGACACAGAAGAGAGCAACTGATGAACTTTGTCAGTACAAGGCATAAGAGACCTTCAAATTTCTGCTTCATGGAAATGCATGCCACACACTATGAGCCTGTAGGCTGAAGGTAGATGCTGCAATGTTACAGAAGAAATTTAGGTAACTGTCTAGGTAGCAAGATGTTTCTGCCAGTTCTAGAGTTTTAGAAGTTGCTTACAATGCACTTCCTGTTTACTTAGGTAATATTATATCCTTCTGGAGTCTTTGATGGAGTTGAAGAAAGACATTTTTAGATTTATAAAAGATATATTAGATATAAAATTTAAACACACTAAGATAAAATATATGATAGAGTATTTTCCGTAAGTTGTGAAATATAAATGGACTAAACATTGTAACTGTAATTCTTGCTCAATAACTGTTTTATTTTATGTAATCTTGCTATGTTAAAACTAAAACCTTCCTTTTTATTTAAACAGAAAAGGTAAGGTGAGGTGAAATTCACCCTTGCATGCTGTGAATAGTTTTATTACCATTGATTAATAAAGAAGTTGCTTTTGGCCTATAGCAGCTCAGAACAGAGCAAGACAGGCATTCCAAGCTGAGATAGAGGAGAAACAAAGGTGGAGTCAGAGAGAAGCTGTGTAGTTGCAAAAAATAAAAAAAGACACTGGTGACATAACATAGAATAATAGAAATAGGTTAATTTATGATATTAGAGTTAGCTAATAAAAAGCATAAGCTATTAGCCCAAGCAGTATTGTAATTAATACAGTTTCTGTGTAATTATTTGGGTCTGGGAGACTGGGAAATGAACAAGCAGTTTCTGTCTACCATGTGGTGCAAGTTTGTGTAGCACTCACTATGTAGGGAAAACTGATCTTGATTTCATCATCCTTTTGCCTCTACCTTCCAAATGCTAGTACTATAGACATGTCCCATCTTACTGAGCACTTTTATTTACTAAGGAGGTACAATAAAATATTAACATTAATGACTTGGATGGATCAGTTCCAATAGTATAGTATAATACATGTTATTTAAATGTATGAATTACTTAGTTTTAAAAACTCTATTTGGTATTTTTAGCTTGTAATTGTCTATGACCCACTGAAACTTTAAAAAGAAAACTTACATATTTGAGGATACTCTTGGATTCTCTATTGTCCTGACTCTTTCATAGAAACCTTTCCTGAATCTCCCCTTTTGCTGATAACTTCCTGTTTTTTCTTTTTCTTTGGACTGTCAGAGACCTGCTTTAACAAGGATACCACTTACCAGGTTAGGTTCATGGGGATTAGAAAAATAAGTAAAGATAATGAAGATGCAAGTGAAAATAATAAATAGACACATAGTGTTGCATTAGGAGAGAGTTCCAGCGAATACTGAAAATTGCCCCTGTTTGATTTTTATTTGCTTAAATACCCTGACCCCAAAAGGAAGGAGTGTGATTAAAACTGCATCAACATTATATAAGGAATTAACAGACGAATTGAAGGATTATGAGCTACCTTCTTAGTTAAACATTCTGTTGCCAAAGCAAGACAAGTAACTCTCGCACCCTAGACCAAAACATTCTGTAGGCAAACCACTCCCTGGGTGGAATCTATAGTTATCTCCCTAAGACAGTAGGAAGCTAGTTGGATCCTTAGAATTTTGTTTGAGATAGAAACAGATATACATGAAATATCAGGTCTGGATATTAGCCATATCTGTTATTTGAACTGTTGATGATATCCTTAAAGGAACAGAAGTAAGTTCCAACTCTCTGACCGTTAGGCAAGGTAGAATGAACCCATACCTATGGGCCTTGTCAGTGAACCAGTGTTAAGACACCTTTGGATGTTCTATATGTAAACTCTTTTGTCATGAAGACATGTTTCACATCAAGACATGTTTTGTCATCAAAGTATTAACAGTGATATTCAAGCACTTAGCCAGCATCAAAAAGTATTTGCTGAATAAACCCATTTTAGCCAACACACTCTATAAACCTAGCCTAATCCAAAGGCATTTTAAGGTTCAGAAAATTAATAATTTCCATTAATCCTGATTTATATCATAAAGTATATTAGGTAAGGAAAGGAAGTGAACTGATTAATCTTTCCTTACAAGCATAGTTAATTTTGATGATGGCTGTTTAATCACTTGCTACTGTTTTGACAGTAATATCAGATATGTCTCTCACCTTCAATTAGGCCTTCCTACAAATGTTCTAAAAATTTAACAATGAGATAACAAATGATGGTAGACATTTGTTTATCTTTTAATACAATCCTCTTATAATTTCACCAAATTTTAATGTGTATAAAACTTGGAGAAGTTTATATTTAAGAAAGTTGGCCATACCTTGACATTGCCATACTGTTGTCTTCTATATTTCAGATGGTCCCCCATGTCAGATGGTCCCCATGCTCACTGCAGATTCTGCTCTCATAGAGACCTCTAACAATTCAGGTCCTTTCTACTTTCCCTTATTCTCCCACTGATTGTGTTTACATCCTTGCTTTTCTGGAATTTCTTTCACTAACCTTCATGTAATTGTAACAATGTGATGGATTTGAATTTTTTACCTAATGCTGTGTTTCATATGTACTTCATAATCATGTACTCTGATATTAAGTCATGCTTGAGGTAGCAACATTTTTAGTCTCCCAAAATTATCTTTTCAAACTTATAGACAAAAACTAGTTGTCAAATCCTATCCACATTTTTTTCTTTGTGTCTACTCTGACTATTCCACTTTATTCCACTTTGTCATCCTGTTGTTGGCATTCTCTATTCCTTTTAGACACCACTCAAATGCTGTTTTTTTTTTTTTTGCTGTTGTTGTTTTGTTTTATGTTTTATTGGCAGACTCTCTTTACAAGGAGGATGATGTCATTTTATATTTTCTTTATAACATTATACCCTCCATGAGAGTTAAAGATAAAAGCATTGTTTCAGGATGTTCCTGTAATGCTTAAGCCAGTAAAACCTCTGACCTTCACAGCTGGGCACTCAAGACAACAACCCCAATTTCACCTGCTTTTGTTGATCTACCAGATCTTCTACTCTGTAGAAACTAGTCTCTTCATCTTATTAAAATAGAAATTATAGTTGTATGCATTAAAAATATCTTCTTCACCTTTACATCATCTGAAATGGCTGGGAAGTTACTTTTGGAAGCTACTATGAAGCTTCTGCCATAAATGCACAAACTATCAATCCCAGCCTTGCTTTCATTCAAAGTTCTTCTTCCATTAATAGTTAAAACCAATGTCACTAATGTTCACATAAAGTAACCCTGGCACATTGGTGTGTGATAGGAAATAGATAAAGCAGACAGGGCAGAACTGTCTTTGGCCTAGGTGCTACCAAAATGTAAAGGAAGTTTATGCACAGAAGGACCTCATGCACACATTCAGATGTTAAGCTCAACTTCAGTTTGTAGACCAAAGCTTCAACTAATTTGAGTAGAAGAAGAGTTTGCAACAGTTAATTAGGATACTTTTGCTTAAAGGTAGTAAGTAAACATTTTGTTAGTATTCTTCAAATTATACCAAATTCACCTACCTGATTTTGGGGGTTAACTTGACATGCCCAAGAAGAGAGAAACTCACTTGGGGATACATCTCCATCATATTGGTTTTGTAGTATCTGGTTAGAAATTTTAATTTCAACAAATTTTTTGTGCAGAAGAAGGCAAAACTTCTATGTAGAACCACAGTGATTAGTCCTTGGAAGAAATTGCTACATGAAAAATTATTACATTTCCTTAGACTTTCCATCTTTTAAATTATCTGACAAATTATTTTTTTCTGAATAGCATAATACTTGCTTATTGCAATGCTTTTTTCAAGTGTTTATCTTCAAATGCTTTTTTTAACTCAGAAACTACAATTCCCACAGTAAGCACTGGAAGTCTTTTTGGTCAGGTGAAGTTCCTTACTCTATACCAGTGGTTCTCAACTTTCCTAATGCTGAAATCTTTTAATATAGTCCCCCACGTGTAGACACCCCAAACCAAGTTACTTCAGTTGCTAATTCATAATTGTAATTTTGCTACTGTTATGAATTGCAATATATATTGCCAATAAAAAATAAAACACACACACACACACACACACACATATATATATATATATATATTTAGAGATAGAGGTTTGCCAAAGGCATCTTGACCTATAGTGTGTGAACTGTTGATCTAGATGCTTCTAAAGGGAATATCATTCCTCACACCAGAGACTTCATGTCTTTAATTGAACTACTTGGGATTCTATCAGCCTATCACCTACCTGATTTATCTACTCTTTCCATAGAAATCCTGAAGTAACCCAGTTCACATATTCACCCAGCTTTTACCGTCACTCAGCAGGGAACTCCCTTCATGTTACTGAAGTCCCTTTGCGCTATCCTCACATTCCCAGAGTTTAAAACAGCAAAATATTGTTCCTCTTAGAATCTTAGCTCTTTGATGGGAACTCAGAGTATGTGCCTATTACTTTCACATATTGGATGCTTCCAAATACTCGATATTTAATAAATACACACAGAATGACATAACAAAGAGATCACATTTGTTTTCTCACTGGGACTTTCAGCAACCAGAATTTTCAGAGTAGAGAACACTTGGGCATTAGTCAATTCCTTTTCATCATATTTTAAACTACTTTCCTTTTTCTGTGAATACTTTTAAATTTACTGTCTCTTTTCCCATACATCTTCTTAATCTTAAATGTGTGATATTTCTGTTTCAGAACTTTCAGATTTGTGGGAGGTTGTTAGGAAGATGGCAAATTGCTAGAGAAGGGAATTCTGACAGTAACTGAATGATCAGAGGTAGATTTGGCCACATTAAATTTAACATTTTCCCTCACCCTAACCTTTTGTATACTCTTTTGGGGGGCAAATTTCCTTTTGAAATTTGCTGTGCTCTTCACATCCCACCTAGCAGGACCCCCATATCTTTAGTGTCATGTTTGTTTTGCAGGAACTCATAAGTTAATGTTTGACTTGTCTCCTTCCATCTACTTCCCCATAACACACATCCAAGCGAGATGGACAATTTGTCCTGGAAAGTGTCCAGGATTGAGGGAAAAAGGTAAAATAAGATAAAATTTATTTAAAAAGATAAGAGTTCCTGTGTGTGTGTGTGTGTGTGTGCATGTGTGTGTGTGTAAGTGTGCATGCATTTGTGTACATGTGTGTTTTCTATTCCACACACAAAATCTACTTTGAAGATGACAGAATACAAAGTTACATGGCCAAGTGTGTTCAGACAGTCTGGGTGAAGATGGTCCAACTCATCTCCCCATGTTAACAGGTGAGTACGGAAGCTGGCAACAGCAGATTTCCCTCAGGATAAAAAGTTCTCTGGGACTAAATGGATAGAAGGGCAGTAAGGTCTCAGAGACTCAAGTTGAATGTCAGCTTTTGTCACGAGTCCTGTCACACACTTCGACAGCATAAGAGCTCTGGCTCTTGTCGTGATGAAGCTGTCATAAGACGACTATGATGACAGAAATTCCCTAGGTCTCAGTACCTGCAATAACAAATATTCAATGCCATGACACAGTTTTTACTGTTTTGTTGGGTGACTAATTTTGTTGACTAATGAATGAACATTTTATTTCCTTGTTGGTTATTTCCTAAATAATATGTAATTTTATTTCTTACCACAAGTAGTTAAAGATTTAAGTTTTGTTTTCTCTGTGATCACGTGTGGTTGAAAATTTTTTCCTGTTAGACTTAGATATTTGGTTTAAGGTTTCAGCCAAAAAGTAACAAATTAGCCACATGATTTTACCTTCTACTTTTTATTTAAGTCATAAAGTCAGTTTGCTAAAGGTCTTGAATTTTTTTTTGATAGGACTGGAAAATGATCATTTTGATATCAGATTTCCAGAAATTATATTATTGTTTTTGTATGTATTTATGAGAGGAAATATTTAAAATAATAGGAATAAAATAGGTAGTATATCATACATCTATAAAGTCAAATGAGACAGAGAATAGACACAATTAAATACTTCCAAAAGATTAATTTAAATCTCATTTGAGAGTGCTTTACAAAATCAGTTTTCTTAAAGTTTTTGTAAAATAAACTTAAACTTCCCTTGTAGCAGTGCCAAGGATACACTGTTAGTTGTGACTAAGTTTATGCCCTTGAACAGAAAGCATTCTGCTATGGGAAATTAATTGAAGTGATTTAAGTGTATGATTTTATTCACCCAAAATAAGTCACATAGAAGACAAAAATGAATGTATTTTCAGAACAAAATGACCCCTTGGCCCCCTGGAAGCAGGGAGCAAAATAATTCTGGGATAGAGAGGGATTTAAGTTAGTGCTGGGGGACTTTTCCAGTTACACAGTGAAGTTGTGGCCTGAGGGGACAGCATCTTGCTGTGGGCAATGCTACCACTTCAAGTATTCTGAAGCCCTAAACAATTCAATCAGTTCTCTTCCCAATTTATATGCATAGATGATAATTCAGGGAGCTGGGGATCACCAGGTGCCCTATTATTAATATCTGGCATGTAATATTTCATTCTGAAAGTAATGACTATGGTTTTGGGGACCCACAGCCAGAAACTAAAAGAAATGTGGCTACACTTTATTATAAGTGACAAATATCTTTGCTCCCTTTGGTATTCATTGTGGTATCATTAATCAGTTTTGAACTCCTGATAATAAATCTTTGATGTTCCAAAATATGTAAAAATGCATTATTTTTCTGTTGTCCAGTATTCTACATGCCACAGTCTTTCTTTAAAAACAACCAGAAGGTTCTAAAACCAAAAAAAAAAGCCTCTTTAGTTTAAATCCAGCTATTCAACTCTTTCACTTTTGAGACCATCATGACTACCTTGGGATCTCATTAAGAACTGTGAAGATTGCTTTGTCATTTGTATATTGTCCCTGGAAGGAAAATAAAGCTGTCCTTTTGATTTTGAACATGTAGTCTAGAAATATTGTCGATCTCTACAGTATGAATATGTATATTTGCCTGTTCTTACATCCAGTGCAGATGATGAGTGTAGAAAGGGAGGAGAGGGGGAAAAAGATGTCCATTTGGTCCATGTCCTGATGAGAACATTATCCATCTGTTCTTAATAGACTGTAATCAGCCCTATTTATTTTTGATTTTATTTTCTAAAAGAAATTGACAAAGAGAAAAGAAAGATGCTTTTAGGAGTTGGGAAAAATAACTTCCTCATCACGAATCCCCACTGATCACATTTTAATCATGTCGCAGACCCCAGCAGTAAGCAGTATCAATAGATTAAAATAAAGTCCTTACAATCTGCAATCAAACAGGAACAATGGAATTTAATGTCTGACATTCACATTTTCAAGATGTATTTTTAATTTTTTATCTCAGCCATGCTAATATCTGCTTATTTAAGACAAAGCCTGGATGGTAGCAATTTTTTTTTTATGGCCTACATCCAAGTCTTGCTTCCTAGAGGAATACCACTATGTTTCTTTTCAGTGATTCAGCTGAATTTTTTTATTATTATTTTTATTGAGCTCTACATTTTTCTCTGCTCCTCTTCCTGATGAATTGTTTTTTAAACCTGAAAGTATCTGTGGCAGCCTTCTGACTTTGCTCTATATTCCAATCTATGCATTGATACAAACTTGGTGGTCTGCCCCACCCATACTAACTGTCTGCCCCACCCATACTAACCTGGCTGTACAATACAAGTCTTTTGTTCCCTTGAGCACACTATGCTCTTGTTTCAAATGCATGAGCTGTTTTCTATGTCTGAAGCACAATGTTGTCCTGAGCATATACTTTAAAATCAAATATTCATTTATCCTCTCTTTGTGGACTGTTTTCTCTCTTCCATATTTCATACTTTCTCTTTCCTCATTTTACCTCAATTCACTGTCTTTTCTAGTAGATTATGCAAAGCCATGTAAAGATGCCAAGCTAGCTTGCTTAACCATGCCTTTTTAAATACATTTTGCAAAGTTTAGCTAATTATGAATAATAGTTTGAATGTTTAGTATATTCCCCAGAATTTTCATTTTTTGCTTTTGTTTGGAGGCAAAGTCTAACTACCTAGTCCTGGCTGGCCTGAAATTTGCTATATAGAACAGGCTGACCTTGAGATCTCAGAGATTTTCCTACCTCTGTCACCCAAGTCCTGGATTTAAAAGCACATCCCACCTCACCTGGTGTTTGTTGGAATTTTTAACCATATCCCAAAACTATTGTTGGTAGTCGCTGTGTCATGTTGTAGATGATCCATTTTGTAAACATGTTCTTGTTTTTGCTAATTTATTTTCCTGTATTCAGCATAACCCATATATTCGTAGTCTTTTTCAATGCAGTGAATGAAAAATGTCGCTTGTAGGATCATGTGTATGGTCATTTGACCCCCAGTTAGTGGCACTGCAAGGGGAGGCTATTGAACCTTTAGGAAGGAGAGCCTTGCTGGAGGTCCCTTGCCACTTTGGACAGGCTATGAGATTTTATAGACTTATCCTACTTCCTGTTCTAACTCTCCCTTCCGGTGTGTAGAAGAAGATGTGACCAGCTTGCCCCTACTCCTACCTCCCATCATTTATTTCCTTCTGTAAAGCTTTCCCCATAGTGATGACCTCCACCCATCCTTCTGTAAACAGAAGGTAAAGCAAATCCATTCTTTCTTAAATTGTTTTGGTCATGGTACTTTCTCACTAAATAGTGGTAAAGCCATTGAAGCACAGTAACCAAACATCAGTCATAGGAACTATTTTTTATAATTTTTCATACCAGAATCTTTTACAGTGTCCTTTAATTTCCTTATCTTTCCTTCCTATTTCCTCACACTCTTCTTCATGTTTGAGAAAGTATTCTTTATAGCAGCCTGACTCAACAAAACCTTTTAAACTTTTAATTAAAATTCACATTTATTTATTCTATGTCAACATTTTACAGGTTATTTCTATTATTAAGACAATAATAAGAATGTCTTATTTTAAAAATAAAATAGCTACATTTACTTCTCAAGAAATCTAACTTGTTTTTGTTTTGAAAAGTAGACATGGAGATGTGGACAGAAATTTTTTTGTTATTAGAACCTTTTAGTTCTAATCAGAATTTAGATTAAGTGTATGCATGTATATATGTATTTTACTGCCTTTCAGTATACCTACTTCTGCCAAATTCTTCCTATCTCTTTTCCTTCTTACATTGCTGGGCTTCCACAAATCTTTGTTCACAGAAGTCCTTAAAATGTAGGAGCATGGATTTAGAAATTAGTTGAAAACTATGGGGATGTTTGCATCTAGCTAAGTACAGGGCTCATACCTATCTTATTTTCTTTTATCTTTGACTATTTTCTGGTACAGTAAAAGTCAAACTGAGAGAGAAATTCATGGGCGTTGTTTTTTAACTGAATCTCAACTTTATCTTTCATTTATTTATTTATTTATTTTTGAAAAATTTTCCACCTCCTCCCCGCCTCCCATTTTCCATGGGGAATCCGGACTGCTCTTCAGACTGGAGAGGGAGGGGGAATGGAACTTTATCTTTCTTAATGGTCTTCTACCTACTTGCCACTTGTCCTGTTCTCTCCTCCTCCTCCTCCTTCTCCTCCTCCTCCTCTTCTTCTTTGATTTTTTTTCCATGATATCTATCGAGCTTTACATTTTTCTCTGCTCCCCTCCCTACCTCTCCTCTCCAAGGTCCCCAAGCTCCCAGTTTACTCGGGAGATCTTGTCTTTTTATACTTTCTACTTCCCGTGTAGATTATATCTATGTAAGTCTTAGTGTCCTCCTTGTTGTGTAAGTTCTCTGGGATTGTGGTTTGTAGGATGACTTTCTTTGATTTATGTTTAAAATCCACCTACGAGTGAGTACATGTGATAATTGTCTTTCTGTGTCTGGGTTACCTCACTCAAAATAATGTTTTTTAGTTCCATCCATTTTCCTGTAAAATTCAAGCTGTCTTTATTTTTTTCTGCTGTATAGTACTCCATTTTGTAAATGTACCACTTTTTTAATCCATTCTTCGATCAAGGGACATTTAGGTTGTTTCCCCATTCTGGCTATGACAAACAAAGCTGCTATGAACATAACTGAGCACATGTCCTTGTGGCACAGGGTTTCTCTGCGTAAGAGCCCTAGCTGTCCTGAAACTAGCTTTTGTAGACCAGGTTGACCTTGAACTCACAGAGATTTGCACTCCTCTGCCTCCTGAGTGCGAGTGCTGGGATTAAAGGCCTGGGCCACCACTGCTTGACTTTGCCCTGTTTTCTATCTAGGGTTAGTTTTTGCAGAAGAAGCAGTCATCTAGAAATCTGAGGTAAGAATTCAAGTGTTAAGAGTGTTCACTGGTGGTCGAGTTATGAAACATATTTCTGGCTTCACACCACTATTCAGCAAATTCTTTATTTGAGCTGTGTAAAGGGCACCCTCATGATTTGATGATGCCTCACTATGACACCAGCACATCTGTTATCTTTCAACAGTGCAGTATGGTACAGCTTACTTATCTCTTTTATGCACTAACATAGTTGGTATCTGTTGCCAATTCTTATGTCCTTGTTTTTGCTTTATTTTCCTTCAAAGGTACATCCTGTCATTCTCATTTTGAAGGATGTTCAGAAGGGAGAAACATGAATAGATGTAGAAAAATTTGCCACATTGAATGGGAGATTGGCTGAAGGCATTTTATTTATCAAACAAATTGCCCTATTGTAAACACATATGCTTATATATTTGTGAATACTATTTCTCTAAACTGTTTTTGAATCCTATAGGAGATGCCATTATTTTTAACAACTGAGGAGTATTCCAATGTTTAAAAGCACTACATTTTCTTCATTCTTTCTGAGAGTCTATCTTACACCTGTCAGAATGGCCATGATCAAAGGCACTGAGGACAGCTTATGCTGGAGAGGATGTGGGGTAAGGGAGACACTCCTGTACTCCGGGGGGGAGTGCAAACTTGTACAGTCACTTTGGGTATCAGTATGTTGGTTTCTCAGAAAATTAGGAAACAATCTACCTCAAGATTTAACAATACTACTTTTGAGTATATACCCAAAGGATACTGAATCAGATCACAAGGACATGTGCTCAACTTATGCTCATAGCAGCATTATTATTAATATCCAGAACCTTGTAAAAACTTAAATGTGCCCCAACTGAAGAGCTATTTTATAAAATGAGTTCTATTTTATTTTTTCATTTAAAACCTTTATTTACCAATGTCATTATCAAGTCTATCTATTAGTAATGAATAAGCACTTATAAACAACTTCTAAACAAAACCATCTAAAATGAATTTTAGGTCAAGTGTCAGAAAGACTGTAAATAGCGCCCTTCATAAGACATATCTTTCAACACTCAACTGCTCTGCATCATTATTTTCTTATATTCAATTAATTTACTTATCATGGAGTTTTAATCTATTCAGGTGACATTAATAAAACTCTGTGTACTAAATGTCTTGTATACAAGCATCTGTTTTTCAGTGTTTCAGAAGTTGGCAGCTCAAGGATTAAGGTTGCAGGTGCCAGCATTTTTAATGTCTGTCAAGGGTCTGCATAGAGGCTCACATGTAGAACCTTCTTATGTGTTTATGTGGCATGAGGGGAAATCTAATATTCTTGTCCTTCTTGAATAACTCTTATTTCCATGAGGACAATCTTCATAGTCTAATCTTAAAATATGTATATTCTAATACTGTCATCATGTGGGTTATTATTTCAAAGCATGAGTTTTGTATGGGGGAATCACAACAGTCATGGTATCGCACAGCATTTTTAAATTTAACAAATCTTCTACCTCGCCGGGCGGTGGTGGCGCACGCCTTTAATCCCAGCACTCGGGAGGCAGAGGCAGGTGGATCTCTGTGAGTTCGAGACCAGCCTGGTCTACAAGAGCTAGTTCCAGGACAGGCTCCAAAACCACAGAGAAACCCTGTCTCGAAAAAAAAAAAAAAAAAAAAAAAAAAAAAATCTTCTACCTCTCCTACAATGGAATGCAACCCTTGAGGTAATAGAGTACTTTCATAGATTTTCTTCCTAGTAGCTGCAATATCTAAGTCCATGTCAAGAGCTCTAGAGAGATATCTTATTCAGCCAAAGACTTGTTTGTTATCAGGAGGATTTAAATTTAAATCCCCAGCATCCAGATAAAAAGCCTTGCGTGTACGTTTCTTTGTATCACTGGAACACTAGCATTAGAGGGCAGAGGTGGGTAGGACCCGGGTGCTCTCTGGCCAGCGATTCTAGCAGAAACCATGAACTTACAGGTCATTGAGAGATACTGCCACAATGGAATAAGATATAAAGCAATAGGTGAAGTCAACAATGTTCTTTGGCCTCCACATAACCACCCGTGTGTATGTGCACTCCAATGTGAAGATATACTCTACACGTCAGTCCACTTATAAAAGGTCTAAGAGAAAACAGGCTAAAAAGATAATGTACACACATATACACTCACAGACACACAAACAGACACACACACACACGAGTACACACACCTAAACACACACATACACACCACATGGTAAGATAAGACATATTAAACATATGAATGAAAATGGCATAACAAAACTATTATTTTATGCAATTAGCATAACACAATATGTTGTGTATATAATGAGTAATATTTTGTTAAATATGTACTGCGCATGTTCTAGAATGCTTTCATTGTACATGGGACACAGACACTGAGGGTAAAGACAGGCATGGGAGTGTGTTGGGGATATAGTTATTTATCCAACAGAACAAAGATTCTTTCATGGAGAGTACAGCTATTCTAATGACTTCCAAGATATCTTCAGTGTACTCCCACAAAGTCCTCGGTAGGAACCTCAAAGTTTAAATGCTCTGTAAATAATTTAGGGCAGAAAGCTGGGCTTTGATCCTGTTTGTGCATATTTAAAATTGTTGAAATGAAGCTTATTCTTCATGCTTTGAAGAGTGGTGTCATTATTAAAGAATAGTATTAGCACCTGTTTAGTACTTATACATGTTTTAGTAGCTAGCTCTGTTCAGCATTATACCTGCAGCTTGATATGAAGAAATCTTATCTAGAAGATGACTTTCCCAAGGCAATTACACTTTGGATACTTTTCTCTAAGTTTTATTTTCCCTACATTAACAAAGAAATCAAGTCTAGAAAGCCTGCTGATTACTACTTCAACCTTAATGAATAATGCCCAATGGGCCAGTAGATATGAGAAATCATTTATATTATTTACATTCCATATTTATTTTCTGTAATTTTGAACCAAACAAAGTAGAAAATTCTGTTTCTTTGCCTGAGGGAAGGAAGAAATGAAAGGTTACCTGCCAAATGCCTCATTTTCTAAAAATTAAACCCATTTATCAGATTATAGTAGGTTTTCTGAAGAGAAAGAAGGCAACTTAAAAATATGTATTAAATGGAAAATGTGTAATTTTCTACAATTTATAAAGAGGTTTTTGCAGTTGGAGAAAAGTAGGTATGTATGAGCTTGCCTTTATGTCTCTCCCTCCCTGGCTAAGGAGTGCTTTAAAGGAAATTGGCTGAATGACTCTCTGTCTACCAACTCTCCTCTTTCCCTTGTCAGGAAACTGAAGTAGTGCCGTTAAAGCTGAATGGATCAAATTAATGAAATAGGGACTGAATTAGTGTGAAGAGACATCTAGTGCTTTTGCACACGGCATCAGTGAACCATCGTTTTGGAAGGGATATGAGGGAGAATAAGATGATAGAGGTTGAATTCCTTGTCTATCTAGATAACAGACCAACACACTGTCATAATTGATGTGAGCTAAAGGGCGTGAAGATATTAAGCAATTCATACACATGTGACAGTGTCACTGAATCACAGCTGTAACCAATTTGGAGGCAGTTATTGGCTTTAAACAACAAAATGTGTTGTTTTGTTTTCTGAATGTCAGAAGTCCTAAGACTAAAATCACATCAAGGCTTTATTATTTTTTTCCTGAAGACTTCAGGGAAGAATCTATTTCTCATCCTTACTAGTGTCCAGAGCTGGCAGCCCACATTTCCATTTTTAATCATTAGTGTGACAGTGTCTCTTTCTCTTTCTCCATTCCCTCTCAATCATATTTCTTCTAACTACTCACTTTCCCCTCCCGCTTTATAAATCTGATTGTACTGGACCAAACTGGAACATCTGTAAGAGCTTTGCCTTCAAAAATATGTAACTCACATTTGTAAACTTCCTGTCACAATGCAAAGTAACCTCCTCATAGCTTTGTGATATATCAGGGTTATCTTTAGCAAATGAGGTCACTGATAGCCTTACAAAATGGACTAAAATATTAACATGAATGTCAAGTGGAATAAAACATAACTTTATTTATGAAAGAAAAGATAGAAACAATCAAACAAATTAATAAAAGGTTATGACTTGTATGTACAATGCTTTGGTGTTTTTACTATAAAACGACTTCATATTCATTTTAACTCAATATGTCATAAATGTAGATATATTTGGGGACACAAAAATGGATTACTAGTCAAGTCCCCAGGGAAAATCATTTTCTAAGCTTAAAGTTCTAAATCCTTGTTTTTAGAAAAGGAATATTACTCCATAAATGAATATAATAAATTCTTATGTATGCTACAATAATATTAATAAACTATGTATTTTTAAATGAGGGCACAGAAAAAGTTGCTTAATCTAGTGATTATATATATGCATATATACACACATATATATATTTAGACATACATGTACATGTATTTGTAAATAAATAATTTTTTCCTATTTTATTGGCCAACTTTGGATTAGCTGACAATTTTATTACTTTTGCTTGTTAGGCATTTGTGTTTAGGACAAGCTAGTGTCTCTATTATCATTTGAATGAATAAACTTCTTGATATTTAGAAATTTATTATTCTAACATAAGCCTTACATCAAGTTTTATTCTACAAAAATCTCAAATTGGAATTTGAATTGCATTAAATGGTATAAAATTACTTGAAGGAATGATCAGTTATCAACTTGAGTCACATATATCTGATGTAAATCTAGGATCTTTCTCTGGCTGACATGTTATGCACTTTCAAGATTTAATAAAATAGAATGCAATCAACTAGGTTTTAAAAATGAGATAACCAAAGTATATTCATTGAAAGTCAAAAAAGCAGCAACAATTGTAGCAGAGAAAAAAAGAGAATGAAATTTAAAAATAAAATATCTGTTTAATACTAGACAGAGTGGTATGCAGCTTTAAAATGAGTACTGCAAATGTGGAGGCAGGAGGATGATAATTTCTAGGTTGTTTCCAACTACAGAGTAAAAGGCCAGTCTGTGACACATAAAACCCTATCTTAAAACAAGCAAACATGTAAACAAACAAATATACACATCCCTTTTGTTCCTGCCATATTGGATATTGAATCCTGTGCCTCATACACACTATCAATTGTAGCACGCCACGGCGGCACTCTGCGCATCACGGCCCTGTCAGCTGTCATGTTCTCAGGGTCTGGCACTAAGCCCGTTGCCGCCATTTGCTAGTTGTCCCTAGTAGTAAACAACTTCTGCACATGCTCGCTACCGGCCCAAGAGTGGTTTGAATTCCACCTATCAATTGCTCACATGTCTTGCTCACGCGATCGCATCAGTGTGGGCCGAGCCAATCAAGCAATGACACATCATAGGCGGACCAGGCACTGTATATATTCCCCCGCGCGGTCGGGCTCGGGGTCTTTTCGCCTCCATCTTATCTTCAGTCTTCTGCTCTCCAATAAAGTACGTTCCAAGAAGAATCCTGTTGTGGTCGTCTTCTCTGCTGGCAGAGTTGCGCGCCGCAATCAATGAAATATATATGTGTGTAAATATATTTTTGACAAGATCTCCTTCCATTGCTCTGCTTGGCTTCCAATTTATTATGTAGGCGATGTTTGCCTTCAACTTATTTTTTCTTTTTTGCCTTCATCTCTGGAGTAATTAGTGTTACGAACATGAGGCTTCAAATTCTGATTGGAAGTATATTTTAAATAAGCATATTTTAAATAAAGTGTATTGCATATATGTAAATATGATTATTTTAATAATAAACACAGTAAATTTGGGACAAAATGAAATAGTAGAATTTTTAAATTTTTTGCATATCATGAAAGGCACCCATATATATTAATTTAGAAAAAAAATCATTCACTTGTAAAATTAGAATCCTTGAGTTTAACTGAGTATAATACTCATTATAGTATTTGAAGTTCTAGCTAGAGCGATAAGACAACCAAAGAAAATAAAGGGGATATAAATTAGAAAGGAAGAAGTCAAAGTATTACTATTTGAAGATGATGGGATAGTAAATGTAAGTGACTCCAAAAATTCTACTAGGGAAATCCTACAGCTGATAAACACCTTCAGCAATGTAGCTGCAAGCAAGATTAACTCAAAAAAAATCACTAGCCCTCCTATATACAAATGATAAATCAGAAAGAAATTATGGGGAAAATATTTTAATATAGCCACAGTATAAAATTTCTGGAGATAACTAACCAGGCAAGTGAAAAGCCTATATGATAAGAACTTCAAGTCTTTGAAGAAAAAAAAAAAAACTGGAGAAGATAGTAGATGGAAAGATCTTCCATGCTCAAGGATCAGTAGGTTAACATAGTAAAAATGGTAATCTTACCAAAAGCAATCTGCAGATTCAATGCAATCCCCATCAAAATTTCAACACAATTCTTTACAGACATTGAAAGAGAAATATTCATCTTCATATAGAAAAACAAACAAACAAACAAACAAAAAACCCAGGATAGCTAAAACAATCCTGGACAATAAAGGAACTTGCAGAAGTAGTCCCTTCCCTGATCTCACGCTCTACTACAGAGCTTTAGTAATAAAAGCAGCATGGTATTGGCATAAGTAACAGACAGGTGGATCAAGGGAATCAAATTGAAGACCCTGGCATAAATCCACATACCTATGAACATCTGATATGTGATAAAGAAGCCAAAATTATTCATTGGAAAAAAGAGATTCAACAAATGGTACAGGCATAAACTGGGTGTTATAAAGAAGAATGCAAATAGATCTATATCTAGCACCCCGATCAAAATTCAAGTCCAATTGGATCAAAGATTGCAACATAAATTCAGATACACTGAATATGATAGAAGAAAAAGTGGGAAATAGCTTTGAAAACATTGTAAATAGGAAACTACTTCCTGAACACAACATAGGTAACAGACACTGAGATAAGCAATAAATGAGACCTCCTGTAACTCAAAAGCTTCTGTAAGGCAAAGAACACCACCAAAACAGAAGCCTACAAAATGTAACAAGATCTTCACCAACCTCACATCTGACAGAGGGCTGATCTCCAAAATATATAAAGAACTCAAGAAACTAGACATCAAAATACAAAATAGTCCAAGTAAAAATGGGGCACAGATCTAAACAGAGAATTCTCAACAGAAGAAATCTCAAATGGCTGAAATACATCAAAAGAAATGTTCAACATATTTAACCATCAGGGAAATGCAAATCAAAATGACTCTGAGATTCCATCTTACACCTATCAGAATGACTAAGATCAAAAACACTGATGATAGCTTATGTTGGACAGGAAGTGAATGAAGGGGAAGACTCTTTCCTGTCTGGGGGG
The DNA here is from genome assembly GCF_950005125.1 of Chionomys nivalis. Taxonomy (NCBI): domain Eukaryota; kingdom Metazoa; phylum Chordata; class Mammalia; order Rodentia; family Cricetidae; genus Chionomys; species Chionomys nivalis. The sequence goes on along the minus strand of NC_080087.1, from coordinate 98,501,135 downwards.
AGTGCTACTTTGAAAATCAATATGGTAGGACTGGAGAGATGGCTCAGTGGTTAAAAGCACCAGCTGCTCTTCCAGAGGTCCTGAGTTCGATTCCCAGCAACCATATGATGGCTCACAACCACCTGTAATGAGATCTGGCGCCCTCCTCTGGCATGTGAGCATACATGCAGGCAGAATGTTGTATACATAATAAATAAATAAATCTTAAAAAAAAAGAAAATCAATATTGTAGTTTCTCAGATAATTGGGGATCCAGATATATCACTCTTGAGGGTTAGGCAGAAACTTCAGCAAATCGGCAAGGATGATCCCAGCTAAGACTCCTAGCAATAGTGGGTAGGTATTCTGAACTGGTCATATCCTTTAATTAGATTGGTAAATACCCCAATTGTGGTCAGATATTCTTTATCAAGTAACTGATGGAAACAGGTGAAGAGATTCACAGCCAAAGGCTGTGCTGTATTGAGCCAGGGGATGAGAGAGAGGAAGGAATGTAAGAGCCTGGGGTGAGGGTTGGGGAGTGAGGGGTGGGGATGTGAGGGGTGGAGAGTGCGTGGATATGGTCAGGGTCATCACAAGGAAACCCACTGAAGTAATTGACCTGTTCATAGCCTCTCACAGACCATGGACAAATGGCTAGGAAACTTGCATGGGACTGCTATGGACTATGCATATGTGTGAAGATGGTATGGTTTGGTCTACTTGTGGGACTCCTGGCAGTGGCAGTGGAGTCTGTCTCTATTGCTTTGATTGCTTTTGGAAACCTGTTCTTAATGCTGGTTACCTTGCTTAGCCTTAATACAAGGATAGGAGCATGGTCATACTTCAACTTGACATGCCATGCTTTGTTGGCACATTTAGGAGTCCTGCCCTTTTCAGAACAGAGTTGGAGGAGGCATGGATTTGTGAGGGGAGGCAGAGGGGAAGTAGTGGGAAGGGAATAGGAAGACAGGGAGGGAAAACTGCTGCTGGGATGTAAAATAAATAAAAAAAATAGCATCCTCAAAATATATAAATTTAATTCTGAAGTTTAAAGTATGATAAATTTCTATATTAAAGAATTCAGTTCTTCAGATAGAAAAGTAAGGCTAGGTCTCATCTGTACTTGGTCTTTTAATACCAGACAAAAAAGAACCGTTCAGTATATCAATATAATTTCCTACACTAACAGTACATTGGAAAAGCAAATGAGTACTTATATGGTTGTAGAAAATTGTCTAAACATGAATCTAATTTGTGCATGACAAAATTTTAAAAATAATAAAGAAAAAAGATTTGTAATTTTTTTTTTGAAAAAAAAATTTTCCGCCTCCTCCCCGCCTCCCATTTCCCTCCCCCTCCTCCCGCCCCTCTCCCCCTCCCCCCACTCCTCTTCTCCTCCCTCTCCAGTCCCAGGAGCAGTCAGGGTTCCCTGCTGAGCTCCCAAGGTCCTAATGAGGAGCAGAAGGAGGGAGAACATTTGCAAGGAAGTCAGGACCACTAGGGGTGCACCCACCCACTGAGACAGTCGGACCGATCTATGGGGAGCTCACCAAGGCCAGCTGGACTGTGACTGAAAAAGCATGGGATAAAACCGGACTCTCTGAAGATTTGTAATTTTTAAAGAAATTAAGTATGTTATTTATAGGACAAATTTAAATAATGACTAATGGGGCATGGATAGATGGCTCCATGTTTAAGAGCAATGTCTGGTCTTTTACAGGAGCTGGGTTCAATGCATTGAATCCACAGGATGGCTCCACACTATCTATAACTCCAGTTCCACGAGATTGAATACCCCCTTCTGGTTTCCACAGGCTGCAGGCATGAATGTTTGTGCATATAAAATAATAACCAAACCTTTAAAAATAATAGTAAATGTCTAAAAGTAAGGGGTACAATGTTACTTCAGAAGAATAAAACCTATTTCTGTTTTTAATAAACAAAGAAAAACAACAATAAAAAATAGTTTTACTATTGATAAAGACTCATTATGATGTAATCAAATTTCTTACCTCAGAGCAAAAGGACTAGGGCTCAAAGAGCCCTTATGGAAAAAGGCAAAAGATTTTAAGAACCAACAATGATGGAAAATACCAAGGAAATAAGGTGTTTTAAACACAGCAGGTCCAAGGTATACCCAAACTCACATACACAGATTGTCCTAGCATACACAGGTTTTTCTCATGTCTAAGCCACATGAGGTCTTAGTGCTGAGAGAAGTTGACCCCAAGCCCTTGTCTCTAGCTCAGAAGCTATCACAAGCTTACATATGCTATAAGCACTTGCAAGGGAAAAATTAGTTTGTCTCAGTGGAATCTGGTTGGGTATACAAACCAGATTTAATTAAGTGTAGGTCTTGTGCCTAGCAGTAGATGGTCAACAGAAAATGACCTCAGTGGAGTTTTTGGAGATTTATTTCCTCTCTTCATGCTTCATATGGACATTTTTAAAAGCACTATAGGCCTTTTAATTATATATCATGAATTCTGATTTTATGTTTTTAATGGAACATCTCTGTGTGAATGTGTGATTCTGTGTTGTGTGCTCTTTCTTTTGGGCTCCTTTTTTCTGTTTGTTTGTTTTGTCTTATTCTGATTTGTCTGTCTTTTTTCTTATTATCATTTTAGATGTCTGTCTTCCAATGAGAGAGAAAGAGAGGATATGGATTTGGGTGGATAGAGTATCTGGGAGTAATGAGTAAGAAAAATCAGACTATACAGCATGAAAAGAATTTTTCAATAGGAAAAAGAGAATGCAATTTAAGTATTCTGCACCAGTGGTTCCTGATTCTTTCCTCTTGTACTGAACTTGTTTCTTAAAAGCCTCACCTCTGCCCATATCAATATGAGAATTATATGGAGGACCGTTGGATCTAGAATTGCAAAGGGAGATAATGCAAAGGAAGAAGAGCCTGGAAGAGACTATCACATGCTCAGTCCTAACATCTGTCACTATATGAAAGTGGAGCAACAGCATTACAGTACTGTAGAGAAGAGAATCATTAGAAATATGAGGAATGAGACATAAAGCTATGCCTTAATAGTTTTTCAGTGTAGCTGGGACACAATAGTTATTTCTACATTTTAAATCATTCAATGATAATATAGCATATGAAATCATCCCAAGTAATTGTGTCCTTTGAAACTAAAAGAGACAAAAGTAATTTTTTGGTACATAATATAATCGCTGGATAGAACCTGAAAAAAATGAGTATTTGAAGCATTCAGAGTCCAAGAATTGCTGGATGTATTATCAACTTTTGAATACAGAAGAAAATTATAAGTAAGTCATAGAATAAAATGTGAACAAAAGGAGAAATGTGGTACGTTTATTGAGAAGAGTATGAACTTTATGACAATGACAATTTTCTTCAAATCATTTTACATCTTCAATGCAGTCCCAGTTACAATCCAAAAGATTTTATTTTCTGCATAAATTTGCAAATTGACTTAAAAGTCATAGAGAAGCAATATTTCAGTAATAATTTAGCAAAGAAATACAGTGATAAATATAAGAAGGTTGAATGATAAAAGAAAGATTCAAAGATATATTTTTACATAAGTAGAAACACTATATTTCATGAACAATTAGGTATAAGAAGGATATCTAATACATCATATTCACACAATTGACTTTAATGTTAAAAATCAGTATGAAATCCACAAGAATAACTTGTAACTTATAAGACTGATCTAAAACAAAATTCAAAGTCAATCTGAGATTATGGGTGAATATTTTATAATTTGTGATAAAAAATAGTTCTTAAAAGAAACACTGAAGAACTATAAGGTTGATAAGTATTTTCATGTATTGCATAACAAGGTTTTGACTAACAGTGAATTACATATGTAATAGGCATACTACATAATTTTAGTAGACAAGATAAATTCTGGCTCCCTAGTATTTTTGCTGTATATTTTCTATATTTATCATAATCAGTACATTAACAGGCTTAAAGACTGGTAACAATAAGATATAACATAAAGAGTATGTATGTAATAAGATTTATCACAAGGTTTATTTGAATACACAAAGGTACCTTTCTCAGAATATATGGCAGACATTAGTGATACATGGTTAACATTTCTGTTGTTTTATTACCTCTGTTATTTTCAAAGATTATAATATACTTACTTAATTTTCCCTTTTCTTTTGATCCCTCTACACACTCCCATATATCCACCCTTGCTCTCTTTCAAATTCATAGGCTTTTTTTTTATTAATATTTGTTACACACACACCCCTCCACATACACATGTCTCTCGGTATATATGTATGTTTAACTACACTCTAAAGCATATTATAAAGTATTTTCCAACTATTTCATATTAATTTTATATTTTATATCAACTTTATAAATTACTTAACTTATTCTTGTATATGCTGTGGTAATTTTTACATTAAAGCAAATTATGCAATTGTATTTTATTTAGTAGATTTCTTTTACTCCTTATTGTCCATCAAACATACCAAGTTTTTATTTATGTGTAACTCTCTACTTGAATTTTTCATATATTTATATAGATTACTAAATACATAACTACAACCTGTTCAGTCTGCATAATGAACCAGAACCAACCAAAACGCGGAAGTATGGATACAGTCACAACTAATACACCTACAATACAGTGCTTGCACCCAAGGCTCAAGGAATACTGTAGAGGTGTGTGTGGGGGGGTTGTTGGTTCTAAGCCATAGAGAAACAAAGACTTTGCTGTGAGATCATTTCCCTCATGAACGTCAGAAGCTAAACCCAGCAAATCTCACCATCATGACTACCTAAAAACAAGTTAAATAAGGACATTAACAATAGACATACTAATCTTGATGGGCAAAAGCCATAAGACCTCAACCCTATACAAAAAATTACAGGCAACTAAAGAATGGTGACAATGGCAGATTCTTTCATAGGGAACACTACACTAATTGGTTATTCAATAGCAAATTGTCAGTTCTGAAAACATGTACATAAAAGTGAGCCTGTATTTTTAAAAATGAAACTTTAAAGTATTACAACCAAAGTTTATTTGGGGTTCTGAGTCTCTTGGAAAGTTCGTGTAATTGTAAATTGTGTGAACATGCATTTATGCAGCTTTCTATAAGTCTTTGGCATGAATACATGCTCTTCACAATTAATGACCTGAAGCACTATCCTAGGTAATCTATTGTAAAACTGCAATCACCCTCCTTTGAACAGCAAGAGAAGAACCTGCATTTGATGTATTCCTGAAGTCCTTAATCTTTGCTCATATCTTACATTTTTCACTGGCCTTTGACTTCAGACTGCCTGTGTTTATATTGTTATCTTCATGCAGATTTCAATTAGTTTCTAAAGGGCTATCTGTTGTGATCTTCTGGAAAGGGGTTATGATTCCCATGGGTTTGTGTTTGGGTTATGATGAGCCGTAAAGCTCTGATATTGCAGCAGTCTTTGTGGAAGTTTATTCCCATAGTGGTGTGGGATAAACTTTATCTAATTCCAGCTTTCTCAGATTCAACAAGTAAACATATCACATTTTTAGTTAAATTGGAACTTATAGATGAAAATCACAAACCACACATACTTTTTACTATGTTTATACTGAAAATGTATTGTTCATCTTAAACACAAAGGCCACTGGACTCCTGCAGCCTATTTGACTGTGTTACCCTTGTTTGGTGTAGTTACTGTGACTAAAATTATGTTTTAAGACAGAAGTATCCTTTATATGAACAATATTTTATTTCATTTTTCATTTTAAGGGACTCAGATATTATACTCTTTTCATGAACTCTATCAGAGAACTGAATTGATTAGTCTATATTTTAAAAATGAGGTAGATCTATTGGAATCTAAACACTTCTAAGTGCTATATTCATCTCATTATTATAACAGCTAATGTGAGATACACATGTATTTCAAGCAATTTTTAGAGAAAGAAATGAAACTTTACTCATGGTTTGTAGATTTAAAAAGCTAAAAGGACAATAGTGGCTTTATAAAAGTTCTCTTGTATTGTTTAGAAATTTATGATCTAGGAGACATTTTTAAAGGGAAATTTTGCCAACTCCCTAGTATGGGTACAGAGTGATATATTTCACTTGGAAAGAAAGTTGTGGCCTTTCTTGCTTCATGCTAATGTTGGCATTTTGTTATACACTTAAACAGAGATTCTGATATTAATTCAAGTTGTGACCTTAACTTATGTTGATTATACTTTGGCTACTGATAAAAATATGAGTCATGAACATGACCCTAGATGTAAGATTCCTTGAGGAGAAATCAATGTATGATCTAAGAAATTCACAGGAGTAGATATAGTGTTAAAATAAAATTTAACTTTTTTAATCCTTACAATATGATTATGACTTCTAAATGGAATAAAATTTATAGATTTTATTTTGCAGGATGTTTTTTTTAATTCTGACTCTTTCATTTTGTTTTATTCTAGCTAAACTATTTTGAAACAATTAATAACCATGAGCAGAATGCTATTTATCTATCCTCTTACTTGATTATTTACTTCATCTCATCCTTGAGAGTAATCATCTTAGAAACTAGAGATATGTCTTTCCATCTAATTATTCTGCAGAGAACTTGGTGGACCAACAGTAAGTGATAAATCTATAAATATCATAGTCAGATAGACTATGCTTTTAGTAACTAGTAGTTAAGAAAATGTTAACATTTAGAATTAAAAAAAAGGAGTTAATTGAAAGCTAAAAAAGTATAACAGTTTCAATTTTCTTCCCTAGAAGGTGCAGGTCTTACTTGAGATTCAACGGAGGACTCATGCTAGACTAGACCTACTTCTTTTAAATATTCCATAACTAAATGCTGTGGTGGTTTGAATGAGAATGTCCCCAATAGGCTCAGGATGTAAACTTGCTGCCGAGTGGTAACATTATTTAGGAAAGTGGTATAGCCTTGCTGGGAGGCATATGTCACTGGGGTAGGTTTTGAGATTTCATAGTCTGCTGCCCTCTCTCTCAGCTATGATAGACTTGTATCTCTCTGGAGCCTTAAGTACAAATAAACTCTTCCTTCTATAAGCTTCCTTGGTGATGACATTTTATATCAGCAACAGAAAGGAACTAACACAGTAGTAATATTTGATCATTGTGTCAAGTGCTCATGTAGTATTTTCACTCACGTACTTTTTTTTCTTTTTTTTTTCGTTTTTTATTGATTTTATTGAGCTATTAATTTTTCTCTGCTTCATTCCCTTCCTCTCCCCTCCCCTTCATCCATCTCCCATGGTCCCCATACTTCCAATTTACTCAGAAAATCTTGTCTTTTTCTACTTCCCATGTAGATTACATTCATGTATGTCTCTCTTAGGGACCTCATTGTTGCTAGGTTCTCTGGGGTTGTGAATCATAGGCTGGTTTTCTTTGCTTTATGTTTAAAAGACACTTATGAGTGAGTACATATGATACTTGTCTTTCTGGGTCTGGGTCCTGCATTGCTGGTGGGAGTGCAAACTGGTGCAGCCCCTTTTGATATTAGTATTGTGGTTTCTCAGAAAATTAGGAAACAACCTTCCTCAAGTCTCAGCAATACAACTTTGAGTATATATCCAAAACATGATCAATCATACCACATGATGCGGTGGTTCGACCCAGAATATACCCCATAGGATCATATGTTTGAACCCTTTGGTCCCCAGTTAGTAGAACAACTTGGGAAAGATTATGAGATAAGGTCTTGGAGAAGACCTGAAAGAGATGTATTACTGGGTGTGGTTTTTAGAAGCCCATAACTGTTCCAGTTCCACACTCTGTTGCCTAAGGATCATGATGTAAAGTTCTTGGCTACTGTTCTAGTCTCGTGCCTGTCGGTTTTTCAGCAGGATGATCATAGATTAGTCTTTTATAACTGTATACATGCCCTGCAATGAAATGATTTATATGTTGCCTTGGTCATAGTGTTGTTTTGCAGCATTAGAACAGTCACTAAAATACCTGGTGCTTTTATATGCATAGACCTCTAGTTTGACTTTTGGAGCCACAGAAACCCATTGATGTGACAATAGAGTGTGCTGAGAACTCTGTAGCTAACAGAAAAATGGCACAGGATAAGGCATTCCTGTGAAATTCAGTCCCCCAAAAGACACTGTTTGAGGCTCCCTGAATGAATTACAGCCTGGTGAGTTATAAAAGCAAGAGAATCATTAGCATAGACAGTAGAGATGCTAGGCTGCTGTGCTTTTATATGCCAATTTAATGTTTGTGATTATGCTGCACAGATTCCGTCCTTCATATAAGCCCATTTCTATGGTAACAAGAGAATGTTGAAAGCCCTTAGTGTAGAAGGAAGACTTTAGAAAATTTTGACTAGTCTAAAGAATACATTATCTTCTTTTAATGCACAAATTTGAGAAATTGAAAATTACTGAATAACACATGAAGTAGAAGATCCGACATCTTATAGATGAGCTTGCTGAAAGCCTTATTTGATAGCTTATTAAATGCAGCTGGTGTACCTAAAAGTAAGACTAAAGGGAGAGAGAAAAGAGTTGAGTCTGTGAAATGCTTTACTCTAAATAAGTCTTCAGCTCTCTGGTGATAGAAGGAAATGCATCCAATCTTCCTGCTAGAATCTGCTTTTAGGATCTCTTACAGTTTCTGAATGGGATATGTGAGATGCCGCACAGATTTCAGAACAACATAAACAAAGAAAAGATCACGCCTGGAAACTTTTAATAATCTGGTTGCCTTGTAAAAGCTCTCTTCAGAAATTAACTCTGGGGACTTTGGCATTTATTTTCTCATAACAAGGGTGAATCGATTGTTGAATGGTTGAAAGCACACAAGGCATATTGATCTGTTCGTGCATAGCCACTTTCTCCCAGCAGGCACTTTGCTGCTAGCAACATATTTTTAAATAGGATTACTACGCATTAAATTACAATGACCGGGAGCAAAGGTCAACAGAAGTAAAATTGCCTTGGTTCATCATAGTTAGAAGCACTGCCTTGAGTGGTTGTTTGTTCTTGGTGGAAGTTGACCTGAAGATATGTTTGGATGCTTGTTTCAATGTCCAGAATTGAACAAAACAAATTCCTAAAAATATTCACATAACCGAAATGTCAACATGGCCAAATATTCATACCATAATGTCAAAGTTTTAAGGATTGTTTAAAAACAATATATTTTCATCAAAATAGCTCAAATTTTGTAAAACCATCTACAGAGTACTTCCCCAAAAAATTAGACTAATTTTATTCAGTGTCAAAATGCAGATATAGTTGGAAACCCGTCTTCTTGCAATGGACAGAGTACATTGTATATGTGATAGAAGATGATCTTTTGGAAATCAGAAAAAATTAAATCAACTGTTTCTTCTGGTTTTATGAGCTAGCATGATTGTGTTTTCTATTTTACTTATTTCCTGTTTGTTTGCTTTAAGGTTGAGAAGACAATAGGTAAAACACTCTGGTTTTGCATTCTGGGTTTTGTTGTTTTGTTTCATGAGATTTCACCCTGTATCCCTGGTTGGCATGAAACTTGATGTGTGGACTAATGTGGCCTCCTCCTGCCTTTTGAGTGCTAGGACTAAAGCCATGCATGACTTCACCATGTCACATAGTATTTCGACCAGAAGAAATGTTATAAAGGCTTTGTTACTCTCTTTTTATTGATCCGATATTATTCCATCATTCAGTTTAAATGGTTATTTCACAACCTCTCAGAATGTCTTCTTTGTAAATCAATTTAGGGGAACATCCTTACTTACTAACATAGTAAACTTTTCTCTGAGAATCCCATAGGCTGAAATGATAAAACTTTGTGAAAGCCAAAGTTCTTATTCGGATAGCTTGCACATGGAGTTTTCTCCTTTGCCATATTCTTTTATTTATTGTGTTTTCATTATTAGAAGAAAGATGTTTCATTTAGTGTTTCTGAAAACTTGGCATTAAGCCAATGAAGTTCCTGTGATTGTTAGGGTTAGAAGGTAAATGGCAAATTTTAAAATTGCTTTTGAATATCATACGTTAGGTTTTATTCTTACTGCAGAATCATACTTAATCAGATGTGCTTAGATTTTAGTTCTTATTCTTTCCTTCCTTTCACAGAGATTTCTTTTTCTTCTTTCTTTCTTTCTTGATTTGGTTTTTGGCTTGTCAAGACAGGATATCTCTGTACTTTTGGACCCTATCCTGGAACTAGCTCTTGTAGACAAGGCTGGGCTCAAGCTCACAGAGATCTGCCTTCTTCTGCCCTCCTGAGTGCTGGGATTAAAGGCAAGTGCCACCACCGCCTGGTTTCACAGACATTTTTTACCTCTCACTATACTCGTGTGCTATGAATTTAAGTACCTCTTTTCTTAGCTTTCTCCTTCTTGTTGTATTTTTTTTGCTTATCTCTTTTTATTTGTTAATATTTGGTTTTTAGAGATAAAGTCTATGTAGTCTCAGAGTGCAGATCCTACAGGTTCAGTACACCAGGGTCTGCAGTTACTGGTGTGTGGTGTGAGTCACAACACCTAGAAGGTTGTGTTGAAGTGACATTGTTGACTTTTCTAGCAGCACTACTGGTAACATTTCTATGCTGTCTTTGTTATATAGGTTTTCTATGCTCCAGGTAAATTTCACATTCTCCTCGAGTGGCCACAGTAGGAACTTCAGCAAACTCCAATAGTGCATACCAAGTTAGTTTCTTTCTATTTCTCCTGCAAAAATATTTTATTTGACTAGTTAGACACTTAATAGTACATTTACTTGTTGGCTTCTCTCAACTGGAATACAAACTTCTTTAGGGAAGGTGATTAATTTATTGATATTTCTCCTTATCTGGAACATCATTGGACATAGTGCTAATGAGAAACCAGTTTGACTCCATTTTGCAATCAGGGGCTGTTTTAAACATAGTCTATTTTAGTTAGATTTATGTTTACTGTAAAATTTAAATTTCTGTTTCTCAGAATTGGGTTGTATTTCACCCAACGAGCACAGAAGGGCTATTTAACAGATATTCCTAGGAGGTTTCTAGTCCTAATTTTGATTCTATAGCCATGTTTGCTCATAAAATCCTCTAGTGTTGCCCTATAGAAAGAGCTCAAGAAACTGACTCTGGACTTCTCTCTTAAAAACCTACTTGCAGGGAGACAGCTGCCAGACAGGGTTTGATGCTCACAGAATAAAGGTTGCTTTGATTCGATCATAATTTGTGTTCAGTGACCTTTCTCCTCTTGTCTGTGGGACCAACACTAATAAACAGTAGTTGAGAAACTAAAAGGAAAGTGGAGTTTTAAAGATGAGGCCCCTCACCGTGATGTCATCTGCAGCAGATTAAAATGTTCACTGACAATAAGAGTTCTTTAGCTGCAATTTATGACCTTTCAAGGAAGACGTAAAAGTGAGAGACCAAGCCTATTTCTTTACATTTATAAAATTTTAAACCTCAACATTTACTTTAACCTCAACATTTTCACATTTTTATTCATCGGACCTTTAAGATAATTTATTTTTAAATAGACATTGCCTGTTTTCTGGGAAAAGAAGAAAATCCTAAACTGAAAACTAAGGACAGGAGAAATGATTCTGTCGGAAATGTGCCTGGCATACAAGTATGAGTCTGACCTTGGACCTCAGCCCCCAAATGAAAAACTGGATTTGGTGATTTATACTGGTAATCCCCGCCCAGGGAAAATGGAGAGAGAAGGCTCTCTGGAATGGACTAGCCAGTTAATCATATACAGTGGATGAGCAATAGATTGAGAGACTCTATCTCAAAATCGAAGAGAGCAATAGAGTAGTAACCGAATGTCGACCTATGGACTGTGTGTGAACTTGGCCACACATAGGGTCTCACACACAAGAGAATGTCCACATGATTATGTAAAACATGCACACAAGTGCACAGAGTGGAGGTATAATCCTTTAGAGAGCCATGAATTCTACTCTTCATGAATTTGACTTCATGTATGGGGTTGGACAGACAGATCAGAGTTTGAGAGTGGTATTGCTTTTACAGAGAATCTCTGTTTAATTCACAGAATCCATGTGAGCTGATCAAAATCACCTGTAACTCCAGCTGCAAGGAGTCAGACGTCCTCTTCTGGCCGCTGTGGGTGCAATACTCGCTTTCACCACAGCCCCACACACAATCTAAAAGTAAAATAATTTATGCAATAATATTGCTTTTTTTTCCTCAAATGGAAGAAGGTTATTCAGTTCTACTGCTCAAAAGCAGACCTATTGTTTGAATATAAAATATTAATGTAGCATTTAGAAAACCTAGAAGATCATTTATTATATTTTGGACTAAAATCTAGCTCCATATAGTGATTCCTAACCAGACTACTGGAACAGGAAATAACAGGGACACTGAGGAGAAAATTTTATACCACCAGGACGATTACTGCTCAATTAAGGTGACCAAGGACAATAATTTAAAATGTAAGACATAATATCAGGAATTTAGAAATAATTGGTGAAATATTTCCATTCAGTTCCCTTGAATTATTATAGCATATTAGACATGAATTTATTCAAAAAATAAAGTATTGTAGACCCCAGTTTGGCATAAGATCCAATAAATAAAAAAATGAGGAAGAAAGTTAATGATGGGCTTTCTGTGCTATTTCCATTCCCTTCTAGAAAAGCATTGGCTTCTGTCCCTGAGAATCTTATGCCATGGTTTTCCATCTAAATCTTACTGAACCAGACAGGGTTTTTTTTTTTTTTTTTTCTGGGAAATCCTTTATGACAGAATGTATGCTGAAACAGAAAAGTTTCCAGGAATCTTGCACTCAATACCGTGTATTAATTCTCTACAAGTGAGTTGCCTGGTTCCTCAGCAGAAGAAAGTGTCCTTTTTTAAAAAAATCAGAGAATAGGAAAGGATAAGGGGGATCATTCTTATCACCACTCTTTTTCTCTTCTGCTTCTTGGCTTCATTTACCTACCATCCCACTGAAAAGATAGGCTTCTCTTTTAAGTGTTGAGTATAGTTATGGCAACAGGCAGAATGCTTGAAAGGTTAGGAAATGGGAAGATTTGACTTTCAATTTGTGTGTGTGTGTGTGTGTGTGTGAGAGAGAGAGAGAGAGAGAAAGAGAGAGAGAGAGAGAGAGAGAGAGAGAGAGAGAGAGAGAGAGAGTGAGAGAACATGTTCCAAGATCAAACAAGATAAATCAACCTCTCTCTCTCTCTCTCTCTCTCTCTCTCTCTCTCTCTCTCTCTCTCTCTCGGTGGTCTTTTTAGAATTTAGCATTTTAAGTGCTGCAAAAATTAACATTGACAGCCTGCAAAATCTGTTGCACATTTACCCGCTCTACTACTATATCCTATCTTTACTTTCCACTTTGATTATATTCACTTGTTATTGGGTCACAAAAATTCATATGGAGATTCTCAGTGATACTCCTAGCTGATTTGTGTGGTGCTCCTTAGAGGAGAGGGAAGGTAGAAGAGAAAGGGAAGCATTCAGTCTAGCTATTGTTTTCTTTGTATTTTTTAATGTTTTTATTGAACTCTACATTTTTCTCTGCTCTCCTCCGTTTCTCTCCCCTCCCACTCAACCCTCCCCCAAGGTCCCCATGCTCCCAATTTACTCAGGAGATCTTTTCTTTTTCTACTTCCCATGTAGATTAGATCTATGTAAATCTCTCTTAGTGTCCCCATTGTTGTCCAGGTTCTTTGGGGTTGTGATTTGTAGCCTGGTTTTCTTTGCTTCATGTTTAAAAACCACTTATGAGTGGATACATGTGATAATTGCCTTTCTGTGTCTGTATTTTCAATAGTCACCAAGGTCCTTTTGAAAAGCATTCTGCATTTTTTAGTTTCTTTCTCCTTTTGGTATGTCTTTTCTTTATGCTTTCTTTTGACATATTCTCAATTTCCTTAGCTAAAATCTAATTTATAAACTTTGATACACTGGCTTATGAGTAGACATATGCATAAAAGCACAATTCAGTTTCACAACAACACTGATGAAGAATGAGACTGCACATAATAAACAATTTGACTAAGAAAAATAATTTTTTAATGCTAAAATGAGATTGCACCTGATGGATCCATTGTATTTTGAAAGCATTATTAAGTCGGAAATATAAGCAATACATCCAACCTTCTGAATAAAGGTACATCATAGAGGGCTGATTGTTTACACTCCTGCTGGTATAGCTGACTGGGAGCTTGGCCTTGCTTTTGTTTCCCAGCATCACAGTACAGGAGCATAGTATGCATCTCTAACCCAGAAATAATTATGAACCATTGTAAAACCAAGTAATCATAAGTGGAGTTATTGTATGTTGAAAACTACTCTTATATTTCCCTCCAAAAAAGAGGACAATAAGTTGAAACTACCATCATGCACTATATAAAATATTTTAGGCAAAGATGTATTAAGTTTGTGGTAGTAGTCGCACAATGCAGTTGAAAATTGTTATTTTCTAGTGACATCATAGAATGTCATTGTAACATCCTTATGTAACACTCTCAGCACATTAGCAGTGACATAAACACATCCAAGATATTTCCAATCAAATAGAACAGTAGTACATACACTTAACAATAGTACATAATGCTTGATAGTGATATTAAAATAGCATTACTCATTTATGTATGTGCTGTATTACACACTGTGTTATCCTTTTGTTTTTATATTCTTCTACTGTAAATCCCATGGTTTACTAAACCAGCAGAGTTCCTAACACATTGTAAGAAAATATTTATTCTTATACTAAGAGATAAATATAGTTCTTACCCTTCAACAAAGGAATGTCTCTTTATATCATGAAACAATTACAGAAATCCATGAATAAACCAAAAGCAGAATTTTGGAGCCCAGTCCCAAGGATTCTTGTACAATAAATCTTCTACTACTAATGTTCCCATGCTCAGGGATCATTTCAATAGAAGGACGAGGAAGGCTATAAGAGCCAGAGGATCAAAGCATTTTCGGTGAGTTTGTGTCTCTTAGAAATATCAGAGAGCCAATACCAGTTAAACCAGTATTTAGTTCATGATCTTGTTTTCTTGGAGCCAATTCCCTACAGGAGGATACCTTGCTCAGCCCGGATACACGGGGAGGAGGGTCTTGGTTCTGCCTCAAGCGATGTGACATAATTTGTTGACTTCCCATTGGAGGCCTCACTCTCTCTGAGGAGTGGGCTCTCTGAGGAGTGGATGGAGTCTTGGAGTAGGGAGAAAACATGTGGGAGTGGGAGGACGGGAGGGAGACTGAACTGAAATTGTTATATAAAATAAGATTGTTTTAAAAATAAGATAAACAAACACATAAATGAATAAATGAATGAATGAATGAATGAATGAATAAGTAGAAATATCAGAGAGGCCACATTCATGATGTTCCCTTAACAAGGCTGCCTAAACAAGACCTGAGCAAGCATGACTATACCAATGGACTTTCTAAAATTGAAGGGGGAAGCTCATGGGTCCTCAGCAAGGACAAAGAACTGTAAGCGGGACATACTGATGATAGTAGAAGAAATGATCTTCTTCAGGAAGAGCCAATCAATTGGTACCTATTACCAAGTGGTCATACATACAGATAATGTTATACGGACTGAGCAGATTGTACTTATGTAATTAGGAAATAGTGCACATATATAACAAAAATTAAAGAAAAGTAGGTACTAATTTGAGAGAAAGTAGTATGTGGGAAGGGTTTAGGAGGAAAGGATAAGAGGCAAATGTAATTATGTTATATTATAAGACAATAAAATTATTATAAAAATTAGAAATGAGACAAAGTAAAACATGTTGCCTACTTTGAAAACCATGATTTACAAAAGAACAGAATGCCATGATATGATGATACCAGCTCCATACATCTTGCACTTATAGTTTGCCTAGATTGCATTAAAAACCCATGTTGAAAGATTAACCACACCATGATGGTATAACTCCAAGATAATGAAATATAGATCAAGTCATATAATGCTGCATTTCGCAGAATTTCTCCTCATTGAATCTATCAGAATCTGACTGTGCTTAGGCATGTTTTATTACTATTTCAAATTTTTATCTAATTCAACTGGTTCAACTAGACATTTCATTCCAATATTTTTGCACTGATGATTTATATTTTTGATAAAATATAATATTAATTCAAATTTTCCTAAACTCAATCTAATTTGTTTCCCACCCATATTTCATTTTACTAGCTTCATTTGTCTAGCTTCTGTTCCTTTACTGAAATGTGAAACACCATCCAATTTAACATAAACTGAAACTTCATCTTTGTATTAAACCATTACCAATGATAAATGAGTCAGATTCATTTTTAGCCATTTAATTACTTCTTCTGGAAGCTTTTTATTTCTATTTTTTTCTTTTGTGTGTAGACTCCAAAATAGCTTTTATTCTACATTGCTACATTGCCTCAAAGAAATTTTAAATTAAGTATTATTTGAGACTATAATATGTTTCTGGAATCATAATGCTTTACATCTGTATAGTTTAATGTTCGAAAAGTTCATAATTTTCTCTTATGACGAACCATAGTTGTTTTGTTTTTCAATTTTTTGGTGTGCATTTTTCCTTCCTTCCTTCCTTCCTTCCTTCCTTCCTTCCTTCCTTCCTTCCTTCCTTCCTTCCTTCCTTCCTTCCTTCCTTCCTTCCTCCCTCCCTCCCTCCCTCCCTCCCTCCCTCCCTCCCTCCCTCCCACCTTCTTTCTTCTCTCTCTCTCTCTCTCTCTCTCTCTCTCTCTCTCTCTCTCTCTCTCTCATTCTTGTGTTCGTTTGTTTGTTTCAAGACAAAATTTCTTTGTTAGCACTTCCTGGAACTCATTCTGTAGAGCAGACTGGACTTGAACTCAGAGATCTGCCTGTTCTACCTCCCAAGCACTAGGAAAAATTGCCACCACACCCAGCATTTGTGCATTCTTTTCAGTGCTTATTTACTTTACATTTGTCTGTTTCAAAATTGAAAAAAGAAGTCTGTAAAAGTTGGTATGTTTGGTTGCTTTTACACAATCTTAGGCAACAAAATACAATAATTTTCTTCAGAAAATTTTAATTTTTTTTAATTTTACGTTTAATTAGATGAAAGCAAAATCTTCACTTTTGGGATGCAGACACTTTGGCAGTAGTACTTACTTCTAAGTTTTCCACATGCCAATAAAATTTTGGTTTTAATTATTGATCTTATGATCTGATTTTTCTCTTAGGCCATTTTATTTATTTGCTTATTTATTTATTGATAATATTTATTTTCAAAATACCCACGGACCATGTTTATTGCAAAGGCATCTTCTCAGCCTTAAATTTTTAGTTGCATCTCTAAACTATCCTCCTTGTTTCAGCAAGACATTTAATAATCTTGCCTAAAACAAGTCCTTCTTTCTTGGTTTATAACTGATAATTCCATTTTTGAGCTTGTGTGTTTTTTTAGGTCAATTATTTGTTTTCATGTTTACTTAAGATTTAAAAATTCATGAAGTTCACCGTTATGACAACTAAAAGTTTTTAATGTGAAAGAAAAAAAATGGCATTGCACTGAATGATCAATAGATATTGTGTTTGCAATCTCCTACTTCTACCATTGTAATCTTATTAATTAACTTTGACTTGCTATGTTCACAAAAAACAGTTGCTATTAGAATCTGTATCTCTCCCTCAGACCTGTATACAATTGTGGGTACTTGCACAATTTAAACTAAAATATTTTGGTATCTATCTCCTATTCCCAACAAACTCTAACTGGGAGAGGGACTAGATAGAATTAGATAAAAATAAATATGGAAAATAAACTTAGTTTTACTATATGAGTATATTTATCATATTAATTGCTCTGTGTTTGTTTCTTTACCCTGAGCATAGTGACTTATTTTTATCTCAACTTAAAGAACATTTTTAAGATTTAAATAATTTTAGATTATTGAAGTCTTGAATAATAAAACCAGCCATTAGATTACAGATTTTCCCAAATTTCCTAAGTTTTTATACACATAAATAACTGTCTACTGCCTGTGTTTACTAAGCCCAGTGCTTGGAAATAATATAATTGATTGTATAAAAGTAAGCCGTTGTTCTTGAAGCCTCCTTACCTTTCTAGGTAATTCCTTTTCCATGTTCAATAACTTAGTGGTTATCTTTGAAATTTTATTTTAATTACATTTTCCCTGCCCTTTCTTATGGCTGGAGACACCATCTTAAATCAACCCATTTCTATTATTTTGTGTTTGACCATGAGGCTTGTGGTTTGTTATCTTACATCTTGGTTCTTGAGTGGCTACATGTAGTCTCTTTGACTCTGCCTACTCTCTCTTTGTATCTCTGTTAAGATTTCCCACCTGGCTTTACTCTGCTAAGCCAATAGTCAAAACAGCTTTATTCTTCAACCCATAAAAATAACACATATACAGAAGGGCATCCCACTTCACTTTCTTCCTGTCTATCCTCTCATATACCCTTCCCTTCTATTCTCCCTGTTGATGGAAGAAAGAAAAGTCATGTATGAATATGTACTTTTTTTTGGAGACAATGGTGTTTTAACAGGTTTTCTATCTTTAGTTCCTTATTAATATATCCAGAATTGGCTGGATTAGATATATAAACTAATATTTTAATTTATAAACTAGCCAATAGCTTGCAGAATTCTGCATGAAATAACATTTCTGTGCTTTACTCAATGGAGAAAATTTCAGAAAATACTAATTAAAAATAGAATACATTTGTTATTATCAACATGTGCATCTTTTCCATGTCATGTCATATCTTATTTGACCTACTTTTCCCAAATAATCTCAGTTTTGTTGAGTAAACTTCACTGGTGGCAGCTCATTTGGGCTAACAGAATATGATCATGTTTATCTCATGAAGTTTTAATCGGTCTTACAAAGTGTGATGCATTATACATTTAGCTCTAAATCAATGACTAATAATGGGATATAACACAGATATTTGTAAAACTTTAACACACTAGCAATATAGTTGCTACTTCTACAATTTAAGATTTAATATAATATTCAATGAATAATAATTTGCATGGTTCACAAATAAAATAAAAATAAATAAAATCTTTAAATTGTAGGCTGTAGCATTTTTCCTTAAAGCACTCTTTTTCAGTCATTTGATTCTCCTCCAAAGAGGAAGCCAAAGCTGACCCTTTATTAAAAAATTCACATAGTTATTGCATAAATACATATGTTTCTAAATGTATATGCCTTTTATAATTTTAATTCAATAGTATAATACTATAGTAACACATATATAAAACTTATCTCATTCTAGTTCATAAAAATATCCAATCTGGAGATATAGTTAGGTATAGATTACTTACATATCACAAATGGTTCAATTGGTTTCAATCTCTAGTACCATTAAAAAATGTCAACTTTACTTACGATATGTAGCTGTACTATATTTTTAAAAAGACTTCTCCCCTCTAAATAAATATTTAGCTGGTTCCAAACAAATGGTAAACAATGCTGCATTGAGACTTTTATCTTTCTTCTATTGATGGGCATCTTGGCTGGCTCTTGAGAATATATTGTTTGTATAATCTGAATTGAAGTCAGTGACTACCAAATGCAACTATTCATGCTGATTTAGTTGTTGCCTCATCTTTTAATTCAGATTAGTACATTTTTTTCTTCTGATAAGTCAATTTCTCAAGCATTTCCAATTAAATAACATTTTGAACTAGTTGTCATAACACATGAATATAATTTTAGCACTAGAAAGTCATGGGCAAGAGATTGGTCTTACATCTTGATTCTTGGGTAGCTACATGGTGTCTCACTATGCATGAGATTGGGCTTCATAGAGAGTACAGGGCCAAATAGTGCTACAGAGTAAGAATCTGTATCAACAGCATCAAAAAACTAACCAACCAGCTAAACAGCTAAACACACATTACATTTTCTTACTGTTGACAATAAAACATGCCACATTTAGCAATTTATATATTGAAGAGTAAAATGACAAATAGCTAATTTACTTACTAAAAAGAAAAATCTCTTTATGTATTATTATTATTATTGCTATGATTATTACTATATAAATGTCTCATCTAAGCTGAACTGAAACTTACCATATAATTGAGATGACCTTAAATTTCTAATACTTCTACTTTACTAAATACTGGAATTACTTGCATACACCCAACTACATTCTACTTTTTATTTGTTTGTTTGTTATTGTTTTCTATTGTTTGGTTATTTTTGTTGTTGTGGGGTTGTTTTGTTTTTGTTTTTTAGATCTAGATCTAAGTGTTGCTGTGATGAATCTGTCTATGGTAAGGTTTTAGTTTCTTCACTTTCCAAGGCTAGATGTTGACTATGGGAAAGAGAGACACCGGCACAGATCTTCAACCTCTCTAGCATTACATGTTTCCTCTCTCCACTATACATTCCCATCTTAACAATTTTACTTGGCTGAAAATCACACATCCCATAGCTCTAATAAGATGCCTGGAAACAGTTAAATGTCCCTTTAGGCCATATTAAGGATCTCTTACAGAAGATATGCAAACTAAATAAAAGACTAGGATAGAAACTTTGACTAGAATTCAGTGTGAAAGTGCTTGGCATGAAAAGTACAGATCAGCACTCTGTAAGGGGGAGGTCCATGGTTACTATAGAAATATTCTTATTTCAGTTTATTTAAAATTTAACAGCTATTCAAGAGAGAAAGCTTCCGAATAAAATTATGAATACTAACCCTGTGCTTTTCTTGCTTTTCTGGGCTGACTCAGCTGAACAATGGGGTTGTGGTAGTGTATTCACTTGCCAAATGAGTTCAACATTATCTTTCTGTAACCTTCCCATGTCTAGCCTCCTTGAGAGTGTTCTGCAGATGTTTGGCTTTTCTACTGCAAGAATGGGATCTTTCCTCTGAAGTTAATTTTGTGTTTTAGTTTTCTTAATTTTCTCTTTCTTTCTCCTTCTCAACCCCCCTCTTTGTCTTACTGAATAGATGTTCTCCAGCTTCTTAGGTCTTCTATTTCAATGCTAGATGCTGTTATATATCAAAAGCACAGAGAGACTGGGAATTTAGAGATAACCTTAAAATCAAGCTAACCCTATATTGATGTATTTAGCTAAACTATACCTTATGAAGTAAGCGGAAAATTATGTTGAAGTTTATGATTGTAGAGCCATCAAAAACCATGAAGTCTATGCTCTGGGTGCTATGGGCAGGGAAGCTTCTTCTGAAGTTATAGTAAGACTGCAGACTCACAATGGAGTAAGAGACATTGATGGCTTCTGTGACAACTTTTTCCCACTCACAAACCAAACCAAACAGCAGTCCAAATAGAAAGTTATTGAAAGAAGTCCTTAAAAGCTAGCATAAAGATGGCAAAGTGTAGCTTTTCACAGCTGATAGTGTCTGGTAGCTGGGGATGAGGAAGCATTGTTTTCTTTAAGGGACTGGCCACTGGGAGTTTCATAAGCTCCAGTGAATATATAGGCAACACAAATTGGACTTGGTTTGTAGATTAAGACTATGCTTTCATTTCCCAGCCACCCAGACCCGAATAATCACACAAAACTACATTATTTACAACACTGTTTGTCCAATGGTTCAGGCATATTCCTAGCTAGCAATTACAACTTAAATTAACCCAGAATACTTAATTGTGTTTTGTCAAGAACTTGGTACTTTTCTCAGTAGAGCATTCTCATCTTGCTTCCTTTGCATCTTTGTTGTGACTGCAGACTTAGCCTTTCCTCTTCCCAGAATTCTCTGAGTCTGGTTGTTCCACCTATACTTCTTGCCTGGTTTCTGGCCAATCAGTGTTTTATTAAACCAATTAGAGTGACAAATCTTTACAGGGTACAAGAGCATTGGTGTTTTCTACTTTTGTTTTGTTTTTTTTTTTGTCGGAGTGATTGGAGGGAGGGGAATGAAAGGGTGGCAGGCTGGACCTGGAAGGAATGGAAAGTAAACTGGGTGCATTGTATGAAATTCCCAAATAATTAACAAAAACATGTTGGAAAACCCATTAAAAAACAAGTTTACTTTAGCAGCTTTAAGGGAAATGTATCATTTAGTACATTCAAATTTTTAAATGAGCAACTAAACAGAAAGATTTCAGGAATATAAATGAAGTAAATATTGCCATCTATCAGTAAAAATCTAGACAACACTTGTTAAACATTACATTTATTAATAGCAGAATGCACATTGTTTCAAGCACTCCTAGGATATGGACAAAGACAACCTTTCTGAGCAAAAAACAAACATCAAAATTTAAAAATATTAGCCGGGCGGTGGTGGTGCACGCCTTTAATCCCAGCACTCGGGAGGCAGAGGCAGGCTGATCTCTGTGAGTTCGAGACCAGCCTGGTCTACAAGAGCTAGTTCCAGGACAGGCTCCAAAACCACAGAGAAACCCTGTCTCGAAAAACAAACAAAAAAAAAAATTAAAAATATTAAAACTAACCATATTTTTATCTCAACTACCAAGAAATTAAAAAGAAATTAAATTATAAAATGAAATGATTATCTGAACTGTTTTGTCTTATAATGCTTTCCCCTGTTCACACCACACTGGTATGTGTCAGTATCATTATAATATCCACTATATCCATTATAAATCCATTATAATATCATGGATTTCACAGGATAATTTCCATAGAATGGTACAGAGTATGACTTCAGCTGCACCTCCTCAAAATTCATTTGTCAACATTGATACTGTAAGCAATGTACTTTCAAATAGTTTATGAATCTACATGGGAATCTCAAAAGGAATTTTAAACGTTACATTGAGTAAAAATTAAAGTAAAGCAAACCAAATTTTCATTTACTGGTTAATATACTTTTAAGTGAAAAATGTATAACTTTAAGTGCTTATGTTGAATAAGAAACATTAGATCTTAAGCCAATAATCTAGGGTCTAGTATCAAGAATCTAGCATATGGAGACTAAATTGAATCCAAACCAAGAATCCCATTGTGACTATAGATAAAATATTAGTACACAAAATTGGGAAATTCTTCAAAGGAGCATAATTAAGAAAGATCTATCCCAAAGGTGAAGCTTGACTCAATGTCAGAAAAAAAATCAGTTAATATAACTCAGTGTATATGAGTTATGGGCTAATGTAAGTTGTAGGAGAACTATACAAAAGGCTGACATATCATATCATAAACATCAAAATAATTTAAAAAATATCATGTACATGGGATCTACATAGAATAATTAATTCTCCCAAAATGTCCATAAAATGTTAATAAAATTTCTAGTATCTCATTTCTTTTAGAGATATAAACAAACTTGTATTAAAATGTATATGAAAAAGCAAAGCTACTGAAAAACCAAATTTAAAAGATTTTCATTTTTTTAAAACATGTGTTGCTGTGTGTATTTATGTGCATAATGGGTGTGTGGGTACCCATAGAGGTTAGGTTTATCAAATCCTCTTGAAGCTGAAGTTATAGGTGGTAGTGAGATGTTAAAAATGGGTACTTTGAGTCTAACTTGGGTCCTCTACAGGAGAAGTGTGTGCTCTTTGGTGCTGAGTCATCTGTCTATAACTGATTAGTTAAATTAGGAAAAGGAGGAAAAGGGGAAGGGGGAAGAGAAGGGAAAACCGTAAGAAGAAGGAGAAGAAGAAGAAAAAAGAAGGAGAAGAAGAAGAAGAAGAAGAAGAAGAAGAAGAAGAAGAAGAAGAAGAAGAAGAAGAAGAAGAAGAAGAACAACGGTGAGGAGGAGAAAGGAGAAATTGAAGAATTTCAAGATAAAAATAAAGAAAAAAAATAAAAGTTGGTCCATTTCAGTTTAAGAATTTTATGTGACTATTTCATAGCCAAGCTTAGATGTGTTGGTTAGACAATAAATTCACCAAAATAAAATCAAATGAAGTAATATCACCGATTTTTGATTATTAAATGTAAGTATATAGACTTCTAAACAAATGTTGTAGGGTAATTGGACTTTAAAATTAACCTCCCCACTAAATCTCAACTTACTTCCCATCTAATGCAAAACTTTATTTAAAATAAACTGTAAAATAAAATTTAAAACTAAAAATATAAAACGGTAAATATTACTGTATTTGTTGTCATTGTTTATGTTTGAGGGACTTGATAACAAAGCATATATCTTATCACTGAGGTACATTCTCAAAATGAACTATATTTTATAAAACAAAACAATATTTTAGAAAAAATACGATAGAATATTCTAGATATAGAGCTAAGTCAATGATCACTAGATGTGACAGGAAAATCACAATGTATTAGAAAATGGGTTTCATCAAAATTAGAACATACTCTTAAAACAATAAAAAGATACATTACACTCTGAGAACAAAAACTGTCATTTTGTGAGACAAAATTTTATTGTTTTATCAGGTGAATTCAAAATTGTGATCTTTTGACATTAGCATCCCTATTAGCTGAGGTTATAGGCAGTCATCGTTATAGGCTTGTCTAGATGACTTATTTTAAAAGCAGGATATTAAAATGATTATACACAGTGAACAACTTGTTTCACTCCAGGGACAAAAGAAAGCTTAAAAATATTTATATCAATACATGCAATACAGCACATAAACAAAATGAAGAAAAGAGTCACAAAATTATTTCAGATAAGACTGAAAAGGCATTTGATAAAATTCAACATTGTTGCATGTTAAAAGCTCAGATAAAAAATCCAGAGAGATGGTTTAGCCTTTAAGGGCACTGACTGCTTTTACAGAGGACCTGAGTTCAGTTCCCACACTGATATGGTAGCTTACAGACATTTAATGTCAGTCTCAAAGATCTGATTACCCTCTTCTGTCCTCTGTGTGTACCAGGTACCCAAGACGTGCACAGACATAAAAGCAGGCAAAACACTCAAGCACCTAAAAATGTTTAAAAAATTATTTGATAAACTATAGGTTATTTATAATTAGACCATAACTCAATATATAAAATATTAAAATTTCCATATGCCAAAACCGTGGTCAATATCAAAGTGAATAAAAAACTGAAAGAGTCCCCATTAAATCAGGAAAAAGACTAAGATATCTATTCTCTTCACTTCTACTCAACATAATGCTGTGGGATATTGCTCTTGTACTCTGCAAAGATTTGTCACTTGTATTAGTTTAATAAAATGCTGATTGGCCAGTTACCGGGCAGGAAGTATAGGTGGAGCAACCAGTCTAGAAGAATTCTGGAAAGAGGAAAGGCTTAGTATGTGGTCACTTGCCAAAAGCAAAGAAAGAAAGATGAGAATGTCTAACTGATAAAAGGTACCAAACCACACGGTTAGCATAGACAAGAATATGGGCTTAATTAAGTTGTAAGAGTTAGTTAATAAACCTGAGCACAATGGGTCAAATAGTTTATTACCATAATCCTCTGAATGGATTATATTAATTGAATAAGCTGAATGGCTGTGAGCCTGGGTGGGACAGAAACTCCTCCTACAGATGACACCAATGTGGGGCAATGATATCCACATAAAACCTGAGAGAGCTTGGAAGGAATTCTGAACACAAAAGAGCAGAGTTAAGCACTGCTTCTTGGTAGCAGCATTTTCTCGTGTGGGCTGTTTGTTAAGGGCAAACAAACCTTATTTAAGAGAGGCTTTCTGACTCAGTTTTACCTGCAGAAACCTTGCAGCTCTTTTAGTGGCCACACCACCAAACCCTTAAATGATATCGATGGCATTAGGCTTCTTGGTGATGACTTCTTGAAACTCTACAGAGTAGTGTCAATAAACATGGCTCTCAACAGTGCCTTTGTCATGAAGCTAGATTTTCAGAAAGCTAATGAATGGGGTGGATCCTGCCACTGAAGCCATGGTTTTAATCCTAGCCATATTGCTTAGCAAATTAAAGAGTCATGTGATCAAAAGAAGAGAGATACACAGTAAAGACACACTTGGATGAAAAAACCCTCTAAATGGTTTATAGTGTGTTTAAAAATATGTGTAGGCTTGGAAGAGAAAAGAAAAAGGATAGAAAAAGTCCTAAAAAAGAGAGAGCATAGTTAGGTATGGTAGCACATGCTTTTAATCCCAGCACAAGGGAGGCAGAGGCTGTCAGATCTCTAGGAGTTCAAGGGCAGCATGTTCTACAGAGTGAGGTCCAGGACAGCCAAAGATACACAGAGAAACCCTGTATCAATAAAAAAAAAATTAAATAAAAATAAAAGGAATAGTGTAAAAAAATTTAAGGCATATATAAAGAGAGAATCTGGATACTATATGTTTTTGTGTTGTCTTTGAGTTGTTTGACCACTGAGGAAGGAACAACAGCTGCTAAATGATAATTGATTATAAATGCTGCTGGATTAATACAACCTATATATTTTGAAAGTGCTTTGAATTCAAACTTTAAGTCAAAAGATATGTTTCTTTTGGTTTTTCGAGACAGGGTTTCTCTGTGGTTTTGGAGCCTGTCCTGGAACTAGCTTTTGTATACCAGGCTGGTCTCAAACTCACAGAGATCCGCCTGCCTCTGCCTCCCACGTGCTGGGATTAAAGGCGTGCACCACTACTACCCGGCAAGATATGTTTCTTTAGAGAAGAAGTTTTGCTATTGTTTCCACAGAATGTGAGAGGTTGTGGATTCATTCTGGGTTAAGAAGAATTAGGGTTTTTTTTTTTTAATTTTATTTATTTATTTATTTGTTTATTTATTTATTTAAGATTTCTGCCTCCTCTCCTGCCACCACCTCCCATTTCCCTCCCCCTCCCCCAACTAACTCCCCCTCCCTCAGCAGCCTGAAGAGCAGTCAGGGTTCCCTGCCCTGTGGGAAGTCCAAGGACCTCCCACCTCCTTCCAGGTCTAGTAAGGTGAGCAACCAAACAGCCTAGGCTCCCACAAAGCCACTACGTGCAGTAGGATCAAAACCCATTGCCATTGTTGTACCCAGTCCAGCTGGCCTTGGTGAGTTCCCGATAGAGCATCCCCATTTTCTCAGTGTGGGGGTGCACCCCTCGCGGTCCTGAGTTCCTTGCTCGTGCTCTCTCTCCTTCTGCTCCTCATTTGGACCTTGGGATTTCAGTCCGGTGCTCCAATGTAGGTCTCTGTCTCTGTCTCCTTTCATCGCCTGATGAAGGTTAATGTCCAGGAGGATAACTATATGTTTTTCTTTGGGTTCACTTTCTTATTTAGCTTCTCTAGGATCACGAATTACAGGCTCAATGTCCTTTATTTATGGCTAGAAACCCATTATGAGTGAGTACATCCCATGTTCCTCTTTTTGGGTCTGGCTTACGTCACTCAGGATAGTGTTTTCTATTTCCATCTATTTGCATGCAAAATTCAAGAAGTCATTGTTTTTTACTGCTGAGTAGTACTCTAATATGTATATATTCCATACTTTCTTCACCAATCTCCAAAATATATAAAGAAAAATTAGGTTTGATCAAGGAAGGCTGCCTGAAAAATCTCTGATAAGAGTGGATGGCCCAGATGATACAAAGTTTCAGAGCAACTCTGTTGCAGTTCTCTGAGTTTTACATCCAGAACAGCATCAAGACTCCTGGCTGAGAAGATCCAGCCTCAGAGATCACTTCAGTCAGGACTTGATCATAATCCTAAATTTTCTTTAGTTCCCCATAGAATTATCAGTACTCCCAATCAGCAGGAAGTAGCCTAGAAATCTATGTCCACGTTCCCCAAAAATGGATTATGGATGTTTGCCTTTGTTTAGAGTGCTGGTTAAAAGTTGTTATGCATAATTGTCAAGAAAAAAAGCTAAACAAAGGAGATATTCAGAGTTCTTGCTTTGAAAATAAAAGAAGGAAACATTCTGTGGGATAATGCTCTTTTATCTTGTAAAGATTTTTCATGTGTATTGGTTTAATAAAACTCTGATTGGCCAGTAGTCAGGCAGGAAGTAGAGGGGGGTGACCAGACTAGGTGATTTCTGGAAAGAAGAAAGGCTCAGTATGTGGTCACCAGTCAGAAGCAGAGTAAGTAAGATGAGAATGCCTCATTGATAAAATGTACTAAGCCACATGGCTAAACATAGATAAGAATTATGGGTTTATTTATTTTGTATGTGTTAGTTAACAATAAGCCTGAGCTAATAGGCCAAAGAGTTTATAATTAATATAATCCTCTGTGTTTCTTTGAGATTAAATGGCGATGGGACTGGGTGGGACAGAAATTTTGGGACTTTAGTTAGTACAATCAAACTAGAGAAAGAAACAAAAAAAAAGAGGAGAAAAGAAACGAAATTATAACTATTTGCAGATAACATGATTATAAATATGTAAAAGGTCAAATGATCTGCCAAAAGACTCTAGAAATAAAAATGAGTTCCTGGATGGCTAGGGCAATATAGAGAGACCCTGACACAACAAGCAAAAAAACAAATTCCAATCCAAACAAACAAACAAAACTAGACCAACAACAAAATAAGGAAAAACAACTACTCTCCAAACACCTTAAAACAATTCCTAAGAATGAAACTAGCCAGGGGGATAAAAGAGCTCTACAATGAAAAGTATAATGCTTAATACTAAGTAAAAGAACTGAAGATACTAGGAGATTCTAAAATCACTATGCTTTCAAAAGTGATATAAAGATTCAATGCAGTACCCAACAAAATTCCAATGACCTTGACATTGTTAGCCATTGTAAAATATAATCCAAGCCTATATCAAAACTGCTTTGTGACCCTATCTCACCACAGTTAGAATAGCTACTATAAGAAAAAGTAATAATTGTTTTTGAGAATGTAAGGAAATGGATACCTAACACATTGCCAGAAATGAAATTTGTGTAGCCATTATGGAAAATAATGAAAGTAGAACCAGCATATGGTCAATGTTTACCATTTCTGAGCACATAGCCAAAGTAAATGAAATAAATATGTACAGTGTATTTTGAGCATCTTGACCTCTCAGAAATTTCCCCAATTCTTGTTATACACAACCCTACTACCAAGCCCCTCCTATCATAGCTTCATGTCTTCCTTAGTGTGTGTGTGTGTGTGTGTATGATGCCATATTACACACACACACACTCACACACACACACCAGCAGCTTTTAACTCTCAGTAACTATTCAGATGTCAGGTAGATCTAGATCTATTAGGCAAGGGTAACAGATTGCAAACTCTTCCCATTTCTTCTAAATCCTACCAAGTGTCCATATATTTTATCCCACCAAGACAAATTTGTACTGTAGAATACATGTTATTATTGGATTTCTGGTCTTCAGTTGGGGCATGGTCAACTTACCAGGAGATATACTTTTAGAGAAAACTGTCTATCCATCTTCCAGCAGCTGAAACTTTCTAATTGTTCCATCGGTAGGGATTAGATTTTTCGTTTAACTCTTCTTTCCATATTGGGATTTTTTTTTTTTTCAGCTTGCACATGCTTTGTGAAAGCTTTTACAGCCACTGTGATTTTATATGTTGAGATGTTCTCCTGTGCCTATAAGACACTGTTTCTTTGTAGTCATTTATCTTCTTTGGCTCTTGCACCCTTTTCATTCCTTCTTATGTATCCCTGATACTTAGGAAGAGAGGGCATGGCGTATATGTACTATATGACTGAACATCCTGTAGTCTCTTTGTCTTAGACCTTTGGCCAATTATTGGTCTCTGCCTTCATCACTATCTACTGAAAATAGAAACTTCTCAGATGAAAGGTAAAAGTTTAACTGATTAATGGTTATAAAAATATAATTAAAAGTCAGATTAATATAATATCTGTTTAGCAAAGCAACCATAGTAGATTATCACATAGAGCCTATAAACCTTCCTAGCTATAGGTTTTTTGGTTGATAATGGTGTCAGATATGGGTTTCAACTTAGAGAGCAATCTGTAATTCTAGTCAGAAAGTGGTTGGTTGCTTCCCTCATGTTCATGCCATTATTGAGTCAGTGGGAATGACCAGTCATTATTGTAGCTCTAAATGTTCACAGCTGGTAATAATTGGTGATTTTTTTCCTCCAAATTGTGCATAGCACTTTACAGGATAATGAAAGCCAGTCAATAGGGATGAAACCTCTAGACCATTAACTGTTTGGTTGCTCCCTATTTTATATCTCAAGTATGTGGTATTTTCAACAACGGGCAATGTTAGGTTGCAGAGGGTAACTAAGAGTCAATGACCAGTGTGATTCAATGGACTTCCAAACAATACAGCCTGAATTCCTTAACCCTTTATTGATTGTGCTGTGATCTCCTGGTCAGGGCTCTGCTGCCAGCTTTCTTTCAGATCTTGATCTCATTTTATAACATGGTCACAAGTTTATTTTTTGCCATATTTCCAAGGACAAATCTTTAGTATGTGTCCTGTTTGCAATAAGTGACTGCTGAGAATCTGACAGTCAGTATTGTATGTTTATTTTTGTTTATAAAAATAGAGTTCCAGATTGTACAACAAATATTTATTAAATATAAATCAATAATTATCTGTTTTCAAAAGCTAGTTCCAGGACAGGCTCCAAAACCACAGAGAAACCCTGTCTCGAAAAACCAAAAAAAAAAAAAAAAAAAAGTTAGAAAATTCAATATTTTACTGCTTTTCTATTGAGCCAGGTCTTGTTACCTAGGCCAGATTGTGGTTTGCCTGCCTTACACTCTAGTGCTGGGGTGGCAGGTGTGCAGCAACATGCTCAGCTGAGTTTGAGACACCTGAATAGTTTAAATTCTAGCTGACAAGAAACAACATATTCAATACAGACAAGATAGTTTTTGAGAGCATAAAAGGCCATGAACAGACACTCTAAGACCATAGAAGGAGATTTTAGGGAGGAGAGAAGTGTTTCCCTGTGATGGGTCTGTTTACCTCCTTGTTCACTCATGGGTAAAAGAGGCTTCATAAAAATGCTCTTGGGGAAGAGTATGTAGGTCTTCACAGAAATAATGAACCTTTTAACTTGTTACTTGCTCATAAATCTCAGCTTGTTTGAGTCAATGTGGCTCAGTGTCTGGAGATGGAACCTGAGGAGCATCTGAAGAGAGAACAGTGACCAAACGAACTCCGGTCCATTAGATTTGGAGTAATAAATATGTGACCTAATTAAGTTTTTAAGAGATCATGTTTCCTGAATTCTGGAATATGGAAACTTTGGGGAATAAAAAGAATCATTCCTTCATAAACTGTTAGTTTGCTGTCATTTAGAAAAGAGATGATTATATCGTCTTTAGCCTCCTGAAATCAAATCTATTAGAAGTGTCTGTTAATAAAGCAAGAGGTAGGGGTTGAACAAGCACTGCAAACTGTTAATTCATAAGAATGAGGGCACTAGGAATACAATTTTGGTATCTAAGTCATTTGAAATCTAATAGCAGGAAATGCTAGAAAATAAGAAAGAAAGGGATGCTTATTTTTTATTAAACATTAGACCATTTTCAGAGGCATGATTGGGTTCCTCTAATTACAAAAGCTCAATAAGATTCCTCTTTCATTTTCTTTTCTTTGTCTCTCTCTCCTTTCCGTATTATTGATATTATACTAAATTTAATAAAATTTCTTGCTTTCATAGACATCTGAAAAATGCAGGTTGGAATTCAAGAGAAATTATAAGTTAACTATCAAATACATTACACAATCTGAATTCTATGGTACTCAGGGAAGTAGGTCATTTACCTAAAACCTGAGAGAAGCTACACTGGATAGGGTCAACTAATGTAAGAAAGCAATTTATTTTAATCAATATCTACTGCTTTAAATATCAATCACACCTAAAATTATCCTTTACATCTACACTCAGATGTGTTTTTATTAATACCTTGTTGGTGGCCTAAAGGATCCTACCCAGTTCCAATTAATTTTGTGTTTACAGACCTATTAAGAACATGTCAAGGCATAGAAATTGCAGTAATAGCAAAGAGATAGATAACCCATGAACATAACAACATGAGGCTTGAAGGCTACACAAGCTTTGTCTTAAGCCTCCTTTAAGGTAGGGTATTATAGAGGTATATCTGGGTAATGGAAATGGAAACGTGTGTTTATTAAGTATCTAGACAAAGCAATACTTCAATGAATTAAAGTGTCTAGGAAAAAGAAAACCTTCCATGACAAAAGTAATTGGAAAGTTTTCTGTAGATTTTTCAGCATATCTTGAATAAGCTGAAGAAAAATCTAGGCTAGGAATTTTCAATCCCGTACCTTTGCCTGGGATGTTTGATTTCTGAGTGGGATTGCTTTATTGCATTGCTATATATTTTAGAGCATAGTGGTCTCCATTGCCAAGAAAATCTCCAGATAAAGTGTGTTTAATTCCAATCTTCCTGTTTTGTGGAAGCTGATAGGACGGGGCACCCCTATCAACCAGGTTGACTTTATCTTACTGTTTCTGGATACTATATTATGTTAATGGCAAAGACAATGTAGTAAGTGGGAAGTATAAAGTTGTACTTTAAAAAACAACAGTTTCAGGTTGTGGTTCTAATATTTCTACTGTATAATTTTGGATAGGTGTTTCTTAGATATTCCAAGTTTTAGTTTTTTAACTACAAAATGGAAACATTTCTCCCCAACAGAGCTGTTAAAGGAGATAAAGAAGGCAATAGTTTATTAGTTATTGATTTTTTTCTTCTTTTAAAAATCTCATTGGATAAAAGAAAATAATATTATTACTTTGTAAAATATTTTGATTATTATAGGTTTCTTAAAATAATGGAGGGAAAAAGGAACAAATAATCATTTTTGACTCTTTGGATATGGTTGTATATAATAGAGCAATGCCAAATTTTACAGTGTTTAGAATCTTTTGGTAGATTTCTTTAACCTTTTTACATTACCTTGGTTTTCAGAAAAATTGATGAATAATGTTACCTTCTAAAATAAATGTTTGGCATATCTGTCTTCTATCTCTATTTGGATTCATTAAGACTCACTATCCAATGGTGTCAAAATGGAAAACCCAGTGAAATACTGGGGACTTTCATTGACTTTACCTGTATTGTTCAATCTTTGAGCCAGAAGATAGAAACTTCCTTCGATTTTCAAGTAAATTTATACAGATTAAAACTTGAATTTATGTGCATGCCTTGGGAGTGTCTCATATTCACACATTTAAAAAACTATAATCAGGATGTTAAACAGTGGCATATCTGTATGGGGATAATAAAAAAAATCAGACATGAAGCCAAGTGGTTGGGCATATGCCTTTTGACCCAACATTTCAAGACAGAGGCATGTGGATCTTTTATTTTGAGGCCAGTCTGGTCTACAAAGAGAGTTTCAGGACAGCCAGGTATATTCAGACCTGACTCGAAAAAGGCAATACCCCCAGCACCCCCAAATCCACCAAACCCAGAAAATAATAACAAAAAACAAAGTAAAAAACAAATAAGACACAATATTAAATGAAAATCAGCCTCTAAAATCAAATCCAAATTTAAATTATTATAAGGCTGATCTTTTGCCTGATTTTTATGGATAACTCTTTGCCTACCCATGTAATTCCAAATGTACCTAACATAAGTATACTCTTGACTAGTTCAGAAATGATAGATATTCCGAGCACAGAAATTTGGTGAATGGAGAAACTCATGTATCAAAGACAGTGAATCAATAAATATGAATTTGCTCAGAACAGATTTTCTTAATCATGTGATATCTTCAAAGGACTGATGACTCTTTAAAAAATGCAACAAAATTAAAAGCTAAAATAACTACAGGAATTTAAAGCAATGTCGTAATTTCCTGTTGATTTAATCTTGACATTAGATATCTAAAATTGGTCCCACCATGTGTCATACAGAGCCATATTTAGCCCAGGGAAGTTTAAGTAGATTTGGGGTGAAGGCAATGTCTGTACAGATATGGTTGATGATGGTAGACAAGTAAGGGAAATACTTTTCAAACTTCTAAAATTTCTGTGAAAATTTGCTAGTGGATCTTCTGCAAAGAATGATAATATCCATATCTTCCTTCTCCTCACCAGCACCCATATGACTCTTAAGAGTAGTACCAAGATATAACAAATAGCATTTTAGATTCATCAAATATGAGAACTGGAAGGCAACTGTGTGATGCAACTCATTCATTTCACTGAAGTAGACACTGAGATTCAGAAGTGACAAGAACTGGAATGGTAAGAATTCTAACCATTGTAAAGGTTGTACAACTTAGGGAAGAAATTATTTTCATCAAATCTGGATAAATTTATAAGGTAAATTGCCCCCAGCTATACTGGGCACTGAAACGACAAGGTGTGAGAGGAAATATAAGCAGAGGAGACTATTGACTAACAAGGGTTAGTTAGATCCAAATGTATACTGGTAGAATTTCTGATTAGCTCAGTCAAAATAATCTACATCATTTGAAATTGAAATTTGTCACAAAAACTTACCATGTAAAAAAAGAAGGTAAGGAAGGCTTTACTCAAGACTACTGCAGTTCAGGGAGACTGAAAACAACTGTATGGATATAAATCATAAAACTATTTCTAAGCCCTAAGGTGAGTTAATATAAGAGTACTAGAAAAAGATGGTTGATATGATTAATATATTTTGGTTTGCTAATTGTCACTTATCAAACTAGCCCCTGCCACCTCCTTGGAGATAGAGATTTTATCATTCTCAGCAAGGGTTTTTCAAGGAGATAGAATCTAAGTCCCCAAAACCACAATTCTGTTGATGTAACATTGACAAGAGTCCAAGAAATGTGAAAATTTATACCTCAAAGGAACAGAAAAAGAGTCTGTATCTCAAATTGTCTGAAGACAATGTTCTAAGAAAAAGAGACATCAGGATTAGCATAGAGATTTCAGTGTAAAGTTTACTCAAGCTGAGGAGAATTAGTAGTAGGCTGTTGGACTGGCTCATTTGACTTTTTTACTTTTGTAAAATAATGAAGTAAATTATGAATAGCATTGCTACCATCTTGCAAGGAAGAATCAGAAACACAGGAAGATTGTGACTTACAGTCAGAATTTGAAGTAACTTTATTCTGCCATCTAATTACTGTATTTTGTTATTTTGTTCTTTAAGACAATGACCAGTCTTTGGGTAATATTTGCACTTTTGCACCACTTTCCCATAAATTATTCAATTTGTGTTTCACACCATGGTTGAGGACAAGTGACCATAATTATCTTCAAGAATAGAAAAACTAATTGAAATGCTGAGAAATTAAATGGTGTCCTAAATAATAAGATTGGAATCCAAGTTTCCCAAAAGTATTAACTAATGAGTTAAAGACATAGCTAGACAATTGCACAATATTTATCAAGATTTAAGTCCTGAACAAAAGATTCACAAGAAGCAAAATTTATACCTGCATATTCCTTCCTTCATAATGAGGAAGGGGAAGATGAAAGTGAAATATGAGAATGGAATAATGAGGAAGAACGATAAAGTAATTAGTGAGATACAACCTCTCAGGGTAAGTGCATTTGCTATTTGGGACACAAAGTTTGGTAAAGCCTGCCCCAGGCAGGAGACATTTTGCTGTGAATTAGGAAGGAAAATAACATTTCCTAGAGAAGAGTTTATGCAAATGTGTATATGTTTATGTACAGATATGGGGCACAACTGATAAAACAGTATATGTCACCTGCCGACATCTTTTGCTAGTCTTAATCACTTAATCTTTATAGAATCCTTGTGATGTAGCTTCTACTATTTTTCCCATATTGCATACAAGATATTTGTAAGTCAAGCCTTGCCATCTCCCTTGTGAGAATCATCTGAAGGAGTCTCATTATTTGCCGATTAGTATTCTGGCATTCCAATCACCCATAAGCCCCATGTTTATTACTCCTGAGATCTGCTTTGATCAGAGCTTTGTCTATACTCTTCTTTTTTCTCATTCTTTGACCAAGTCAGGCTTTCTTCTGCCTCTCTAGCAGTTCTAAGTATGCAGCACACTGCCAACACATTCCAGGTGAAGTGTGTCCTCTGCTTTGCCACATCCTAGCTGAGTGATGAAGATCTATGCAACTTAACCCTTGGGTAACTTGTCTGTAGTGCCACAGTCACCATGGCTTTACGGCAGGCACAGTTATTCAAAGAATTGACAAATCACCTAAAACATTTATGTTTCGCTGAGGACACAATGTTCATTATTGTAAACAAAAGCAACATCCTGTATGAGAGATTCAGAAATTCTGCAATCTGTTCTTTGGGCACACAGACATTAGTTTGATATTTGATGTATAGTTGGGAAAGATTTAATGCACATATTCAAAGACGGGGAATTAAAAATGTCATATGAGTGATTGTTTAATTTCAAAATAGCAAGGGTTAGACAGTTTTAGGAGTTTAAATTGGAAATTTTATAACCTTTTAGCATCTTGAAAATGTAAATACTTTTACATAGACATAGTGACTTTCAAGGCCAACAAGTTGCTTAATGAAAAGAGTTATACAAATATGTTTCCTAATGGAAATGTCTGAGCCAAATAAAGACCCTTAAGATCAAACACTGAAAAGATTAAGCCAATTGAGTTCCAATCAGCATGCTTTTCTGTAGGCAAGAGAGGGCTTTCAGCTGTGTTTAAGTTTGTTTTTGATGGTATTTGGGTGGTGAAGTGATGACAATACTATTACCATATGGGAAGAGATACTGATAACACTTCTCTCCCTCATTGCCTGCAGCACTTCCGCAGTACAGTAGGTGGCCTTCTTACAAGCAGAAGGACCCACTCAGCAGATCCAGTATGAGGCAAGGCACTTCCTACTTGTAAAGTCACATCTGGGAATGAGTGAAGATGAGAGTGTCAAGAGCCTAGAGCATCCCAGAAGAAGCGTGCTTGCTTGAGCAATGACATGAACACTTTTATTCTGCAAAGAAACATCGTCTCGATTTCCAGATTTTGGTCAAACAGCTTTCTATAAATAAGAAGATGGACATGTTTTTATTTCAGAAACTTGATTCTAGTTTGTCTATATAAATACTCTAGTGTCTAATAAACACTCAATTTGTAGCGTGCCGAACTTATGCAGGGGTTCTTGTTTAATTGTCATCTTATGTATGTGAAGTGTGTCCTCTGGAGTCTGATTGTGAGGACAGTTTTGGCAGATTCATCAGCAAGAAACAAGGTAATTCTATGCCAATTAAATTTATCAACATGCTAATTATTTTTGCTTCATTTTCTGATCAGATAAAATATGATCCTGTATCTCCTTTGTATAAATGTTAGGGTATCACTTTGCCCTGTGTATTCTTAGTACTATAGCATGTAATTTGGGCTAGTTTCTACTTACTGTGATTTCATGTTTATAACTTATTACTTCAGCTCTGTAATAATTCACAAGATGAGATACCTTGTGTGTGTGTGTTTGTGTTGGGAGGTATAAATCCATTATTATTCATAGGAAAACATAATTATGCCAAAAACCCTGTCTCGTGTTTTTGGAATACTGTGAATAAAGAAACAAAATGTGATAGTGTTTTATGAATTCTCAAAGATCTTCAAGAAAAGGGTATTTTATTTCTTATTGATTTTTAATAATTTCAAATTCTTAAAGCATAGCCTTCACCTTTTGACTTTTTAATTAGATGTTATGAGCATATCCTAAGTGTTGATAGAGCTTTCAAGAATTGTTTTAAACTCTATAAGAAACAGGAAATAAAAAGTGCTTTATTTTGGTATTTGGAAGTCACATTCCTTACACAGAGGAGAGTAAATTCAAAGAAGGTTTTACTTCGCATGCCTGAGGCCAGAGTTTGATACCTAACACAATAATAAATGAATAAATAAATAAATGTATATTCTAAGCCTTTTTATATTACTTAGTCTTGATATCATTTTTCTTTCGATGTTATAGTGTGACATTTTTATCACCTAGTATTAAAATTAGTGGCCCAAGTCTGTTATGTTTGTGAATTGATCACACTTGAGTTTATTAAGGTCCTTCCTATTGATACAGACATAACAGCAGCATGCTTAAAGACAGTTACAGAGGAGGGAGCTATGCTGAGGGACATTATTACATTCATTATCAGTTTCTCTGCTTCTTGTATGTGTGTATGCTTTCTACTGTGATTATAAAATAAAATGTACTCAAACATACTTGGAAAAAATAGTCATTTATGATTTGCACAGAGTATGTGATGTAGGAACTTTTTTTGAAGGCATTGTGGGCCAGCTTATCTCTGATACACCATCTGTATGACCTCAGTTGGTAGACTTGCAATCCAGGTCCTCAAATGGGTAAAATGGGTTACAGACTTTCCCAAGCACCCTACCTCCTAATCTCTCTCTCTCTCTCTCTCTCTCTCTCTCTTTCTCTCTCTCTCTCTCTGTGTGTGTGTGTGTGTGTGTGTGTGTGTGGCTTAAGGACAGATGAGTGTCTAATACAAGGCCTTTGAAGTTTGCTTCATTAGAAATGGTGTTACTGTATTTTATCTGGTTATGGAAGTTGAATCTTTGTATTTGTCAGGGTGGTCACAAATTTCTGCTCCAAGGGGTGAAGTAGAAAAGCAATAGGAAGGATCACATGACACCAGAACTATCACTAGACTGCTTGTGAGCAATGTGATCAGTTACAAAGAGTATGTTGACATGTAATATTAAATCATATTTTAAGACTGAAATTTTAAAAATAAGTTGCAGTATTAAGACTTGCTTTGAGAGTTCATTACTTTAGCTTTATAGTCAATGGTTTGGAATAATTAAAGTTTAAACCTTTTGTTTGGTAAGTTTCAGCTTTGCCCCTATGCTTAATAGCAGCAAGCAACATTAAATGGAGATAATTAAATAAGTATGTGCTCTTGCTATAATTTCTACAGAAATAATGATCCACGTAGAAACAATTAGAATTTCAAATTAGACTAAAGTTGATTTCTTTTGGCTGACCTGATTCAGCAGATGCTAAGAAAGCTTAGGAGAACTATCTAAATTCAGCATGTGATCTCCAGGAAGGACACCATTGTGAAGGACTCTGTGGCCTTCAGAGATAAAGTTAAGCCTTTTCTCACAAAGCCTTTTTATTGCTAAGATGGGTACTCTTCCCAGCATATGGGGCTCATTAATACCTATCTCCTTTTCATGTTGTTCTGGATGGTCAAAACATCATTATTGAGACCCTACCTTGTGCAGCACACACGTTTTTCTTAATTGCTTTGCATAGAGATGAGTGCTTTTTCAAGGCTGAAGGCTTCAGGGGAGATAAAGACTGCTATTGAGCTAATCAGAGCATGTGTGGGGATGGGAAAGGGTCAATGGATTTCTCTGAACAGAACCGTTTCTCCTCACTTTTTCTCTCTCCAAGTGAGGGTCTATTTTGCAACCCTTCATATTTGTTTCTCATCGTTTGCTTTAGTCTCTATCAAATATGCATCTTTATATTTTCAAGTAAGGTACTTTAAAGTACACAAATACATGAATGCTAGATTTATCAAAGAATGAAATTGCTGTTTTCATTTAATGGACCTCATCCCTCACAGGAAACATTTGTTTTCTATCCTTATGAATATTGCAATAAATTTATATGTTTTGCCAACCTCTAAATTTATATTTTATGGAATTTGTGGCAGAGAGTACTGCAGCATGTAATTTTATGCTTCTAGAATAATCATGTTTCTGATATATGGCAGAATCTGAACTGTAAATAATAATAATAAACAATTTCTGTAGATTATAATGCTGATTCCTTATATTATATATATGTTAAACATACTTTTATTATCTGCTACAGTTATTTTATGTACCTTTATTTAACTTACTGGACTTTTGCATAGAGATAATTCATGTGAAATGATGCCATTCATGAAAGTAAAGAATGCAAGCCTATAGTTTCTAATGAATTTCTTTCCTTAATAATAAGTATTTAAATAGAATTCGTGTTGAAGTGTAAAATAGAATTGAAATCCTTGCTTTGATTATGGCATTCTGCTCTTTCCCAAGATATGAACAAGAGTACAACTGGTAAACTTACAACTAAGCGGCTCAAGATGGGTCATTTATGACACTCTTTTCTTACCCTCATTTCTCTTTCCATGGCCTAATGACATCAATAATACATCCTGAGTTGTTCCCCCAAGATTTAGCTAAAAGAATCTATACTTCTCATAATAAAAAGATAAGAGCAGAAAGAATACAAGAATGAAGAATGAAAAAACAAAGCCAAACAAAATGCAGTATTCCAAGAAATCAGACACACTGATGAAATTCCTACATTATTCAGTTGATGATCTGTATGTGTGAGGAGAGGAATTTCATCCAAAGGAAAAAGCCTGAACATATGAAGCATTGTAAGTCAAAACTGTAAAATCGTTAGAATTTAGCATTGTTGCAACATTCTGATAGTTCTCCTAATATCAGAATCTTCCACTATGGAGTCATTTATATCTTTTAATCTTTTCCATGTTTTGCTGATGATAAGGCTAAAACAAACCTATTCTTGCTTATTAAAAAATGTGTGAAGAATAACGTTCTCCATTTGTTTTTCACTGTAAATACACTATTTCTATTTTTACTAATAATAATGGCTATCATTTACTGGATTATCTCCTTTGTACTAGTATTGCTTCTTCATGCATTTATGCATGAACAGAAATCACTCCTGTCTTAGTTTCCATATTGTAAAATTGATGTTCCCACTTTATCCAAAGCCCTCCCATACTTTTTCTGTTTTCTAATCCCAAACCACATTTTAAGGGCACAGATATTCAGCAGGTGCTATCTACATGCCTTATGTTTTCTTCTAGTCTTATTGTAATTAGGACTGGCCTTATCTAATCGTCACTCATTGTTCAACATCATACTGGATTTTGAACATATAAAGCTTCCCCCAAATATCTTTGCTTCCTTCAAAATGAAACACAGCCCTCTTTTCTGATTTCCCATGAGATGTTGCTCATCTCATGCAACCAAATGCATATACTTAATTATTAGTCATCTATAAATTCTTTTCTATAAAGACAACCAGAGTGGCATGCATAAAATAAAATTAGCTTACTGAATTATTCTGATATAAAAAAGAATAATACTGAGTCAATCAAAATAAGCATTATCACCACCAAAATGACTTTCTTAGCATTGGTACATATTCTTAATCCTTTTTCTATTGGTCCTGAAATACCAAATAGTGGTGATGGACAAAACTATACAAGACAGTTTTCAAATGGATTTTGACACCAACAGAAGAATATTTCATTTTTAATTAAAATGTTACAAATTAGCCATGTGATGGTTTGTTTCTGTGAGTTTTACAGTTGTAAGGCTGTGTCAGGAAAATCAGAGTAGTGAGTTCCAGGCCAGCCAAGACTACATAGTGAGAACTTGTCTCAAAACACTAAGAAAAAAGAAAAACAGTATAAACAATCATCTATCTTGTCATCACTGAGGTAAATTCCATCTCTGGATAATTGTTTGTAGCAAATTAAAAGTTTACTATTTTTTGTGAGTTACATATGAAGAACAGTTGAATGTGAGAATGAACTTTGGGCAGGAGAACCTTCGGTCTCAAAGACCTAGTGTTTCCCCCATGTACATACATGCATTCACAGAGTTCTGTGTGGCACAGTCATGGTCCCAGCACTCAGCAAACCCTTTTAAGGTTTCAGTGTGAATATTCCCCCACTCTATGAACAAAACAAATATGCAGTAGTCAGTGGATATTTTGTATTGGCTCAGTTTGCTAGGATTTACAACTGATTCTCCATATGTTCAGTATAAAGCACCGTTGCTCTTGCTTGGGTCTACAGCATACACCTGAAGGGAGCCTATGCCATGTGGACATAGAACTTGTATGGCTTGAACCATTTCATCCACTAGGGGGGTCTCTCTTGTTTACAGTGTGGAGCTTTTTATTCTTTGAATCTTGCTTTGCAATATCATTATTTTTTTTAATAGTCTTGCCCTTTAACTCAATTCTCATATTTCTGAGAAGACACACCAGATTTCTTATGCCAACAGTTTATTTGCAATTTTGGCAGAGAAAATATCTTTAAAATTTAATGCAGGATATACAAAACTTAAGAAATAGAAACAGACCTTGATAGGTAACTGGAGATTTGCAGGATTGGGTCTTTGTTCTTTAGAAAGCTGACAGACTACTTATATATGTGAGCCAGTCAATGTGTTAAGGTCCCGTGGTGCCCATTAAGGCTTTCTAAGTAACAGCTGAACTTCACCGGGCTCTGAGTATTTGGGGTAGATAGATGGTTGATGTTTAGATTCAAATGCTGCTCCTGCCGGAAGGTCTATTTTTTGAAATGCTGAAATAGCTTGTAAGTTTAGTGAATGTAAGAGAGCAAAAGTGACTGCTCTTTACCAATTAAATCATTTTCTCCCACTGCAGGAATAAATCCTGTACTTTAGTCAGTGAGGGAGATCGAACGCCAAGAGAGCGACAGGACCTGTGGTGGCAGAAGGAAAACAATGAGAGTGTCCAGGCAGAAACACACCTGGCTAAAACAGACAGTGGAACTAGATTTACGTTGGCACCAGATGTTCATGTAATGTTATGTATCCTAAATTCTCTACATAAGCTGTAGACACTTAATAGACAATGTTGGCTGAGTTGAAAAACTATTCATGTAATACGGAGTTTTGCAGAGTTGTGGTAAAACATTCAGCTGGTCATGTCCCCAGGTTTGACAGAAAGGATTGGGTAAGTCTCTTTTGACTTCCAGTAACTATTATGGAAAATCTCTGAGATGTTTGTTTGGTGACATGTTGAGGTATGAGCTTGGTGATTGGGAGCATTATGCATAGTGAATTAGAATGAGAACATAGTGAACATAATGCAAAGTAAATTAGAATAAGAAATTCAAGAAAGTTATTGTAACTATGATTAAATTAGTAAGGTTTGAGAACAGTCATTAAGAAATAGCAGTACCCACAGCACTGTTAATTAGATTAATGTGGATCAGACCTTTGATCAAAGTATCTACACTCAAAAAATTACATTCCTAGACAATTATGTGTTTCTATGCACACTTACCAGTAATCGATGGTGGACAAGAATTCTGCCCCGGTCCTTCAGGAGGAAGGAGACAGATCAGTATAGCTGGACTATTGAGTTGACACTGGAATTTCCCATCCATACGTATGTAGCCTTCCCCAGCTGATTCTTGCTTTATGAATACTATGATTTCTTTATCCC
Source organism: Chionomys nivalis (assembly GCF_950005125.1). Lineage (NCBI taxonomy): Eukaryota > Metazoa > Chordata > Mammalia > Rodentia > Cricetidae > Chionomys > Chionomys nivalis. Next base: position 98,458,270 of record NC_080087.1, on the reverse strand, counting down.
TGCTGTGGAACATGGTGTTTCCAAGTTCTTGATTATATGTGAGGACTCTCTGATGGTCTTGTCATTCTTTCAGTCTGCTTACCTGTGGGCTGTTGGGTCTTTCTGGGTCAGCAGTATCTTTATAAAAAAAGCAATCCTAGAAATTTCTCCTTTTAAAATGGTATTCTTAGGATAATCCAATGTTTTCAGTATTTTATATCAAAGGCTACTACAAGAATAGCTCACAGGTTTGCAGCCTTGAAGAAGCATGGGGTAGGAGCTTCAGAGGCCCCCAGCTTACTTTGTGTTCTTTTTTGTAGATCTCTGAATAAGCTATACACAGGGAAGCTCACAGTGGAAGCTCTGGCTTAGTGATCACAATTTCCTACTTTGTATTGTCGAAAAGTTTCACTTCTCAAAGGGCCTAGATCAGTAGTTCCTTTAGATCAGACTTGAACAGAGTTTTTGAAACTTCATTCAGTCATAGAAATTTAGTGGCCTGTGATTTTGCACATATTACCCACAAATAGTTTCCTATAGATACTGTGTTTCTACATGCCAATAATACACACACACACACACATACACACAAACACACACACACATCTTTAAGAGAATATTTATTGAAAACATTTTTGTGTTATCATTTTCAGAGTGTACAATTGGCAGAACCACAATTAAATATTATTCTCTGAACTTGTGCAGGCCAAGTTGTCTGTATTTTCCTTCAGAGGAAATGAGTTCAATATGTGAGATAAGTTATAATCAAATTGTCTGGTGACTAAATGGCAGGCAATGCACAATTGAGAATGACCAGTAAAACAGGGATGTGTCAGGCATGGTGCTTCTTTGACCAAAGAGCTAACATCAAAGAAGTAGGGATGAATTGTGTAAACAGACATCGCTGTTAAGATGCTTGCCCACAGCAGATCTCTATCTTTAACATAGCTCCCCTTCACCGCAGTGGAGGTTCAAGTTTTATTATTTACACAATCTCCAATGTCTTACTTTCTTCACTCAGTCTAAACAAAGAATCCTATGCGAGACATAGCTGTCTACAAGAGAGGTAACTGTCATGACTGTTGCTCCTCTTCATTCTGCTTATTCATTGCCTCTGGAAGCATTTTTTTATGTAAAGAGTTTATTCAGGAAACATACAAACTTAAAAAACCATTGCCAGGTGAGTGATGCTGCTGAGTCCAGGGATCACAATCTTTTCATATAGGCCTCTTTTAAGGTTTCTGAGAATAATAATACAGTATCTTATTTATATTGTTGAATTTTTGCCCTGCATTTGAAGCAAGAACTTGATTTAATATCTCTATATAGCATAAAAGTTCTTAATTATGATCAATTTTAACAGATTTTTATTTCATCTTTAATTTCTTTTTAGTATTTTGACAAACATTCAAACATGTTATCAAATTTACTTTTTAGCATTTTAATGTCTTTTTTATCAATTAATTAATTTATTTAATTATTAAAGATTTCTGCCTCTTCCCCACCACCCCCTCCCATTCTCCCCCTCCCCCAATCAAGTCTTCCTCCCTCCTCAGCCCAAAGAGCAAGCAGGTTTCTCTGCCCTGTGGGAGGTCCAAGGACCACCCACCTCCATCCAGGTCTATTAAAGTGAGTATCCAAACTACCTGGGCTCCCACAAAGCCATTACGTGCAATAGGATCAAGAACCCATTGCCATTGTTCTTCAGTTCTCAGTAGTCCTCATTGTCCATTATGTTCAGCGAGACCGGTTTTGTCCCATGCTTTTTCAGACTCCGGCCAGCTGGCCTTGGTGAGTTCCCAATAGAACATCCCCATTGCCTCAGTGTGTGGGTGCACCCCTCGCGGTCCTGAGTTCCTTGCTCGTGCTCTCTCTCCTTCTGCTCCTCCTTTGGATCGTGAGACTTCAGTTCAGTGCTCCAATGTTGGTCTCTGTCTCTGTCTTCTTTCATCGCCTGATGAAGGTTAATATTCAGGAGGATGCTTATATGTTTTTCTTTGGGTTCACCTTCTTATTTAGCTTCTCTAGAATCACAAATTATAGTCTCAATGTCCTTTATTTATGGCTAGAAACCAAATATGAGTGAGTACATCCCATGTTCCTCTTTTTGGGTCTGGCTTAACTCACTCAGGATAGTGTTTTCTATTTCCGTCCATTTGTATGCAAAATTCAAGAAGTCATTGTTTTTTACTGCTGAGTAGTACTCTAATATGTATATATTCCATACTTTCTTCATCCATTCTTCCATTGAAGGGCATCTAGGTTAATGTCTTGTATATGGTTGAGAAGGAATAGGCAATTTCATAAATAAATAATTAACATATTCAGAGGCATTAAATCTATATATAAATACTGAAAGAACATTTGCTTGTACAGAAATCATTCTTCTGGTTTATGACAATTGAACGATTAATAGATTGCACAAGTGTTATTGTATTCTATGCTTTTATAAGGTTCCTATGGAGGTTTTACTTGCTGTAAATAGAAGTTTTAATATTATTTTGTGATGCCTTAGGTTCTTTTCCTGTTGCTGTGGTCCAGTATAATGTGAATAGCAACTTAAGAAAGAAAGGGTTTATTTTGGCTCCAGATGATGCTCTTATTCCTTATGGTAGTTGCAGAGGTCATGGTATCAGAAACTTGAGGCAGTTGGTCACATAGCATTAGTGTGCATGAAGCTGACAGCTGCTGATGCTTGTACTCTGCAGCTCTCTAATTTAGCCTGTGCCACAGTTGTGAAATATTTGTCTTGCAGTTAACGTGGGATTTCCTATATCAGTAACCTAATCTCTATAAACCTAAGATGGTGCAGGAGAATTGTCTGTATTCTGTCAATCATGTTTTAAATAAAAGCTGATTGACCAGGCCAGAAGTATAGGCAGGAAAACCAGACAGGAATTAGAAATGATGTAATGAGAACAGGAGAATTCTGGGAAGGAGGAAGTTGATTCCTCCCACTCCTGCTCAGATCACCGAAGCAGCAGGATGTGATCTGCCCCACTGAAGAAGGTACTGAGCCACACGGCTAACATAGATCAGAAAAATGGGTTAATCAAGATGTGAGAGTTAGCCAGTGAGAGGCTAGAGCTAATGGGCCAATCATCTTATAATTTATGGAGACCTACATGTGATTTTCTTTGGGGCTAAACAGTTGTGGGGTACCAGGCAAGACAAATATCCCAACAACAAACAGGACCCTCCATGTTACACTAAGATGCTCATCTTCTAGGTAATTCTAGATCCTATCAAGCTGATAAGTGGTATCAACCACCACAATGAATTCTAATTATATATTTTTATCATGAGTTTCTTCTTCTGAGAGACTCCTTCACTTAATTAAATTATGAATTAAAAATTACAGTTATAGATTTTGTGAGGTTTTCTCAATATAGAATTATGACAGTGAAATTCTTTTTTTCCTTTCTGAGATCTATATCATACAAATATATGAGTATCTATATATACATACACTCACATATATATGAAAAACAAATAAAATTAAATTGTAGAATATAAATATATGACATGATATAATGTAATACATAAAATAAATAATAAATCATTATTATATTACTTTTATTTTGTGTGTTTTGAATTTTGCCTTCATGTATGTTTGTGCATCCTGTGTATACCTGGTGCCTGATGTTATCAAAAAATGACATTGTTTTCTTTCCACTGTACTTATAGACAGTTGTCAGCTGACATGTAGGTGCTGGGAATTGAACCTAATCCTAAGGAAGAAATTCAAGTGCTCTTAACTGCCAAGCCATTTCTCCAGTTCCAGTCTTGGTTGATATATTGTTATCTTTATTTTCTTACCTGTATTTATTAGAATATTTAGAAAAAATTAAATATATGAAACAATAATGCTGCAGGTATGTTTCATTCTTTAAAACTATTGTTTCTGATAATAACTGTTTTTAGAAAGTATAATTATGTGATGTCATTAATTTCTCAAATATTTATTATGAATGAGTGGAATGAGTGTTGTATATCATCCCATCATTATCCTTTATTCAACATTTTCTAATGGAACATATATTTAATATATATATATATATATATATATATATATATATATATATCATTCAAGTACCTTATAGGCTGTGATCTGAGTAGTCCAGTAATGGCTGTCTCCTAAGAGATGGGCCTAGGGTGTAGCAGTTGTTAAAACCATGAGAGTGGATGTCTCAACAGTCTCCATTGGGTGCTAGAATTCCTGGGAATTCATAGAAAACTACCAATTATTAGTCAATGCAAGAATCCTGGAGATATAGATTCTATCACCAGTGAAGGTGAGAACTAGGACAGGCTAATGGACTTCCAGTTAGAGTGAGGGCAAGTAGTCACAAAGTACCCACATTATTGCCACAATATCACAAAACGGTCTCTAGCCAAGTTGCTATTTTTGTTCTCTGAAACCAGTGGAGTTGGACTTCCATAATCCATATTACTCTCAGCACTACTATCTTCTAAGATCTTACTGGAATGTCCTATTAAGCCCCTTTACACTGTTCAACCATTTTCCAAATCCCAATATCTTTCAAAAATTAACATGGTCAGGCTTCTGACCTCAATATCCCACTCCTTGTACCTTTTTACTTTCTATTGCTACCACAAAGAACACGATGAAGAAAACCTATAAAAGAAAGAATTTTATTGGAGATTTGTGGTTCCATAGGGTAAAAGTCCATGACTACCATGGCAGGAAGTATGGTAGCAAGCAGGCAGGCATGGCACTTGATCTGTAGCTAAGAGCCTATAAGAATAAGACAGAGACAGAGCTAACTAGAAATGGCCAGGGAGTGGAATATGGTTTGAATAAGAATAATCCACATAAGGCTGATGTGGGATTCCCTTCTGTATGCTATGAATATGTTTTATTACCATTGGTTAATAAAGAAGTGTCTTTGGCCTATTGCAGGACAGAATATAGCTAGGTAGGAAAACTAGACTAAATGCAGGAAGAAAAAAGGCAGTGTGAGACACATACCATGTAGAGTGCCAAGAAGCAAGATGTGAGGTAACAAAACAGGTAAAATATAAAATAATATAAATGAGTTCATTTAAGATGTATTATTGTCTTTGGATTTTTGGACTGTTAATGAATTAACTGCTGAAAAACATTTGATTCTGGGGGCTGTTAACCTAAGCCAACATATATACTTTAAAGTTATCTTGACTTCAAAATTTGAGTCTAAGGATATGTTACTTTGAAAAAGAGGTTCTGCTTTTGCTTCCAAAGAAGACGATAACCTGTGAATTTCATTCAGGCTACTGTGATTTGATCAAACCAAATGCCCCCCTGAAGGTACCCTTAGTCCTAAAAATGTTTTACCCAACAAACAGCAAGAAGCAGTTTAGAAAAAAAATGTCCAAATTCCCGAAATTATTTTGTATAAATGCTTGTTTTCATTTAAAGGGTTTATAATAAGTGGTCCATGGTCACAGTCAATCTCTTTCTAAAAAAGGGGAGAGGATAACATAGAGAAATAAATATCTTACATAGGTTTGGACATTGATTTATTAATATAAATTTAAGGTCAATTTTGTTATATGTGCATTTCTACTCTTGATATATACAGCTCACTTAAAATGTAATGTATAATTAAAAATTACATATTAATAATCATTTATAATAGTCAAAATTGTAATGTTAGGTTTTCTGGATATACAAAGATATATTAAAGTTAGATACATAATCTTCAACACTTTAAAGACCTACCAAATATGGCATTTAAAATGTTTTAAGAATTTAGACTTGCCAGGTAGTGGTGGTGCATGCCTTTAATTCCATCACTTGGGAGGCAGAGGCAGGCAAATCTTTGTGAGTTCTAGGAGAGCCTGGTCTACAAGAGCTAGTTCTAGGACAGGCTCCAAAGCCACAAAGAAACCCTGTCTCAAAAAAAAAAAACCAAAAAAAAAAAAAACCAACACACAAAAAAACCTTAGACTTTTCTCAACCATGAGACACATCTGCAGCACCAATTACTGGAGAGAGATTGTTGGGCATTGAAGAAACTCGTTCTGGAATTTGCCTTCAATTTGACAAGGCTAGATATTTGGGCTAGAAACTGCTCTTACATGAACTGCTTGATGACATGCTATATAAAATGGACTTGAAGGACCCTCATAAAATTATCTGCTGAACTTGCCAAAAGAAAGTGAGACAGTTTTTCTCGGTTCTTGCTTCATGAGAGTCTGCCAGAAATTCTAAAGAACACACAAGAACGTGAGTGATGAACAGTCAAAATAAGCAAAAGAGTTTTTCAAATTTCCTACTTCATGGAAAAGTCTGCCAGATACTATGGGCCTTTAGGCTAAAATGGATGCCCCAGCATTACAAAAGAACTTTGGGTGACTGTCCAGGAAGTGAGATGTCTCTGTCAATCCTAGAGCTTTAGAAGTTGCTTACTATGCAATTCCTGTTGACTTAGGTATTATGATATCCTTCTGGGGTCTTTGATTGAGTGGTGGACAGATAGTTATCATTATAGTTTTCCTTATTATGTTAATATAGTAAAAGATAAATTAGATATGAAACTTTAGACTCACAAAGATAAAATAGATGACAGAATATTTTCTTTATTTTTGGCAGATACAAATAGACTAAATATTGTAACTGTAATTCTTGATAATACTTGTTTTGTTATATGTAATTTTACTATGTTAAAGTTAAAACCTTACTTTTTATTTATACAGAAAAGGAGAGATGATGTGGGATTCCCCTCTGTATACTATAAAAAATGTTTTATTGCCATTGGTTAAAAAGAAACTGTTTTGGCCTATGACTGGACAGAATATAGCTAAGAAGGAAAACAAAACTGAATGCAAAAAGAAAGAAAGTAGAGTCAGGCAGATGCCATGTAGCCACGAAAGAAGCAAGATGTAAAGTAACAAACCATAAGCCACTTGGTAAAATATAAAATATAGAAATGGGTCAATTTAAGATGTAAGAACTAGCTAGGATTATGCCTGGGCCATTGACCAAACAGTGTTGTAATTAATATAGTTTTTGTGTTTTTAGGTATAGGTGGCTGGGAAATGAAAGTACAGACTCCATTTACATAAGGTTCCTGTATTGAATGTTTGGTCTCCAGTTGTTGAACTGTTTAAGAAATATTAGGAGATGTGATCTTGTTGGAGGAGCTGTGTCTCTGAAGATGGGCTTTGAGGTTTACAAAGCCCACAGGTCACATTTAGGTAAATAAAGATCTTTATATTATTTTGAGAGAGCAAGAACAGAGACTACTGAAAAACGAAGTATAAAACTTATCCTCCTACAACTGTTTTTTCTAGTATCTATCCAAAATAGGAGGAAATAGGGAACAATTATGGAAAATGTCAGGTTTTCTTTCTGTAAAATTCTTAGTGGCATGATATTCTTTTGTGACATATTTGAGTTAGAAGATCTGATTTGTGTGTGGTATTGTGTAAGTTAGACCCCAGGTATTTTTATCCAGTATGATTCTTTCCTATATCTCTGATCTTATATGCATCATGTTAATTTATCTGCTCCTTACATTGTGAGATAATTTCCTGGTAAACTTTTAACAAATTTTGCAATTCATTTCACAATTAAATTTTTGTCTTTTGTGGCTTTTCATTTTTTCAGGTTTCTACTTCTACTGCAGTAAAATGTGGTGAACGAAGCGCATCTCATTGATGTTTGCAAAAGTATTATCTTCCACTGGTACATAAAAATTAAAATTAAAACAATATTTTCTGTTCTTGCTTGCATAGGCCCTTTTACAATTAATCATTAATTTGGTACAGCATCTCAGTTGGTCCCTCTGAGAAGTTGTTTTACTGTGACTGCTTTAATCTTGTTTTGTTACAGATTCCTAATTAACAACAGTAGAATTTAGGTTTTTTAAATGTGAAATTTACTGAGCTATACATTGGCCATCCTAATTGTGTCACTCGCTTCTCGTTTGGATTTCAGAGTAAGGGTGCTGCCTCGTAAATCTATTTTCTTCATTCATAGTTCTAACTTTGCCCTTGGCAGTGAGCTGTCTTTATTTTATGACACGCTGATCTATGAGCTATGTATCTTCTTTGTATGTTGTTGTAAACAAACCTGAGATGACTGGGAATATCTCTCTAGTGAATCAGTAGTCTGCTTAGCATTCTGTAGTTTCAAGCAAGACAGTGTAAGAGACTTCATAAATATCCAAGTTGTCCTGCCTCATCTCTGACTTCCAGGAAATCACACTCAACTTACATTTCTTTACTACAGAATGAAAACTTGCAGGTCTGAGTGATAGGTCTGAAAACAATTTCACTGAATGGTAGGGGAATTCTTTGAATTAGCCAGTTATGGAAAAGCAGTCCATCTGGTTGTTTTCTACTCTTTCTATCCCTGATTAACTTTCATTGGAAACAAAGTTTAATTCCTTTTGTCTCCCCACAGAATATGAGAGAGATGATTAGAAATCAGCGGTTCCAATCATTTGTGGAAAATGATAGGGTGCACGTATATCTTCAAGGCAGAAATTTTTTTTTTGGTGTGATGATTGATTGCCATAAGCAGCCTGTACTCCTCTGCCGGTTTTGTTTCATAGAAAGGCATGGAATCTTCAAGTGAATAATTTAAATGTAGACATAGGGTAAAATGTTCCATCTTCCAGTTTTTACTTGGAGCCCCATTGATTGCTTTTATTGGTATCATTCTCAGCAATAGAAATGTGATCAATTGTAAGAGCTCTGGTTCAGACAAAATTAAAATAACCTTCTCTTTTTCAAATTAAAGTTCTCTATGTAGAATAAATCACATATGTATAAACTCATTTATTATGCTTATGCTACTTAAATATAAGTAAACAAGAAGAGGGACTTACCTAGTATTATTATTTCTATGTTACAGGTAAGAAAACTAAGGTAGAGACAAATTCAGCATCTTGCCCAAATTCTATAGCTAAGCACAAATGTTAACATAGGAGGAGACTGACTCCTTCCTGGCCACTAAGCCAACACTCCATTCTGCCCCCTTTCTATCAAAACAGCTTGCATTTGCTACAAAAATCCAAAGAATATGTGACTGCCACAAAAGAATAATTGTTGTCTTATAAGCTCCCCTTAGAGATATTTTTTTTTCTTCTTTTAATGACTGATGGGAGGCCACAGAGGAGAAGTATATCCAAACCTACCTTTACTATATTGATAATTGACTCTGGTTGAATTAAATGAGTGACTGCAAAGTAAAGCTGTACTAAGTAGCAATTTTTTAAAACTAATGAAAAGATCCTGGCATTCAGTCAAATTAATTTTGCTTTTATAATCACCATCTACATATTCTCCTTCACTTCCTCCTCCTTCCCTGTTTCCTTCCCCCTTCCTGAGTCATGAACTCTAATTCGAGGCACTGAAAGTCAATGAACTAATAAAACTTGCAAACAAATTTGGAATTGAGTCACGTGGCTGGAAGCCATGCTACTGTACATCTGCAATAAGGAAAGTAGAAAAAGACAAGATCTCCTGAGTAAATTGGGACATTGGGGGAGGGTTGAAGGGGGGAAGGAAGGGGCAGCGAGGGGAACAGAGAAAATGTAGAGCTCAATAAAAATGAATAATAATAAAAAGGATGGCTTTTGAGAGCCATGCATGATGGCTCATGCCAATAATCTCAGCAGGGAGCAAGTGGCTGTTTGCTGGAGGTTGGAAGTTCAAGAGCTGTTTGGTATACAAGTAAACTATATGGTGATTAGTGCTTCATATCAAAACTCTGTTTCAAAAAAAAAATCCAAAAGAATCAAAGATATGGAGTCCTTGTAAATATAAATGAAAAAAATAAAATCAAATCTTTAGTTAGAAATATGCAAATTCAGAGAGCACTATGTAACCATGGTTGACTCCAGTTGTTGGTGGAATGTGGGATGGCAGTGTAACACATGGTTGTCATATCTGGTATCATTTAGAGGTTAGCAGAGATGTGCACAAAATAGTTTGATGAAAGATCATGGCTTATTGATGACATGTTCTGAGAGTATTCCAATAGTAAACTATGATATTATGTATGTAAAGGCAACTCATGATTCTCAAACGTTGCCCATTAGTAGAGGTAAATTATATTTCTTTTCAATTCATTTTAAAATATTTAAAAAATTCATTAAGAATTCCTCAGCATGAAAGGGAGTATTAGGCTCACTGGGATGGAGTAACAGGTGGGGTTAAAGTGAGCATTCTATTGTAGTGTTGGACAACAACAGCAACAACAGAATATTTGCTTATTCCTAGATGAGCAATTAGAAAGTGAGCTTATGTGTTCAAACCCAAATTACAACCTGAAGTTTTATCTTTATTTCAGTTGCGGTCCTAAGGAACTTTACAACTTTAGTATATTATTATATAGTCTGCATTTCTCCCCTGGTTAATCATGACACAGGATTTTCTTATCTTTTGTTAATCTATTAATATAACACAATACAGGTACACTGAGATGTTGTCAACTTTATATCATGTGTTTTTCTGCACACATGTTTTTTTTTATATTAAGCCATGTACATATGTTTTCCCAAATATGTCATTTTACTTTGATTTATTTAGTTTTTTAGTTAGGGTATAAAATCATGTTTCAGGATAGCTTTTTATATCTCTCTATGAACCTTGCTTATATCTGGCTTCCTGGCCAGCTTCTGTTTTCCATTTGATATAATCAGTCTCAGAGCTCTTCTCATGTCTAAGTAAAACCATATATCTAGATTTCATAAATAGAGAATCCAAAATTTTGTTTTGCTTTCACCATTTACTTTTTGTTCCCTTCCCTTTAGTCTCCTTCATCTTCCCATGTTCTTATCAAACATGCCTTGGTTTATGTCCCATATATCTAGATTTTGTAAATGAGTGAAAAGAGGATTTTGTCTTTTTGCGGCTGACTTAACTTTTCTCATCACTTTGGTCTTTGCTTCCATGAATTTTTCTGCGTTGTCATTGTAGAATTATTCTTTGTAGCTGGATAAAATTCTTATGTGCGCATCATGTATTATTTATTCAACCATCTTTTGATGTGAATTTGACTTGTTTTCATATCTTGCTATTATGAACAGTGCTGCAGTGAATAACTATAAAAAGGTAAATCTGGAGTGTGCACTCTTAGTTCTGTGGATACAAAACCAAGAGGAATATGACTGGGTCGTATGGTAGTTTGCTTTCAGATTCTGAGGAACTACTGTGCTGATCGCTGGCATCTGCAGTAGTTCAAAATCCCAATCAAAGCTGACAAGGGTTTCATTTTCCCAACATCCTCACCAACATTTATTTCCACTTTGGTTTCTGATGATGGCTATCCTGATTTGGAATGGAATGGATTTTCAGTGCAGTTTTGAATTACATTTCTCTAATGTAAGATTTTATTAAAAAATCCATGTATTTATTGTCTATTTGTGTGTTTTTAAACTTTTCTTTTTTTCATCATTTGCCTAATTATTGAGTAAATGATGGATTTGGGTGTTTACTTTTCAGATTTTTTTTAAGATTTTAGATACTGAGATACATGACTAGTAAAGATTTGTCCCCTACTCTGGAGACTATTTCTACATTTGGTTGTCTCCTTTACCTATGTAGAAGTGTAATTTTATGTAACCCCATATGTAAATTCTGGAAATTATTTCCTGAGCTATTAGAGAACTTTTCAGATAGTTCTTGCATATGCCTGTATCCCAAAGTGTTTACCTCTGTCATTTTCAGTGCTTGAGGTCTTATATTAAATTCTCTGACCCACTCTACCTGATTTTTTACAATATGAATGAGGTAGGAATCTAGGTCCCTTCTTCCACATATGGATATCTAGTTTTCTAGCACTATGTGATAATAAAGCTGTCTTTTCTGTATACTGTGAATACCATTGGTTAATAAAGAAGCTCCTTTGAACCAATTGAGTGAAGAACAGATTTAGGTAGGGAAAACTAAGCTGAATGCTGGGAGAAAGTGGCAGAGTCAAAGAGAAGCCATGTAGCCACCAGAGAAGATAGACTTGATGTGGAACCTTGCCGGTAGGCCACGGCCTCGTGATGATGCACAGATTAATAGAGATGAGTTAATTTAAGATATAAGAGTTAGCTATCAATACACTTAAGCTTTTGTGCAAATAATATAGTTTCTGTGTGATTATTTCAGGTCTGGGCTACCAGGAAAGAACTAACAGCCTCTGACTACAATGGCATTTGTTAAAATATTGTTAGCTATAGCCGTGTGACTTTTTAAGTGGATTTCCTACTGCTTGCATTGGTCCTTATTTCTGTTTTTGCTTTACAGCCATACCATGCTATTTTGTTGCTATGAATCTGTAGCATAATTTAAGATCCAGTGTTATCACACTTTCATTTTCCTTTTTATTCCTGATTGCTTTGGCCATACATAATCATTTATGTTTCTGCATGAATTACAAAGAATATTTTATAGCTGTGTGAAAAATGTTACTGGAATTTCCTGTGTGTTACCTCAAATTTAAAGGTCACATTTGAGTACATAGTTACGTTCACAATACTAATTTTTCCAAATCATTAGAATGGGAGAATATTTTATATAGTAGTACCATCTTGAACTTCACTCTTCAGTGCTTAGGTTTTTTTTTTTTTGTGTGTGTGTGTGTGTAAATTTATACTCCTTGATCATGTTATTCCATGGTGTTTTTAAAATTTATTTAATCTTATTCTTGTAGAAAACATTGATCTCTTCTATTTTCCTTTCTTTTTTGGCCCAATCTGAATGGACACATTTATCTATCTATCTATCTATCTATCTATCTATCTATCTATCTATCTATCTATCTATCTAATTATGCTATTTGAAATGGGATCCCTTCCCATTTTGTTTTCAACAAGTTCATTGCCAATATAATAAAAATTATTGATCATTGTATGTAGCACTGAAAATACTTATAGTTAAGAGTTTTCTGGTAATATTTATAGATGTTTTAAGTACAGAATCATGCCATTTCCACTGAGTGAAAATTTTGCTTCTTCCTTTATTTTCTTCATCTGTCATCTATCTATCTATCTATCTATCTATCTATCTATCTATCTATCTATCTATCTATCTATCTAATTTGTGTGTGTGTGTGTGTGTGTGTATGTGTGTGCGTGTGTTCTCTTACCTGGTTTTGACATCAGGATAATTCTGATACCAAGTGAAAATGAATGTGCTTATACTCTTTCTCATCTATTTTCTGGAACTGTTTGAATAACATGGACATAATTTTTTTTACAGGTTTGGTAGAATTTCATAGTGCCTCATTCTTGGTCATATTTCAGTTACTTACGGATGTGTTTATGCTTTTATCTTATTGACTTCATTTTGATAGTTCCTATATATCTAAAACTATAAATATCATATATAAAATCCACACATATATCAAAATGAAGATTTTCACTCCCTTTTAATATGTTTTTGAATCATTTCTTAACGATTGTCAAGATTTTATGTTTCAATAATCCTAATTATAGACTTAAAATTTTATTAATTATGTTTTTTTTCCTTTAGTTGGTTTGGATAAGGACTTTCACATTGCTTTTTGTAATTTTTAGTTTTTTTGAGACAGGATTTCTCGGTGTAACAGCACTAGCTGTCCTGTAACTGGCTCCTGTAGACCAGGCTGGCCTTGAACTCACGGAGATACGCCTACCTCTGCCACACCACCGTGTGCAGGGATTAAAGGCCTGCGCCACCACCGTCAGGCCACATTGCTCGTGTTTTTTTTTTTTTAAATATTTATTTATTTTGTACATAATATTCTACCTGCATATATACATGTAGGCCAATAGAGGACGCTAGATCTCACTGTAGATGGTCATCCACTATGAGGTCACTGGGAATTGAACTCAGGACCTCCGGAAGACTAGTCAGTACTCTTAACCGCTGAGCCATCTCTTCAGCCCCCAAAGTTTTTTTTTTTTGTTGTTTCCCACAGGCCACAAGAGGGCACCAGACCTTGACGGATGGCTGTGAGCTACCATGCAGTTGTCAGGAATCGAACTAGGGACCTCTGGAAGGAAGGCCAATCAGGCAATGAACAGTGCTCTTAACCGCTGAGCCATCTCTCTGGCCCACATTGCTCGTTTTAACAATGGTTTAATTCTTTGTTTTGATATTTCAGTCTCTATTGCATTAATATTTGTCTTGATTATTAGTATTCTTTGCATATTCTTATTTAAGGTATGACTCGTTCTTATTTTTCTAAGACAAGTGAGTTACCTTTGAGGTCTCTAAATGTTTATTATTTTATCCAAGTATTTTAGATGTTTCTTTGGACCTCTGAAACGACTGTGAATTCTACAGCTGTTGGGTGCAGAGCCAGCAGGTATCAGTGACATCATTTTTTTTTTTTGACTCACCCTCTTGATCTCTGCAATTTTCATCTGCTTTATCAGACTCTTATGGGATGCTCTTCCGTTCCTTCGGGATAAAGTCTGTCCTTTATCATTCTGATTCTTCTCCTTCACCACTTCACATAGTGGTAAATTCACTCTCTTATCACCAGGAGTTAAGATAAATTTTAATGGGCGTTCAATAATATTAAAATGGCGTTTCAAACTTTGCTAAAATTAAATTGTAACAATTAATTTTGTTTTCATGATAGGAAAAAATTATCGTTGAGTTATGATATCATATATTCATACAATTATTATTATTATGATTATGATTACATCCTACATTTGGAAGAGGTCCGAGGAAAATAATTTTAACACATGTATAATTTGTAATTTAGAATACTTTTGGATTTAGTATGCAGGTTGTTGGTTAGCCACTGAAATTAAACCAAAAAGGGGGGGGGAGAAAATAAGATGTTGTATATGTTCATCTGTTTTTTGTATTCTATGAATCTTTAATTAAAGAATTCAATACTTAGTTCATCTGATGAAGCAAAAATTCAGTACTTTTAATTTTTGAGCAAACCAAATATAAGTTAAAATGAAAATTCCATGTTTGCAAAGTTAAAATACTGTAAAGATAAAAAACCTATGAGTGAATTTTAGCATTTTTATGCTTTTTTTGTCACTTATTTTTGGAGGTGTGATTATAATGGAGGAGTTGTCAATGTTTTCAAATCCCAAAACGGACAGTCTTGATTCTAAACACAGTATTTCTTGCCATAGGTCTAAACAATTTTAATTTTAAAAGATGGAAACAAACTAGTGAAGAAATGAAAGATGAATGTCACACAAAACATTTAGTATAGATTTTTTTAAAAAAGAAACAAAACTAGTATATGAAACAATTAGCCAACATAGTAATAGCAACAGGAAAGATCTCCTCTTAGATTAAACGTGTTTACCTCACATTTTACTATCAACTGTATTGACATCACAGAGTGTCAAGAGAGCTGACATTCTTAGAAGACATAACATCACCTGTAACCTTTAAAGAAACTGCTTTGTGAAAATCCCCAAAGGCGAGGTGGTCAGACTGGCATTTGTACAGTACAATGGGAGACAGTAAAGCAGTAAAACCTGGAACTCTGCAAGTCATTTGTACTCCTCAGACAGTGAAGATTCGGGAGAGAAACCTACACTAGTGAATTGTCACCACTTATGTAAAGTGGAATAAATTCACATATTTCTTTTTTCCAGATCAGAAAGAGCTATATCCAAAGTAAATAATAAATCAAATTCGATTTTTTTGTCTTGATACACACATCTCCCAGGATATTATTTTTAAAAACAACATTTTTTCTCCCATTTTCTGAAGAACTGAAGTCCAATTTTATAACTTTTTAAATTTTTTCAATCACTTTCTTTCATGCAACAATTACAAGTGCTACATATTTGTAATAAAACTGTCAGCCATGGTTCACTTCAAAATGTATCTAGGGAAGTCAGACTTTGGAGCTGGGAAAAGTCTGGAATGTTTCCCAGAGTGGCAGTGATGGTAAACTCACTGGTTACTATATGATCAGATACAAATTTCCCAAACTCCCTGCAATGTGAAATGCAACTCTTCTTAACTCCACATTAAAATTTGAGAATTTGAGGATTCTGTTATACTATTGTCTCTACTTTTTAGAAACAATGTTGTTCCTTTTCTTCAACAGTTTTTTTTTTGTGTGTATGTGTGTGTGTGTGCGTGTGAGAGAGAGACAGAGACAGAGAGATAAAATTACTTCATATGAAGGATTAGAAGACTTTCCAGCAGTATTTGGCTGTATCAGCTATGCATTTACCACTAACAGACTTTATTGTGACTCATGGCAATTTTGTATGTATATTTATAAGATAAATCAATTGTCCTTCTTGCCTTTACACAATCCATCCATACACTATACTGTGTTTTGCAAACTCTTTTAAATATTGAATACACTCTTCAGTAGATGAGTTTATACATTAGTGATTTATATTAACTCCCTAAAATTCTGTATTTGCTCACATTTTAAGATTTTGATTATTCATAATTGAGTGAGTAATGACTGATGGGGAATTTCCCTTCATATGCTGTGAATATGTTTTATTACCATTCATCAATAAAGAAGTTATTTCAGCCAATGGCTTAGCAGAGTAAAGCCAGTTATGAGATCTGAACAGACATACATAGAGAGAGTATGTAGAGTCAAGGGAACACCATGTAGTCACCCCACACTGGCATGCCATTTTGTAGGAGGTGATTACTTGCTCATTTCCCGATTGCTCAGACTCAAATAATCACACAAAAATATATTAATTACAATAGTGCTTGGCCAGTAGCTTAGGAATATTCCTAGCTAGCCCTTATATCTTAATTAACTGATTTCTCTTAATCTGTGTATTAGCATAAGGCTGAATGGAGGCAGAGGAGGAGTGGATGGGAGTAGAAGGTAAGGTAGTTGGAGGAAGGAAATGAGAGAAGAGGAGGGAAGGGAAACTGTGGTTGGTACATTAAACAATAAGTGATAAATAATTGAAAGAGCATTTATTTAGTCATAGCTCTTAGTTTATTCTAAAATTCTGAGTTTTAGGCAAATTTATTGTGAAAATATTTCATCCTGGAAGTTTTCCATATTTATCTCTAAAGAACTGAACTCTCTGTAGTCATCCCTCTAAGATGAAAAAGAAAGTTTCCTGGATAATAAGTGAAGACTACACTTTTCTGTGAACAAATATTAATAGATTGTTCTTGAGGATTATGCTGATTTAATAAATTAGTGATTGAAGGTTCTCCTCCAACTTTATTGAGTAGTTAGCTGGGTTTCCAATGCCAAGCATTTTTCATCTTGTTGAGTGCATCTTAAGTAGATTTAGAGAGCGGTTAACTACTGCTAAGGCATATGTGCTACTATTTCACATTTAAGATTATCTTTCCATGCTGGTCATTGATGTGATTATTAGCAATCATAGTTGGGTAAGACTGCTGGTTGTCTTCCTCCTTTAGAAGCTTGCATGGCCCCTTCTGGTACCATGGAAGCTAGTCCTCAAAGAGGGGACTTTCAGATCAGTTCTAGCTCAGGAATCATTGGGCCTTGTTTCTAAAGTACACAATGGCTTCAGCCATCGGATCTTATCTTCCATAGCTGGGGTAAATCAAGGGCAACAGAAATAGGTTGCTTGTTTCCTGTGCCTCTTAGACAGCCCTGAAAAACAGCTCAAAAAATACCTTCACAAGTCTGGTAATTGGGGTATTGGTAGGTAGTTCTTGGCTCTTGGAGGAGCAGTGTCATTAAAAGTGTATGTTTATATCCAGAATTTCATGTATTATAGAAATTTTTCTTAGGTACATAAGAAAAATTAGGTTAATAGTATGATTCTTTGTTTCTTTTTCAGTCTTCTCATTGTTATCTTATCTACTTCTCTCCTTCTGCTTCCTCCTTTCCACTTCCAATCAATAAAAGTATTGATAGTGAAGCCCAGTTCCAATAAATACACCTACAAAATGCTCCTCAAGGCTTAGGGAACATAGCAGAAGAGGGAGGAAAATGTAAGAGCCAGAGGATCAAGGAGTTTGTTGTGTTATTGTGTTTCCCAGTATTATCAGAATCTAAACCCATAAAATCTCACCAGCATGAATTCAATAAGAAAATCAACAATGGATGTGCCAAAGTGGAAGGAGAAAAAGTCCATGATGCTGCAATGCTACAAAAGCATTATAGGCAACATATGAAAGCTGGAAATAGGAAAGGTGCTCTATCCCAGAGAAGAGAAAAACAATCAGTTCTCCAGTGCTCAAGGGTCATCCCTGAAATCATACATATAAGTAACATTATATGGACTGAGTATGCTATATTTAGGAAGACATATGTCTAAACATACATGCGTGCAATCAAAATTCATGAAAAAGAGGTTATGAATTTGAATGCAAAATTTTGCCTACATTTATTTATTTATATATTTATTTATTAAAAATTTCTACCTCCTCCTCTTCTCCCATTTCCCTCCCCTCCCCCTCCCTCTCCTCTTCCCTCTCCAGTCCTAAGAGCAGTCAGGATTTCCTGCACTATGGGAAGTCCAAGGTCCTCCCTCCTCCATCCAGGACTAGGAAGGTGAGCATCCAAACAGACTAGGCTCCCACAAAGCCAGTACATGCAGTAGAATCAAAACTCAGTCCTTGGCTTCTCAGTCAGCCCTCATTGTCAGTCACATTCAGAGAGTCCAGTTTGGTCACATGCTCCATCAGTCCCAGTCCAACTGGCCTTGGTGAGCTCCCATTAGATCAGTCCCACCATCTCAGTGGGTGGACGCACACCTCGCAGTCCTGATTTCCTTGCTCATGTTCTCCCTCCTTCTGTTCCTCATTTGGACATTGGGAGCTCAGTCCAGTGCTCCAATGTGGGTCTCTGTCTCTATCTCCACCCATCACCAGATGAAGGTTCTATGGTGATTACCAAGATATTCATCAGTGTAGCTATAGGATAAGGCCAGTTCAGGCACCCTCTCCTCTGTTGCCCACGGAACTAGTTGGGGAAATCCCCTTGGACTCCTGGGAACCCCTCTAGACCCAAGACTCTACCCAACCCTAAAATGGCTCCCTTGGTTAGGATAACTTCTTCCTTGCTTCCATATCCACCCTTCCTCCATCTCAATTATCCTATTCTTCCAAGCTCTCCCCAATCCTCCCGTTCTCCCTTCTCTCTCCCCATCTCCCCTTCTCCCCAATCCACCCCACCCCCCTACTCCCAACTTTTGCCTGGCGATCTTGTCAACTTCCAATATCCAGGAGGATAACTGTATGTTTTTCTTTGGGTTCACCTTTTTATTTAGCTTCTCTAGGATCACGAATTATAGGCTCAATGTCCTTTGTTTATGGCTAGAATCCGCTTATGAGTGAGAACATATAATATTCCTCTTTCTGGGTCTGGGTTATCTCACTCAGTAAAGTGTTTTCTATTTCCATCCATTTGCATGCAAAGTTCAAGATGTCACTGTTTTTTTTTTTTTTTTTTTTTTTTTTACCACTGAGTAGAACTCTAAAGTATATCTGTGCCACACCTTCTTTATCCATTCTTTTATTGAGGCGTACCTAGGTTGTTTCCAGGTTCTGGCTATTACAAATAGTGCTGCTATGAACATAGTTGAACTAATGCTTTTGTAGTATGATAGGGCATCTCTCGGGTATATTCCCACACTACACTGATTTCCAAAGTGGTTGCACAAGTTTGCATTCCCACCAGCAATGAATGAGTGTTCCCCTTACTCCACATCCTCTCCAGCATAGGTTATTGGTGGTTTTGATTTTAGCCATTCTGACAGGTGTAAGATGTTATCTCAAAGTTGTTTTGATTTACATTTCCCTGATAGCTAAGGAGGTTGAGCATGACCGTGTCTTTTGGCCATTTGAACTTCTGTTGAGAATTCTCTGTTCAGTTCAGTATCCCATTTTTTTATTGGGTTAATTAAAGTTTTAATGAGTTTCTTGAGTTCTTTATATATTTTGGCGATCACACCTTTGTCTGAGCAGGGTTGGTGAAGATCTTCTCCCATTAAGTAGGTTGCCTTTTTGCCTTAATGACAGTGTCCTTTGCATTACAAAAGAATGTAAGGTGCACATACCAAAATGGTGTGGAAAGTCCTTCTATATATGTGTTGCTTTTATTGGTTAGTGAATAAAGTTGTTTTTGCCAGTGGCTTAGCAGAATAGAACAAGGTAGGAATTCAAGCAGATAGAGGAGGAAACACGGCAGAGCCATAGAAAAGTCATGTTGCTGCCACAGAAGACAGATGCTAGATTCTGGACAGAACCTTACCAGTAGGGCACAACCATGTGGCTATACACAGATTAATAAAAAAAATGGGTTAATTTAAGATGTAAGAGCTAGTTAAAAATACACATAAGCTATTGGCCAAAGAGTATTGCAAATAATATAGTTTCTGTGTGGTTATTTTGGGTCTGGGTTGCTGGGAATGAATGAAAAGCCTCTTCCTACACTAGAATGAACATGTGGTGGTCAAAGAACAAGATGCAAGGTCAATTCTCTCCTTACACATTGTGGGTTCTGGGGATGGAACTCAGGTTGTTAGATCTGATTTTGAGCAGGTGCTTTTACCCATGTTGTTGGCCCTTGGTCAATGCTTCAAATACTGGAATTATGAGCAGTATTAGCAGGGTGCAATTATACTAAAATTTAGGATGGAAATTCATTCACATTTTGTAATACTTTAACTATATCTTTGAAAATTTTCTCATAAGAGGAAAACATTTAAGGATCATAAATGATGTTCTCAATTAAAGTTTTAAAGTAAGTTCATGAATTAATTTTGACAAGGCATCCAGTTTAGTAAAGGCAAAAAAACGTTTTAGAGATACTACATTTATTTAAAATTTCCACAGGTGACTTGTTTAACATTGAAAAGAAAGAGCCACATATTAGTAAATTCGTCATTCATTCTAGTAGGAATAATGTAAAAACCAATATTTTTCCTACATAATGATGATAGAAGTCTAATCTTTTTGATTTCTTGGCGGAATAGAAGTTAGTGCTGTGATTTACACAGTGGTAGAGTTGCTTTTCTAAGACTGAATAGCAAACATTGGGTTTTACTTAAGATATTTTAATTATTGTAATCTATAGACATTATAACATAATTTATTATACATTTTATACATCACAATGGATGTGTACAAAACACACATTATTATACACACATGCACATTTATTTATATATAAAACATCAAATACACATACACACAGGGAGCTTTATATTTTTACTGGCTGTATTATAAACCTTTATTTAACTTATCAAGTTCTTGTTCTGTCAAGTTCATTATAAATAGTCTCTGTGGAAGAAAAATAATTGGGGAAGTGTCTTTCTACAACTGACTTTGAAACTATTTTGTCACTTTTTTTCTGTTTGGGAATTAAAATGAGATATAGAATCCACAGAGAGCCAAGCAGCTAGATAAACTTTGATGTTTACTATGACTGTTTCAGTCTGTGAATCCTTTAGTGTGGTTGCAGAATGTGATCCAGATGCACTGTATGCAACCTTGTTTCCATTGTAATGCTTCTAAGGCTTAGAAATAGCACTGATTTTCCTTGAAGAAAAGGATGAGGAGAACTCAGTCAAAAGCAACTGGTTAACAAAAAATATTGATAGAAAATTAATATTCCTGATTCTAAATTTTCCTCAAGCCCCCTTTCTCCTTTTGCATTTCATGTTCTACTTATAACCGCTTAATTTACTTTATTTTGTGCAATATTAAGTATGGTGTTACTGAAATGAAGTATATTGCTGAAATAAATGTTTTTGATTAGAGAATCAGTAGGAATATATATTGGGTATTTAGTAAAATAGTCTAAAGAATATGATTTGCATATGAACATGGAAATATGTTCAAGAGGACAGTTAAAATTGACTTTCTGAAGTTTGAGGAACTATGGATCTGATTTACTCTTTGGTTTATCTGTATTTCTTGATTCCTCTGGGGTGAGCTGCTTTGCCTTAGCCAAATAAGTTGACTCAGGTTCCATTTGTCATGCCTCTAGAGAATGAGTGTGCAGGGAATGGTCCTTCCTAGATTTTTCCTAAAAGGCTAAAATGAGACATGAATCACAGAACTATATATAAGAAGAAAACTGAAAATAAGTTGCAATATCCAGTCATATTCAGTCTCATATAAGCATGTGTGCACATTCACACACATGTACACAGATTTTCTTTTCTCAAAAGTTGCTACTGTCAGTTATTTTATTCTGGTCACAGGTTAAACTGAAGGATACTTTGAGAAAAAGACTCAGCTAATAATGCTCAAATGCCCTATAAATATTCACAGTGGTCTGCAAGCTGGATGCTGATCCACTCTGACGGGAAGTTTATTCCCCTTGTGGCTCTTTTTTTCCTGCAAAGGAAAAGCTACTTGACTGAGTAGACTGGATAGGCACGAAGCAAGTCATCGTAGGGATGCATTAAAAAGTTTTATTGTTTTGAAAGCAAAATAGTACTTCATTTCAATTTAGATTTTTTTTAACGATTTGGTAATTTGGGAAACTGTGGCTGCATATTTGAAATACCTAGGTGCATATTTGGATATTTGGTGTTATACTTGAACAAAAACATTGCAGTTTCAAAACCTGCTAAGATTTTTTTACTGTCTGGCACAAAACATTATGTGTATTTTAGAAAGGTGGAATATATTTATGCAGGAGAGTCACACAACAGAGCGGACTCTTCTTGAGCATGTGGCATAATTTAAAATTATCACAAAACTGGAAAAATCCATGTAAATGGCAATTATATACTGAAAGCATTTACATTCGACTCTAGCACATTGAAAATGTTTACAGCAGTTTCTCTCAAATGGTTATATATATTTTCAATTGTTAACACTGTGATGAATCACATTAGTTGATTCATAGCTTGTATCAGCCAGCGTTCATTTTAAAGAAAAATCTGCAGGGTGGTGAGAACATGGAAGAATAGCAAGTTGCTGATTATGACAGAGAGCTACACAGTTGAAGCATGATTTAGGGAATCCAAAAGAGTCAGAAGCTAAAGTGTAAAGGTTGTGTAAAGGCTAAAGTGTAAAGTGTAAACACATAGTGTTAGAAATTAGATAGAAATAAATAGATTTGCCACTGCAAGGAAGAGGTGCAGATGTAGCCAAGACAGTACAGGTTCCACTCACGGAATGGCAAAGAAGACATTGCAGTTCTGTGCTGGCAGAATGTTCTCAAAACAAGCCCTTTTCTATTTCCTGGAATTCACTCTCAGAGTGATGGACAAAGATGCTCGCTACAAATACTCACTTAGAGGCCTTCAACTACACACTACCTAAGAGGTGGGTGAGTAGGGAAACTGTGGGCACCTGGTTCAGAGGCAGCTTCCTATACTGCAGGATGTGATGCTGGAGAATCTGCAGGTGCTGTGGGTGACCTCAGGAGGACGCTGGAATACGGAGAGGACATCTTTTACGCAAGCAATTTTTTTTTCCCATTGCCCTCTTGGCAAAACTAGCATTACTAACCTAGAAAAGGGGGCGTGGAGAATATATAAAGGGCCTGTCTTATTATTTTATATGTGTTTGGAACTGAAGAATAATAAGCTGGAAACAAATACAGACTTTGTCCTCATTTTTTCCCAACTTTCATTACCAAGCTACCGATTTCCAAGATTTCTACCTGTGATATTAGACATGGATAAGAATATGACTGAATGTAAAGTTTTAAATTATTATTGTTATTTTAAAATGTATACTTACTGGGAGTCATGAATTGTTTATGTACAAATACAATACTATTTTTGTTTTATTTTATGTGTATTGTTATTTATTGATAGCATATCTTCACTGTGCAAATGAACAGTTGATTGCTAACATTTTTGTTCAAGTATTGTAAATATTAAACACATAGTATAAACTCAAATTAACATAAAATTATATTAAAGATAAATTCATTGTTTATAGAATATGGAAGTTTATCAATATAAACAAAGTATATCAGAAAATTTACCACCATTCAAGTTAAGTAATTCTTGATACACTTTTTTAAAAAAAAATCAGGCATATGATGAAATAGATTCTTACATCACCATCATACCACTATTTCACATTTCTGAGGTTGAGCTCATACAAAAGATTATCTTATTAACCATACTTTTCATACCATTGTCTAGTGATTACCCTGTTATTTGATATTGTTAGCACTTAAATCAGAGACTAGATTGGGTGCTCCCAAACTATTCCCATTTAAAAGGAACATTTTGTTTAATCTTGCAGTTGACGATAACTTTGCTAGCTTTCTGACACCCTAAATTATTATTAAATCTCATTGATATAATTAAAATAATATTTGAAGACAGTTCCTCAGTTTCTCAAGCCATTTAGGCTGTGGTATTTTTGGGATATGTGGCCAAGATGAACTGTTCAGGGTGGAGGAATGTATTGCTATTGCCTAGCACAGATTCTGCTTTCCAAACTGCTTTCCAGTCTGCAGTGATTAGAACTCTGCTTCATGCTCATGGTAACCCATGCTTGTTTTCTGACCATAATGGTCAGGTCTCATTAAACCCTGAGCCTGAATAAATCCTTAAATTTTCCCTTTCTTTACTTTATTCTTGCTTGTTATACTAAAAAGGAAATTGTTCAGAAAGCAAGTTATATTTAGATATTTAAAAATCTCTCTCTATATATATGTACATCTAGAATGTTAAATTGTTGTACACACCAATATATGTATATATGTAACAAAAATAAATGAGAAAAGAGGTCATGAATTTGAAAGAGAGTGAGAAGGGATATATGGGAGCTTTTTGAGGGAAGAAAAGAAAAAAGGGAAATAGAATTATTATCTGAAAAAATAAATAATACTGTTTTTTAAAAAGTAACAGACCTTCATATCTAGGAAAGGAAAAGAAAGCTGGTTCATATTTTATACTACTTTTACTTAAGTTTAGTTTCTCTTTCTCTTAAAAGTTTAAAGATTTATTTTAACTGAAATAGAGTTGTTACTTGCCCCCTTACTTTCCTTCCCCAACCCTCCCAGTTAACCCTGCCTCCAAGCTCTCTCACCTCCTCCTCCAACTTCTAGGTTTATGGACTCATTTCTTTGAATATTATTGTCACACATATATGATTACAATGTGTATGTATGCAAAATACAACTTTCTGGGCTCAGTTTTTGTGTGTGTGTGTCTGTGTGTGTGAGTTTGTGTGTATGTGTATGTGGTGTGTGTGTGTGGTGTGCATGTGTGTGTGTGATGTGTGGTTTCAGGTATTCTTTTTCTCGAAACAAGTGTTGATACTACAACGAGAAAAGCATTTTCCAAGGCTAGCACTTAGCTGACATTCCTGGCTAATGAAAGACAATGACTTCATGTAAAAGAATGCCAGGTATGCCTTTGGGCTTTATATTAATTTGTGAAACATTCCTTTCATTATGTTTCCTGCTCAAAAATTATGCACATTTGAATCAAAGCCCAGTGACAGTATCTAGAAACTGAAAAATATTTATTTCTCCTTGGAAATCATACCTGCTTAATTGCCCAATCTTTTGGGAACATATCCAAAGCCTAGAGTGAATCTTTGTTGTAGAAAAGAGAGAGAGACAGAGACATAATTTGGTGCAGGGGGAAAACAACTCTCTTATAGCTCTTACCGACCATCTTGTCATGCTTTGAATTACCTATTGCCTTCCTAGGCTGCCGTCGTCACCTGGTTTTGTGTCATTAGTATTAGCATCATGCAATAACCCTAAGGCTCAGAGTTTTTTTTTTTTTTTTTTTTTTTCTGGCTCCAGCTCTCTCATATCATGTCCACCTTGTTCTGGCTTGTTCATACTCTGGGAGTAATGGAGTGAAGTTAATATGAGACAGTTAGCTCTCAATTACTCAGGGGCTAATTATCCAGTCTATTGATTGCATGGTCCAGCCTCTGCTTTTCTTGTCTTTTAAAGGGTGGTTGACTGCCCATTAGCACTTAAACCACCCAAGAGTAGTGGGTGGAGAGGGAAAGTGATAAAATTAAAATCTATCTGCACTGCAGGTTATTAGCAGGGCTAGTTAAGAGTGTGGGTGATTGGAAAATGTGGTTTGGGGACACCTGTAGATTTAATTTAGTCTTACTTTTCCTTGTCATCTCTTACCATGGATAATTGAATTGACTTCATTACCTTATGTCCATATGGTTAGTTCTCAGAAGTTTGGGTACTTTATGGCTTTGGTGCAATGGCTTAATTGGTACTTAAGACATTTAGGGAGCTCTGAGTAAGCCACATAAATTTCACTTTTCCAGTAAGGAACTGAGACATGGGGAATTGAAGCTGAAGGAAGGCACTTTGTGGAATAATAGGAAATCATGATTTTTCACTCCTTGGTCTGAGTTCACAGATGCACAGATGTAATAGAATGACCTAATTAGAATGCATAATATACAGTAACTTCTTGCAGTGTTTTCTGAGGTTTGAATAACACAGCCACCAACAGCTCATATTTTAAAATTGCTTAGGATTTTGTGTCTTAGGATCCTTCTTCTCTAGGGTTGAGCTGGGGACATGTACACATGCACATGCAGCACCCCCCTCCCCCCAAAAAAGGACAACCAAATAGAATGTATGGAATGAGGACAGCCAATGCTAGGTGAACAGTCAGTTTCTTTCAAGTCACAGTAGTAATTGTTGTAGAAGCAGTACAAAGCTAGTAATACATTCTCTAAATTATTTTAATACTGCAAAAAAATTAATAAATAAGATTATACCCATGACATGACCATGTAGTCTAAAGTTTCTGTCCCAACTGGTCCTGCAACCATTCAGTCCCAAATAAAAACACAGAGGCTTGTATTAATTATAAACTGTTTGACCTCTTAGCTCAGATTTATTACTAACTAGCCCTTACAACTTAAATTAACCAATGATTCTTATCGATGTTTAGCCACATGGGTTGGTACCTTTTCTTTGTAAGGTTTGCTTATCTTGATTTCTCTCCATCTTGCCAACAATTGCATTTCTTCCTTTCTTCTCCCCAGAATTTTGCTATTCTGGTCACCTCACCTATACTTCCTGCCTGGCTACTGGTTAATTAGTGTTTTATTACATTGATATGAGAGACAACCAATTTTATAGTGTGCAATAGCATTATACCACAATATGACCATGCAATACATTGTTTAATCGATGTAGTCTTATATTTTACTCTAACCTCAAATTTCATTTTTATAACATTGTCTTTAGTGGCAGATGGGTTAGAAACCAATGATCACATGACCATTTACATTACAAATAGAAAAACAGTTTCACAGAATATAAGTATTCTACTGAGTTCTCTCACTAAGTTAATGGGAAGATGCCTATGCAATATCAGACATAGGAGTAGTAGGTGTTCACCTGACCACTGTTCTCCGATATTTGATTGTTAATGTTCTAACTCATTTATTTAGAAGTTTATCACAGACATCAATATTATGAGAGCTATATTCTTCTGTGTAGTGCTCTGGGGATCCAGGATTCATGAGTCTTACAGACTTGAGTTTTGAATCATAGAAAGCACCAAGGTATGGGCAAGCTGCAAGTCTCATGAATCCTGGATCCCCAAAGCACTACACAGAAGATAAAGTGACTTCTTTATCTCTTTAACCTGAGTGGACCTCACTTCCTGTGTTCTTACTGTCTTAATTTGAAATGAGAGAAAAGGATGATTTATAGCATAAAAGACATAGAAGTATTGACTATAGTTAGTATTTGCTTGGTGATATTTTAAAAAATATTTAAATTAAATGCAAAAACTGTAAAGTGCTGTACATTCTAACCAAGGTAGCTGAATGCTCAGAAAATATCATGTTACCTACAAGTGACTATAGTAATGTCTCTGGAATGTGGCTATCTGACATAAACTATATTTTTGTACCCCATTTGCATTCAAATATTACCACACAAATGGAACTGTCAGGGTAAAACTTTGTCATTTCTAAGATATTCTTTCAGATAGAGATGACTTTTCTATATTTCTTCTTTCACATGCTGGATGCAGAGGTTTAGAAAGCCCCAAGGTATGGGCAAGCTGCAAGTCTCATGAATCCTGGATCCCCAAAGCACTATACAGAAGAATATAGCTCTCATAATATTGATGTCTGTGATAAACTTCTAAATAAATGAGAAATGAAATTCTCCCATCCTATGCTATGACATTTGCAAAAGACATGTCAGCGTGGCTCTAAAGAATTGCTGCTTTGTTTCATACCACATGCAACCAACTAGTGATCTCCAAACCAAATATTTGCACATATTTTCTCAGGAATCTAAAATTCAACTAGAAATATCACAGTATGCTTGTAATTACGATAATAGATAAGTTGTAGCAGATGTACCAGGAATTCAAGAGGAATTCAACTACGTAGCAACATTAAAACCAGCCTGGGCTATAGGAGAAGCCATGTCAAACCACCATACACCAAAAAGAAATCTGTCATAGAAGCTTGTTTATTTTGAAGAGATATTTTATGGTTATGAAATGAACTGAAATTAATTATCAAAGTGAGGTTCCAAAAAAACCTTATGAGTGTCTTAAAGATAGTGAGATATTGATATTTGAAATAATTTCCGTTAAATTATGAGTGAGCAGATTATTTAGAAGAACATATACTAAGTATCTGAAATTTTATGAAACAAAATAAAACAATTATACTCTATCCAATATTTTAAGTAAACATGTTATTGTGTGTAACCATAATCAAATGAATGTTGTGAAACTTTAATTTCTGTTATTTATTGATATTAAAATAAAATTTTCTAATCTTTGTTTATTTCACCAGTGCTTCAAAATTGCACTAATGTTGACGGTTTCTTCCTATACTACTCATCACTTAGTTCTTCATAGAAATAGGAATATATTTTAAAACATGAAGTCCTACATCTCGGTATACTTATTCCTTATACCATTTAGTGTTTTAGTTAAAATCGGATGCCTAGAATTTTGCAATGTCCCTGTCTTCCTACTCTTTGTTATTTATTGCTTGTCATGCATCATTTAATCTTAGAAGTTCTCTAGGAGTGTAAGCGGTGGTTCCTGTTCCTGAAGTAGAGCCTTAAAGGTCTTAGTTCTACGTGTACTAATCACAGATTTCTAGAGGAACAGAACTCATGGAAAGAATGTGTATGGTAAATGGTATTTATTCGATTAGTTTACACAGTGGGGAACACATAGTTTAATAATGGCCATCTGAATGCTAGGGTGGCTGAGAATTCAGTAGCTTCTTGGTCCTTAGTGCTGGATAACTTCACCAGTCCCAAGTCAGTGCTGATATTCTGTAAAACACATGGGTAACCCCTAGTGTTCTGTTGAGACAGGAATCTGAAGAAGCCAGAGAATGGTATGGAAGAGATTAATCCATTTACCTGCAAGGAGAGAAATCTGGCAAGCATGTACCCCTGTTTTTCATCTGTCCCTTAATATCTGTGTTACTACCAGAAGGGACCATGCACACTGGAGAAGGTTCTCCTTTTGCTTAATATTTCCTGAAAATATTCATACAGAGCATGCCTCTTGATTCAATCAAGTTGACCTTCATGATCTTTCTCAGAATTATAATGTGTCCACACTCTATAATACATGAGACAACTGAATTGAAGAAGCAGTGGAATTTCATCTCAAACTCTGCTGTGGACAAGATAACTGAGTGAACTCAGTGCCAAAATTATTTAAGTCTGTAGTAATTAAAAATCGGATTCTACCTTGCTAGAGAACCGCGTTTGATGATTTGCCTCTTATCAGACTTTCTCTTTTGCTTCGTTGAGGCTAGTTTATGGGGTTTGTAGAAGCATGAGAATAAGTCTACGGGTCTTTCTCGTGCTTCCTATTTCTCTCCATATTTTCCTTCTCTTTTCTGATCCAGCTCAATCAAGTTTAGCTTCAGAAATAGTGAGGGAGTTGGAATAATTCTATTACAAGTCAAGAGAATTTTCATTAACTATTTACAAGAAATCTAATTTTAGCCTTTTCTCCACTCTTAGAATTATATTTTCCATTGGAAATAAATACTACCTTCTCTAATCTTGCTAACTGGGTGTCTGTCCTAGTTAGGGTTACTAGTGTTGTGGTGAAACCCTATGACTAAAGCAAATGGAAAAGGAAAGGATTTACCCGGTTTATGTGTCAGAATCACAGGACATCATTGAAGGAAGTCAGGGCAGGAACTCAAACTGGACCAGAACTTGGAGGCAGGATTTGACACAGAGGTCATGGAGGGGTGCTGTTTTCTAGCTTGCTCCACATGGCTTGCTCATCCTGAGTTCTTGTAGAACCCAGGACAACCATCCCAGTAACGGCACCACTCACAATGGACTGGGCTCTCCCCAATCAATCCTCATCAATCACTAAGAAAATTCCTTACAGCTGGGTCTTATGGAAACATTTTCTCCCCTAAGATTTCCTCATCTCAGAGGACTCCAGCTGTGTCAGGCTGCCATAAAACTATTTGGCATAGTATCTGTCTGTCTGTCCATTTATTCATCTATCTGTCTATCTGCACATGCATGCCTGATTACACATTGTACAACAGAAATCTAAATGGAAATGCATACTTCAGGATGTAATTTAGATTTAATTTTGCTTAGAGTAAAAAACAACAACAACAACAACATTACTATAAGGTTTTGATTGCCTTAAAACCAAGAATGGTGTTTGGGGTGTGTGTGTGTGTGAAGGGAGGAGACTCTGAACATTCAAAAAAAGGTTTGATTATATAGATACAAATAAAATAAAGTAATTGAAAATAAGCTACTAGAATAGTCTTCTTTCTGTATTCTCTGCCGTAAGAATTTCTTTAGTAATTTCAGATAAAATAAGAAATTGATTTTTTACATTTATAGAACATATCCTATATCCCATATGGGATTTTGTTATTGAATACTGTGGGATAATTGTGTTCCACTGTTGACAACACAAATCTGCTGCAAAAATAATTATCAACAACATCTTCTCTATTCCAAACACATTTTTTTTCCATTGTAAATGCAAAAATAACTGGTTCACGGAGAAAAGGAAAGCAATGAATGAAGTTTGTAATTTTCCAGTTTATGATCAAAGAACTGATATCCAGTATACTCTATTCTCAGTCTACAACATAAAATATTTAAATGTATCTTTTAAAACTACTTAAGAAATGAAAGTAAATAACAAAAAAATGGAAAGGAATACACAAAGATGAACTATGCTTATTAATAAAGTTTTCACCTTTGCATTGGAAATCAAGCTTAAATATATTAAAATTTTCCTTCACAAAGATCTTTACTAATGATTGATTATTTCCCTCTCTTGTCTGTTCATGTTTTCAATACAGTACTGTGGCTGTTTTGATTTTTCACTCTGAATTTGTTAACATGGGGCTAACACAATGGAAGACATTGTTGTATTCTGCCTGGGTTCTAATAAGCTTCTTTTTAGAAAATTGTTTTACATTAAAGCCCTAAAACAATAAGTGACTCTTTTTTTTTTTTATTGTAAGTTGGAAGAATCTATAATGGGGAAAATGACTGTTCTTTAAGAAACAGTTAATATGTTCAACAAACTGTTCAATTAGACCTACTGTTTTCTGGTGGCCACACAGGGTGTTCGGCAATGTTCTATAACGTGTGAGTCTAGTAACAAAAGACCTCCAACATATAGTTGCCACAACAGCAGAAAGAAGCATAACGGTAGCAAGGAAGCAAAATGTGAACCGAGGAGTCCTTTAATTTGAGAAGAATATGCTAGGAAATTCTCTAGTTTCAAATCATACCTGGTAGAAATGGAAAAAATTTCCAGTTGACAAGCACTCCATAGAAACTGAGCTTGAACGTCCTACTTATTTTGTTTTTGTTTAAAATGCAGGACCAAGTGGCTTCATCATTACTATGGTCTTTAAATAATTATTAGGCTTAATTGTCACAGTTCATAGAAATTTTAAAATTAGCAAGTGATGCTTAACTTTCTTCAGTACTCGGTGTTAATAAAACATGCTGCTCCATAAACACTCTGCACATCATGCTTGTCCATGATTATTTCATTGTCGCTCTGAGTGCAGATGCCAAGAGACAAAGGGCTGCCGAATTCCTGTAATTACCAACATTTGCCTCAATTGGGTCCAAGAAGTATGCAGTCAATCTTTATTGTCTTCTGCCTCTGTTTTGAATTTGTCCCCAGGGCAGGAATGTCAAAAAACACCATTTAGCTACACAGCCTGCTCAACTTAAAAGAGAAAATCACACTCAAGCTGCTAATTAAGAAAAGAAGCAAGTTGTGAATAAAAAGAATCGCTTTTTCAAGATTAGGATAAGCTTGCAGCCATACTGCATTCGGGCAGGGATGGATTCTGATTTAGTGCACCTAAGTTCTTGTTTTTTAAAAATTTTATTTTTAAAAACTATTTTTTTTTTATTTGGTAGGTGCTTTCAGAAGAAGGGCATCTGTCACCACAGCACCCTGTGTTGCTCAGCAGACAACTTGCAGGAGTGGGTTTTCTCCTCCCATCATGTGGGTTCCAGAAATCAAACTCAGGTTGGCAGGAAGGTGCCTTTATCCTTCTCCCTGGCCCCAAAGGTAAATTCTAGTGCAGCAATTAGAGACAAGATTTAGATCTTGCCTATATCGCTCTATGGCGCAGGCAGCAATGTGAATGAAAATCCGGGTAACCATTTCCTTTTTACCTTTAAAGTAGACCTCAACAAATAGAAGTTTTTTTTATTACATTAAACATTTTGTCAGTGTCAAAATTTAAGACTTTTTTTTTGACAGTTTTGTTGAATACACATTTCTGTGAAATAAAAGAGTAGTTATAGTTTATCCTGCCCACATATTTGTCAGGATTTTAAAGAGCCGTCTTCTCAATAAACTTCTTAATCCAAAAGATTAGTGTAGCAAGTCCTTAGAACTATTGGGATCACCATAGATAAACGTAAAAGGTTTAGGAAGGCAGGTAACTAGTAACTAGTAAAATTGTCTCTTTCTGTTTAAGATTGCAGTATAGAAACTGATCCTTTAATGAGGGATTTAATATGTAAGTTGTTGATATAGACATAGAATCTAAGTCAGCCTGATAAACATATTTGCTTTTAATAGATGGAAATATATTCCATGTTCCCCTGTCTGATTTAATTCTTTATTACTTTAGTATTGTATCTATCTATGATCCATCTGTTTATCTATCTATACTTTCTCCACACACACACAAAAATGTTCAACACACAAAAAGTTCACTTACACTTTGCTGATTTGTTCTAACTGAGCAAAGTTGGAGAAGAAGAACCCAATGAAGTACTATTTAGAAACGTTCTTCTGCTTCAAGTTCTTGAAGATATGGTCACATGGTAACTTCCATGGTGTCTTGAGCAGTTGGTTTTATACCTATTGTCATTCTCTTCAAAATGAGAAATCCATCATATCCCATCAATGGCGCATCATGGGCAGGATCTCACTCTTCTATATAACATAGGGTCCAGGTATGCCACTAGATGCTGCTAGCATTTTTCTCCTTGATCAGTATTCTACCAGACAGCCTCTCCATTTCAGGAGGAGAGTCAAAGGACTCGTCTGTCTTAATCTTTTCACTTTGGAGGCATTTGACTTCCACCCACAATAATAGTTGGGCTGTTCTGTTCAGACTGCATCTTACTTGGTGCTGGAGGAGTTTCAGATAACTTGGCCAGACTCATGATGGATGAAATAACAATCAGATGTGGGTTAGAAATTAAGAAAATTATTTTAGTAGAAGAAACAAGCTATATATAAACCGTAAAGCAGATTCGTGCTAGTAACATGATCTGGTGGCAATGGATAAGGACATGTCTTCTACCTGAAAGGATGTATGAAAGTATATTATTACTAGTCAAACTTTCAAAGATAAACATACATTTATTGTCAGTAGATTTTTCAATTTTAAATAAATGTTGTTGATTGAAGTTATTGTAGAAGGTTGTAAAGTCTGTGGTGTTGCGTTTAAATGTTTTCTGGTTTGAAATATGAAATTGATTTCTAATGTACTAATCAATTTAAGTTGGAGACCAATGGTAGCTGTCAAGTAGGAGCTAGACTCAGTTTACTCATAACCCTGACTAGCTTTGTCAATAAACTTGATATCTCAGTTATATTATTTCTAAGTGTTGAATACAGTTACAGTTCCTCTTTAACATCCTAAGAATATTTATGATACCATTTAGATTAAAACTAAGATGCATTGTTCAGCGGTTGAAAATCTGCAGAAGAAGAATGGTCAAGAAGTAGGTTAGAGGAAAATAAGAAAAGTTAGATGATCAAATCCAAGGTATAAAATAGATAAGGGAGAAAGAATATAATCCATTTTCACGCACACAAAAATATGACTCAGGGTGAAAATTAGATCCTGTTTTTCCATGCATGAACATTGCCAGAGAGAAGTTTGTTATTACCATTATAGTCATGCCACTATTGCAGCCGTGTACACTTATCAACTTCCAGGTGAGTTAAATGTGGTATACATAGTACACAGCTAGCTTATAGCAGTGAGCACAAATTCATTATGACCAAAATAGTCATGGCATTCTTGAACAATGTGTGCAGTAAGCCTAACTGCTCACTGTGAATACAAGGTTCACATTTCATTCAGTAAACCGATATCTTTTCTTTCCCAGCAGCTGTAAAACCCATTCTAGCACTGTGAAAGTTATCCAGTGAAAACAGGATGTTGCCATCTCAGTACACCTTGAATTCTTTATGTCCGTCAGCCAAAATGTGTGCTCTCTTAAGCAATGCAGTCTTACGACCTTTAACTAACAAATTCAGAGTGAGAAAATGCCATTTTAAAACAACATAGACGAGTAATAAAATAGCTTAATGTATAATGAATAAATGAATAAAACAATTCAAAACCACGAATATATTAGAAACTAGATATAGCTGTAGATTTTTAAATTATATATATATAAATAAATAAATTATATATGTATAAATTATATATATAAATAAATTGTATATATTAGAAAAAGGATGATCAGTGTATATTTAGAATAAAAAAGATTCTTTTTAAACAAGTTATCAGGAAACCCTTCTAGAATAAGCAAAAGGAGGTGAGAGAAGTGAAGAAGTGAATAGAGGTTCTAGCTGTAGCTATGTAACAGAGAGCAAACCTTTTTGTCCTTCGGCATAATCTTTAAATGGAAAAGATTTGATTAGGGATGCAGAGCATGAATGAACACCCTCTAAAGACAAGATCGTCATGCTAAAATATACAGACATGTTGCTGACATTTCTCTTTATTTCTTAAAAATGAACAATTAATCTTAAAGTTCTTAGATTCACTCAGACTGTGGTTGGCTCCTCCAGTGGCTTCCCTGCCACCATTGCATGAGCGGACACATCCTATGAGGCCAATCCTTATTGGAGCTTTCAGGTGTATAGATACACGAATCTGGGGATTTATATTTTTTTCTAATAGTATTATTTCATCCCCATTACCATGAAATCTAGCCCTTATTGATAAAGCTTTCAGATGAGGACCAGTTTGATGTCTCTATGATCTACGAGTTCAGTTCGTGGCATCTTAATAAGGCCTTGTCATCATTAAATTCTGTAGGATAACAAGAGTACTAGCAATAGTTTATAATACTTTAGGCTCTCCAGGATCCCATTGGCTAATAACTCCCAAAGAGGTATCCCTGGTAGTTGGGTTTTCATTTGCTAGTGTGTG
This sequence comes from Chionomys nivalis, assembly GCF_950005125.1. Lineage (NCBI taxonomy): Eukaryota > Metazoa > Chordata > Mammalia > Rodentia > Cricetidae > Chionomys > Chionomys nivalis. Next base: position 98,422,768 of record NC_080087.1, on the reverse strand, counting down.
GTATCTACTTGGGTATTGTTCTTCTATTGTAGGATAACCCTATTAAAAACTTTCTCTCTCTCTCTCTCTCTCTCTCTCTCTCTCTCTCTCTCTCTCTCTCTCTTACACACACACACACACACACACACACACACACACACACACACAGATATGTACACATCTAGAAACTGTCTACAACAGCATGTTTCCATGTGGATTTTTCAAAAGTCTTTGTTTTCAGCTATCCTCCTTTCTGTTCCCTTCTTTTGGATGCAGTGCACCCCAACTCCTCCATCCCAATTTACTTCTTCCTGTTCCATTAATTCCCTTTAACTTTATTTACCTGTACCATTGTGTTTTGTCTTCCCTCCCAGGAAAAAACAAAACGTGCCCTCTTACTGCTATCCTGATAGACTGTTTCATAAGATGGAACCCATTTACGGCACTGTTAGCAGAGAAGGAAATTTGAACACACACACACACACATATACACATACTCACAAATGTGGGAAAGAGGTGAATGTATGCACAGACTACTTTCTACAGCATGGACTTTAATTCCAACAGAATAAGTTGTGACATTTAAATTAAAAGAAGGAACATTATAGGAAAATGCTTTAATTCTAATTAAATTAAAATCTCATTTCTGATCATTGATTTATAATAACAGCCTAGGGCAGGTTATCCTTTTCTGTGCCCCCCCAACACACACACATACACACACAAACACACACCCAACTTCCTTCCTAATTCCTTCCTACATTTTAATAATAATAATGATGATGATGATGATACTCAGTTTATATTCAGATCTATATAGAAATATTAGCTCTATCATCAACATGTACAGCAAGTTAAATAGCCTACGAAATATTAACTAACTTAGAAATCAGGATAAAAAGTACAATTTGCAAATGAGATTTTAGGTTTGTTTTTATCCAATGTAAAAAATTGTATGTGGAATTTAATTAATTATTTACATTTCTACACCTTATGAGGAGGAATGTAGGGGGTGACAAATACCACAGCAACTACTTAGTTGTGGTTCAGTGGTTATATTTTCATAGAGCTATGACTAATACTTTTTAAGGATCTAAGACCCCACATTTTAGTCATTTGTAGTAAAAATATAAGTTTGGGTTTTTTTCCTGAGAAATGGTCAAACACATACTATTTACAAGGTGTGAGTGTTGCTAAGAGGATTGATTAACTGGACTAATTATGTTTTAAGGTAAAGCAAATAGTTGTGGGCTATTAGCACACTCCTAGAGTATCCATGGGCATACTGAGTATTGTCCAAGAGTCCAAGAGATGGTTCATAGTAGTAATTCCTTCCTCATGAAATGTTTCCTTCCCACTGTCATTACATCACTCACCATCACAATTGACAACACTATCTCCATCTCTGCATTGTATGCACCAGAGATTGAGGAGGACATCAAGAAAATGTTTATTTTCAGGTACAGCAAAGCAGTTCCATATTAGAAGTCAGCGACTGTGAAAGCAGGCAGAAGACTCGCTAGAAAACACTCAAGAACTGAGGCAGGAAGGTGGCACAGAACCTCACTACTTTCTGAGTAGCCGAGACAGGAAAAAGGGAGGGTCAGCTTTCTTTCATGACATGACTCTGATGGTCAACCACGTTCAAGAGGGAGCCTTACTCTTATGGGGTGTTGGTCAAGGAAAGTACACATAAATGGGGAAGGAAAAGGAAGAAAAAAATAGGAAACTGAAAGTTCGGTTCGTTGGGTACAGAAATAAGGGTGGAGAGGGTGGATATGGGAGGCATGGTGCTGAGTAAATATGTTCAGAAGACATTGTATGAATTTCTTAACAGTTAATGAAATGTTGTTAAGAACAAATAAATTGTCACTCCTATTTAGAATTTGCTTCGTTCGTGAGTGTAGCAAGTCTATCTCTGTACTGCCTTTTCCAAAATAATGACATGGAAACTTATTAGTTATGAAAGCTTGGTCTTAGTTTAGGATTATCCCACTAGCTCTTATAACTCTTATCCCATTTATTTTAATCTGTGTTCTGTCTTGTGGCTTGTTACCTCATCTCTCCATATTACTCATGCTGCTTTCTTTGTGTCTGACTGGTCATCCTTTTTTTTCTCCTCTCTTTCCTCGGAAGTCTTGCCTAACCTTCTGCTGCATAGCTATTGGCCATTTAGCTCCTTATTAAACCAATCACAGTGACCCATCTTCACACAGTGTAAGGAAATATTCCACTACAGGTGGGACTTACCTAGCACATGCAAAGCTGGGCTTAATCAACAGCATTAGCCAAGTCAATAAAATATATAAAAAAATCAAAGATAGGATTGTTGTGATATTATCTTTGTGCTAAATAGATAAGTGTTAGTTGTGTATTTTTAGTATATTTACAGACTTAATAATTTGTGAAACTAGTTTTAGAATTCAGTAAAATGAAAATTATTGCTATTTAATAGTATTCACTTATTTTCCAGCCTCTCTTCACAACAAAACTCCCCCAAGACTGTGTTTTTCTGTTTGCATAGAATTGTGGGTATTTAAAACAATAAGAAAGTCAGTGTGATCTTTGTGACTTCATTCTTTCATCCAGAATGTTTTAAAGGTTTAATAATGCTATAGCTGAACATCTGAGTTTGACAACTGATTTAATTTGGCGGTGTAGAAATAAGATAGTTACATCATATTTATCATTGTGCTTTTAGGGGCAATATCTCCAAAACATCAAAAAGATTCTGATCATGGGACATATCTGTAAGATCCTCATCCCTTAATATCAAAGGAATGAAAAGAAATTTTCTAGCAGAGTTTAAAAATCAGTCTAGCTTCATATTTCCAGAAAAGATAGTGTCCCCGCCAAGGGCGCCTGGCCACCTGTTGGAGACTGATAAAGATGTCCTGACTCAGGCACAGCATAACCTTGCTCTAAAGATAAAACAAGCTGACAAAACAGGATGGGAAAGAGCAAAGCCTTTGCACAGGTGCCCTCCCCCCCCGACGACCCCGAAGGGCTTGTAGTTTTTACCTTTAAAAAGCTAACCCGGCAGAGGGACTCTTACTCCTTACTCCTCCGTACCTTGCTACAACTTGTGGGGTGAGTACTGGTGACAAGTTCCAAGCTAGATAGCTCATATTACATTTACAATAACAATAAACCTTTCTTGTTGCAGTCTAGACTTCTCTGGTTTCTGGTGATTTCTCTGGGGGTCATAATCTGGAGGCAACAATATCTATTTGGGTTAAATTAGCCAGTATTAAGATAGTGTGAACATGCACATTGTGGTATTGAATTATTACTGAAAATATTAAATTTTGAGTCTAAATAAATATTAAGAAAAATGAAAAGGTTGACAAGATGACTCAGTGGGTAATGCACTTGTAAGCAAGCTTAGTCATCTGAATTCACTCCAGTGACCTCCATGGATAGAGGGAGAGGTTCCTACCAATCCTGTAACTGGCATCTGACATCCATGTGTATGGTCTTGTACATGTACTTCTTACATTCAATAAGTCAATAAATGTAAAAAAGAAAAATGAAAAATAGCTTTCTACAACACCGTTGTGTTTACTATCTATTAGGTAATTGGGAAAAGGCATAGATCTTACAACTAAAGAAATAATAAATGATGGGTTCATAAATTTCTAACTTGTTAATCAACCAAATAATTATATATATATATATGGAATCTATAATTCCATATATATATATATACACTAAATTAATAAATACTAGGTTATACAGGTAGACTAAATTAATTTCTGTATATACACGTATATACATATATACAATATGTATATATTCATATATATGAAATTTTTGCTTAATTCTAAATTACAAAACTCTTGATAGGTAAATAGTTTAAAAAACATGTTTAAAGAAAAAGTTGTCTTATGTTTCTATGATTCCTCAGATATAAGTTCTAATAATGAACCCATAAGCATATTGGAAAAGGCTGAAGAGAGAAATGCTAACAAACCAGCATACACAGGTGTCTGTATAACAGAGTATTGGCCAATACAAAATGAATTCAATGTTGTTTTTCATCAACTTTATCTCATTTTGTTTCGTTTGGATTTTTTTTTTTGTTGTTGTTGTTTAATCTTTCTTTGGTTTGTATGTTTCAATTTCTGTTTTTTGGGGGGGTTTCTTTTTTGTTTGTTTGCACTGCTTTTTTTGTTTTGTTTTGTTTTGTTTTTTTAAAGGGAGTAAAAGAGCATAAAGGTGGTTGGATAGAGAGGGGAAGGATCTGGAAAGAATTGGGTGAGGGGGCATGATAAAAATATGTTGAATGGAGTTTTTTTAAGTTGAAAATAGCAAAAAATATCTGAACATAAATTCCTAAAGTCACTCCTTTGAAGCAGAAATTTGAAATGCCTAATTACAATTTTACAAGTCTATTTTCTAACTTTAAAGTGTGATGCCTGTTTAGAGCCACACGAGGCCAGCATAAATGGTATGTATTACACATGTTTGTATATGACCATTAGATTGGGTCTTCACATATATTTTCCAGATAGGATGATGCCAAATAGATGAAGTTGTCCAGCCAACAAGGCAGCTTTTCTGTCAGTCCTAGCACATATCATTTGTTTTCCTTCTGCAAATGTAGCTGATGAGCTCAGTGGGGCATAAGGTGCTTTATTGTCTTGTGTGTTTCTTTTGCTATATTTGCTCAAATACCGTCACCACTTCAATAATGATGACTGTTTATTCACAATTTGCTTCCCTCTTTTATTGTGATTTGAGATTAGAATAACAAAGTTATTCAAATGGATAAATTTTAGATTATCCATATAAGATGTAGGTGTAATGATGTAGGTGTATCATAACAAATTTAAATTTGTATAATTGTTTACATTAGGTAGTGACAAATACAACACTTTATTTGCTAAATTTATTTCTCATCCTGATCTTTCAGTTATTAATATCTGGTGGTGTAATGAACTTGCTGTACATGCTGATGATAATCACAGCTGCTATTTCTATGTAGACCTGAATATAAACTGAGTATTATTGTCATCAGTTTCACATTTATTTGTAATTCTCATTATTAAAACAACTCATGAAGGAATCAGGGCATGTATATACATGATTGAAGGCATAGGAAATGATAAGTTACCAGCCATAAAACAGTGGTCAGAAATGGAACTTAAATTTATCAGACTTAAATAGTTTACTATCACGTCTTTTAAATACGAAGTGTCACATTTTTGTGGATAAATGAAAGTGGATGCTATCATAAGTGTCTGCATACATAAGGTTCCTTCTTTCCGACATTTTCTTTGGTGTGCTTGTGTATATTATACCTTCTCCATAAGCATATTTGCCGTTTTAAAAGATAACATTTGGTTAAAGACACCTGTAGAGTGGGTAGATATTTTAATTTTCTTAGAAGACAGAATTTTTTTAAGGGAATGTTCCTCAGGCAATGTAATCCTGGATCTGGGGAGGGAGGGAAGGACCCCACTTGTGATCCTGACACATTCCTTCCCACTGGGAAACAAATACAACCTCCTCTACCATTATTTTTAAATAGAACCCCAAAGTCACGCTGCCAAATATTCTAGAAAAATAATTTCCTCCTTAGAATAGGGAAAATAAGGAAATGTCTTTTATTGTAAAATGGTTATTCAGATATTTTTTAAAAAGGCAGAAGTTGTAATGCCCACAACTGTTATGAAGTTAGACAGAGATAATGTGTTAAACTACCTCTGACACCTTCTTATGAAGAAACTGTCTTTCATTACCTTAGTGTGAAGTTAGAGGAGACTGAAATCAAATATCATCCTTCACAACAAGAATTTCTTTTGAAACTAGTGCAGTACATTGATTTTTAGTCATTCAAACTTCATAAATGAAGAATTGCATCCACATTTCATTATTTCCTTCTACTTGAAAGTCAGATTCTATTTCTTGTTTCTTTGATTTCACGTTAAGTGCAGTGTCTTCAACATCTAATTGGGCAAAGTTCCATTGTGCATGGCTAGAATGTCTGTTTGATCATTTAGGTTGATAAAAGTACCTTTTAGCCGGGCGGTGGTGGCACACGCCTTTAATCCCAGCACTTGGGAGGCAGAGGCAGGCGGATCTCTGTGAGTTCGAGACCAGCCTGGTCTACAGAGCTAGTTCCAGGACAGGCTCCAAAGCTACAGAGAAACCCTGTCTCAAAAAACCAAAAAAAAAAAAAGTACCTTTTAGTTAATCATAGGACTCCTCATGACAAAGATCAGAAATAATACAAGTTCATCAGAATCAGCGCCAAACTATGATGGTGAAATAACATTTCTTTTTAATCCCAGGACTTTTTCATCTCTCTTTTTGAAAATATGACCTTTGGTGTATAGTGGTAAACTATTGAGTATTTAAATATTATGTATTTATTTAAATTTTTTTGAGTTTAAATTTTTATTGAGTATACAAATTTTATTTATTTATTTATTTTTTAATTTTTTTTTTTTTTGGTTTTTTGAGACAGGGTTTCTCTGTGGTTTTGGAGCCTGTCCTGGAACTAGCTCTTGGAGACCAGGCTGGTCTCAAACTCACAGAGATCCGCTTGCCTCTGCCTCCCAAGTGCTGGGATTAAAGGCGTACGCCACTACCGCCCGGCTATTTATTTAAATTTTTGTTTTGAAATTATAGTTATATTTCTCTCTTCCCTTTCCTCCCTCTCACTACTACAAAGTAAAAAGGCACATAGCTAGGCCAGAAAGAAAGAAAACATAACATGTTTAATCACTTGCCTTCATTTCTATTCCAAAATATTCCAGGATTTTTTAAAAACCAAGTAATTAGACTGTATCACAGTTATTTAAAGTCATGCAGGGTTAATCAATATTTGTACCCAAACAATCATTTTCTTCATATTTATAGAGAGATGTAGATAGTGTTGTCAGTTGTGATGATGAGGGACTCAGCGACAGTGTTGAAAATGTTGTGTGTGGTGACAGTTACTAATACGGTCTTCTCTTGGTCTCTTGGGCAATGAATTCTTAAGTCCAGATGCTCCAGAAGCATGTTAAGAATGCTGTGCTACATGCTTTATAACTTTATACTCCAAATAATCAAGATGCTTAAAAACATTTACAAAATGTAAATAATTTATGTTTGATTATTTTGTTTTTTATGGTAAAGACCAAACTTATTTTGTTATTTTGCAAATGACTAAAATACAGGGTCTTAGGTTCTTAAAAATATTGTTGCCATATTTTTGCCACTATGAAATCACTGAAACACAACTAAGTAGTTGTCATGGTAATCAACCCCCCTCCTTTCCTTCCTTACCTCTGCCTATCTATTTCTTTCTTCTTATTCACTTAACAGGCATTGGAGACACAAGAACTTGACTTAAAAGCACACTGAATTTGTTTCTGACAGGTTTGATGGCAAGAACATTTTGACCTTTCAGGTGATGGGAGTTATAAATCACTGGTCACAGCTAAGTATGAGCATTGCTTTCCAAAGCCAACAAATACACAATTTAATCATTGTTATAATAATAATAATAATAATAATAATAAAACTCGATTTGTTTCTCCTGTTTAAGACTTCACTTGTGCTGTATATGACAAGAAACAGATTTATGTTTTTCTGACTATAAAAAAGTAGGATACTTAATGAATAATATATTTAAATATTTAGAATATTCAGTGTGAGCATCAAGACCATCTGTGGAAGTTCATGGCAGGTGCTTTTGGTATGTGGGAATAAAATCAAAGCTAGATTGATTAAAATATTAATGTTTCATAACTATACTTTATTTGAAACAGAAGAAGTATATAGAATGTTAACATATTTCTAATATGCTTACTATGTGACAGTTCCCAGATATCATGAGAATATGATGGGTATGAGAGAATTCACATTTTAAAATGAAAAATGTTCAATTGTACTGTCAAAAGAACTATATTTATTTGAATTAACGCCTGCTGACTTTTGCCTGGGGCTTTTGCCAGATGTCAACAGAAAGGATAAACATAATCCTCCATTATTCTCCCTGCATCTGCCAAACACTGAGGCAAAGTGCAGGTGAAAAACAAAGACAGTCAACCTTATAATTCCCTACTCATTCCTTCAAAGGGGAATTAGCACAGCATTAATTGAAATGGTTTCCTTTTGTTCAGAGTATTTATTCAAAATCTATGCACTAGGTAATGCTAATCACTGTGCTATAGTTGAAGATGGATTGAGTAAACATTTTTCAATAGTTTTGTTACAACTTTTTTGAAAATGACATTTGAGGATACTGCCTTAAACGACAAGGACAAAAAATTCTGTGGTCTTTTCAGATTTCAGAATAGACTGACAACGCATTCTCCACATAAACTGTTGTGTTCCAGAGGCCTCAAGGATTCCTTTAGCATTCTTTCACAGTACTTTACACACATAAACCTTAGGTGTAGTACCTGCTGTAAGAACAAAGTACTTAAAGACAGAGAGACAATGCGTGGTCTTAACGTTTCATTCCCTTTAATTTCCATAGGTAAATGGAGATGTGTAAATCCTTTTAAATAAGTTTCTTAACAACCTAAGCTAAAGAGATTACTGAAAACTTATATCCATTTTAAACGTGGTGATTCTGGTGTGTTACGAAATTTATGAAATAGCTAGAACAGTTAATTTAAGGAATAGGAGGATCATCTGTAACTCTGGTTTCTTCCTCCTTCTTGTCCTCACCTTTTGCCTTTTTTATGCATCTTCTTTCTACTTAGAAAATTCTCTTTCTTGCTTTCTTTTGTGCCTTTTGTTTGTTTGTTTGTTTCAGATACTTCTTAAGTACTAGAAAGAGCAGCTCAAATTTCTTCTCATGCTGACATAGAGTTTCTATTGCTTTTAAAATATACCATGGCCACTGCAACTCGTAGAAAGAAAACATCCAGTTGAGGTGGCTCTTATAGTTTCAGAGGTTCAGTCTGTTAACATCATGGTAGGGAGCATGGCAGCCTGCAGGCAGTCATGATGCTGGAGAAATGCAGGCGACAGAAAGTTGATTGTGACACTGGGAGTAGCTTTGACATAGGAAACCTCAAAGCCCGCCCCATAGTGATACATTTCTTCCAACAAGGCTATACCAACTCCAACAAAACCACATATCCTAATAGTGCTATTTCCTATGAGATTATGTGTGCCAACAAAATTCAAATGACCATAGTGAAGATTTTTTATTAATTTCCTTAGTTTAAAAGTAAAGATATATTGAATTTATCTGGTAGTCAATTATAATAATGGTACAAGCAACTGCATGGGAAGGGCTGGCTTCATCTGATGCCAATTTTCTTACTGAAGAGATCATTTTATTTTGAGTGGCCCTTAGAAGAAATAAAAAAGTAAAAATTTTCCTTTTTATCAGAGCCAAAACTTGAAACTTGGTACATCCATGAGGTTGAAGTTGTTGTTTAACAACAGGTTAAAAAAGTAAAACATCTGATTCACTTCAGCCCAAGACTTCCAGTTTGAGCACACTGTCACCAGAGCCTGATGGCCTAGAAAGGGAAGGTATTTGGATCTTCATTTCAACCTTGGGGTGACTTTATCAGGTCTGTGCTTACCACATGTCCCCTTTTAATTTGGATATTTCTTCCAGCTTCATGTTTCCAGGAAACTTGTTATTCACGACACCTCTACTTTAATATCTAATTTGCTTTAAATTTAACATGCTTTTATTTAACTCTCATTGTTGTTTCTTGTTTATTTTGATACTCTTTCATTTTGAGTAAAATTTACCCATTCATTAGTAGACTTTCAGAGTTGTTCTTGGTTTTTCCTTTTCCTCCTACTTTAAATTTATGTAGCTCTTTATTCACTATGTAGTCTCTCTGTTCCTTATCTCACAAATGCTCTAGTGAATCTATCAGAACTTGATTTCTAGTGGATCCTAATCTTTCTTGGATCCTCAACTGTTAACCTTGGTATTCTACTAAATTCACTAGAACTAGAGTGGAGGTTTAAGAACTATTCTTCAGCTTTTGTTTGAAACTAATGACTTCTAAGCACCCTATAGTACGAATTCTAAATTTTTCAATCTGGCATAAAATGCTTAGAGAGTCTGACTCTGGATAATTCTCATCTGCACTGTGGTTCTATTTATGATCTCTCTCCCAGTTGTGTTGCTTTTCTGGCAGTTTATAAAATAGTAGGCACAGTCACATGACTCAGACTTTTCATTTGCTTTCCTCAACTTGAAGTATCTTTCCCAAGGCTTTATCTTAACATTGCTTTAAATCTTAATTTTTATTTCTATATCTCAAAGCAAAACTTACACTTGTAACAATAACCAGTGTGACTCCTCCCATGTAAAACTGCCTCCCTCTTCATCATTGTTCTCTCTATCCCTCTTTTGTGTTTGGATTGAGAGGGTCCCTCCAAAGTCAGTGTGTCAATTGCATGGCAGCAGCTTGGCACTATTAGGATGTGGTAGAATTTGTGAAAGGTGGAATTTAATGGGAGATTTTAAGTAGTTGGAATGTGCCCACAACGGAGATAGTAGAAACCCATAGTCTTTCTGTCTCTATTTTCCTTTCCTTCTCAGTATTTAGGAAGTGTGAAATATCTCTGTCACATACTGTCACCATATTGCATGACCTTACCACAGGGCTAAAAAAAAAAAAAAAAAAAAAAGAGCCAACCAACCATGCATTTGATGATCCCAAATAAACCTTTCCTTTTTAGGAACTGACTATTATTATCATCATGATTTGCATTGTAAAATAATGTGTTACCCTTTCTTCAAGGTGAAACACAGTGATGACAAGCATGTTGCGTTTTATCAATTATCTTACATGCAAGTAACTTCTAAAGAGCTTTTATATCCACAGTACCTAGAACAATGTTTCTGAATGTTCACTTAATGCCTAGTGGTTAAAAGGTTATAATGACATTTTATCTGAGCCCTATTAAGGAATGACATGTGAATCAGCACTGATGGAAAACTGTTTTCTAATGTCTGTTTTAAATAAAAGAATTATACTCTTCTTAGGACATTGGTGTCTCCATGTCCTAACTTCTCCTCTGTTCCCCTCTCTTTTTTCTTCCTTTTTAATTCCCTTCTTTTTCTATATCTCTCTGTGTGTATGGGTGTGTCTATGTGTGAACGTGTGTTCCTGTCTCTGTGTTATGTATGCTTCTGTGTGTCTATAATTCTCTCTCTCCCTATGTGTGTGCGTGTGCGTGTGTGTGTGTGTGTGCATGGACATGCGCACGCTCACACACGTGCATCAAGAGAAAGATAGATATGGAAAGATTAAGCAATAAGATGACAAAGAAGATGACAAACAATGTATTCATGAAACATCTTAAATTCTTAAACATCTTAAATTTATGATTGTTATTTTAAATTACCTGTTATAGTGTTCATCCTCATAATTCTAATTGACACCAATAAATATTCCATACTGAATGGAGAAAAACCCATAAGGTTTCAACCCTAGACGAAGAACTGTAGGTAAATGAAAAAGTTTAGAGTGACAGAGGGAGTCTTCTCCAGGGAAGAACACAGCAACTGGCAATCCAGTTCCAAATGGTCTGCCCTAAAAGCACACACACAAGAGACATTATACAGATTGAGCTGGCTATATTTAGGAAAAAATGACATATATATGCATATGCATACTACAACAATTAGTTAAAAAAAGAGGCCATGGATTTTAGGAGACTAATGAGAGATATAAGAAAAGGTTTAATGGAAAGATATAGAAAGAAAAAATGTTTTAATTAAATTATAACCTCAAAAATAAACAAATAAACCAAATTACATATGAAAATTTCATTACCAAACCAATTACTTCCTATGCTAAATTTGGAAGCTAATAAAAATGGGAAATAAAATACACAAAAGTGCAGAAAATCATAGTAGTATATATTTATAAGACACACATAATAAAAATATTAAGTATATAGGTATTAATTAAACATGTAATTAGGCATTTCTCTCAGTAGCCATTCTTGAGCCCTAAATTATTTATTGGGTCCATTAGACCACCAATATAACAAATTGTATGCAGTGTTGTGGTTAAGCCAACAAGAGTTATTTAGTTTGCATGAATGCATTTGTTTTTGCGCTCTCTTCTAGTCAAGTTGGTTATATGATAAAAAGTGTTTTTTCTTAAAATTCCACTTATCTTTGTTTTTCAACATCTCGATCTACCAAAGGTTCCTTAGGACAACGATTTATCTTCCAGGAGTTCTGTGACACTGAAGGAACTGAGAAGTAATGTTGTCTTAAGTATTGAGGTTGTAGAACAGTACTATTCTACAATTGAGAGACCCCAAAGAATCCTCAGTAACATCTGAGTCTCTCAAACTGTAGTAGGAACAAAGAGCAGAAAAATACAATACTTTCCTTGCTATTGACTCTGCATGAAAGAAACATCTAACCCCATTCATTGACCACTCTTTTTTTGAGATTATAATTACAGCATTTTTCCATTCCCTTTCCTTAACTCAAGCTCTTACATATACTCTTCACCGCTCTTCTTCAAATTCATGGGTTACCTTTTTTTCACAAATAGTTATTGTATACATGCATGTATATTTAAATACATATATATCCCTAAATACAACCTGCTTATTCTGTAAAATGATACTTGCATGTATATTTTCAGGGATTACCATTTGGCACTAGACAACATATCGGTGTACTCATACCTGGGGATGGCTATCTTTCCTGTTCACAACATTCCTCCATTTAAAGTCAATCTCCCTGGTTCCACTTAGAGTTATTGGTGAGATAAAATTCCGAAACACGGGAATTATGTCTTCTTATCCTTTGCTTCTTAAAGCTGAGGAATTTCTCGCAAGGTTGTGATTTCCCATTCTGCTAATATGAGACATTAGAAAAGTGACTAGGGACACTTGAGAATTGCTGCAGAGTGTATTTTTAGTGATCCATCTTCTATATGCAAAAGCCACCACATTCATTCTTTACAGAAATCTGAACTGAAATGAAAGTCCATATATGATAATCAGAACTCACGTCAATGCACTACTTATATTGAAAATATCACTTTTGTCTAAATGTTCATTACCAAAAGCAATACATCTATTATTTGCTCCTAAGTAATCACATGCTAAAATCTATTTCTGAGCCAGGATACAAATTTGTGTCACCCAAACTAGCTAAAGAACATTTTTAAATAATCTTAAAGATCAACTGTAAGCAGGTGCTCAGATTTTATTAATTATTTTTTGGCTTGCCACAAAAGAACCATATCCCTTTATCAAGAAGAGTCATGTGATTTTCTTAGAATTTTGACATTTCCAGATATAAACAGAGCATCTGAATAAGGTAGGCTATTTAGGGGAGCCTTTTAGTAGAGTTCTAAAGAAAGGGGTTATGCACACTAATAATATGATTATCAAAATTGTTTCTGATGATATATATTATTGAAAAATAGGCCTGATGATTTCTTAGCCTGTACTCTACCTAAGGGAAATGGAAATAGATGAAAAGATGTACAGCAGTTTAAAAAGACCAGGATGCTGAAGGAGCAGTTATCATTATTACAGTAAATTTGGTTCAGAACATTTGAAGATGAGCCTGGGCACTTGGTTGATAGCCATTGCCCTGAAGAAACCCACGTATAATTTCCCTTGGAAGCAGGCAAAGGAAGATAATTCCAAAAGGACATTTTTGATGATAGTTAATAAGCTTTCAGTCCATCATGATGTCTATGTGCACAGAATGAACAAATTCTTGAAGTGGACTTTTGTGTTCAATGCATCTCAAGGATATTCTCTGTCAAAATCTGTCTTCTGTTTTTGTGTCTTTATCGAGTGAAATCCCACATGTAACCAGAAATTGTAATGTGCAATGTATATGTCAACATGTGGAATGCAGATCATCACTTTCTTGTATATTTGGTTATTTGCATCAGTATCTATGATGCTAGATATTATTCAAATGAATGACAATGTAATTCTCACCTTATGATATTTTGTTAAAGGTTTATTACAATACTCTCAATGTACATAGGTTTGGGATTCTTCTAGAGAATTTTAAGTACAGTAGATAAAAAACCTATTCACTGACTTCCCTTTCTTTCCACTCCTCTTTCCTTCCCACCTTCCCACCTCTTACGTGTTTTCTTTGCACTCTTTGTTCTTTTCTGTGTGTGTGAGAGAGAGACAGAGAGAGAGGAAAAGAGGCAGAGACAGAGAGAGAATCAGTATATAAGTTTGTGTGTGTGTGTGTGTGTGTATTTGTATGTGTGTTTTAGGATACAGGAAAGAGAAAGAGTGTGATATATGCCTTCTGTATCTGACATGTTTTGTTTAGTGTGACTATTTTCAGTTGTATCCATTTCAAGCAAATGATATAATTTCTTTCCTTTTGTATTTTATGTCAGGTGTGTGAATTGTGTGTTACTTCATGTGCAACAATTCTGACTCAGAGACAGCTCCGTTTAAGTTTCTATTTATGGCTAAAAGTGCACTTGTAGATTTTTTATTTTTAGGACTATGACTGTTGATTATATTCACTTGAACAGTGCTATTTGCATAAGTATAGGATAGTTAAGTTCTGAGAACTATATTAGGCAAATGTCATAATAATGAAAGACTTACGTAGAAGCTTTCTAACAGGACATTTTAGCTTTCAGTCCTGAATTTAATTCTTCATAGATATTTGATTTTGATATCTAGGGATTGTTTATTTTTCATCTAAAGTACAAATAATGGTTATATATATATATAACCATTATTTATATATATATTTCATATATATATTTCTTAGGGTATTTTAAAATTAAGTAAGATAATGAATTAGAAAAACATGACATAGTACTTTGTGTACGATAAATCATGAAGGAGCATCAGGACAATCCTTCAGGATTAGGAAGTCTTGTGAAAAGGCTAGTGGTGATGTTGGGGAACTTTTTCTCTTGTGTTTCCAATCCATACATCTGTTTTCTTGTCGTGTGCCCTTGGCCACCAGGAGCAAAGACAGCTGTTAGAAGTGACTTGGGACAAACACTGTCTTTGCCTAAGAGGTGATTAAGAATGCTTTTGCAGTACAATATTCACAATTCATTAATACTAAAATATTTTTATTAGACAGGATTAGACATCTAAAAGAGGAATGTAATACGAATGCTTCGAGATTCGGCATTTTAGAGTAGTTTTTATGAACTCACTGAAGATAGATATGTCAGGATTGAAGAATTAACATGAACCATAGTTTTATTCAGAGAACATACACAATTCCAAAGGCAATCTAAGTAACTCATAGCAATCATGGCACGTGTATAGGGATTCATTAATAATAAACCTTTATGATTCTCAGCTGGAGTTAAGACCATACCGGGCACAAGAAATTATTGAGTGACTAATTTTCTCGAATTTCACTTTATTTCTGGGCACATGGCTCTACATAGGTGCACAGGAAAAGGATTTGGGAAAATAACCACAGAAAAGTTCCATGTTGAGAATTGGAAAACAGGACTTTGTATCAGGTCATTGATGGAGCAATGGTAAACATTGACGTTTATTATAAGCATCAGCATATTATGAGTCACAATCAATACATTAAAAGTCTTGAAAAGAATAATTTCTTCAGTGCTTCTTTTTTATATCCATGTGTAGTCTTTAGTTTTTCTTTTCTTTTTTTTTACAACTCCATAAGCACAGGCACAAATGATGCTTGTGCATGTACATGCAAATCACATATGAAGAAATCACAAGGAATCTTCTCTGTAAACATTGAAAGATCACTTCATTTCTGCCACAGCAAGATGATAGAGACAGCAGGTTTAATGAATATTAGTAAGTGAAAGAAACTGCCACACAGTGGGCTTGTATCACATCAGTATAGATATATAATTAGAACAGAAATTGCAATTTCATTTATTCCTTATTTCGCACTCTAATCACTAAATGCTTTGACTGTTGAAGTATTTCTTTGAGCATTAAAAGGCATATAAATGTAGTCTTACATTAACTATCAATTATTTGTATTAACTAATAAAAATGTCTCACACTTTGGGTATTAAGGAAATAACCTACTTAGGTTGGTGCTTCTCCAACTTTGTGCCAACTCTGACTCATTAGCTCTAAAAAGGGGTTTGTAATGTTGGGCTTCCCACAAGCTCTTAGGCAATATCTCTGGTTGTGCTTCTTGCCCAATATTTTGAGTAGTGATACCTAAGGAAACATTTTAACATAGCATATATATTAATGAAAATAACTCCTTTGCTGTTGCAATCTGGTTGCTCTGAGTTCCAGATCTAGGAGGAAATATTTGAATTGCCTTCTGTAAACCTTTAAAGGTTAGTTTTATATTCCATGCTAGTCATCTTTATGAAAAAGAATTATTCCACATTTATTAAGCCATGTCAACAGGGACTCTTAATTTTTGTGTTTGTGTGTTTAGAACAGTAGGTGTACTGGACAGTAGAGCAAATGGAGAGGGATCTCTTCTGTCCATTCAAACTGAACAGGAGGTTAAATCTACTAATATTTCATTCTCACCTCTATTTACTGTCAAGGTTTTGAAAACATATCAGATATTGTTTATTTTTGACCACAGGTTTTCTTTGTATCCTGGAGCCTCCCTGCTAACAGAACCACTTTGAGAAGCTAAGATGTATTTGCCCACTGAAGGGAGTCCACAAAATCATGTAAAGCGAACAAAGAGCAAAAATTCTGGGCTTTTGATCCTTTGGGTAGACTTTTATAAATCTATTGCGGAGGCGGTGTCTGCAAGTCAAAGCTTTTTTCAGTTGTGATAAATAGAATTTTTTCAGAGAGAACAGTTTTGTTTGAATGCCAAAAGATAGGCTCTGAATATAGCGTGGAACCTAGAGGATGCTGAGCCCTGTGTTCACAATAGGCTGGAGACTGGAGGACCATGTGAGTCATATGGAAGCCATGCCATGTGCCATTCAAATGCAGCCAGACCCGATGGGCAGCTGGAAGATCAGAGACAATGGAAATAGAGCTCAGAGGTAGCTTAGAATAATGGTCCATGTTGTGAGAAGGTGGAGTTGGACTGGGGAATAAATAAAAAAAATGCATTTCTGAAAGTGGAAAAGGCCTGTGCCCTTTTTCATAGTGTGCAAGATTTTAAGAATTTGAGGGAAAGTTCAACAAAGGAGGAGAATATCTCAAACACTGGGTCCTATGGTTCTTGCTCAAAATCCTGGTTTCTTAAACATGGAAAAAAGAGATTTTATAAAAGAACCCTGGTTTAAGATGAATAACAGAGGCAGGCATGACATGGGTTAGAGGAAGATGCACCCTTTCATGTGAGATGGTTAAGATGAGTTACTCACATATACAGAGTGAAAGGTTCCTGAGTTCTTGAGAATAAAAACTAGATCCTATAAGGAAGGAGGGACTATCAGATAGAGATAGAGTTGTTGAAGAATCACAAGGCTCAACTTGTACTGATAAGTTCCTCTCAATAGATTAAAATTTAAAGTGGAAGTGACTTAGGGTAGGATGAATTGCAAACACAAAATAATACCATCATCCTCTTCCATGGAGAAATTCGGGCCAATATGCTAAATCAAATTTAACAATGTAACAATAAAGCTATGGTTTATCAATCTTTGTTCTATGTCTTTGTCATTTAATAATTTGGATAGTAAAATTATAATTGCCACTCTTTTTATTTTAATTTTAAATAACAGGAAAAATACATTCCTTCATAATCTAATCTTTAAAAATCCACATTAAGGGTAGAAAGCATATCACAATTTCCCCCTTCTTATAAAGTTTGAATATTATTATATGATTTGAATACTATAACATTAATAGCCTTGCTTTTCAGATGAAGGTTTTCTTGAATGACCCGAGACCTCTCCTGATCTGGCTTCATATAGCTCCTCAGCATTGTTTTTCTTTTGTCATTTTTATTCCAACCATACAGTCTCTTTATTTGAACTGTTGTTCCTACTTTAAGGTATTTTAAAATATTGTTCTTTCTGCATAAATTATGTTCCCAAGATGAAATTTCTTTACTAACTGCTTTCTTTGTACCATGTACCACTTATTTAACACACAAATAAGAATTGAAATTGAAATCTGTGAGTAAATATGTAGATCACATGTTTTCTTTTCTCCTTCTATTCATTGATAATGCCCCGGTGCTTAGCATAGTCTGGGTACATGGTGGTCATTAAAAACTTGGGAAAGCGGACAAAAATGAATGAATGATTTGAATCTTTTACTTTATGTGTAATGGTTTAGGGTCTGATGAGGTTGACCTTTCTTGAGATTCTTATCTATAATGACAAGATGTTTTATTATGCCTTGGGGGAGAGGATGGAAAGAAATCTCCAATACTTGATGATATTTACATAACTCCAAGAACCCTGTGTAATTTAAGAGGTCATTGGGCTATTCCTTCGGGATATATTACATGTATAAAATATATCGCATGTTTTTATTTGTCAAACGTCTTCCTTTTTAAGAAGTATCAAAACACTTTCAGCACACCTCATATAAAATGTTGTATCTGAAAACATTGCATTTTTATTTATTCAAATGAGATCTATTTCCACAGTTAGTCCACCGAGTTGGTGGCTTTGTAAAAGTTTGACTCTCCATTAGACTACCACGTGATTTCTGTAGGGTTGCCACATGATATTTTTAAAAAAGATGGTTGTTCTACCTGCGAAAGTGAAGCAATAATGATAGCTAGAAATGTCACAGGTATATAAGAGCTTCTCCAGTTATACTTTCTGATACAAGATTACACAACTTTAAATTGCGCTAAATTGATACTAATTTAGTAATCTTAGCTTTGCTAGTTTTCCCATCTTAAAATTCCTTGGGATGGAGACTCAAGGGGCATTGCACTAGGGTTGAATAAAATATATTTGGACTACAGTGAGAGAAAAGTTTTATTTTATTTCTTGTTTTCTCTTCCTTTTTGGAATGGAAGCTGTGAAATCAACCAAACCTTATCAATATTTAGCATCTTCTCTGTAAAATGACAGTCTTTACAAAAATAATTCAATATCAAGGTGAATAACCATACCTTTAGCTGCTTGTCTGTATTTTAAAATCTGTTGGAAAAGGGAAATGTTTCCTCTCAAAAACCTATATGAATGTCAGACAACTGTTTTTTTTCTCCCCCACAAAAACCTTATAAATAATGACTAACACTGTGCTAGGACAATAGAGGATTTTCGCAATCTCCTCTGGGTGCCAGGAAGAATGCTGGCTGGTAGTGCAGAATTATGACAAAGTATTATTTTTTCTGCTAAAACAGATGGGTTTTGAATTGACATTTTGACATCACAGGAAAATACATACTGTCCTTTCAAACACTCTTTGGATCCATCGGCAAAGCAACTATTAAGCGAAATGTATGACAGCAGGACTTCACTTTACTTTGTATTTGAGTATTTATTTGTTTGAATTGGCCATCGACAGGTTCCTAAGGATTTGAACTGTCAGAAATGAATTTGATTTAAATCAAACATGGATCAAAATCGCACTTGCTCACCGCTACCCAAACAGCTTTATTATTTTGTGAGGGATGGGGTTGGAGCTTGCATTGTCAAAAATGCAATGGCTTTATACAGATTTTCAGAGATTTAAGACTCACAAATTATAGGAATCCACAAATACGGATATGCAGATGTTGAGCGATATGGACAACTAGCTTGAAAACAGTGTAAAATACTTCTAGATAGAGATTTGGAAGAATAATCCTTTTATTTGTGAGTGTAGACTTAGGAATATTTTAGTTATGATTAAGCAAACTGTTGTTAGGGACATGTTCATAGTATGGATAGTGATATGACTTGCATATGCAGTAAAGTAGGCCATGGAATGTCCCATGTATTATACCATTTGTATACAGAGGAATATTCAAACCTGTTTTATTTAAGAGGAATCTTACTAATATTTTTCAGTTGCAGGTTTTTTTTATTGATTTTCACAGATTTAAAGATGAAATATTTGCATCATTCCATACCCAGTTCATAAGCTTGTGTGTTGGGTGGTTTTATTTGTTTGTAGTGTGTGTACTTGTGGCTGTGTGTCTGCTAGTTTGTAGGTGTTATGTGCATGAGCTGTGGAGACCACAGGTTGATGTAAGGAGACCACTCTTTCTCACTTTCCACCAGAAGTCACTGATTCTACTAGCTGGGTTGTCTAAACTCCAATACCCTCTACCCCACTGTGCACTGGGATTACAGGCCCCAGGACCTCACTGGACATCTATCTATCTATCTATCTATCTATCTATCTATCTATCTATCTATCTATCTATCTATCTATCATCCTATTATCTATCTATCTGTCTATCTATCTATCTATCTATCTATCTATCTATCTATCTATCTATCTATCTATCGATCAATCTATTTTTAAAGCATTCTTTCAGGTCCTTATGTTTATGCAGAGGTACTTTATCTAACACTTTATCTATCACCCTAGTCCTCCTTGGCCTATTTTGATGACCTACTTATGTAGATTACCCCTTGTCATGCAGGCTTTGTCTTTACTTGTCATGCTCCATTTGAGCCTTTTTATCAAGTTGCCTATATCTGTACCTTTCTATTTCATTCCTCTGAATCTCTTTCCTGTTGCTCATGGAAGCTATAGGTCTTAACTTAATTCAACCTCTCTTAAGCTTTCCAATGGCCTTGCATAATACTTTCCATGACTAATCTTTCTATTTAGTGTTAAATTATTTTTAGTAGCACACTCTACTTACCCACCCCAACACTAGGCTGATTAAGAGACTCATTTCATTGTTCCTATGTGTGATAAATGATATTCTGGTTAAGAGTATTATTATTATATTAATTCGGCATGCATTTAAGAGTCTTATCAAGAACTTAATTTATGAAGCTAGTTAAACATTATGCTAAGTTTCCTTTTGAAAAACATGGTTCTAAATCTTATGGTTGGCACTTTTGAAAAATGAAGTTAAAGTGTCTTTACTTCTATTGAAATTGCCCAGTCAACAAAGGGAAGCTCAGACTTTGATTCCCTTCTTAGACTCCTTTATAGCGATCTCAATGAAATGTGTGAAAAAGAACATACTGAAGTAAAAGTTTTAGAAGGTATATTTTAAAATTGCCTACTTGAATAATTTAGACCGCAAATCTATATTAACCATAAAATCTAGTCAAAAGAAGACATTGCTAACTAATTTCTTTGCATTCCTAAAGCAGATCAAGTATTTTAAGTTACCTTAACTATTTAGGTCAGCCCTCCACATGGAAGAAGACACTGAGATTCACAAAGATTGAGTATTTTGTCCTCTGAAACACTGAAGATGACAGAAGAGGGTTACAGTTAAAATTTTACCTTTATGTTACTGAGTTCAAGATTGTAATACTTTGAATTTTGAGTTTAGATGTTTATATACTTTCTTTTCTTATCTTAAGTTTAAGGAAATTGTTTTAGACTTAGTAACTTAGGTAAACAAATTTGCTATTCTCTGACTACTCATCTTTCAGAGGTCACTGAGACAGAATCCCCATTCTTGTCCCACAATAAGTTACAAAAAGTGAATTGATTTCTCACATGTAAGCAGCAAGGGGTAATATGTGATATCACAACACATACAAAAGTTACCTTGGATGGTGTGTTTTTGATGAACTAAAAGTTTTTTTTTGATTGAAATTGAAAGGGCATGAGTTCCTGATTCCAGTACATTGTATTACAAGAACACTCAATAATTAATTTTGAGCTCTGTGAGAAAGAAGGAAAGAAAGAAAGAAAGAAAGAAAGAAAGAAAGAAAGAAAGAAAGAAAGAAAGAAAGAAGGGAGGGAGGGAGGGAGGGAGGAAGGAAGGATTGGAACAGTCAGGTCAACCCAAACTTATCTAAAGATTATTATGAAAATCCCAATATTTATGCTGAATATGAACTTTAGAATTCAAGTTTTTTATGGCCAACTTTTTTACCCCCTTAAATGTGTATTACAATATCAATAAGATAAACCACTTTGGTTGGAAATAACTTGAAAAAAATGAATAAACATCTGTGTAGCTCAAAATTCAAGTTTATCCATCATGTAAAACCATGTTTCCATATGCAATAATGCTTTGACTCAGTGATGATAAAATTTCATGTTCTCAAGTTTTCAAAAATATTTCATACAATTTCTTAGTATTTTAAGACTTTACTAACAATTGGAACATCTAATTCACCCCTACTTGGTAAAAAATGAAACTGAGTAGTTAGCATATATGCTTTCCCAGTATAGTTTACTATTTCTTTTAGAAAACCATGCTTGCTTCAAAATTTGGTATTAATTTCTGATGGTGGTTATTTACTAATTATTAATCAGAATTTCCAGAAGGCATTCTAAGATGATGAATATTCACACATATCGTGAGGTTTGATAATATAATGGGCAGTTAATTAGACCAAGATTTGTGTCTTAGCATGCTAAAATGTCATGTTGTTGAAGCAAGCAAGTCTAAGGAATAATTTTTTAATGTCAGAGTCAAGAAAAATTCTATATCTCCAGGAAGATGATCAATAGAAACTGAAAATTTGAACATGGGATGTAGCACATTATGCCCAAGATAAACTGTCACTACAGAGGAAAGATGCTGATGATGCCAGGAAAGAACTGAGTAGCTGTAAAGAATAACTTGGAGCTCCTGGCTAAAAGTAGTTAAGGGAAGTTGGTTAATCATCAAGCTTCTGAGTGTTAATAGTGTTCTTTTCTGTGATCTTGTTTTCTTTTTTTTTTTATCCCCTTCCCTTTCTGTCCAGGGTTACACAAACTCTTTTCCAGGCTCCTAACCCCAGCAGTGCAGAATGACCTGCTGGGTAGATAGTGGTGAGAAGAGCAGAAGACGATTCTAAAGTTTAGTGAGTGGGCTGGTCATCTATGGTCACCTTTTAGCTGGTTGAATACCGTATTACCTGGTTCCCACGTCCTGATGAATTAAGCCATGGCATTCTTTTTTTTATATATTTATTTATTTATTATATATACACAATATTCTGTCTGTGTGTCTGCCTGCAGGCCAGAAGAGGGCACCAGACCCCATTACAGATGGTTGTGAGCCACCATGTGGTTGCTGGGAATTGAACTCAGGACCTTTGGAAGAGCAGACAATGCTCTTAACCTCTGAGCCATCTCTCCAGCCCCAAGCCATGGCATTCTTTAGAGCTTTCTTCAGATGGAGGGAAGAAGTGAGGTGATACTCCACTTGCTAGGAAACTAAAAAGAGTTTCCAGATCTCAGAAATTTTACTAGAAAGTTAGAATGAAAAGGCTTGAGAAAATTCCCCAGCTTTTACTTTTTTAAAATACACTTTTAGAACTAGCTATATTAAGAAGAGGAAATGCCTCCTGCACCTAACACATATACACACACCCTTTCTCTCTTATATCTCTCATGTTCTTATTCTCTTTCTCATTTTTTTCTCATATATGCATGCACACACATGCACACACACAGAGTTTTGTCTAGATACAATCTTATAAATTTTGGACTGTATAATGAATGAGTTGAGTCACATCACTTTAGGAATACAGCTTTCAGACATAGGTAAATGCAGACTATGTTTTTTCAGGTCACAGTCCTAACTTCTTTGTATCTTATACTGCCCTCTCCTACAAGAGGTAGAAAGTTACAGTGGTTATATGGATTAGCAAACAACAAACAAGACCTTACTGTGAACCCATCCCCAAATTGATGTTCAGTAACTACTTTTCCAGATTTAAAATAAGCCAGCATGCACACACATACACACGCAAAAACCAAATCTGCCCAACAAAACATAACAAATCTTGCTTAAATATTTAAGAATTATCCAATACAATTAGTTGAATTATCACCATGAGCAATTAAACTGGAAAATGGAGATGAGAAATATGAGGCCTCCCTTAGATTTTTGGCATCACCCCACCAATTTTATCAGACTTAACATAGAATATCACACACTCTAAATATTATTTTTGTATGCACAACAGTTATTCAGTATTCATTTAAATATGTTTATTTATTGTGTGTGTATGTGTGTGTGTTCACACATGCTAGACTGCCTATATAGAGCAGAGAGGACAACGTGTAGAGTGATTCTGCCTTTCACCCATGTGTGATTAAGGGTCAAACTCAGGTCCTCAGGTCAATAGGCACGGAGGAAAGGACCTTTACCAGTTGAGTCGTCTTGCCAGCCCTGGTTTTATAATTTTATTTAGAAATAAATTAGGAAGGAATATTCTCGTGTCATATTTGAGAGTACATGTGCATATTGATGAAAGTATATAGACCGAAGGAGCAATCAAAAACACGGTAATATAAAGAACTCACTAGTAGTTCAGAGCTCTTGAATTAAAGGTCTTAGTGCTTTGACCTTTAGGGTCCTGGTGAATGAAGCAGATTTAAGACATAGATATGATGCGTCTACTCAGCTGCTCAGCTGCTGATCAGACGATGCTGTGGAGGCTGTAAGAATGCTGAGTAGACACACAGGAAGGAGAAAACAGTTGTATCTGAGATGATGAAGATCCTTTTCCCAGATCATTTCCAGGAAAACCAGAAGGCAAGTTTATCCCTAACTGACTTATTAAATACTTTCAATTGACAAACATCATTTCACTTAATAAAAAAAAAAATTCAGAGCAAAAGTAAAACCACACAGAAATTGGCCTTCTGAGTGGCAAACATTTTACTTCAGTTCATTTGACAGTGCCTATGTTAGTTGTCTTTAGCCGACATTCTGTGCATCATGGGTAAGGACTGTGAACATTCTCCAAGAAGTTTTCACAGCTTAGTGAGTCTAAAATTACTAGTATGAACTACTAAAATGTTATTTGGCTTTATTACATCATTTTCTCACAAGCTTGCAGTACAGGATTCTCCTTCTGAAGTACCATTGCCACGCACTGAATGTGGAAGCAGGTATGTGAATACACATGCCTTTTGTATACTCAGAGGACACTATAGAAAACAATTTTCTTTTAAAAAAAGAAACAATACTACTTCTCTAATCATTTATTGTGTCATTTAAAAATCGGTATGTTTTTGTTTGTTTAATAACCAATTACTTGATTTAATGCATGATGGATGTCTTGCTCTTAGGTGAATTTATGAAATGCTTTATTTTTGGAAATGTTTGTGTTTACATATGTGTGGGGCGCACATGTGCACCATCATATGTACAGATGTGTGCATGTGCATATAAAGCTGGAATTAATGTGGGTTCTCTTCTTGTAGCATGGCTCGTTTTACTTACAAAGCCAGGGCTTCTTGCTGAGCTCAGAGCTCACTGATTCAACTAGTTTAGATAGGCCACTTATCCCAGGATCCCTGTATCTCTATCCAGAGGCCACTTTTCCCAGGATCCCTGTATCTCTATCCAGATCAGATCAGTGGGACTACAGACATACAATTTTCAAAGTCTAGTCACCATATTTATGTGGTACACTTTTTCCACCCAAGCACCTCACTATCCTCACTAAATACTCATGGGTTTAATTTTAAATATGGAAATATATACTTCACAGTATTGGACTGTACTCAGAAGCTCCTGCATGCAAGGAGAATGCTCTACCACTAAGTTACATTCTCAAAATCTCTAGATTTGATAAACTTTAATAAAAAAAATAACTAAAACATTTTAGGGAACTGAAGAATTTCATAAAAGGATTGCCAAGAGAAAAAGTTTATATATTTACTTGTCATAGAAACGTGATGTGTCACTTTCTTTTCTATCTAGAGAGTTTTTTTTTTTTTGTATGATTGGGAACTACAAGTAAAGGGGTAGATTATGCTTTATCACATGTCTACTCTGGGTTATGACAATGCATTGTAGTGGCAATAACTGTGATGTCCATGTCAGAACATTTGATGCCTCACATGAAGTTGTTAAGCATGCTTTTATCCTGCTATTATGAACATAGAGACAGATTTGACATTGAGTGTCAAAGAATGAAGTCATTCAGGAATGGAGTCACCTGTGAAGTGAGTTGCTCTGGAGTAGCTCCTAGTGTGGCAATAGACATCTGGTGACCTAGAAGTTCATGATCTAGGACTTGTTTTATAATGTTTTTTGGTCACACATAAATGCCTTGAGAAAAATAACACTCTGCTAAGGATTTTAGAAAAAGCTTTTTATTGTTTTTATTTCCCATTCTTCTTCTTCAAATATTCTTAATAGCTCTAAGCAAAATGAAGTTTTCAAAGTGGTCTTGAGAACATCACAAACATTCATTTATATTTTCTTTGTGGTAGATAATGATGGTCTTAACATTTCCATTAACAGAGAATTCAACTATGCATGCATTATAATAATCATGCATTTATTCAGTATAAAGGGTGTCTGTAGAATGTTATTAAGATGGTTAGCCAATAGGGATTTTATTTTTTAATTTTCAAATTCATATTTGCAATATTCTTAGTATATGACACATTATATTTTGATCATGTTCTTCCCCCTTTCCACTTCCTCTTCGTTTCTCTCCACTTCCCTACCTCATCAAGTTTATGCTTTTTCTGTCTCTGCTAAGATGCCTAAAATCTTGGTTTTGCCTTCTTAATGTTGTAGGAAGCTGTGCATCATTTAAAAGTACCCTGTACAGAAAAGTGATCAATTCATATGAATAAATGTTTTAAAGTATTGATTTAGTATTGATTTGTTAACTTCAAAATAATTTAAAATAATTCTTTAATATATGTGTTTCCACGTAACTTTTAGTAGTATGCCATGCCAAACTTGTAAGAGAAAATAAATAAGATATTGATTAGTTCTTCGAGAAAATTAGGAGTGTGGTTGCAAATGGATTCATGAACTTCATCTTTTCAGTCTTTGGTATAGACAGTAGAAACAATTCATAACGGCCTTTACTGAGATGGCGAGATGGTCAGTGAGTCAATGTTCTCGTCACTAAAGCAGATCATCTTAGTTTCTTCACTAGAATGTATAAAAAGGGAAAGAACTGACTGTTGCAAGACATTCTCTGATCTCCACATACATGCTGTAACACACACACACATACACACCCAAATACATATGCAGCATCAACTTTGAAATGAATGCGTTTCTTCTTTACTCTGAAAACACATCCATCAGTACATAGTAACTGATAGAATTCACTGAGAGTGGAACATGAATTCTCTTTTGAATGATGTTACTGTGATGATGTTTGAAGCTCAGGGAAATTTAAATAATCTGCCTGCATGTTCCTTCTGAATGTGATAGCAAATAAAAAATCATGGGCTAGAGACTGACTCAGTGGTTAAGAATCCTTGTTGCTTTTGCAGTAGACCTCATGATGTGTAACAATTGGCTTACAACTCCAGTCTAAGGGGATCTAATTCTGTCTTCTAACATCACCACAGGCATCAGGTATGCACATAGTGTACATAAAAAAAGGAAGGCAGAATACTTATACACATAAAACAGTAAAATAAATATTTAAATGTAAAAAGAAGAAATTCTTACTGCAAAACTTTTAAAGTAGCAGTTTAGATAAATATAGCCAACCTTATATATATAATATATATTATATATAATATTTGTTAATAATGAAATACTTCTTATATCAATTATAATAAAATAATTATTATCTATAGAAACATCAGCTCTTTATTGGAAATCTAGTAATTAACTGCAATAGAGTTTAACAAATGCTATTTATTTCCCATTGCTTCAGATATTCCCACATGTTGCAAAGGCAGCTTGTTCTCCAACCCTCTTTCCAAAGGGAATTGATCTGTTCCCTTGTACTGAAAGCACTGTGAAAACATAATTTCAGATTCAAGCCCACTTCTTACCTCAGGCTTAACATTGAAAGTCACAACTTTAATAGAATAATTCATTTTGGAGAAGTAGGCAGCCAAGCAATCATGTTAGCTACTACTACTTATTAATAATAAATGTAAAACACCAAGAGAAAATATGCATTCCTAAGTTAATCAGACAATGTGGCATTATGAATTACAACACAGAAATCTTTCAACTGTTCCTTGAAAATGCTGGAGCATCAAGTTCAATATTGATTGGGAAAAAATGTGTAAACACAGACAAAGAATACACAATGAATTTCTTTGTATATTCTGCACAGAGAACGCCCTTTATGTCAATGTGTGCATGTATCTAGCAAGAGGAATTTGTGCTAGGAAAGTGTGACTTGTGGTTAAGGACTTGCTCAAGTGAGCTAAATTACCTTCAAGTATCTAGCTCACAAGTATGTCTTGTCATTTAATGTTATTCCTCTTGATCCATTCACTTCTGTGTGGCAGGAACTTCCCGGGAAGGTCAGCAGTATATCTAAGAGATTATGACAGCAGAATTATGGTTTCTAACAGGGTTGGCTTTTATACTACCTTAGAAAATGAAATCGCTTTTGATTTACAGTCACTTTACATTAATATGCATTTCTCTCTTGTATTTCACATGGAATTAGGCAGGCTGGGTTTATACATTCTGCATTACTTCTTGAGGAGCCTACTAAATTACATGTTTTATACAAATCATTCTGACTAAGTTGACATCAGGTGCAAACAATGAGAGAGAATAAGTAGGAGACTGTGGGTTTTCTGAGATATTAATAGCAGTATTAAAGGCCCTGAGACCTTGGTATGAAATGCTAGTCAAGGTGTATTTCTCAGTAATGTTCTTATATCCAGAAACAACATAAATGACACAAGATCAGAACTTCTAGGATTCTAAATTATAAAAAATAATTGAGGGAATACATTTTTAGATTCCTGGGACTTTGACAAGAGGAAACTTCATCATATGTTTTATTAAAAGCAATGCTAGACAACAACCCATTTTTATGCAGACTAGAACAAGCGCTTCTATAACTGGATGGTCTTGTGATGTCGTTGTTTCTGCACCATCATTGGCTACATGGCTGGGAATGCCATTTCTGTGTGTAACCTCTTTCAAGGGCTGGAAGAGCATAGAGTGACAGCCACCTTTTGAACCAACAATGTTGCTCAGGGTTCTCTTAAGTCTAGGTTTTTGAGAGACAGAGATGTCTCCATTTGTATTGGAGGATCTGCGTGCTTCTGCCTTACCAAGTTACAGCGCAGAGAACTAGATGCTGTACTTTCAAATCACTGAGTTTTTCAGAAAATACTTGTCATCTTCCTCTTGTCCCTGAGACATTGCTAGTTCTAGATATTGGAAAAGCAGAAATGGCTGCAAAAATGCTGATGGCTCTACAGTGCTTTGTTCCTTCTCGAAGAATGAGGTTTTTGTTACTTAGTGTTATGTATTAAAATTGACTCTGAATGTGGAGTTTCTGTTACTAAAAGGTTATTTCTAGTCTATAAAAGGAAAGGAAAGTTAGGACAGTAGAAATGGGTTCATATAGGATTAATAGCTGTTGAAAAGGTCAGGAGATGACAATTTAGCTCCATCAAATTATGACTCAGAGGCACCAGTCTTGGGTTTCACTCATCATGACTAGCCTGACTTTGAAGCATATTTTTTTTCCTTTGAAGATACATTTTTCCCTTTCTTTTAGTTAACTTAGTAATTTATTACTCTGTAAACCAAATGCTTCCTGCCTGTCTCCCATACTTATCTGAATTACATGGATTAAAGCAGTCCTTTATAGTAATAAGATCATTCATTTGAAGAAATTATATTAAGGAAGACAGAATTAATGTCATTTTAAAAAGCAAAGAGACATGATGATTAATATAAACAGCAACAACACAAAGATAAGATGGTTAGTTCTGCATTAAAAATCAAACATAGCAATATGCTAATAGCCATTATTCTACACTTAAACTCAGTGCCTCCTTTTCATAGTAGAAAATTCAATCTGTGGCATCAGAAGCTGCTGCCGTTAGAATGACTTAACCATGACCTCCGATCCCTACAACAGAAAATGTTCCCTCTTCATTATTAGATCTATGCATGATTGCAGGGAGCCCCTTGACTGCAGAAGTAGAATCATGATGGACTCTTATCCCTACAGCGAAACCTACATTTAGGTGGAGATAATGGCAGCTTGTTCACTGCCTCCAGCTCACACACAGATCCTCCACATGCCTAATAAGGGTTGTGTTTAGACCGATAGCAAGTTGTAAGTTAAGAAAGAAAAAACCTCATTGAAATTCAGCAGTTCAAAATTTAGCCTAGGTCTTCATTTAAAAATATATATGTGTGTTATACATATGTATATATCACATATATGTGTATATATATGACTGTGTACATGTGTGTTTGTTGTTTCACTTGTTTGTGAGTAACTCTGTGATCAGAGGTCAAAGGTGAGATCTTTCGTATATTGCTATCTACCTTGTCTTTTGAGATAGGTTCTCTTATTGATTCTGGAGCTCACCTTTTGGCTAGATTGGCTGTTCTGCAGGTCTCCATAGTCCTCCTATGCCTGCTACTCCTGAGCTGGTATAATATTTGTAGGCTGCTGCACCCAAATATTTCACTGATTCTTGATAGCTTACCTCATGTCCTCATACTTAGGTAATTAGCAATTTATCCACTGAGTCATTTTCTCATCCCGTTAATGCAGTTACTCTTAACTGAATATGAACATTGGACTTATCAGAGTATGTTTTTGATATGAACATTGAACTTATCGGCGTTGTTTGTGAATTGTTAACTGGGTGCTTTCACCACCCATGTATTCCTAAAAGTGGGACTACAGGTGGCTAAGCCCAAATATTTGATTCCAGCCTGAGAACCTTTCTGAGATACCTTTACAAAAGCAAAACATTTTGATTCTTGAACAGTGAGAGGAAAGACTTAACCAGGAACACATAGGGAAGGATACAGGAAACCTGGAGACATGAAATAGAGTAAACCAAAAAGAAAAATGTTTGAAAAAGCTATGTGGAAAAATACTAGCCCACTATTTTGCAGCTAATTAAACAGTATAATTTGAGGTGATAGGGCACTTGTGATATGAAAGAAGGGTAGGGGAAATACTGGGGTTTATATAGGGATGGGGAAAAGGAGCAGATAGTGATAGTGAGTGGGTTGACTAAAACTAAAGATATGTAGAAAAGATTTCTGGTGCCATTCACAAGCTTGTAAGCTAATTTCAAAGTTAAATTAACAAGTACATACTATGCATTGGTGGGCAATGTTACATCAAGAATGCATGGGTTTTGAAATGAAAACTGCAGTGCCAGATTTGTGATAGCTCCCCCACCCCCTCAAGTTACTGGTCAAGCAGGTCCTAAAGGACTCCAAAACATTGTACTGCTTTGCCAGCTGTAACCCCATGGTGACAAACTTATTGCTGATGCTACTTTGGAAGAAGAACATACTGAAAGCAATCTCAAACCAAGGAGGATACGTCCTCGTTGCTGGCTAGTTTTTATGGTGGTAAAAGTTACTATGTGGGTAGCTTGGGGGAGAAAAGAAACTGGTGGCCTTAACCTGTTTTGAAGGCTGCATGCTATAATACCAACCTCCCAAGCAAGATGTCTCCACTGGTGCAATAGTGGTATGTCTGTTATAGGATAACCCACTTTTTGAGAGTGTTTGAGTCCTGCTCAGGACAGAAGGAAACTTATGCCGGTTATTGTACAACTGCTCTCTGGTCCTAGTGTAGAAGTTATTGTCTCTTTGCTAGACGATTATGCTCTAAAACTGCTTTCTAAATGTTTATGCTTATGTGCATATCCTGGGATGCTCTAAAATTTGGCCAGAAAAATTTCGTACTGTAATGGGCAGTAATCAATGCAGAAGCACACAACTGTACAAAATGCTGACAAAAAGTGACAGTGTCTGTTGAGGAATCAAGGGATATTTTCATAAACCCCCAAGGCTCAGTGGGACATCACTGAAAAACCAAAAAAAGTTAAGGTATAAAAGGATGGGGAGGAAGGATGTGGAATACTGTCTTCTATTCTATTCTATATCTATTCTTCTATATCTATTCTAGATACAATATTTCTATTACATTTCTTTTTTTTTTTTTTGAGTTTTCAAATTTTTACTCAGAAGATGTCATACAGAAAGATAAAGTGGACCCATAAAGATCGAATTCTATATCCGGTCTCACGAACATCCTGAAGATATCTGCAAGGCCAACTATGCTCCTAAGTTCTTCTGCTTTCAGTTATGAGCTGTGTTTTGACATCATCATCATCAGTTCTGGGGAAACAGGAAATACGTGGTTGCTGGAAGGCGATGGGGAATCGTTCATTAGCTGACATGGGCAAAGAAAGCATTCCACTCAATAAAGACAGAACAGAAGACATAAGATGGAGCACAAAGGTACGGCCTAGGAGGGAAAGGGCCCAGAGTACTAGCTCCAGATGAGGGAAGCAAGAGAGCTGAGGACGTCAAGGGTATCTCCTAAAGGATGTTCCTGTGGGTGCTGCTGCCACCAGCACTGCTGGTTCTGCCCTCCAGGGTAATGCGAACCCGATTCCTTTAAACTCTATTGGAAGGCTTCAAATCTGTTGTAAAGCTTCACGTTTGGAAATCACATTGTGAGGAAGGGCGCATGCTCTACAAATAGCCGGTATGTGTGTTTGTTTTCCTGACAAAATTTGGCAGATGTCCAATTCATTTTTGTTTTAACATTTCTTTTTAACAAATACACGAACATAATAATAAAAACTTGTCTTCTTAAAAGCGTAGCATATCGTTTTGCTAGACATTACAAATTAAAAGAATTTTCAACCCTATCCTTTTCCCCATCCTTTTCTGATATTGTATTTTATTATTTTTTTTTATTGAAAAAATTTCTGCCTCCTGCCAGCCTCCCATTTCCCTCCCCCTCCCCCCACTCCTCTCCACCTCCCTCTCCAGTCCGAAGAGCAGTCAGGGTTCCCTGCCCTGTGGGAAGTCCAAGGTCCTCCCCCCTCCATCCAGGTCTAGGAAGGTGAGCATCCAAACTGGTTAGGCTCCCACAAAGCCAGTTCATTCAGTAGGATCAAAACCCAGTGCCATTGTCCTTGGCTTCTCATCAGCACTCATTGTCCGCCATGTTCAGAGAGTCCGGTTTTATTCCATGCTTTTTCAGTCCCAGTCCAGCTGGCCTTGGTAAGCTCCCAATACATCAGTTCCACTGTCACAGTGGGTGGATGCACCCCTCTCGGTCCTGACTTCCTTGCTCATGTTCTCCCTCCTTCTGCTCCTCATTTGGACTTTGGGAGCTCAGTCCAGTGCTCCAATGTGGGTCTCTGTCTCTATCTCCATCCTTCGCCAGATGAAGGTTCTATGATGATATGCAAGATATTCATCAGTATAGCTATAAGATAGGGCCATTTCAGGTTCCCTCTCCTCAGCTGCTCAAGGGAGGAAGGAGGAATAGAAGGAGGAGCCAGAGGATCAACAATAATGTAGTTGGGAGGTGAAAATGTAAGACAATATTCAAAGCAGTTGGAGTGGAAAAATAGGGTTGAATACAATCATGATTCATCACGTGCCATATGGAATTCTCAAATATTTAAAAAAAGATCAATCAAAGAATTAAATCACATCTTGAAATACATTTCCATGTGGTATGCTGCATTTGCTTTGGAGTAAACTCCAAATCCCATTAAAAGAAATAATTATAAGGGACTAGCTGAAACGGTACAGCATACACTGCAATTGTATTTCGAAGAGGGGCTGCTTCTTTATAGGTGACTCATTTAGGTAAGGAGGTGATCATTAGCTCATAGAATGATTTAGATGAGTGAGCAGAGCAGATATTAAAGGATACCACATTCAATAAGCATAGAAGCATGAAATGATATTACACTAGTATTCAATTGCAGAAAGAGATTCCAAGATTATATAACGAATGTTTCTATTCCCTTTGCCTACATTCAAAAATGGTTAATATCTGGGGAAAATGTTTTGGAATATATAAGAAAAGCAGAAATATCACAAACAAACAAATAAAAAACAACAGCACTAATGAAATTATCTCCTTAATAAATGTATCTGGGAACACAGAAGTTTCACATTCATGTCTCCCCATATATGATATATGGACAATATATTCATTTAAAAATAATCTCTCTTTTCCAAAATAACATTGCTGTATTATTTAACAGTCAAGTTAATCTATAAGATTTCTTATAATTCTAAAAGACACAACAGCATGTATATATGTACTTATGTGTGCATGTATGTGCTTCTGAAACTTAAAATGATTTTCTACATAAGTATATTTAATTATAATAGTTTATTTAAAACCTTTCCGCTCATTGTAAATCCAACTTATAGAAATTTGTACTATCCTTGTGAAGTAAGGGTGAACTTGTTTCTTCTTTCCCATTTTTCCTGAAATTTCCCCCAACTTGTTTTCTGTTTTTTATTAGTGTATTAATTGTACAAAAACATGGGTTTATCTGACATATTCTTGTTGTGAATGTCTTCTTTTAGTTTAGATCATTAAAATGTTTGTAAGTTCTAAAGCATGTAATACTCTTTTATCTGATCTACCCCATATTCTCAAACCTACAATTAGCTTTCCTAGCTCCCAAAATTTATGTACTCTCTGTCTCCATTTGTTTTGTTATTTTTGTTTGTTTGTTTTGTTTTTAGTCCACTAAGTCAATTTAGCATTGCCTGTGTGCGCATGGTTTGGTTCAATCTAAGGAGTCAAGTTCTAGAAGAAACTGACTTTCTCACCCATCAGCCTCAATTACCAATTCTTCCTCAGCTAACAGTGGGACTTTCTGAGTATCTTTCTGGTCCATACTGGAATTGTGGTTAGTTTGATTTTGTGCAGGTGGAATTTATAGTATTGCCCAATTCTTAGTATTGTTTATTATCATATAAAATTAGATCCAGTTGAATCTGAATCTGATTTATTTTGCTCAAGATAAAGCTTTGTGAACTCATAGATGTGAAACTTCTAGAACATTGCATGTGATAAGTATCCAGTGTTTTTGTTGTGAGATTGGAACAATCAATTTCTCTCAGGTGTTCATAGAGAGGAGGATGCTTGGCAGGGTATGGAAACTGACGAGGTATATGCTGTAACATTTCTAAAAATTCATTCTTTTTTTTTTTTACTTTGAGACGGTCCTGATTCTAAGTCTATATTCAGCTTGTGGTAACTAACTAGATCTAAAATGTGAGGCCTAATCAATGGTTCTGGAAAGAAAAACAATTACTTGCCCACAACAGGGTATGAAATTCTCCAAGAAGCAAACATAAATTCATTAATATTGTCACATAAAGGGATTTTTTTTGTTCTGAAATTTGAGTGTACCACATATTGCCTAGATATGAGGGCATTTAAATAATGCAAGGATTCTTATATGTACCATGTGTATTTGCTTGAAAATCTTCATTATATTTTATTTTCTTCCAAAATAAAAAGCCTTGAAATGGACATTTCTTCTATTTTTCCTATACCATATTTATTTCCATTTCATATAAATAGTCTGATTTTCTTGTGTAAACTGACTGCTCTCCTCTTGAGCAAAGTTCCTATGAGATGGGATGAATCTTGTCATACTATATTTTTGATTTAAGTTACTAGAAAAGAAACCCACACCTCAAAACTCAAGGCACTGCTAAGGAAGACTTGTGAAACCTAGGATTATCCAAACAGATGCTCCTTCTACTATACTCTCTAGTGAAGGGAAATAGGATGAGCACTAACTGAAATTCACTTATTTCAGTCGATTTTCCTGCTTAGATTATGTTTCAAGCCATGGCTCTTGCTGTTTCCAATTTTGATTCCCCATAACTAACATCTTTCATTGGCAACTCTTTAATATCCTTCAAATAAATTTTATTTTTATTTGAGTATCTAGAATAGGCTTGTGCTGTTTGCAAATACATAACTCATTCAGGATATATTGGTATTCCATACAAATATTAAGCAATGCCAGCAATTTGACCAAGTCAATTAATATGGCTGCTCAGCTTCTAGTCTGAACCTTGTTGGCGTCTAGAGACTGTCAATTACTTGCCACCTTTTGGGAATCTTTCTTAAACTTTGAAAAGTCCTCTTGTTCTTGACCTTCAGAAATGAGCAATCCTAATAAAATATTTAAAGATATGGACTTGATTTATTTTAGTAGAATGAAAATGAAAAGAAAAGAATTTTTCTTTAGTTTGACAATATTGATGTCTACTTTCTTCTAATTTTAATGCAGACACTGTCAGTACACATTACAGACAACTCAGTAAATCTTTACAGAGAAGAGACATTGAAAAATATTCTCCTGATTATTCATTTTCCCCCTGAGACAGGGGCTGCACTACACATGATATACGGTATGTCTCAAACCAAATAGAAACACAGCTAATTACCATTTTACTCGAACACATCAGGGATTGAAAAAAACAAGGTAGGCAAATATATTCTGTTTCTAATTATCCAAGGGGAAAGAAAAAAACTTCCGTTTTGAATTAGAGAGTTTATACACCTTTTTCCTTTCCTTGATGCTATTTTCAGTCTTTATTATTTGTGTGGTGCATACAAGTGTGTAAGTGCCTATTTCAAAATTTGTGTTATTTAGAGAGAGAGAGAGAGAGAGAGAGAGAGAGAGAGAGAGAGAGAGAGAGAGAGAGAAGGATTTATGGCTCACAGTACAACTATGAAGAGTAGATGAAAAGCAATTGATTTGAATTAAATGGTGGCCACTTCACTCACTGTCTTTGGTCTTTGGTGTGCATAAATAAATGAGCTAAGGGGTTCTCTTAAATGTTAATATCCCAGTATTGTTTTTCATTGCAATAGAAGAATGAGTTTGGTCCTGACTACAGTGTTGAGTGTATACAATCTTGAAAAAAATTTCATAACAATTTTTGGGACATGTGTATATATATATATGCTGTCATTTGAATTGCTTGTACTCAGGGATCCCTGTTTCCTTTTTTTTTTTTAAACACCAAAACTAGAACAATAAATATTGTTACAAGTGTTTGCCGTCTGAGGTCAGCTTCTTTAGTAGGCACAAGTCAAATTCTGGTAAGCAATCTACTGTTCTCTGAAAACCAATCCAACCAATACGCAAAAGAGCCTCCAATGAGACGGTGCACAATATGCTGTGCTCTATAGTTACATCTGTAACACTGAGAATTTGCATGCAGTAAGCATGAACCGGGTCCCTCATCTACTTTTCAAATCTCCCAGGCCCGGACATGTATTTGCATCACAGCCTTTGCATTTCAGCTTGAAATTGAAGGTTTAAAAGCTCACCTTTGCTTTTGAGTTATTAGCTATTTGGGATTTGACTTTTATACTCTGACTCTCTCTGAGGAAGGTACTATATTACAACACAAATCACATTTATATTTAATCTTTAAATTCTAAAAATACTTTAAAAATTTACTCTAGAGGCTATGTATTGGAACAGTACTTACCTTGGAGGGGCCACAAAGACAACCGTCTTTGCTTTCCTGAAAAGTAAGCTGTCAATAGCTCTTCATTTAGAGATAGGGGTGCTAATGAGCCCCTTTTGATTCTGTGATGGATTTTACTTTACCAACTTGATCTTGTGCAGGTCTTGTGCATACAACCCTACTTGTTGTTAATTTATGAGTTAGTAATTCTTTCTTGTCCCGAAGATACTGTTTTATTCAGATACTGATCCCCGAGCTTTTATGTTTCTGTCCACTTTCTGCAATGGTCATTGAGTCTTGGGTTGAGGATGATATTGGTGTCACATCTGTGACTGAACATACCCCTAATGTGGATTCTATGAACTTGGATCCATTGTTAGTTGTTGTGCATTTCATAAAGAAACTTCTCTCGTGAGACATGAGAGCTGCACTAACCTATGTGTCTAGAGACTTGATTTTAGAGTGCAGTCGGACACTCTGTTCACTTACCGGAATAATAGCAGTAGGGTCATTCCTGGAGCTTGTGAGCTCTCCAGTGTTGGGTTCTTGACCAGTACCAGGCACGTATTACCTCCTATGTATTATCTCTTATGGAGTAGGTCATATATTGGACTCTGTAGGTTATTTAAAAAGAAAAAAAAGAGAGGACATAATATTAAGAGGGAGGAATGGGTATATAAATCTGAGAGGAGTCAGAAGGGTTTGGTGTGCATATTATCAAAACATACTCAGTAGACTTCTGAAAGAATTAATAAAAATATTATGTTAAAATGTAGCAGAGTACCATGCATGATTTCAATCCTCTTGAGCAGTTCTTAAGGCCAATTAGAAAGCAGTTGGTTAAGGCTAAGGTATGCTTATCATTACTGCATCCTTAGGGTTAGCATGCAATCATAGTCTTGATTATGGTCTAGGTGTCATAGCTGGGTCAGACTGTTGGTTGCTTTTCTCCTTTGGCAGTTTGCATGGATCCTTCTAGTACCATAAAAATTAGCTCTTAGTAAAGAGAAATTCTGGTCAGTCCTATCTTGGGGCCTCTGGACCTTGTTCCTGAGGTGTAACAGTGTATTGAACAATAGGGAATTACCTCCAATCACTGAGAATAAACCAAGACAACAGTAATAGCCTGAAATACCTTGGGAGTTTCTTAGACAACTTGACCAACAATTAAAAAGAGAGCATATCATGTCTGGTGTTTTTTGTTATTGTTTGTTTGTTTTTGTTGTTGTTATATATTCTTTGTATGGATTACTGTCAATCAAAATAAAAAAAATTCATTAAAACAATATATATGTATTTGTATACCATGTGTGTCATAGGTATTTTATGTAGTAGTTAATCATACGTTTCCTTATGATTTTATCAGAGATCCTTACCGTTATTTTACCCTTCCTCCTCATTCAGTACCCCTCACCGTACCACGTACCTCACTTACTAGAATGTTCTCAATTTCATGCTGGAAACCTAGTCAACTAGAAAATCATGCGCTTTTGAAGAGAACCTACAACGACTACTTTATTAAGCCCCCTAACTACATTTTAAATATTTGTCCTTATACTTAAAATAAGTGCAATGCTCACTCTTTAGCCCCAGGACTTCTCTTTGCAACCAAAAGAAAACCACCACCAACCAAAATGCAGTTTTGTGGAACTCTGTCTCAAAAGGCTATGTCTGTAATTCAACTTCTACATTTAAGTTTCAGAAATCATTACAAAAGAGAAGTGCCGAAATATTGGGAAAGCCAAAGGAATGGGGAGTTTCCTGTAAGATTTTATCTTTTAGTAATGTCAGAAGTTGCATCAATAAAATGTAGCCAACATGACTGCTACATGTGAGCTAAACAAGTACAACAACAATAGACATGTTAATGTGGATGAAGAAAGACTGGTTAGACACAACCCTACACAAATACTTCAGGCAAATAAGGAATGCTAAGAATAAGAGAAATGATCTTATCCCGAGAAAGAAAAGCACACTTATTATTTATGTAATAACAACTGATTGGCCTTGTGGAAAACACAAATGATTAACATAGACAGGCTAAGTAGGTTGTATTTAGGAAAATAATTAATGAAAAAGACGTCAAGAATTTTAAAGAGTACAGTAAGGGTTAAGTGGAAAGGTTTAGATCAGTGGCTCCTAACCTTTAGGCTGCAAGCCTCTTGGGAAGTCACACATCAGATATTCTGCTTAACAAATATTTACACCACAATTCTTAACAGTAGCAAAATTACAATTATGAATTAGCAAGTAAATAATTTTATGGCTGGAGGTCACCGCCACCTGAGGAACTGTAATTAAAGGTCCCAGTTTGAGAACCACTGGTATAGATGGAGAAGAAAAAAGGAGAAATGATTTAATTATAACCTCAAAAACAATACACATTTTTTTCCTAAGGTAGCAAGTTGATTGAAAAGAAAAAAAATGAGTATCAAGTCTTTTATCCTACTGATCTAATATAGGCCTGTATTATAAAATTAAAAAAAAATCTGTAGGAAAAAGGAGATTAAAGTGAAAATGAGCAGTAGGAATATGGATGTAAAAGGGAAAATGGACCAGGGAAGAGGAAAGGCAATGGTATTGGATGGGTGAACATATAAATACATAAGACAGATGTATAAAAAAAATCACATCCAAGCCCATTATGTTGCACAATCAATGCACAATAAATATTGAAAAGCCCATTTATAAAACATATAAATTAAAATTATTTGCAGTAATTAAGCATGAAGCAAATTTTATCATGTTTAAATGCATTTTAATATTGCTCCATTATTATTATAAGTAACATGAAAAGGAGAAATACTGACATGAAAATAATTTAAATAATTTAAATTAAACATGTATTTATTGAACACCAGCTTGTCATGGTAGTACTTAATGAGAATGCTAAACACAAATATTCTATTTTATATAATACCTGAAGTGACTTTAGTAGCTGGTCTTCAACTCATTTTCTGAGCTCTGTCCATACATAAAATTCAATAACTTTTGTTATTTGATCGTGTTTTATATTTCTCTATCTTGACTTCTTCATCTTCTGCATCTTTTTCTGAAACTATGGAACATACTTTTAGTTCCTTTGTCTGATATTCCTTAAGTCTCTGTCCTGTGTCTTTCTATGTTGCTGAATTTTCTGGATCAAGTGTCATCTGGATTATCTTTTCCCTACATACCAAGCCCTAATCAAGGCTGTAAGAATCCATGCCTCCTGAAGAAGGACAGAAGATAGGAGGTCATAGCTTCCAGTTTCAGTTCGGCAATTAAATCTGCTTGGAAATCTTTAAAACATTTAATCAATATAAACTTTCTGTACGATATTATTCTAGGCTACCACAATATGCTCAAAATATTTTGCCTGCCCTGTTTTTGATTTCCTGAATTTGACTTTATAGAAAAAAAACAGCTAAGAAGAGGACTAGGGTTTTCTTTCCCTCCCACCCTACCACTCCCTCCCTCCCTCCCTCCCTCTCTCCCTCCTTACCTCCCTCCCTCCCTCCCTCCTTCCCTCCCTTCCTCCCCTCTCTCTTTCCTCTCTCTCTCTCTCCCATTCCTTCCTAGGTTCATTTTCTCTGTCCTTCTCTCCCCCTCTCTCTTCTTTGCTTCTTTCCTCATTCATTTAATGCCCTTTTCTTCATTTCTTCTTGCATCTCCTTCCCCTCTTTCCTTTCCATTCTTCCTTTTCTCTTTTTCTTTATTCTCCTCCCTTTCCTCCCTCCTGCCTTATCTTCATTCCTTAACTCCCTTTTTCTTGCTTCATTTCTTTCTTGCAGTTCTTGGTGTCTCAACACAGGGTCCCATTTGTGACAGGAAGTAGTTTGTCTCTGAGATATATCTATAGCCAACTTGATTTCTTTTTTTTTTCTTTTTTTTCTTTTTAAAGATTTATTTATTATATATACAACATTCTGCCTCGATGCATTCCCGCATGCCAGAGGAGGGCACCAGATTTCAGTACAGATGGTTGGGAGCCACCATATGGTTGCTGGGAATTGAACTCAGGACCTCTGGAAGAGCAGTCAGTGCTCTTAACCTCTGAGCCATCTCTCCAGCCCCCAACTTGATTTCTTAACCTTTCTTTACCAACACTATCTGTACTTATTTTAGATGGCTTTCATTCTTTTAAATAGGAAATAATGTTTTCTGTTTTTTTTTAAATACACCTGCCAATATTCTATGACTTCATTGCTTCCATTTCCTCAGTGACTTGATCAACCCCACATCTTTAGATTCTTCAGTGTATCATAGAGATAGATTTTATGACTTCATGTTTCCTCAGTAGTCTTTCAATAATTTTCAATACCTGTATCCTCTAAAATGTGATTCCTGAAACAATTTCAATTTATACATATGTACATATATATGACAAAACCATATACAGATATAATTTTGCAGCTTTAAGTATGATATAATCTTATATATGTATATAGTATAATCATTTTTGTATGTATACACACATATATGTGTTTTACACATATGCACACACTATATATATTTTATATAACTACATATTTATATATAAATATATGAATATAACTATGTCACTGGCCAGTAAATTATATAAATTTATAAATATGCATATTCACAATATGTATACATATATAATTTATAGTTTAGGAAGTTTTTCTGTTCATGTGTTGCTTTCATTGGTTAATGAATAAAGAAACTGCTTTGGACCTGATAGGGCAGAACTTAGGTAGGTGGAGAAGACAGAACTGAATGCTAGGAAGAAGGCAGTCAGAGACGCTGTGGATCTTCTGCCTGAGACAGCCGCCAGTTAGAATCCCTGGTAAGCCACAGTCATGTGGCAATACATAGGTTAAATTAAGGGTTAAATTAAGATGTAAGAATTAATCAATAAGATGTTAGAGCCAATGGGACAGGCAGTGTTTAAATTAATACAGTTTCTGTGTTGTTATTTTGGGTGTAAACTAGCCGGGTGGCCAGAACAAACAAAGGGCCCACTCTCCTTGCAACAAATTTATAAACATACAAAATATATACTATATATAATTTATAAATGTATCTAATATACATATTTATCTGTGCTTTTTCAATCTTCCTTTTGCTGTGTGTGTATGCCACTAATAATAAAAATGTTATCCAGGGCCTTATGAGTTCTTAGTTTCAGGTTTAGATGGAGACATTGAGACAACGCTGTTAACATATGACACTAATAGAAACCGAGCATAGGAATGATATGGGAAAGAGGAAATGGAATATAAATGTGGACTGTTTAAGAGCAAAAATTAATCTAGGTTCTATCTTGAATGTAATGAAGAATAATTTCTACTAGTCTATATTTTACCATGAAGCTAGTAGCTTGTTACCTCTCATCTTGCTTTCCGGGTAGCTGCAGGCATCTCCATAACTCTGCCTTTCTTTTTCTGTTTTTCTCTGGTTGAATTTTTCACCTGGCTCTATTTTACCTAGCTATTGGCTAAATCAGTTTCTTTCTTTACAAATGGTAATAAAACATATTCACATTATACCGAGAGACATCCCACATCATCATATATTATGCAACATGCTGTAGTCACTGTACCCCAATAGAATAGTCTGGGTTTTCCCCCCTTCCACCGGTCCTATATATCTTCCCAAATAGATTCCTCTGTTTTCAAAATTATCTTTTTAGATATAAATGACTCATATGAAAGAAAACAAGCAATATTTGTCTTTCTGAGTCTCATTTATATCCATTATATCATAGTTTGAATGAATATGACCACTACATGTTAAAATATTCTTCACTTGATCTTTCAAAAGAATTTTCAACAATATGAAGCCCACTCTCAACAAACAATGAATAACTGTAGAGTCCTATTGATCTTAACACTTTTTTATTATATACTAACACTAATTATGCATCATCATATGCATATTTCACTTGAATAAGTCTTGGTTATTAATTAGAATGTGAGGGCTTATTTTTTGTACAAAGACTGTATCTTTCCTAAATATATATCTCTTTGCCTAATACTTACATGATTTAGCTAATAGAATTAGTGATTAAAATATAAATTAATTTTAATGGCTGTTTAAAATGCAACTCAAGATTAATAATAATTTTAAGCATATAAAATTATTCATATTACTCTCTTCTTGTACATGTATATTTGATAATTGAATTTTTACCACAAATTAAGGAAAACAAGTTATATTTATTCTAGTATTGGTGCATACTCATATCAAAATAATTTGGTAAATTTTGTTGATCAACTGTACTGAAAAAGGTGGTTATATTGAGTCTCAGTGTGATATACTTCATGTAACATCTTTGTTTGGATACATAAACTTTTAGCAGAAGAATCTAGCTTGTCAATTTTAGGAGATAAGAAAATATTTATACATAGTTGTATCTGTCTTGAAGATCCTTGGAATTATCTCCTGAATCTACTTTCTGTTAATTAGCAGAAGTCAGAAAAGCTCTTTCATAGAACTTTTCTTGATAACTAATTTTATCTAACTTTAGAGTGATCTATGTATCATTTCAATCTAGAACAATTTTATTGCTACAAAGATGAATAATAAAAAATCTGGTTTAAAATTCTAGTTACATAGCTTAGGAATTCTTTCAAAATATTTATTAGTTATTATATTCCACTGCCTCTCATCTGTAACTAATATATACAAATATATAATAATAACTAAATATACAAATGACTTAAAATGGACATTAGAAGACTCTAGAATGAATGAAGTAGATAACCTCAGGGATGGAATTCCAGCATGAGCTTTGTAAAGCCTTTGGGATGAATTCCACTGGCAGAGAAAGGGTAGCCCAACTCTTCAATCTACAGGGGACAGGGCACCAAGAGCACTTATAGTTCTGTGTAAAGATAAACATTTTGATCTAGTCACTGATGTCATAGTAGAAGCCAGAAAAGGCAGAAGAAAGTAGGTTTAAGAAAATAAGTAACTCACAATACTGTAAATCATTGATGCAGTTTAACTATGTTCCAGGGTCACCAGTTTTCCTAAAAAATTTACTTAAAACCTTTGTTTTAGGCACAGAGCTTCCTAGCAATAAGTAAACACATTTCTTTACAGATTATATCTAGTAGGAGATGCTTATTCCAATGGTTTTAGTTTTGAATGTTCAGGTTCAGGATAACTTTAAATTTAAAATTTATGCAATGAAATATCAATCTGTTATTTCATTTTATGAAATCAAAGTAATGAAAAGCTATTAGAAACATATACTAGATGCTTCTCAGTGGTGGCACCAACATAGCAAAGAATTTGTTTCCAACAATTTTTGTTTCTGGGAAGCTCAGAGAGCTAAAAAGCTAACTCTCTGAACACATTGTTTTGATTTAGAGGACAAAAATGAAATAGGTTTACTTTGAAATTAGAAATTGCTAATCCTATTTCCTAAAGTTGTTAACAGTGAGTCAGTGTTTACAATTGGATTATCCACTGCACCAAGGGCTGTATACCATGTGCGATGGAAATTGAAAAAGCCTGTGTGAGGAGCAGCCATTGATTTCGTGTTGTGGCACAACTGTGGATACGCTGCCTCTTTAGTGCTGCACTCCACTGGTCTATTAAAGTGCACTTCCAAGATTAGAAGCACATGAAAGTAAATCATTATTGAAG
The DNA here is from genome assembly GCF_950005125.1 of Chionomys nivalis. Classification (NCBI taxonomy): domain Eukaryota; kingdom Metazoa; phylum Chordata; class Mammalia; order Rodentia; family Cricetidae; genus Chionomys; species Chionomys nivalis. The sequence goes on along the minus strand of NC_080087.1, from coordinate 98,378,037 downwards.
AGAAAATTGAAAATACAATTATGTATGAGATTGACTTAACTTTTGGCTGCCTACATAATAATTATCTTTTAAACTGAGTATTTTATAAAAAAAAAAAGTGTGCAGGTGTTATCAAAGCCATCACGCTGTGCTGGGAGATAATTGCTGTTTTGTGTTGTTACTATCTTTTCACAACCCATGAAGCCTGAGCTGGCCTAGTCCTCATGTCAGGATGCAGATGTCTTTAGCTTTCTTATATAACACGGTGCTATTCAGGGTTTTCAGAGGAACAAAATCAATTCTGATATAAAAGTCCATGTGTGTCAGTTAGACAGACAGACAGACAGGCAGACAGGTAGGCAGACAGGCAGACTGGAAGACAGATAGACAAATGCTACAAGGATTTGTCTTCACAGTTATCGAGAGTGTTAAATGCCATGATTTGGAAGGTGAGTTGATCAGGGATACCCATAGGTAATAATGATTTCTTTCTCTATCAGAAAGGTTTATATATAAGAGGGTGAATGTCTGAGTTACAGGCTGAAAACGTGCTGACTCGAGACCCCAGAGAGTAACTGTTTGAGTTAAAGTATGAAGGAAACAAAAAGCCAAAACCCTCATTCTTTTTAATTTTATCTTTTAAAACAATCTCTTTTTATTTTACATACCAATCCCAGTTTCTCATCTGTCTTCTCCTCCCTCTCCTTCTCCCTGTCCCCCTCCACATTCTTCCCAACCCTCATCTGCTCCTTAGAGAAGATAAGGCCTCACATGGAGACTCAAGAAAGTCTGGCACATAACTTGAGGCAGGACCAAAGCCCTCCCCTTGTATCTAGGCTGCGGAAGGTATCCCTCTGTAGGAAATGTGCTATAAAAAGCCACTTCATGCTCTAGGGTTAAATCCTGGTCCCACTGCCAGGGGCCACACAAACTACCCAAGCCATACAACTGTCACCCACGTTCAGAAGGCCTAGGTTTGTTCTAGGTAGATTCCCCAATTGTCAGTCCAGGGTCAGTGAGCTCCCACTAGGTCTGTTCAGCTGTTTCTGTGGATTTCACCATCATGGTCTAGACCCTTAAAAACAAACAAGAAGGGAGATTTTTTTTCTTAATTTGGGTCTGAGAGAGTATTTTTATTTCTTTTATTCAGAACTTCATTAATTGTATAGGGCTCATTCACATTATGAAGGGCAATATATTTTACTACATCTACCAATTTAACTGCTAATAGCATCTATAATACCACTCTTAAGAGAAACATTCAGAATAAAGTTTAAAACAAATCCCCAGACTCCCTTTGATCTAGCCAAGTTGGCGCATAAAATTACTACAAACAGAAAGATTGCTTGTTCCTGTTGTGTGCTAGTGGACTTAATTATTACCTGGGATTCAGAAAACATGGCTTGAAATACCTGAACTGATTTCACATTTTGGTTATATTTATAAATATTTCAGCAAGACTACAGTTCAAAGAGTGTTTCCAAAATTCATCCATTGGCACATAGCATAAACATGTGATTTCTTTGTTTGGTAGAAGACTAAATCTTCTTGTGGTGATGTTATGTATTTTCTTATGGAAAAATTGAACCTAAGAACATGCTATGAACCCTGCTCCGGCCCAGCTAAGCACACTCACACCTATGGTCTTGTCTTTAAGTCTTCTGTCTGGAGCCACAGACACACATTTCAGACTCATTCTTCTTTCCATTGTTCTATTTACCTTTACTTACATTCGATCAATAGGATGTTAAAGTAGTAATATGTATTTTAAATGTAATGCTATATGTGTATGTGTTTTTCCCAGCATGCTTGTCTTTGCACTGTGTGTGCTGCTTTCATTCAAAGGTTGAAAATGGCCATGGGATCACACGGAAACTGGAATCATGGATGATTGTGAACTACCATGTGGGATCTGAGAACCGAGTTCAGGTCTTCTGGAAAAACAGCCAGTGCCCTTGGTTGTCCATCTATCCCTCTATCAGTTATTATTACAGTTGTAATATTTTTTAAAGTATAAAATGTGTGCACAAGACCTATTTTCCTATTAGCAGTAAAGACAATATTAATAAATAACAAATTAAGAATTTTGTTAAGTACCATGGAAAGTTGTTGCCAATGGTTTGTAAAAATTAAAGTTGGTGAACATTACTTTTAAAGAATAAGACTTGCAAAACTACCAGAAAATATTTTCAAACATCATTTTAATTATTTCATTCCTTAGTTCAGTCATTTGGTACACACATGTGTGTACATGTCTGCTGTGACTTTTCTGTGGAATCTAGAGGATCACATTTTCATCTTGGGGTTTCAGGAGTTAAATTCAGGTCACCAAGTTGTTGGTGAATATGCTTGCTTAACTGGTGAGTCATCTTACCAGTCCTCAAGCAAATATTTTAAAAATGAAAGTAGGCCGTATTTGAGATTATATGAACTAGGTTGTGCATGATGAGAAACATGGATAGTAAGCAGTGTTGACATAATCACATATGAAGCATAAGCCTAAATATATAAACATTATCAGCTGTTAAATATATAAATTATATGCTAATTCTATTAAAGATAATTCATGAACATAAATAGGCATAAATATGTGTTTATATAATTTTCTCTTCAATTTAGATGATGATCTTGACCAGTGACAGGTAGGATGGTGGTCTATCAAAATTTGACTTCATAGGTAAGTAGTAATTCACATGTTTAATATCCACTCCATTTCATTTTTGTCTTTAGCATTGAGGTAATACTCTTTGTCTTAGTCTATCACTACCACAATTCTTCCAGGTTTGAATTCCTTTATTTTGATTTTGGGTATCAACACCACAAGCAGATACTATGAAATCAAGGGGATGATGGCTGAAAGGTTGGATTGCTAAATATAAGTTTAGACTTTTAAGAAAACTATAGATTTTTGTTTTTTTGTTTGTTTGCAAGTAGGTAGCTGAATTGGCAAAGAGAGTCTCAGCAGACTGCCGACTCAGTATTATATTACTTCTTAGCTCACTGTGAACTTAAGGGCAAACAGGGACTTCTCAGTTTTTGCTTATGAAGACAAAGGGAAAACCTTCTTTATAAAGTAGAATGTGGTTCCAGAAGCTTCTTATTAAAATGACATTCTCCCCGTGGGCATGTGTATTAAGATCCAGTTCACCCAGCCTAAAATCAATTACTTCTGCCTATGGCAATGAAAGTCTGAGTTAAACGTAATTCTCAGAGGTAGTTAGCATTCCGTTGAAGGATATTGCTTCTATCCAAGAGAGAAGTTACCCAATTTAATCAATTCTTGGCCTGTTAAACTTCTGATAGTAAACAAGCTAGATTACCAAGTGTAATTATTAAGTATAGCAATTAAGAAACTGTTTCGGACAAGTCGTGGGGTAATCAATGATTAGTAAGAGGGAAGTTGTATAATATTTGAATGCTTATTCAGTAGCCCATGCATAACAATTTAAGCACAAACTAGCTTCTGTGAGTCTACACTTGCCTTCTTCTTAGGCATTCTGTGCAGTGTACTTAAGGGTTGCTTACCAAAGAAGAAACCTAAGTGGATTTCCAGATTAGAAAGTTCAGATGTCCTTCCATGCTGTCTAGGTGGAATATCAACTGCATTTGCTACCTCATCTCTGCTTACTTTGGTAGCATTATCCTTGCTATCAGTAGCTCTTGGGATCTGTTCTCTTTATTCCACTTGAATTCCCTTCTCTGGCCAATATTAATTAATTTTTTATTTCTTCAAATGCAATATAGTGTCTCCCTTCAGCTACTTACATAAGTTATTAATTTCATTAGAAATGGTTAAACTCTTGTTTTTAGCCCAATTCATATATTATTGTGTTTCAGGATTAGTATTCTTAGATACTTTCTGTCCTGTGCCTACAGCTGATGAATGTTCTTTCTTCCCAGTCCCATCATGTTCTGGCTTGGACATCCTGTAGCTACTTCTGAGCTGGGCAAACTGGTTTGTTGAAGTCTATATGTAAGTCATGATGTTTATTACAAGAATGTAGGGGCTAAGTGGGTAAATATAAAAAAAATTGAACATTTATGAATCAAATTAGATACATTTATAATGTTTTAGTTGATAAGAAGAGGCTCGCAATAATACAGAAATTTGATCCAATACCATATGACATGGAGGGGCAAATACACTTTGATTTCATACAAAACACAGAAGTAAAATTCTAGTGAAAATATGGTTTGTTATTTTCAAATGAACCTTTGGGGAAAAAAAGAATACAGATTCATCAATTAGTGATATGAAGGGAGGAGAATGACCTTTTAAAAACTAAATTTGGCCGGGCGGTGGTGGCGCACGCCTTTAATCCCAGCACTTGGGAGGCAGAGGTAGGCGGATCTCTGTGAGTTCGAGACCAGCCTGGTCTACAAGAGCTAGTTCCAGGACAGGCTCCAAAGCCACAGAGAAACCCTGTCTCGAAAAACCAAAAAAAAAAAAAAAACTAAATTTGTCTCTTCATAACATGCCAATCATTTTATGATTAAAATGTAAAATGTATTTTATAGTACTAAAGGAAAAATATAGACAAAATGCATATATTTTACATTGATGAACAACTAAAACATCACTGGTAACCAATATTATCATAAATTTTTGTATAAAAGCATGTATTTTATAAATTGATACTCACCCTTTATCTTTTTTGATAAAACAAAAAATGTTTGTCTACACTCTAACAGCTGTTATCTGTAGAGTGTAGAGAATATGCTTTCACAGATATGTCTAGCACTATTAGAGTCTTTGGTGAATTCTAAATCTGCAGATAACTGATAAATGTGTGAGATTAATTCCAAAATGGATTATCAATGGGAGGAAGGGGGTATTTTATTCAATTTTATGCAAAGTATAGAGTACAGAGTAACATGCAAAATAGGTAATTAACTTTTCTTCTTAGATACATCTTATTTCAGCAAGTTGAGCCTCTAAGCAATTCACAAAGATAGCTTTATCTCATTACATCTATTTGTGTAGTGTATGTGTGTGTGTGTGTGTGTGTGTGTGTGTGTGTCTTTGGATATTCAAACTAGGGACTTTCAGATCCAAGACATGTCTGACCACCGTGGATCACTGAGCTACAATATCAGCCATACATCTATTTTAATATTATCTAAGCTATTCAGTGTCTTTCTGAAAACACTCTTTCTTTCTCTGTGTTGAGTCCTTTCATTCTTTTCCCTAGACGCATTTTAATGATGTCTTTGATTGTTGAAGTAAATTTTTTTTTATTCTTTTTTACTTAAAATTTCCAACTGCTCCCCGTTTCCCATTTCCCTCCCCCTCCTCCCACATATTGCCCCCTCCCCCCGCTCCCCTCCCCCTATCCCCACTCCACTTCTCCTCCCCCTAGTCCCCTCCCCCTCCCTCTCAATACTGAGGAGCAGTCCAAATTCCCTGCTCTACATGAAGACCAAGGTCCTCCCACTTCTATCTAGGTCCAGGAAGGTGAGCATCCAAACAGGCTACGCTCCCACAAAGCCAGTTCATGTATTAGGATCGAAACCTAGTGCCATTTTCCTTGGCTTCTCATCAGCCTTCATTGTCCGCCTTGTTCAGAGAGTCCAGTTTCGACCCATGCTTATTCAGTCCCAGTCCAGCTGGCCTTGGAGAGCTCCCAATAGATCAGTTCCACTGTCACAGTGGGTGGGTGCACGCCTCGTGGTCCTGATTTCCTTGCTCATGTTCTCCCTCCTTCTGCTCCTCATTTGGACCTTAAGAGCTCAGACGGTTGATCCAAATTGGGTCTCTGTCTCTCTCTCGATCCATCGCCAGATGAAAGTTCCTGTGCCATTCTCCTTGGCCTCTCGTCAGCTCTCATTGTCCACCACATTCAGAGAGTCCGGTTTTATCCCATGTTTTTTTCAGTAGCAGTCCAGCTGGCCTTGGTGAGCTCCCAATAGATCGGCCCCCCTGTCTCAGTGGTTGGGTGCACCCCTCATGGTCCTGACTTCCTTGTTCATGTTCTCTCTCCTTCTGTTCCTCATTATAACCTTGGGAGCTCAGTCCGGTGCTCCAGTGTGGGTCTTCTAATTGCAGGAATTTTTATTACTTTATAAATTATAACAATCAAAATTCCCACTTCCTCCCCTCCTTCCACTTCCCTCCCACTCCCCCCCACACCCTCCCTTTTCCTGCTCCAGTCCTAAGAGAGGGCAAGGCCTCCTGCACTGTGGGAAGTCCAAGGCCCTCCCTGCCTACATTCAGGCTTAGGAAGGTTTACATTCAAAGAGAATAGGATCCCAAAAAGCCAGTACAGGCAGTAGAGACAAATTCCAGAGCCATTATCATTAGTCCCTCAGTCCGCCCCAATTGTCAACCACATTCAGAGGGTCCAGTTGATCCCATGCTTGTCTCTGATATTTGTTCATACTTTTTATTTTTGTTTTCCTTAACACATTGTTTATACCCATAGAATAACTGTTTGGAGATGTGATCAGTCATATTATTTTATATTGTATAATTATAGCACAACACATTAAAAGAAACAGAAGAGTTTTGAATTACTGATCTGAGAAGATTTTTTTAGTAAAGACTTAATTATAGTCTACTCATGTAGAAGCAAAAATGAAAGAAAAAAACAGTGTTTAGAAACTGGTTTATATATCTGTGTGGAAATTTTATAGTGTTCTTCCAGGTAAGTTTTTATCTTACTTGCTGCAGTTTAAGTAAATAGTATTAAATTTAACTCAGTAAAGTTTAGTGTAGTGACATCAGGGATTGTTTTGAGCCAATGTCTTTTTAATGAAGTTCCTGCTTTATTTATTTTCACAGTAATTATATATGTCACTGATCTTATCTGGTCATTCAATCAGGTGCCAGAGAAAATGCAGTTTTGAAGCCTGGATGGGTACGATATTTAGAACAGATATATGGACATGGATCTTTTGTGTGTTTCCTTTAACCTACAAATACCCGAGAAGTTTCTGAGCTTATTAGTGTGCAATTTTAAGACCAGAAAGTTTAGATAAGCATCTTCAGAATTAAACTGTTTGCTCAGATGTGGCAGGTGTGCTTGGCTTGCTTACAGAATCTTAATCCATGCAGGAAGTATGCCACCTTATCTGCCCCCATCATTAGTTCGAGACACCGCTAAGTTTGGAGATCCAAACATAAGCACGAGTTGTTCAGAACAGCTTGACGCTAAGCTGTTCTTGTCATCATGGTCACTTAAAAACAAGGTACTCTCAATGCATACCCATTTCCTCAGAATTCATCCTCAGGAGGGCCAATTTCCCCAGTGAGATGCTAATCTGACAGCCAGTTTCTTCCACCGTTGCTGGGTAATTCCAGTTCTGTATTAGCAAGCACTCATTCACCTGTGACTGACTTACCTCTTCGAGCCCCCAGAATACTCAGGCCCTATAGGGCTGGCTACTTTAATTCTAATTTTCCTAAGATAGAAAGGACTAAATATGAAACTGCCTGCTTCATAGTTAAGCAAGGGAATTTCACAACGAGTTGACAGCATCACTTTTTGTGATGGGAGAAGCAGAGGGTTTTATGTTTGTTTGGTTTAGTTTTTAAGTTTTCTTTAGGCTAAGGAAATAGTTCAATGTAAAAGAATGCTACATAAGCAGATGGACTCTTATGTAAACTTGATTCCTGTAAAAAGCTGGGTGCAGTGATGTAGGTTAGTAATTTTAGTGTTGGGGAGGTGGAGAAAGAGGGATGCCCAGAGCTCCCTGGCCAATGGCCTACCCTAATCATCAAATCCCAGGTCCATGTGGGAGACTACACCAAAACAAAGGGTTTATATATATATCCATTTTCCCGGCCCCTATCACCATCACTGCACACATACGCACACATACACATGCACACAAAGCAAAGTTTCTTGCTCAGAATTCATGACCGTCCCTCAAAGACTGTCCGACCTGTCCTCAGTTATAAATAGGAGAATAAACAACAGCTCAGAGAGAGTCTGAACACAGGCAGCCTACAGAGCTAATACCTTTATCTTTTTTTCATCAGACTAAGCCCACCACACAAAGCAGGACACAATCCGTGTCTAGTAAGGCCATGCATTTGCTAAGAGGAAACTGTCAGACTGCTCTCATCTCTTCTACAGATGTCATTTATATATTCAAGCTGTAACATTACAAATATAATCATGTATATTTCAAAAGGGAGTTGAGTTGTATTGTAATTTGAATTTTCTCTTTGTTTTCAAAGATAAAGCACTTTAACAGTTTAGGAGACCATTTCGGGGTTCCTCGTTTTGCTTTTTTTTTTTTTCTTGTTTTGTTTTGGTTTTTTTTTCCCTGAGATTAAGACAGTGCATGCTTATAGCATTAATTACTTTAGAAAATGGTGTGTGTGTGTGTGTGTGTGTGTGTGTGTGTGAATGTGCGTGTATTTTCTTTAGGAGCCTAATTTCCACTCATTACTAGAGAGTTGAATTCTAAATCAAGGATTGTAGAGGAGAGATGTGCAACCTGAATAAAACATTTCCAGGGAGTCTGAAGAATAGTCCTGAATAAAGGGGGCTGAAATGTTCTTGAACCATAATTGGAAAAACTTCAAGTGTGTGTACTCAGGAGCACAGGCGCCGAGAAGGGGTTCATTATCATTATTCCTCATGCTGGTTAACATTTATAGGGCCCCAATAGTATTTTTAGTTTTGAGTTGAACACAAGTGCCCTGATAAGTGATCTTCTGTCTAAATTACCCATGTGGAGATTCGTCTCTAATCACTCTCCGCACAGGCGGCATTGACAAACAACCCCAGAGCAAGGGGACTTTTAATGTGGCAGTAGAATCAGCTCACAACAAAACAAAAGAATCAGTTAAGGCAAATGTGTCCTTTGAAAGCCAGCATCAATGGTTGTCCTGTGTTTTTTCACTGTTTTTATCTTAACAGTCCTGAAACATGCTTGCTGACCTCCTTTCCTTCCTATCACCATGGGATTATAGTTGGAAATTAAAGCAGACTGAGGAGGGCCATGGATTAGATTTAGTTTTTGACTTCAAACATATTGTACTTTATAAATAACTGGTAGGCTATTCTCTATCTTTGATCGTATAGAACAACGATTGTTACATTTGAGAGCCGTTCTCTGATACTTACTTATAAAAAGCCACCATAGATTTTTGAGGTAATTGTTATAGTACAAAGGAGATAATGTATAGTACAAAGGAGATAATGAATAATAAAATGCTTTTTTGATTATTGAATATAGGATGGAGTTGAGAAAGGGTAACTGGGTCACAGCTTTGTAGAAAGTAATGCACACTTCTGAGTGTAAATCTCTATGTCCAGTTTTTATATACACAAGAGTAAAAAAATGACCCCACCACCTAACAAGAAATGAAGTATCACCCATAACCAAACATTGCTATGCTGAATTGTACACTAAGAATTATTGACTTTGTTAGCTAGGCAGTGGAGAGCTGTTAAAATGTTTTAGCAGGTGAGCGACATGTCCAGAATTGTATTTTATGAAGATTAACCCAATGACATTTTCAGGATTGATCAGCATGAAGCCTGTATGGTGACAGAACAGACTGTAGCAAAGCAGATCTGAAATATGGTTGGTGCAATGAGAACAAAAGTAAGAAATTGACTTCAGCGATACATGACCCCTGCACTACAAGAGCTGTCTATTAAATATGGGACCTGAAGTAAGGGATGTCAGAGATGAGTTCAGACACTCTGAGTCTAGATGAGAAATGAAGTATGGAAGAGAAGGAACATTCTGTCAATGGTTATATTATCACTTCTGTGCTGTGAATTGTATAATCGATTGCAGTCTAAAAATCGTGTGTCCAAATACATACTCCACATCCAGTAAGCATATTGTGCCATCGTGACATCTATTCTTTTGCACAGTAATCCACTGTCAATCACATGTAAGTATTACATTGTCGAAGAATATTTTCTATATCAAATCTATAGTTGGCAAAAATTAAAAACCTGAAAAAGTGGTATATTAAAAATAAAAAAACAAATTGATATTCTAGCGAACTTTTATCTAAAAATAAAGTATGTGAATCTGTGATAAACCCTAGCTTCAATTTATTCATCCTACTAAAACCCAATTACTAGATGTGTATATATGGGTGATTTTCCAGAATTAATTTTAGGTCTTTAGATTATATTGAAGAATTCATGTAATTTATGGGAACAAGTTCTCATAAAAGTTTTGCATGATAAGAAGCAAATAAAAAGGATTTTTCACTATTCTTTGCTCACTTAAAAATGAATGAATATTATGCTGAGACATCCTTGTGCATTTAATAAGTCCCAGTCAAGGGTCTCCACACATTATCTGGACACAAAAATTTATCTATTTCACCATCCACTCTACACATTGAGTGCATGGACTTTAATTTAATGCCTTATGCTGCTAAGTGCCTTAGATTTCAAGAGGTCCACAGAGGGTGTGAAGCAATGATTTCAGTAGTGTATTTCATTTGTTAAGGAGATTAGAACAAGATAATGAATCTTAAAAGATATGGATATACCATGTATATACCTGTGCATTTTTATTTCTGTAAGTATGTATGTGTACATGTATGTTTTCTATAAAATCATAGCTAAGCAAGCAATTAAAGTGCAATATGTGTGTGTATGTATTCGTTTACAAAAGAAATAGAAGCATCCCATTACCTCATTAAATTGATGAAATATTTATGTGACTGTAAGTCACCTTTTATCTTCAATAACAGTGTCATTTGTACAAAAGAAGGTGTTCCATTATGGTGACTTAATGCATGTGTATAAGGAATTTTGCTATTATTAGTCCATATTTATACTAACTCCCCTTTCCATTCATAAACCCTATTTTCATGTCTTTTTAAATTTTCTTTTGCTTTGTTTTTCCTCCATTGCAAATGAGATTTTGCAGGCTTTCCCAGCTGATTTGAATTCCTGTAACCAGGGAATCATTCTATATTCAGTATTTCTTAATGAATAATTATGATAACATAAATTTAGATTATATATATAGTTCTAATTCATGATGTACTGTGGAAATAGAAAAAAAAGAGATAGGAAATCAGAGCCATAAGTGGGAGGGTCAAATCACCTATGAGATTAAAATTTAAATCAGGTTTTCAAAAATAACATACTTTAGATACTTTATGATCTAATCTGTTTTCCAAATTGCTGTTTTGCTATATGGAGAAAATACTAATATTTTCCACATTTATTTGCAAGATATCCACAAACACTTTTGAAGGCGAATGACAATTTGTAATTCTTTATACCTAATCATTTACTGTGTTATATAAAATTTAATAAACATACATTAGAGTTTTTACACTTTTATTACTTTGTCTTATAATACTTTATTTTAAGCTTTCATATTTAGCATGATGTAAAACAAGCAAATTAAACAATAGATCCCATCAAATATGAGATAGATATCTGATCAAACTAGAAATGTGGCCAATATTGCAAACATTAGCATGTTTTAGATAAATAGATTTGTCTACCTTTCTTTATGCAAAAATCATGAATAAGAGGACTCTGCTTTTGTTCTCTTCTAACTGGAAACATTCTCCTGAGCATCACATTCGTTTATCAGGCATCTATCCTCTACTTTCATTATCTGTTTGTAGCTATTAGCAAAGAAACAGTGTGCCTTTTCTTTTTCTTTCTTTCTTTTTTTCCTTCCTTTCTCCCTCCCTCTCTCCCCCTCCCTCCCTCTCTCTCTCTCTCTCCCTCCCTCCCTCCCTCACTCCCTCCCTCTCTCTCTCTCTCTCTCTCTCTCTCTCTCTCTCTTTCTTTCTTTCTGTTTCTTGAGACAGAGTTTCTCTGTGTAACTGCCATGGCTGTCCTGGAACTTGCTTTGTAGACCAGGCTGGCCTCCCTCTACATCCCAAGAGCCACCACACCCAATCAGTGTGCCCCTCTTCTTTTTACATTTAAGAAATGTTTTTCCTTCCAAGGTCATTTCTTAAAATGTATGTTTGCACATGTGCGTGACTGTGGAGGTCAGAGTACAACTTGTTGCTCCTCTCCTTCTACCATGTAAGTTGTAAGTCCCAGAGATCTAACTCAGGGTGTTAATTTAGGCTGCAACCACGTCTAAACATTGAATCATGGCGGGGGGTTGTTTATTTATTTATTTATGAATAGATAATATTTTGTTTCTTTTTCTTATTTTCCTCTCACAGTTTTAAGACTTTCCAGCATACAGGGAGTTTTGAAAGACAGCTCTATGAGTGAATGTGAGGTTATAAGTAAGACCCATGCCTTCAGGCTTAGGAATCTCAGACAAGGTGAGTGAAACACTGCCAGGATAAGAGCTGATCTGACTTGTAGGGGAATGGAGACTATTATTCCGACAAGATGATAGAGCTAATATGGGAAATACAGTAAAGAGAAAAGAAATTTCATGATATTTTAGGACAAAGTCTCAAACATACAGTTCCTGATGCAAAGACATGTGTCTTTCTCTTCATATATTAGAATGCTCTGCAGCAATCTGAGAGCATTCTGAAGCTGGCAATCGAATGGTTACACTTTGAGAAGTACTGCTATGGAAGTAACCCATGAAGACTTTGCTTTTCCATTCACTTCATATATCTTCCTATAATACATTGTTAACATTCACAACCAGCACAAAAGACAGAGTACATTAGAGCAAGGACTCCCAATATAGAAGATATAAGCAATACTGCAAATATTATCCACATATATTTCATTTGCTTATTTTCATTCAAGATAACAAGAAGAATTGGTTTTAAATGACAAGTTCCATTAAAAAGTTCATCAGTTTTAAGTAGACATATTTTCTTCTAAACTACAAATTTTGAGTCTCAGCAAATCATCTGTATGCTTGTCTTACCTTTTTTCACTAAACAATTATTTATTAGGATTTGATATTTCTTTCAGCTGGTTATAGAACAATTATATTTTATAATTTCAGAAGTCTAAGCACGGTTTTTTCTTAGTATCCAGGAAAATATATTACTAAATTATTGCCTAGGAAAAAATTAGCACATATTTTTAATTATAAAACCAGAGTGTAAAGCTGTGTTTCATCCATAAACTAGTATAGGCCAGCTGCAGGAAAATCTTCAGATATGCTTTTCAATATTCAAGTTTTTTTGAGGTGCAGTTTGGAAGTTAACAGCTGAACAAATTTTTATTTGTATTTATCATTCAAAGTTAGAGGTTCGCTTGGAAGAGTGTTCTTCAGAACTCTATGCATTTGTCAAGCATGCTTCTCAAGGAATTAATAAGTGACTAATTTGAAGATTTACTCATTGCTCCATTAGTTCCGTTTTCAGCTCATTGTTCTCATTTAATTTTTTACTTTCCTTCTGCCCTTTCCCTTCCTCTCTTTTTCTCTTCTCTCCTTTTCTCCTTTTCTCTTTAGTAGCCTCTAGCAACTAAAGGATCCCACACACATGTGTATGTCCTCAAATATTAATCAAAGACAGCTTTGAGAAAAGTATATTAGACTGTACCATGAGTTCTAATTGTTCTTTTTTTAAATTTATTTATTTAATTATTAAAGATTTCTGCCTCCTCCCCGCCACCGCCTCTCATTTTCCTCCCCCTCCCCCAATCAAGTCCTTCTCCCTCATCAGCCTGAAGAGCAGTCAGAGTTCCCTGCCCTGTGGGAAGTCCAAGGACCTCCCACCTCCTTCCAGGTCTAGTAAGGTGAGCATCCAAACTGCCTAGGCTCCCACAAAGCCAATACATGTAGTAGGATCAAAACCCCATTACCATTGTTCTTGAGTTCTCAGTAGTCCTCATTGTCCGCTATGTTCAGTGAGTACGGTTTTATCCCATGCTTTTTCAGACCTAGTCCAGCTGGCCTTGTCTCAGTATGTGGGTGCACCCCTCGCGGTCCTGAGTTCCTTGATCGTGCTCTCTCTCCTTCTGCTCCTCATTTGGACCTTGGGATTTCAGTCCGGTGCTCCAATGTGGGTCACTGTCTTTGTCTCCTTTCATCGCCTGAAGATTAATATCCAGGAGGATGACTATATGTTTTTCTTTGGGTTCACCTTCTTATTTAGCTTCTCTAGGATCACGAATTATAGGCTCAATGTCCTTTATTTATGGCTAGAAGCCCATTATGAGTGAGTACAACCCATGTTCCTCTTTTTGGGTCTGGCTTACCTCCCTCAGGATAGTGTTTTCTATTTCCATCCATTTTCATGCAAAATTCAAGAAGTCATTGTTTTTTTACTGCTGAGTAGTACTCTAATATGTATATATTCCATACTTTCTTCATCCATTCTTCCATTGAAGGGCATCTAGGTTGTTTCCAGGTTGTGGCTATTACAAACAATGCTGCTATGAACATAGTTGAGCATATACTTTTGTTGTATGATAGGGCATTTCTTGGGTATATTCTATCTTGGGGTAACTCTGACCAAAGAAGTGAAAGATCTATTTGACAAGAACTTTAAGTCTTTGAAGAAAGAAATTGAAGAGGACACTAGAAAATGGAAGGATTTCCCTTGCTCTTTACAATATAGTAAAAATGGCAATTCTACCAAAAGCAATCTATAGATTCAATGCAATCCCTATCAAAATTCCATCAAAATTCTTCACAGATCTGGAGAAGACAATAATCAACTTTATATGGAAAAACAACAACAACAACAAAAAAACCCAGGATAGCCAAAACAATCTCATACAATAAAGGATCGTCTGGAGGCATTACCATCCCTGATTTCAAACTCTATTACAGAGCTACAGTATTGAAAATAGCTTGGTCTTTTACTCAGTTTTACATAAAACATTGTAGTTATTTGTCATGAAAAAGCAAAACAAAACAGCATTAGTCTCTGAGGTGTTTTAGTATATAAATCAGTGGGTCCCTGGTCTGTATCTGCTGGGAGAAAAGTGACAAAAGAGCCTTCATACTCTGCAGCTCTTTTCTGTTATTTCACCTCTGCATTCTTTTCTGTATGAACTTAAACATCTCAGCTATATACATGGAGCCTTTTCTCAGAAGGATGTAAACTGTTGATTGCGCCACTTTTTCTATTTGCACAGCTGCTATAACCTTCGATCTAAAGTAATTCCTCACTGTCTTCCCTTTCTCTTTTCTTTCTCTTGTTTTATTCTCTCTGATGAGCTGTCATTTTGTAAAACAAATGTTCATATTATACCATCAGATTATTCTAGCACATTAACTGGCAGGCAGTGGGATACTTATTAGCCAGGTCATTTTCTATGAAAAGTGCAGGGTCAATGTTAGGTAAAAATTAAAATGGATCATTTTTGTGAAGTAATTTATAAACTTGTACATTGCCTTTCCTATGTGTGAGTGTCTGTGCATGTGTGCATCTCTCTAATTCGCTGACTATCATTCATCCTATTACAATTGTCTTTATATCACAATTACTTAACAAATTTAACATAAGCAATTTTAAGTCCACAACAGTTTGTTGAATGATTCTGGTAGGCCTTATTTTCCTGAAATACTGTACAACTCCATCTTCTCTTTATTATAATCATCCCGAGCAGACCCAGAAGACGCATCAGAAGCTAGAGGCTAATCTTCATTTTCTCCCATCCAAGTACTAAGCAGACTTCACCCTGCTTAGCTTTGCATATCAGATAAGGTGGACAAATCAGGGTCACATGGCTATACACCATTCTTTCATGAATAAAACTGAAGTCTTTGGCTTTCAGGCTCACTGGGCCTTTTTTGACCTTAGAAGTTTTTCTGAAACAACTGCACCTTTAGATCATAGTGAAACCTCTCAGAGAGCTTTAGTGAAGAAACCAGATGATGAATGGATTCTGCTCTTTCCCCAGTCACCCAGGAGTGCATACGAATGCAGCGCTATTTGTGATGTGGTACTCACAGACTCCTTTGAATTGAAAGTAACTTTAAAAGTTGAGTCAGACAGAAATGATCATGGAAAAGAGAAATCATGCCAGACATATGGCAGTTTGGATATAGACTGTCATTTTTAGATTTCACAGGAATCTTAAAAAAATGCTTATATAAAGTTAGAACACAGCTCACTGCTTCAAATATGTTTCTTGCATCATATTGAATAATATCATCTTTTGTAATTTTTATTTTAACCAAAAGGCAATTAGGAATATTCAATCCTCAGAATTATGGGGGAAAAAGAAACTCAGAAAAGAATCGCATTTTATTTTTTATAAATTTGATATAGTCTCTGTAATAATAAAAAATCTAGGTCTATATAATTAAATACAAAGCACGCATAGCTTCTAAGTATCTGTTGTTCCTCTGACTAATGTAACAATATGGATTGTTTAAATGTTTAGAATTGTTTTTTATTTAAGATTTGTCTTGCCGGGCGGTGGTGGCGCACGCCTTTAATCCCAGCACTTTGGAGGCAGAGGCAGGCGGATCTCTGTGAGTTCGAGACCAGCCTGGTCTACAAGAGCTAGTTCCAGGACGGGCTCCAAAACCACAGAGAAACCCTGTCTCGAAAAACCAAAAAAAAAAAAAAAAAAAAAAAAAAAAAAGATTTGTCTTAGCAGGCATAAAATGTTTTATAGAGTGATTGTCTAGAACGCAGCATGTCCTAGATTTGACCCTCAGAAGTGCCAGAAAATACTGAAATTATTTTCACATACCTTGTTTTTATTTAAAATTAATCTCATAGTTTTCTATATATAATTGTATTTACAATGTTCCCAACATTGATACTTTTGAATTAGATAATCATTTCTTCTTTTCCTCAGCTTCCAACAAAGAAGTAACTATTGTCTCCGCCATTACCAAGCCATTTATAATCAACATTATCTATAACTTTATTGTAAATATTTTCTATTCTTCGATTACTAGCAATGTTAATTTTATCTCTCAGAATTCTTATTATATATTTTGAATATTTCTGTATTTCCTTCCCTATTGATATGTAAATGCTTTATATAATCTAATTGAAAACTAAATATGAAGGGAAGAGGTAGAATATTTCTTTCTGTTTGAATTTTTTCAGCTGCAATGAAAACTTCATAACTACGATAGGAAAATAATTAGCTCTGTTTTTTTTTTTTTTTGGTTGTTGTTAACATTCTCTGGTGATTTATCTATTGTTCTTTTTGTCTGTTTGTCTCTCTATCATTTATTTAACGTTTATTTATTGAGATTATAATACAGTTACATTATTCCCAATTCTTTTCATTCCTCTAAACCCTACCATATATCCCTCTTTGCTCTCATTTAAATTTATGGCCTATTTATCTCCCAAATAATTGTGATTGCATGTATAGATAATGTGTACACACAAACACAAACACATATGTTCATTTTATATGGTCTTACATTTAGTTTTGTTTTCAGGACTGTCTATTTGGTATGGGCTATTCAGTTGATGTGATTATTCTTGGAGAAGCCTTTTTCTCCCAATCTGAGGAATCCTTAGTTGTGTAATATATTTCTAACTATGTAAATATGTGTTTCATTTATTTATGCTGTGGAATATTACTTTAAATGTGTAAAAATGTTTACACCTGTTTCTGCTACATTTAACCATGTAAGTATGTGTGTTCAGTTATGTAAACATGTGTTACGTTTGTTTCAATTTGTCTGACTAAGGGATCTGATTGGTCTAATAAAGAGCTAAGCAGCCAATAGCCAGACAGGAGAGGGATAGTCAGGACTGTGGGCCAGAGAGAATAAAGAGAAGGAGGAATCTAGGCTGGAAAGAAGAGGAATGAGACAAGATAACAAAGAAGAAAGAGAGGTGCATGCCAGGAGCCAGAAATCAGGCACTGTCATCCAGACACACACTGAGAAAAAAGTAAAAGACATAGAGAACGGGGAAAAAGTAAAAAGCCCCAAAACAAAAGAGAAACAGGTTAATCTAAGTTAAAGGAGCTAACCAGAACCAAGCCTAAGCTAAGTTGGGCATTTATAAGTGATAAAAAGGCTCCATGTCATGATTTGAGAGCTGGTTCCAAGGACAAAGCCTTCTACACTTACTTGCCTGTAGTTCTTTGAGTTCTCATAGTGTTGGAATCCTGACCAGGCTTAGTGAGTTCGTGAATCTAGAAGGAGAACATACATTGATCTCTTTGTTAAGCCAGCATAATTCATATGTTTATGGAGAACAGAGGTAAAATATATGATACATAAAAACATTTTCATTTTCAAATCTTAAATACAGCTTTCCTTTATTCTTGAGAATCATGTAAGTATGAATACAAAATAATATGGTCATAATCATTCCATTTTCCATTCCTTCTCCCCATATCTCCCACCTGATCCCTCTGAAATTCATAACTTTAATATGTTTTGATAACCTACTTCCTTCACCTTTCAAAAATGTAATTCTATATCTCTGCATCATCTAGCTTGTAGATCCCCCAAGGAGACACACTTTCTGTAGAAACTCATTGTTTGATTCAATACTAATAATGGTGAGGAAATTTGTTTTAGATCTTTTCTCCAAATATGTATTTATTTCAATTTACTCCTCAGATACTTCGTGACCTCTAATACATTTATTACTTGAGATTCATTCAGTCTGTCACACATTTTCAATTTACCATTAAGGTTTGAGGCATTCCCTTTCAGTCTGTTTTCTTTTTTTTTACTTGAAAGTTTAGTGTCACACATTTCATAAACAGAGATATGTACCTATAAAATATTCTTTAAGACAGAAAGTAAGCAGAAATGATCCTATACCAGATTAGAACAACAGCTTGCTTTAGAAAAACAAAAAACTAATAGTAGTGTCCACATACACAGATTTTATTGTGTTATTTTTGTTTACAGAAAAATAAACATTTTTCCCTTCAGGTTTACTTATCATTGTGATTTCCCAAATTTCCTTAGAATTTCCAAGGACTCAGTGAACTTCCATCACCTTGTTCTTTCTATTTTCCTCTAAGTAGCCCAAGTTACTGCTTTCCCGTTTCAGTATGCACTCCTTGCCTACTTGACCTGCTAATTGAGGATTTTGACATTCGCAGGCCCTTAGAACTGATTTTCTTGCAAGCTAACACCAGGCTCTCGATTTGACTCTTTGTACTCACCCTTTGCTTTTCCATCTTTGTGTCATCTCTTTTCTTTTTTCAGGTACACTGAGTTTGTTTGTTTGTTTGTTTTTATATGTCTAAGTGTAGACGTGCCCTGGTGACAAGAAATGTCACTCCCACTCATGTTCTTTGTTTTATTGTGTTTTATTAAAGGTTCCATTTCTTAACCCATGGATTAGCAAAATGCCAGGGTCACCTAAAGAATTTTGCCTCAGTTAACACCAATGGGCATGTGTTAAATTAGGAGGTATATGTGTGTCTGAGTTGGGGGAAATGATGGCAAATCAAACAGAATAAGAATTACTAGAAATCACTGACACCTTCTGGATGAAGAATTTGGGTAATTGAAATGTTATATAGCCATGAGGTGTACAGATGGAATATAAAACACCAAAGCTAAAACTGGGAAGGATTATCGAGTCTGTTACATTGGATTTTAATACTTTTCTCTTGTATGGAAGTTAGATATTCCTATAAGATCACCTCACATGTCTGAACATGAACATAAAATTACTGTGCCGAAAGATGGGCTATAGTGGCACTCGCCTTTAATCATAGCACATGGGAGGCAGAAACAGGTGGATTCCTGGATTTGAGGCTAGCCTGGTCTACCAAGTGAGTTCTCGGACAGGCCCCAAAAGCTACAGAGAAACCCTGTCTTGAAAACAAAAAACAAACAAAAACCCTAGAGCTCATAGTGTACTTAATAGCATATCCAGAAATTTAAGACAGTAATAAATATCACCCCCCCCAAAAAAAAATTCAAAACGAAACAAAACAAAAACTACTCTAGGGTAATTAACCACCAGAGTCGGAAATAGAAGTAAGCCTATGCCACACGGTATAGGTATTTCCAAGTAATATTTTATAAGTATGAATAAGAAAGTATTGGAAGACCATGTTGCTTAAGGCTGCAGTCCACCAAGTCTTGACAGCTCTCTGAGCTCAATGCAAAATGGAAGACTGCTTTCCCTCAGTAGGAACTTCCTCCTACTCTCTGCCTGACCTTGTTTGGAATCCATCCCTAAGC
This sequence comes from Chionomys nivalis, assembly GCF_950005125.1. Classification (NCBI taxonomy): domain Eukaryota; kingdom Metazoa; phylum Chordata; class Mammalia; order Rodentia; family Cricetidae; genus Chionomys; species Chionomys nivalis. The sequence continues at coordinate 98,358,078 of NC_080087.1, read as the reverse complement.
TTGGATGCCTAATTTCAGTGTGATCTTTGATGGAGTTCCCTGCACATGCTCTTCCACTGCTATCCATATGATAATTAAGTATTGTGCTACTCTCTGTATGATGGGATGGTGCTGCCAAATGCAAATAAAGCATACTATGAGCACCCATGAGGTGATGTCCCAACTGCTGTTGCCATCCTATGTATCCCCAGTCCCAGTCCCACATAGTCCCTCATTCTGAAATAAAGTTTAGCTGTCTCACTAAAGCTAACTCCAGAAGGTTCTTTTTGTCGTATTCACAGCGTGCCCACCCTGCCCGCTGCCTCTGCTCTTTTCATTCTCGTAGCGTGGTGGTCAATAGGCCACCAGAAAAGGGAAACCCATGGATGAAAAATGAAAAAAATATTATTTTTCCTTTTTTTTCTAAACTTTTCCTGAATAAAGTGGGATCATTATTGGATTTTCAAATCTCTCAAAGGTATACCTTAAGCATTTGTGTTAATTTTGTCATATTTTGGTATAATTATTTGTTTATCAGAATCCTTGTGGCTGTGTGACATAAGGTGGCAAAAAGCAAAGTAAGACAAAATAAGATAGAGAGGATGATTTAGAAGCACAATCCTAGAAGATCTGTTGGTTTTCTTTGACAAAAATGAAAATATATCCTAAATACAATGGGAAACAGTCTTAAGTTACATCAGTCTTAAACTGGATCAGAAGAGTGTATTGTAAAGTTATTAAATAAAATGATAATTAACACTTTTCTAAAAATAGAAACTATTGACAATTTTAGACTTTTACAACAACTGACTCTTGTATTTGACACTTTAAGAATGTACTGTAAGCTTTTTTAAAATTAAAAATTAAAGAGTAAATAAGCTATATAGAAATCTAAGTACATGACAAGCCTCTAAATTTATTGCTTTATTTTTCTAACTTTCCAGACCCATCTTTGAAACAAAGTCCTGATTTATATCTATCTACCTCAACTACTTTACTTTATATTCTACACAATTAACTGCTTACCAGTATCTTATTTTAGCATTAAAATCTGATATATAAATAATAATATAGTAGCCTTAGCTACTTACCAGAAAGAAAGCATCCTCATTCATTTAGAAGTCAATGTCAAAATCAGTCGTAAAAGAAAATCAAAAGTGTTGTTGCAAAATCATCTCTAAAAATGAGTATAGGAAACACTATTTTTCTTGGATTGTATGAAGAAAAAGTCATGCCATTTTCCTTTGTCTCTTGTTGCTAATTGGGTGGCTCTAAACATCCTGTGCTATGACTCCTTCATACTGACACTGGCATCCTCTACATCACTGAGGGATCTTCACATTGCTTAGAACATGTAAGGAAAGCAATAGATACCAGCAAATTTGTTACATTTAAGCTAACATTAAAACGGTGCCTTTAAACTGTCATTTTATTGAAATTAAATATTTTAAGTGTCTAGAGTTGCTATAATTACAAATTGCTAAGAGTGTTTTGATGGTCTGAATACCTATCTGGATAAGAATATTGTTCAGCCTTTTTGATTGATGGCTGTTTCTGATTTGACTCATATAAATTGGTGTAATAATAGAAGAAATTGGACTAAATTTAGATGCCATCAGAAGTAATTTATGAACATTGTATTGGCATAAGTGACCTTATCACAAGGATGTTACCATCTTTTGCTTGATTTTGTAATTTTGAATTTCAAATATATAAACACAAATCACTTTATCACAAGAATTTATGGTGAGTGAGGTAACCCAGACACAGAAAGACAATTATCACATATACTCACTCATAAGTGGTTTTAAAACATAAAGCAAAGAAAACCAGTCTACAAATCACAATCCCAGAGCACATAGACAACAATGAGGACACTAAGAAAGACATACAATGATCTAATCTACATGGGAAGTAGAAAAAGACAAGATCTCCTGAGTAAATTGGGAGCCTGGGGACTTATGGAAGAGAGTCGAATGGGGGAGGGAAATGGCAGAGAGGGGAGCAGAGAAAAATGTAGATTTCAATAAAAAGCAATAAAAAAGAAATTATGAAATTCCCTTTTTATGTCTTAGAATATCTTCTTCAAAGCACGGACATTTAAATAGATCTAGTAAATGTCAAAATATAGTATATTAAAGTGACTTAAGGATTTTTACATATTTTCTATTAATTTAAGAGATTGATAAATATAACTTTACAAAATTAAATTAAAATCTATCATGTGATTCCAGCTACAAAAATTATCAGTTACCTGTAAGTAATTATGTTGTATTTATTTCTGTATATTATACATTTATACATATTATAAATTAGAGGTAACTATAAAGACCATCTATACAATAATGAAGAAATTTGATAAACTTTTACCATACTATTTTACTGCATTTAAATAGGATAGTTTTGAATTTCAGCTAAACACTATGCTGTGTTTCATTTTTCAGAATTTTGTGTTGCTTTTATTCAGCTTTTAGTGTTACATTCTGAGTATACTCATCCAACAGCTTCAGAATTTTTTGTCCTTTTGCTAGAATTATGTTTTTGTTGAACTGTGTTTTTAAAAATGCACATTCAAATAATTTCCTTCTTTTAGTTATCCCATAATGATGTTTCTATAAAAGATACCATTTTAAGTGAGCTGCCTATTACTTCCATGTCTAATTTCTTTTCATTCAGCTTTGCTGATGATAGCATAATTTTGAATTTCAGAAGTACCATTTGGCTCATTTCAAGTGGAGGCTAAATTTACAGAACTTATGGGAACTCAAGGGACTTCTTATCATTCAATTATCTGACTCTCCTAATAGCTACATCTTCCTTATGAAAGGCATGCTATGTTTGTAGACAGAGTTTAATGCCCACAAGTCAACCTGCAGACCCAGGCAAATGAATGCACACAGACTCACACATCCTTTTTCTATCTCTGTATCTGTTTCTGTCTCTGTCTCTCAAGCCTGATTATCTTTTCAAAGTGGAAATAGTGTAACATTACTTCACTTGTAAAACATGGTTTCTTGCGAACATAGAATAAAGTGAGAAAAATTACTCAGCATTCCCTAAAGGCTGGATACGACCTGCTCTTGCTTAGAGCAGTAAGATTTAACTGATCTTTGTGTTCTCTAGTGTGTTTGGCTATTCCACCCACTGTAACCATCTCTCTACACCTTTTTAGTGTCTCTGTATGTATTGCTTTCTAATTCTTTGAAAGGTTTCTTTCAAATCTCTTCAGTCTAGCTAACTAACTCTTAGTGTCTTTCAAAAACTCAGAATAAAATAGCATCTCTCTGTGAAAAATCTTTTGACACTGCTGTCAAATTAGATTATTGTTCTTCAATGGAAATTTTTATGGTATTTTCCTACCGCATACCTCAGATTTGAACCTAATTCAATAATGAAGCTTGATTGAGGGATTTTCAGAAAACAGAATACTTTCACATCATGCTAAGTATTAAAACACCTTAGACAGGGCTTCCTGAGGTCTCTGTTTCTTCATCACCTCATCAAATGTTCAACTCTCATATTATGGACTTCCATTGTAAATTGTATAACACTTGTCTAGTGATTTTTATGAGCCTGCAATCCTCTAGGTTACTGTTCTATCCATCAAAATTCAAATTCCAAGTCCTTTACATTTCCATTCTTTCTGATAGTCATCATAATGAGTGATTGAGAAGAGAGAGCTAGAAAGGAAACATTGCAGAGAGGAATGTAAGTACCTCTGAGTGCCTGTGTTTATGGACCCCCAGTAATTACACGCACAACAGGCCTCACTGGCCCATCAGAGACACAATTTGATTTCCGACAGCTTCCCTCTTGTGATGTAAATGGGAGAGGGAGATTTGAAGACAGGAGAGACGGGAGCAAATCCAACTGCAAGACTCAAATCTCATGTGGAAAGAGAGACAGACATTTTCATACTTTATTATATTTAAATTTTTATTTTCTAGTTTTGGTTTAGTTCTCTTTCTTACTTGTAGTACGAGAGTCTCTCTGGTCTAGTTCGCTAGGTAACTGCCTGGAAACTCAGGTGCTAGATGGCCCATTCTCGGCTGGTTTGTAATTTTCTGCATAACCTTGAACATGCTTTAATAATTCTGTACTCCAATATCAGGAACTGTAAAAGAATGGAAAAAGTATTAAAATACTGGTATATGTGTGAGGAAAGACCAATAAATGTGGTTGAAGAGCAATCTGAAAAATATAAAGTCCTGACCATAAGAAAGGGGTAATCAGCCAAAACCTGGAAAACTGAGAATGGCCTTAAATATACTTAGCAGCTGATGGAGAATTTTAGGCCTGATGTATGGAAAACTATCCTGACAGTGAGTTATTAAAATAGGCTACCTTTTTGGCTTCATAGTATTTTCCTGTTGTTTCACGTTTTATTATGTCAATGTCAATCATTCAGCAATCTTCCATATGCGAAAGTTGTAAAATAGGAACTGCCATTACGATGACCTATTTTCTAAGATATGATCATGCTTCAAAGCAAGCGGCCTTCAATAGTGTTCAAAATTCCATTTTTATTGTAAATAATTCTTAGACTGTTTCGGTGAAGAATTTGTAAAGTAAATGATGTCATTTAGCAGCTCTAGTGTTCTACACCTTAAAGATTGGTTCTTCCTAAGAAGAGTTCCCATTTAATCAAGCTGCCAGCCTGAAAGTTTTACGCTGTAGAAAAACCAAACCCTTCACAGACAGGAAAGGATACTTTGATTTGCTCTTTTTCAGTCAAAAGTTCTTCATGTTACAGGAGTCGTGTCCCAAGTGGCCACTTGTTTTCATCTTATTCCCAAATTTAAGAGATCTGTTTACCTTCTTTCTTGAGTAGATGGTAAGAAGTTGGCTTCTGAGAGGGAATGAATTCCTAAAGGGAAAGATTTAAAATAAAGGTTTCAAATTCAGATATGTGCACATGATCAGTCTAATTTTTTTTAGTGTTCTTTTCTTTTTTATTATTATTAAAAATTTCCTCCACCTCTCTGCCTCCCTTTCCCTCCCCCTCCCCCCACTCCCCACACCCCACCGCCCTTTGCCTCTCACTCTCCAGTCCAAAGAGCAATCAGGGTTCCCTGCCCTGTGGGAAGTCCAAGGTCCTCCCTCCTCCATCAAGGTCTAGGAAGATGAGCATCCAAACAGGCTAGGCTCCCACAAAGCCAATACATGCAGTAGGATCAAAACCCATTGCCATTGTCCTTGGCTTCTCAGCAGCCCTCATTATCCGCCATGTTCAGAGAGTCTGGTTTTATCCCATGCTTATTCAGTCCCAGTCCAGCTGGTCTTGGTGAGCTCCCATTAGATCAGCCACACCGTCTCAGTGGGTGGGTGCACCCCTCGTGGTCCGAAGGTATAGTTCACATATTGAGTCCATAGAAACACATACGCTTATAGAATACTATATTGAATTCTTGAGCTGAAGTATTAAAATTTTAAATCTCTGTTTTCTCTAAATGTCATGTCATTTTCTTGAACATATAATGGAGCAGAGATCCAAATGTTAAATCAAATCTGTTTCTGATGAGATGTGAGCATGACTAAGTTACTGGTTATGATATTGAGAGTATTAGTAAGATGAAAATTCCATCACAAAATTCTACTACATGATCACATACTTTAGGAGACTGGCTCTTTATTTTCACAAGTTGTCCTGAATATATCAAAGATCTCTGACAAATACACTTAATACTCCCATCCGTTTATGGAAAATAAATCTTATGATGAGTCTACAGACCAAGAAGGGAGTGTGATATTGGACACGAATTTATCCAGAAATTTTAGGGTGTAATGCTAGGCAATTTTTATCACGTTTCTGTTCTTAAATTCTCTTCTCTTGATGAAGTCCCTTAAAGGTCGTTAGAAGCCTCATTTTCAGTAAATCAGTAAATTTAAAGGTTTTTGTAATTAATATCTAAAATCTGGACATGCAGATACTAATTGTGATTCTCATGAAAATATATTTGATATAAAGTTGTCTCTTTATCATAGTATATAAGTAAGTTTTACAGTGAAGTAGAATGTATTAATATAACTCATAGCTAAGTCTCAGCCAGTCCCAGCAGCTGAGCGTCACCCAGTCATAGGATCCCGAATGATTAGTCCATGTCCATATAAGGCAATGCCTCATCATGCCCCATCCCAATTAGGTAAATGTCCAGCTGTAACCAATTAACTATCTCTGTAAGCCATTTCTTTTCTTATAATTGTAAATACTGCCTGTCGCATTGCTGGTAGACCTGTCTGAACTTCTCAAGAGAACTGCCTGAAGTGGGAATGATTCTTTACACACACATAAAAAAAAAAACATCACCACCACCACCAACATACCAACCAACCAACCAAAAACTTTGTTATATTTAACATTGAAGTAATTTCTTTTAGTGGGCTATTACTGCATTTTGTTATTTAATTGCTGAAAATAAGGCTTCTTGTAAAATACACTACAGCTAACCGTCAGGTTCTAAATTATGGACACAGTTCAATGTGCATCAAATGGAGAAGGTTGTTCTCCTTGCCTTTTGCCTTATTGAGGTTTCCTCAAATGACTCTAGTCTTTCTGCTTTCAATGCCTAAACTTGCAAAAGGCAATAATTACAAAATCCTCCTTTTGTATTGTAGCATTTTTTATATCTACAGTTAATGTCAAATAATACATATACTATTTAGCAACACTTTAGACTATTCACAGGGCTACTTTTTTAGGATGATTAAATTGGACTGTTTTTCAGAAAAGTATAATTTTCTGAAATATGCTCTTTTGGTTTGAAAGTAAATAGCTAAGCAAATACCTGGTATGGAAATGTAATCTATAAGAAACTCCCCCTGAAGACTTGCTTTACTTATACCTCTCAGTACATCTGGATTTGTTTTCTTTTTTTCTGTCTTAGTAAGGATTGACTTGCCATTGTTTACAAAGTATTTTAAAAGTGAAAAGTGCCGTGGAAGGCTAAGCCCAATAAAACATATTGTATACGCAATCAGAAAGCTGCCTTCTACAGCATTGAGCGTCGGAGCAAATAGTCCAAAGATGATTAAAATCAACATCATTTGTAATTTAAAATACTGTGAACAACAAAGACGATCCAGCCCTGGCTTTCGTTCTGGCAGCCTGCAAATATAGATTGCTGAACAGCGGGGCTCTGTCAATATCAAGCATTCAGCACTCCACTAATCAACTTGAAAGCTTTCTACTCTAGGAAGAATAAAACCAACATATGAAATCAAATTGTATACAACGTTTTTTGAAGGATTAACTATGTGATTATTAAAAGAACACTACAACTTAACAAATCTAAGTGGAAAGCCTTTGTTGCAGGATTTTTAAGCATTGGGCTGAATGAATATTCAGAAAGATGAGCTCTATTCCCTAAAACACTGAAAACAACAACAGCAACAAAAAACCCCCACCATGTCTTAATCAAAGGAGAGTTAAGAACGGAGGGAACTCTCAGTCATTAGCAGCCATTCATGCTAGAGTTGGGCGCACAAAATAAGGATTGCTTTTAAAAATTCTTTTTCAACTACTCCTCCTTAAAAAAGAATGTTTTGTTCAGAGAAAGCAACCTACCCTGGAAGCTCTTCTTTCTCATTCAAAGCCATCTCCCAGGACCTACCACAGAATCCACAGCTAAATCCACATACATGAATTTCTGGTCTTTGTATTTTTCTGTGAATTGGGGTGGTCAAGGTAGAGTTGGAATTTCTTTCTTTCTAGTTTTGACCAATATTGTAAATAAATTCTTTTTTCCATTTGTGTTACATTGCTTTCTCTTAATGTCAGCAAATATGTGAACCAAGCAAGAGACAGCCCTTGCAGCTCTAGTAGCAGAGTATACTTTAGGTGTAAGATTTCACAGTTTTAGTATTACAAAGTGAGCAATACTTCACGTGAATGAAATAAATGTTGAATAAGCCCACAAAATAGTATCAAAACTGAGGTGGGGATAATTGTACTTTTTGTATTTTTATAATAACAGTTTTAAAATAATTTCACTTTATTCTATAGGGATATACATATAAATAAGATATATAAACTCATACAGAGTTGACAGAAGGGGATGTATAAAATGTGGACAGAATATACATTCTATAAAAAAGAATTGTGTAAATAATATATTGAAATATAAAATATAACTGAAAATCCTACGCATATAATGGGAAATAAGATAACCCAATTAATTAAAGTGTCCTAGCAATTGTTGCCTATTTGTTTATCACATGTCTAACGATTTCAAAATAAATGATTTAAATGAGCATTAGAAATAAAAAATTCAATTTAATTATATAATTGTATATTTATTTTTTTTAAAAAAACTGAGGCTTGGTTTTAGAAAATGCATTATTTTCTAGTAAATAATCTCTGTGTAGTTTATAGATTAATTTCTTTTTTCCCCTGATGTACATAAGGATAAAAAGTACCTTAAAAGAAGACATAAGATTCATTTGTATGGTGTTATAAGTTTTGTATAAATGATTTAATCATTCCATTAACCCATTGATTAGACATCGTTGTTAACAAAATCTAGACCACAGTTGCCCAACATGGAAATAAAACAGCTTTAAATTAAAAAAAATTTTTTTTTTTTTTTTGAGAAAGTAGGTCGTGTAACCAAGTCTGTGTTTAGACTTTTTACGCAGCCAAGACTGGTCTCAAACTCCAGATCTTTTGCCTCTGCTTCTGAATACTGAGATTATAGATGTGCCCCATCACACCTACTGAAATAGTTATTCATAATATTTGTAATAACATTTATTGATCTTGATTTATGAGTTCCAACATCCGACACCGAAACCTCTCTTGCTACCTCTTCACTGAGTTGCCTGGACACTTTTCCTTATTTGCTTTACCTTGCTAGGACTCACCTAGCACTCATCTAATATATAAAGTCAAAAAGTAACATTTGAAAGCATTAACTTTAAGAGAATTACCAACATCTACTATTGTCTCTGCATGTGGGCACCTCTTAATATTTGGTGCATGTCCTTTAGAGATCACATTGTATCTTTCTATTTTTAAATTTGAATTGATATTATACATGTATACATTTATGTGACCATATATTAAGTAACTTCATTATTATTATTACCTTTTCATCATCTGTTAACTTCAAGAAGAAATACTAAATTTATATAGAGGCATCTACTCCAAACTAAAGGAAATTAATTAATAAAAACCAATGTTAAAAATTATGTGTGATTAATATTGGCTTACTATTTGTCTAAAAGATTTTAATATGGATCCTGCATCCATTCATGCTTATGACTTACTGGCTATTTATTCAGGAGCATGAGAAGCCTTTGAGAAACAGTGTACTTGAGAACAGAACGCAATGCACTATAAAGATAAGAATATCACCATATAGAGCACTGTGTCATTGTGGAACATGCATTTACACATGACAGATTCTTCATTAGATGTCTGATTACATGACCATCAAATGCTCAACTTACTTTTGAATTTTCAGCACTTTGAAAGAAGCACCTATTGTGGCTTGTTATCAAATTTTATAGAATGATTGGGCAATACTTTGCGTACCCTAAATTCAATTCTTCATCTCATTAAACAGTCTTACTAAGTATTCCAGACTGTCCCAGGATTAAGGCAGTCATATTCAGGGTTTAAATTGATGTGAAAAGACAACATATCCGTGGCAACTCGTATAAAGTAAAAATATTTAATTGAGGTGACTTCCATTTTCAGAGGTTTAGTACATTATCATCATGGTTGGGCATGGTGGCATGCAGGCAGACATGGTGGCAACTAGGCAGACGTGATGGTTTACAAGCAGACGGTGCTGGAGAAGAATCTGTGAGTCCTACATCTTGACCCACAGGCAACAGAAAGTGGACTGAGATACTGAGTGTGGCTTGAGCTCAAAACCCTCTGAATGAAGATGACGAGCAGAACATAGCAGCACTGTGGAGTGTGGGGATACTAGATAAAATGCAACGTATTCAAATGATCGGTGCAGAGTAGACATATGGAAATCTGAGTGGAACAAATCACATGAAACTGGGGAGTTCAAACTTCAGAGGAATGGTTGGGAGAACACTTGGTCCTGGGAGACCAATTCTCGCTCTTCATAGAGTACATTTTAATAAGCAATCTCTTTTGCTAGAGAGACGCCGGCCTCGGCGTCTTCCCTCTGATGTTTGTGTGACTTGCACCTGAAACTATGTCTCACTTTAGTTTCTAATTGGTGAGCTATTTTGTAAGTAAATGAATGGATGTCCAAACAAATATGTAGAAGTCTACGGGATAAGGAACAGGGGTCCTATTTTTGTAAGGTCCCATACAGTCTTGTCATGGTCTCCTTAGGATGCTTTGGACACCTCTCTCATGGGACTCATCTGAGAAAACCTGGTATCTGACCAAACAAAGGAGAACTGCTTCTAAACCCTGGCTTCCTTGCCTGGAGTTTGTTTTACAGTTAGACAAAGAGCAATGATTCCCTCTTAGTGGCTTGGAGTAGGACTGAGGCTATAGAGCCATGCTGGCTGAGAGTTTGCAGCTGCTAGGGAACAGGCAGGCCATTTACATGTGCAAGCCTCATACTCCTGCGATAGAAAAGATTTTAGCATTTTGATGAGTTAAGATGACTTGAACACTTGGAAAAATAAAATTGCAGATCTTTTCATAAACTGTTAGTAATTACTAAAAAGAAATCATTTCCAGAAATAGGATGTTCAAATCAGTGGTTCTCAAATCTGACATCAGAACTCCCAATGGAGGGAGTTAGTTCTGATTTAGGAGTGATATGAAATTGTTTGTATTAGTGTTAACTTTTTTTCTCTCTTAAAATATTAACCAGACCCTTTCTCTCCCACGCCTCCCATGAAGTATAATTGTCATTATTTTATTACATTTTATAAAGAAGATGTTAAGGTTTGGGTTGTTTTTTGATATTTCCAAATATTCGTTCATTTATATTTAAGAATGTAAGTAAAATACTCAGTTCAAGAGTGAAAATTTAATGGAGCATACGCTATGGGGTTTTCATTTTAATTATTTAATGGAATCACGTCATAGTTTTATTTTTGTAAGTAGAAAGAAGGATACTTCTTTGTTTTCTAAAGTAAAACACAATCTTTCCACTCTAAATATAAATTCACCTTCTCTTCGTATTATGAGGTGGCTCCAGTTTTAGCTGAGAACCTTGTTGCCAAATTCAAAGACTAGAGTCCTTCTGCTATGCTGTACAATCAGATTAGATCACTGAGAATTAAGTACTATGTGAAGTATTTTAGGAGATACCCTTAAAGGCAATAAGATTTCTGTTTTGATCCTGTTTCTTTTTCTGGTGCTGTGGCTATAGTGTCTAGCCTGCCAGCAACCAACTGTGAAAAGTTGTGCTCTACTTGGGATGAAAGTGTTAGCAATGAATGGATTCAGTCTCAGTCTCTAGACAGAGAAATGCAGTTGTTCCCTCACTCATGAGTTTATTTAGTTGGACAGGTCAGTTATCTGGACAGGGGACTGCAGCTCAGGAAGATAGGTCCCTCTTAAGCCACGCTCAAGAGATAGAAGGAATAATCACTGCCTTAATGATGTAAAGCACTCCTCGTTGGAACTGCACCTTCCTTCAGAACCACCATGAAATTTTTCAGGGTCTTTGCACCTCAGAAAGGTATGACTATTTTATTTCTTGTTGTCTCTTTTGGAAAGTAACTAAGGATGCTTTTTGCTCGGTGGGATACACTTCGGGCTTCTTTTCCCTTTCTCTGAAGTCGCCTAATCTCCATGAGACTGACTTCCAGGTTGACATAACTCAAATAATAAGGCACTTTTCCCCTTTCTTCCTCTGGGTAGCTGATCTGAGGTATGATTTTTATGCTTACAAAAGTGTTCTCAAGCATTGATTTGAATCCATTCTAACTTATTTTGTAATGAGATTTAGAAACCAATAAGGAAATCCCAAATTTCTTGATTCCATGAAGAGACTTCCCTAAATTTCTAGTAGCATAAGCGTATACATCAGAGAGCTAGAACACCTGGAAATCTATTACTGAGGGCAATTTGATGTATATTTGGGTGCTGTTTTATTGCTAGTGTTACCAGTGTGAATAGCTGAACTTAATATTGATATATCTGAGTTCAATGTTAAGTACAGATACGGCTGCACACACACAACCTTGCACACCCACTCTCACATTTTTAACACTGTTGTAACTGATTTGTTTTGAAGCTGCTCAGTAACCTTTACAGTTCTGACAGAGATTAAAGTTTGCCAAATACCTTTGGCAATTTGAACTGTCACAGATTGACACTAGTGAGTGATGTGTTTCTAGATCGAAACTGCTGGTGGAGGAAGTCTGCCCTTAAATCCCTCTCCAAATGTAATGCCTTCTCAGATGTTACAGCATGTCTTTGGGAAAATAAATCTTTTCATACTTAGAAAAGAGAATATGAGAAAAAAGATGCTCACGTTTCATTTGAAAGTGCTTCTTGACATTCGGATGTCATTAAGACCGTAACAAATTGGTGATAAATATTATTCCCCTAAAATGTGGTTGAGGTTGTTCGCACAAGGAATATGGCCTGGAGTTGGTTGCTGAGTCTTAAGTGCTTTGTTTCTGCTTTGTGGTCTCAAACATGGGTTTTCTTTGCATCGCACACTAGATTTCAGTTAGTGAACTGAAGTAGAGCCAAGCATCAGGCAGGAACCTGGAGCCCAGGACTCTTTCTCTTCCTGCGTGCTATATCCACCTACGCTGTAAATTCTCATTATGCGTGGGCACAGCAAATAAAACCCAAACTGTTCACAAATGTTTCAAGTGAAATTGGATGAAGTTTATGAAGCTGCCTTTAGAAAAGAATCAGGGATGTTTTATGAGTTTCTTCAGCAGGAGTCTCTAAATTTCTTTTCTTTTTAAATCCTTCTTACAGGAGGTTGTTTATCTGGGCCAGAAGGATGTGTAAAGATTTTTTGTGATTCTAAGATCTGTGAAAGTGAGAAGAAAGTACCTTGCACTGAAAATATTTGTAGCTAATTGTTCTTCAAAGATACAAGTTAAAATAACAAGTCAAACAATTAGGTTGGAGTAATTTGTATTTCGTCTTTCTTTAAAGTTACAAATAAATGCATGATTAGATTCCAGGTGTGTTGAATATAGTTTTACTCACAAACATACATACTAATGGATCTTACAGTGGGTGGATTTTAGCTGATTCTGATGGAACAATAAGGACATGGTTTGAGAATTATTTTTCTCTCACCAGAAACAGGAAGACCAACAATGTAAATGTATGTCAATGGTTTCAGCTGTAGTAATACATACATATGTATATATAATATACATGCATAAATAAACCTTGATAAAGTTTTTACAAGATTAGCATAAAACAAAGATAATTAAATAATCTCTTGTATTTTTCTGTTATTCGATGAGGACAAGCTCAAGGCACCCAGAACTGTGATATTAACGTCTAATAACACGGTTTTACCTCATCTGCACTGTTTTTACTTTAAGCAACTGAGTTCTAATATATTTCAGTGAAGCCAAGAAAGTACAATACATTTAAGAGTTCAACTGATGTATTTTTACACATGTATGCACTTGTGATGCTTCCATTCAGATCGAGATATAGATTTCTCAGCTGCCAGAAGCTTTTCTTGTTCCCCTTACCAGTCAATAAGTTCTGTCCCCAGAGAAGACCACCACCATCATTCTAATTTGTGTTCAGTGAGGCCTTGGTAACAGCTTTGTTGCTTGTAAAGTCTGGAAGCAAAGGAGATGTACTCCTTGCTCCCATGGCCCTTTCTATTGGAGGATTCAAATCTCCAGTAGTAAATCTCAACATTGCTTGCAAAGGGCTCTCGTGTGCTCTGAGTTTTCCCAGGAAGCATAGCTAGGTCTATTTTCAAACATCAGCTAAGGCATTCTAAAGGAAAGGAGGACTGACCCCAGAGTTGAAATCAGATGACCTAGTATTTAGCTCAGAAAACAAGTACCTTCAAATATTTTATGGAGAATTTACAGAATAAGATGCAGTGATGAGAGTCCAGGTTATATAATGCAATATGAATTCTGTCCTCAGGTTTTGGAAGAAACAGTGTGATCAAGCTTGAACTTCAGGAAGTTTATTGACTATCGCTTGTTAACTGAATTGAGAAGAGCAAGACTGGTCCTACAATGAACAGGAATTACTTCAGCATTCTACGTGAGACCATAAGTAGAAGATAGTGTATTGTGGAGGAAGAACATTGCCTACCCTCTCCCAGTAACCATTAACTGCCTAAAGCTCTCTCAGGATGTGGGTGTCCACTCTAGATCTGATGCTGCATACCTCCCTATTTAAACCCAAGGGTATATGTTCAATGTCTCAAAATTTCAAATCCTCCTACTTGTCCCTCTGACTCATTTAGTCTCAATCCTCTACGGAGCCCCTGTAGTTTTTCCTGTTACTCTTTGTTCACGCTTTTATAGCATTTAATGAGAATATCAGTTTGTGAATACCATAAATTGTGCATGCTCCACAAACTGTGTAGGAAACTTAACCTCTAGAGAAGGAGTGTTGGGAGATAGTACTTAAAGGGGGTGAGCACGCCATTGGGATTCTGATTTCATTAAAGAAATAATATCAGTATAAAAACCAGTTTCTGATCACCACATGTTCAGTCTTCTTTATGGTTTGACTCTAAAACATTTCTAAAAGACTTATTTGCCCTTTTAAAGGCTTTTGAAGGGAGATTAGAACTTGTGGCATCTAACTTCATCAATGCATTCATGTGTGGTTTCATAATTGAACGACTTGGAGACTGGACACTCTAGAAGGTAAAGGTTAGTTGGAAGAAGTGGATCACTAGGGTTGTAGACAAGATCTTGTTTCTCTTACCCTTAGTAGCTTATTCCCTTCCGCCATGTCTTTTGTGACTCAGGCTTTTGTGATGTAAGGAGTGTTGTTCTCTGATAAAATCTCTTGCAGTTCCCATATTCTGCCTCATTATATACCCAAAGTAATGGAACCATGAGACCTTAGACTGAAACATTTGAAATCCTGAGCCCAAGCTATTATTTTTCCCATTTAAATTATTTTGCCTCATCAGTGAAAAGAATACACTACCTCTTTTTGTTCCCCAATCTTCTTTTGTCCTCTCTTTTCTCCTTTGTCAAAGGATTATGGAGCAAGATGCCTATCACTAGACTGCAGACCCTTATCTTAGACTTTCCATCCTCCAGAAGTCAGGAGATAAATCTTTTGCATTATGAAAGACCAAGACTCACATGTTTTGTTACAGCAGCACAAAACAAACTCCAGTAGTAAATCCAAAGAAATTGGAAGGACTATTGGCCCATTAAACTGATCCAATGCTTTGTGTAACTGTAAGTGCTACAAAAAACTAGAGTCAGACCCCCATGATGTTAATGAAGTTTCAACCTGACAACCTTCTAGTAAACAGATCCCTTTTCTAAGTAGAAAGATAGGAGGGCTGCCCTCATAAAAGATGCTCATATATTCATAATTACTATCTGAAAATGTAAAAAAAAGATATGTTCTGGCATTTCCAAGTCTTCAATATTTACCGCTTCATATATTACCTCATTCTACAACAGTTATCATTTTAATATTTAACTCAAATATTTCTGATTTTGTTTCTCTTTTCTTAGAAAGCCACACAGCTTTGATAAATAACAATGCTAACCAAATCAGGCCCCGCCCATAGTTACCATATTAATTTTCTAAGTGAAATCAGACAGAGTGACACATTTTGGTCTACCAGGGTCTTTTACTTCTTTACTTGGTTTAGGGCAATTTATGGGTGGTTACTTACTACTTCTGCTTCCGAACAAATCTTGGAAGCAGCAGCTTAGTTTCTCTGGAAAGATGAAGGCATTACATAACTATTTCTGATTTCACAGCAAAGTCCTGGTAGTTTAATTTATCAACACTTAACTGTTTCTTATCTGTCTTCCTTTTCAGTCTACATTGTGACTAGCCTTCAGTTATCTGCCATGAAATATAAACTCAGAGCAATAGAAAGGGAATTATTACTTAAAGAAATTATTAAATTATCACTTAGAGAAATAATAATTAAAGCTTACAGAAAGACTGTATTTTTTGGATTAACACACACATAAATACACCTACTTATTCACATACACATGATAGCAACATAGAAATCACAACAACAAACAACATTGACAAAAATAACAAACAAAGTGAAAATAAGAAACTATCACGTAAAATTGGAGAATAAGAATAGAACCAACTGCCGGGCAGTGGTGGCGCACGCCTTTAATCCCAGCACTTGGGAGGCAGAGGCAGGAGGATCTCTGTGAGTTCGAGACCAGCCTGGTCTACAAGAGCTAGTTCCAGGACAGGCTCCAAAGCCACAGAGAAACCCTGTCTTGAAAAACCAAAAAAAAAAAAAAAAAAAAAGAATAGAACCAACTAAGTAGAAATATATGAATAGGAATTTGACTTTCTAAGGTGGGTAAAGCAGTGGGGGAAGGTCTGGAAGTAGATTGTTAATGCAGTACAATGAGAGCCTTCAAAGGTAGGAAGGAATAGAAAGCAAGTTTCCATGGATTTTCTAAAGGGTGTTAATGGCCAATTCTTACTTTTCTGTTTTAAGTGTACCCTCATTTATTGCTTTGAAAAATTACAAATAATACTTAAAGCACTTTCATTCATTTTACAGAAAATGAGAATATAGCATTCCAGGTATGTTTATGGTATGTATACAATGTTATCCATATATTTTTATGATGGAATTTGGGTATTTTACTCTACCGTACATTTTTTTGTAGAAAGCACTTAGATGTATTTAAAACAGAGGAAATCAAAACTTGAACAATTTAATACTGTAAATAGACTCAAATCATGTGGTTGAAATACGTATGTTTCAAATTTGCACATATTTGCACTACATTATTTTTTATTTTACTTTTGTAGTTACTGATTGATCTGTGAGTCCTGGTGTATCTTATCCTTAAATGGTAAATAATAAATGTATAATAAGGAAATAAATGCTCTGAGATTATTAGATAATATTTAGATACTCACATTTTAGGTTAATATGTCTTAACTTCTTTTCTGAATCTCTTCTATAATGAAAATAATTGCAGGTTATTTTTTATTTAAATTAAGTTCACCGTTCATATCTAAAGATTGTACTATTGAGTTTTATGTGTAAGTATCTCTCCAGATAACTCTACTGCATTCATACAATGCGTAAGCCCTAAACAAGTGAGTTTTAGACAAGTCTTTTTGACAATATCTATTTTTGAATATCCATTGTGGAAAATTATGAAATGTTGGGTGAATTAACTGCTTAACATAGTAAACACCATGTTAAGAATTTAATGTTTATTCATTGATCTTTCGACAATACTCCACACTTTTTTCATTTGAATACTGGCAATGTGATAATAAATGAAAATATCTTTCAAGACTGATTTTATCGATAGTCACTCTAACTCAAGTGATTACAGAGAAAGCTGGAGCCTGTAGTCACTAAATGATAGCTTTATTCCCTTCAAAATAGTTATTTATCTTGGTTGCTGCTCTGGTGGAATTTCGCTTAAGACTCTTAGGACTTATATTGGAAGGCATCTGTGACTTCATCTTGTCTTAAATACTTATTAATATAATACACAAAGACAGGACAACTAGTCAAAGAACCAAAGCATATCCATCTTAATCCGAAAAGTGCTATCCCTTCAAAGTGAATCACAACATTCCGTGGGAAAGGGCTTGCATTGTTATTTAGGCTCATCCATCCATTTCAGCGGGATTAAAATAAACGATGCATTTGCCCCACACAGCACTGAATGGGTAGTGATGAAAGGGAAGGGTGAACTTCAAAGAATGTGATCACAAGATTTCAGATTTGATGGAGGGATTTACTTCTCAAATTGTCATTGCCATTGATTGGATTTACTAATCAATGAATAAGAATTGAGTGGAATGAGAAGCTAGCTGTGTCTAAAACTGGCAAATCTATATTTCATATTTAAGTTTGGCTTTTTGAAAGAGAGGACAGTTTTGAGCAGCTGCTAAGTTAACTTTACAACACATGAAATGCCCAGCTGTATATTATCTATGCTAACGTAAGCCCATATTAAAATTGTACTTATTTTGACTTTTTAGCATTAATTTGGAAATGTTTGTTAAAATAATATTCTGGAATTTTATACTTTAACTCTGATTTCTCTGGCCTTAAGAATTCATCTCTGTACTTTATTCTTCGGCCACTATTTATTTTACATCATTCTAGATTCAGTCCAAAGATTAGGATGACTACATAAGTTATAGATCTCACTTTGCCAGGGAAATTACAACAACAAAAAAATGCTTGATTAATTAAGTGAAGTTGATCAAAACTACTGTTGTAGACAACAAGGTTTAGTAGCCAGTTGATGGTGATTTTATATATCTCCAATAACTATTCTAAATGAACTCTTCCTTTCTGAGAACGAATTATAAGTTTTCCATTATGGAACTCAAAGTGTGGGTCATCATTGCAACATGCTGTGCTCCTAACCTGTTTTTCCAGTTTGTGGATGATAAAAATCACAAGGAAATGATATTGATAACTGCAGCTCCTTTGTAATTGTAATTAATATCACTGAATTAGACAGATAATGAATAAAAAAAGAAACCACAAGCATGCAAACTTAAACTGAGTGTACTTGTACCATCATGTCTAACAATTTGAAATGGGTTTGGGATAAAAATCTTACTACCTTTTTTTTTTTTTTAACTACTTTTTTACAACAATCTGGTGCAAGTGCTTCAGGATTTTTCATGGCAATTTTAGAAAAGAAAGCTGTGAAGTGCCTTCATCAGGACTTTGTGGCCATTCTCCCTGTGTAAATACAAGCCCGGCTTTCATTATCCGTGGAGTGAAAACTGCAGTATTCCCTGTTGTGTGTGTGTGTGTGTGTTCATTTTCCACGCGCTTTAATCAACTGGTGGCTCTACCAATACTGAGATTGGTCGTGAGCAATTTGATCCTCTTAGTTCTGCAGGGTCTCACACTACCCAACAGCAGCCAAGCGCTGCCTGAAGGCCTGTGAGGAACCATGGGTGTGAATCTCACATCCCTGTAAAACTCCTTCATTCTGTTTGGACTAGTCATCTCAATCCCCAAAACTATCCCTAAGAAATGGAAAGGGAAACGCTCAAAGTGAGAGAAGTGGGATATTTCAAAACCTTGCCAAAACCAGCAAGGACTGAAAATCCTTGGCAAAACAGGAGAGCTGGCTACTTTAACACCTTTCTCATTCCTGGGATCCCTTGTGATGTGTGATTGAGTCTGGCCTCCTGCTAACTGCAGGGCTACTGTCCCAAAGGCTCTGTTTCTGCAGGTGGAAAAGCAGTTGGAGCAGCAGCCCCTTCTTTCCAATTCAAACATTCTTTTCCAGGCCCTCTGTGGAGCAGTGTGCTCCAGTGAGCACAGCATTCGGTTATCAAATCCCAGCAGGCCCATTAGACCTTCACCAAATGGCAGTCTGGAAAGTTCCTTGGCCCAAAGAATTAGGTTGAGCTGTTAACCTTCCCCATACAAAGGACAGCAACGATATTCTAGTAACATAAGCAAGAGGCTAGACATTCAATCTACTATTTTACTATTAAATTCCCATCCTTTGCTCACAGAAGGAAAAGAAAATGTTTTCACTTTTAACAGCCATTTTCTTTTGGCAATGGACATAGGTGTCTGCCGTGGTCTCTTTCTGTCCCTGTCATTTGTTATCCAATTCTAGCCCTCTGGCTCCTCCACTCAAGTACCTTAGAGAAAGTGATAGTGCTTACATTGAAGTGCTAAACCCTGCCTGCTCTAAATGGGAAATGGAAATGTGGGAGTACTAGCCCTTAGCAGAAAGCTAGAATTTCTTTCATCCATCTATCCCCACGGCAAACGAGGTTTTAAGGTCCAAATCACAGGCTGTTTTTGCTTTGTAAATCAGCAGTTGGATGTGTAATTGGGCTTCTTTTTTTCTTTTCATGTCAAAATGACTCTTGGGTGTTGATCTGGTAAGAGGAAATAATGTTTAATGTCTGGGTAAGTAGTTTTAGAACGGCAGCAAAAATCTCATAATCTGACATTAGCAATTGACTTTGCTCCAAATTTCCATATTGGTATTATTCAGTTTTTGGTCAGGGATCTGGAGGTGGAACTTTTTCCAGTGAAACTCTGACTAACTCATATTTGATATCCCTGCTCATAGTTTGGGTGGGTGAATTTCATGTACATAATGTGCTCACCATGTTGCAGAAAAAGGAGATTAAAAAAAGGAACATTTTACTTATTCCCCTAGTGAATGGAACATTTTTCCAATTTACCTTTAAAACTTACGATGCCTAAGAAACATACCGCTCCATTATCTAAAAGTTCTTGCTAATACACAGTTTCTTTAGGTACCTAGACTATTATTTTCATTGCTCATCTGACATCAGATTGTCGCCATTTTCCAATCACAAGGATTTTACAATTTAACATGAGCTAAATCCTTAGCTAGTAGACATTTTCAAAATAATTTTTTAAGCATAGTAATCAAGTCTGATCCTTAGAAACCACACAGCATATAGAAGGAATTTCCGATAGAAGGGAAACGTCCCTAAGAAAGTATTTGTGAGGCCAGTGAGTGAGCCCTTTTTTGTTGGTTTAGTCTTTCTATCTGAGAAATCAATTCTGTTTAACTTGATGCTATCAAAGGATGTCTAGGAATGAAGGAAATGTAAAGTGAGTGTGTTTGTGACAACACTCTAAAATGTAAGCAAGAACCGTATCTAAAAGGACACAATATGTTTCTAGTGAGCTCTGCTAACTTGCCAGTGCTCTATCACTGACTTACAAACAAAAAGCTGTAGCTTTCATTACCAGGTCTCTGATACATTTAAACCTTTTTGTGCACTCACGTTGTTTCAACTTGTATATTAGGATTTGAAACCCCATCTTTTCCAGCCTTGTCAGTGTTGCTGCCTTGTGGATAAAAAATGTTTCATTTATTTTTCTACACAACTCTCTTCCTCATAGTCTCTTTCGGCTGCCTGGTAATGTTTTAGCAGTCAGAATCTACTGAGAGTGTTCATTATACACCAAGCACTGTATCAAGTACTGGGTTTGCATTTAATCTTCACAGGAATCTTTAGTTATGTTTATTGTCCAGGTTTTATGGGTGAAGAAAGCACAATACTTATTAATGAGTTTGCCTAAGGCTCACTTGCAGATGGAAGGGAAGTCAGGATTAGATTCCATGGATTTGGTATCCAAAAATAATGCTTTTTTTACTAAAAGTCAGTTATGCTCAAAATTGAGGAATTTTATTGAAGAATACTTCACCATGACATAGTATATTTGAGAATGAAATCATAAAGCTAAATTGGATCAAACCTCTATCCAACTTCTAATCACTGGAAATATAGAGGTTACAGAAAAACATTACATACACACACACACACATACACACACACACACAGTTCTCAGCAAAAGCCACATTCTGGGAAATGATTGATATATAAAAAATCAAAAGGTTTTCAACAAGAAAGTGCAAAGAAAGGATTTTTATGTGAGAACAGTGAAAGGGTGGATGATAAAAGAGATTTAAGAATCACATATCTGCTAGTAACAATTGGTGGACCATACTTAAGTCTTTATTTAAGAGAACATTTTAAATTTCAACATGGATGATATGATTATCAAACATTTGTTAAAGTTTTGTTTATACTAAGAAATCATCATAAATATTATAGTTATGGTATGGCTATTTTAATAAAGTTTGAATATCATTCTCTATTTATATTTAAAATGAAACTAATATGTCCTGTTTTCTTCAATATAGTGCAGCAAAGGACAGATAGTTGTGGGTGAAAGAGATCTAAAAATTCTTATTTTGAAAATGAGTGACAATCCCTGATAGATTCTACTCTATTGCATATTTTATTTTATTGTGAAAATTTACTAGATTAAAAGTAAAATAAAACAAGACAGAGAAACAATAGTTAATAGTCAATTCTGTATGTAAATTCTGAATGCGAAAATTTAATTGTTGTTTAAATGCTGAAATTTGTTACCCTACAGAAAGAAAAAAGTATCTAATGTTCAGTATTTGCACACTAAAATGCCCCTTCCTATATTTGAACTCCCTCAATTTTCTTTCACAGTGAAACCCTCAGAACATCACTGAGACTGTAAAGATTCATCTATTATAGGTAAAGATATTTTCAGAAGGTCCTGAAAGACAATATAGAGATTGAGAAAATGCTCCAGAGCTGTGTGTACCAGGTTTACAGTAAATGGCATGCATAGAGCAAAAGTGATAAAATTACAGCAAGCATCTCTGCTGTAGCATCTACTTCAGGAGACAGCCTGGAATATGTTTAGGATACAGAATCTTGGCTGTCTCTGTTTTCATCGTAGTGCCATGCACTGCCATGTTTGTTTTCAGTGTCTATTCATACCATTGGTTCTTAGACCAGTAAATGTTTTGCCAAGACACCATATTTATCATGAACAAAATTGATTACACTTAAAGAAAAGGCACAAACATAACATGATCTTTTTCCATGGATACTGGAAAATAAAATTTCTACTAAAAGTAATCATTTACTTATAATAAATTAAAAGGATGTATGAACAAGAATAATTGTAAGTACACTGAATATAAAGATCAGTGGCTACAATAGAAATGTTGATTTTCTTATTAATGAATGGCTGAGATTCTTAAAGCAGACAGAGCTCTAAGTGATGTGGAATTCCTCTCTGTATGCTGTGAATATCATTGGTGAATAAAGAAACTGCCTTGGCCTGTTGATAGGATAGAGCTTAGGTAAGCTGGGAAGCCTAAACTGAATGCTGGGAGAAAGAAGGGTGGAGTCAAAGACACACCATGGAACCACAGCCAGATAGAGACATGCTGAAACTTTGCTGGTAGGTCACGACCTCATGGTAATAAACAGATAAATGGAGATAGGTTAAATTAAGATGTAAGAGTTAGCAAATAAGAAGCTAGAGCTAATGGGCCAAAGAGTGATTCAAATAATATGTCTTTTGTGTTATTATTTCAGGAGACTGGGCAGCCAGGAAACAAAGAAGCAGCCTTCTCACCACATATAAGTTCTGAGAAACTCTTATCCTAGTAAATAATAGAATCATTGTCTTTACAAAGAAAAGCAATAGCTGCTCTTGAAATTAATTACCAAAAATATGAAATTCTCAGGTGTACTGAGATGGCACAGCATTTAAGAGTGCTTCCTCTACAAGATTAGAACCTGCTTTCTGTTAGCTAAGAACCCGTGTAAAAACCCAAGTGTGACGGCATGTTGTATCTGTAATACTAGTTTTTACAAAAGTAGACTGTGGAGAAAACTTCGTCATGAGAACTCCTTTGCTAGCCATCCTAGACAAAAATGTGAGCCTCTAGTTCAGTGAGAAAGGATGTCTTTAACAAAAGATGGAGCAGAAGAGAGGGAGATATCTGATGCCTTGTTTGGTATATGCTCGGGTGATGTACCTGCAGACTCACATGCACACACAGCACACAAACACTGAAAGCACACATACACAAAGCAATAACTCTTGTAGTATATATTCTTTCAGAATTATCTTTTTGGTTTACTTACATACACAAAAAAGAAATCATTAGAAATTTATGGGAACAGACACACACACACACACACGGGGGGGGGGGGCATTTCATTTGTTGGATTTAAATCACATTTATTATGCTTAAGAACAGTTAAACAGAGTACTTTCAACCTCATTTTCCTTCAGCAAAAGTTGCCAAAGCTTATAACAGAGCAAACTTGAGAGTTGGGCAACCTGCACCCTGCAGATTCATCTTTTCTGTTATAGAAATTATCAACTTGCATTTTCTCATTCAACAACCTGCAGGGGATTAGAGTGCATGTCTGAGAAAAGATGTGGCTGGACAAACATTGGCTGTGAAGGATGGTTAGGCATCCCACTACCAGTGATAGTGGGGAAAGTGGCAAGGACACACTGCTGGGTCACCTCACACCAATTATGACTGTAGATTTTGAGGCTTGTTTTATTGTTAGACAACAAGTGATAGGATTCACATGGTCTCCGTTTCTAGAAAAATATTGACAAGCTGTGCTTACCTGTTATGTTTTAAATAGTTAATTAATGGTTTATAAATTTGCAACGATATAGATGTAGAAGTCTTTTTGTTTCTTCTTAAAACCAAAATATACATTAAGGTCTATGATATGCTGTATATATAAGTGGTTTTAAAATAATTTTTAAGGCAGTGACTTTTATTATATTTCTCTGGGTAGGTGTTCATATGCTAAGGTATTTTCTATTAATTTTGATTCACTTTTTCTTAATAAAAATGGTTTAAAATAAAAAATAAATGTAAACTATAAACATTATGGTTTCCACAAATATAATTTTCTTACATAGAAAAGTGGCCAATTTCATCCAAAGTTTGGTGTTCACTGTAGTTAACTTTCAGTTTTATCTCAAGTATTATTAAAAATGAAAGAGGAATCAATCATATGAAGATTTCTAGCTCAGAATAGGCTCAAACAGAGACTCTGTTGTAGACAGATGCATGCACATAAATAAGCCACAGTATTATTGTCTTTGCCATTCATACATTTTGTTTTGCCTGCCGTACACTATAAAGGCTCAAAAGGAAAGGTTCTGACACATTTTAGATTTCTTTTTATTTATTTTTATTGAGCTCTACATTTTTCTCTGCTCCTCTTCCTGACTATCTCCTCCCCTTCACCCCCCCCCACCAAGGTCCCCATGCTCCCAATTTACTCAGGAGATCTTTCTTCTTCTACTTCCCATATAGATTAGATATATGTATAGCTTCTTTGGATGACAGTGTGGCAATTTCTCAGAAAATTAGGAAACAACCTTCCCCAAGACCCAGTAATACCACTTTTGGGTATATATCCAAAGAATGCTCAATAATGCCACAAGGGCTTGTGCTCAAACATGTTCATAACAGCTTTGTTTATCATAGCCAGAACCTAGAAACAGCCTAAATGCCCCTCGACCAAAGAATGCATAAGAAAAATGTGGTACACTTACACAATGGAGAGACGTTATGGATGTTTTACAATCTTAACTGTACTTGCCAGAATGAGTCTTCCTCCATATTATTGCACACACCAAGCAATTACTTTGCTTCACAATCATTTCAAATTAATGATTTTGTGTGTGTGTGTGTGTGTGTTTGGGTAAACTGTTTTTTAAAATATTTTTTATTTATTTATTTTTGTTGTTGAAACAATTTCTGCCTCCTCCCCGCCTCCCATTTCCCTCCTCCTCTTCCCACTCCTCTTCCCCAACCCCACTCCTCTCCCCCTCCCCTCACTCCATTCCCCCTCCCTCTCAAGTCTGAAGAGCAGTCCAGTTTGATTTATTTGTTTTGTTTTTTTATCATTTTGATAGATTTGTAGTCATATGATGAGCCTGGTCCCTATCTACCTGAAGAATTAACTTCTGAAAATGAAAGTTAACTATATAATTCAACTTTAATGAGTCTTTGCTATTTTCAATAATTTTATGAATGAATTTTACAAAAGTAAAATAAGACGTGCTGAAAATGGTTTACACAAAATGTTTCTATTATTGTGTTTATGGCTGTGCGTGGTGTGTGTGTCTGTGCGTGTGTATGTGTGTTTTCATGTGGGTGTGAGCACATATGCTTATGAGTTCAGGTGCTGAATGTGCATGTTTGAGAAGAGGTCAGAGGACAATGTTGTATGTGCTCCTTAGTCCTGGTCTACCTTACTTTATATGCCTCTGGATTGGCTGGCCAGTGAGCTCCAAAAGTCTACTAGACCTATATGGACAGCTGTGCTAGCTTTCACGTGTGTTTTGTGATCTGAACTCAGATCCTCATCATTACTACGTGCCCACAAATCCCTTGAATGCTTCATTATATGAGGACATATGATTCAAGAGTACTATTAAATACTTGTATTTTATTTTGTCTGAAGGCCACTTAGCGTATCATGAACTATAAAACACGAATATTAGAAATAATGCACTGAGTTGTGTACACTGGACCAGGAGTTTCTTAAAAATGGAAGGACCTTTGTGTATCTAATGATTCCATAAAACATTTGCTATAAATAGTCTGTTATGAAATACCATTAAAATTATATATCAGGAATAAATAGAATTTAAAGTAGTATAATGTATTTCATTATGTAAATTACATAGGAAAGTTAATATTACACCTATGTATTTTTAAAATGTGTTAAGTAGAGAAGCTTAATTGATCAATGGGGAAATCAGCTTATGACATTTAGAATCACCTATGACCTGGTATAAGAAGTGAATTGTTCTCTGTGTGACATTGGATTGACATCAATTATCTCCAGGGAAATAAAATACTCTGAATTGATATTTTCAAGGATAAAAGAGCCTTTCAGGCAACTAACTCGAAAGTGTATTTTAGTAAACCATGCATGGTGATGGAAAAATATCCCAAATGTAACTTTCAGAATGAAAAATGGATAATAATTAGGTAAAATGTTATTTTGAGATTTTATTCCCAAATGTCCCATGGCTTTCATATCCTACATTCCAATGCCCTTGCATGTCCAATTAAGATATGTAATTGAAGAACTGCAGACTCCCCTGGCACCCAGGGGGGATTGTGTCTGGTAATGATAGTGCTGAACTGCACAGAAACAATACTCGGGACTGATAGCAGAGAGTTTCTATTTCATTACTCGCTCTTCTCCAAGTATGAAGGCAATCGAGCAGGAGAATCAGGAATACTATGGCAGCATACTCATTTGTTTCCCCTTTTCAAGTCTAATGTCCACCATTCATCACTTCATTGCCTGCACCACTTACTCTTGTGTTGAATAAAATTACAAGTAACATATTTTAGGCTATTATTTCTTTTCTGCCACCATCCCTACCTTACCTATTGAAGAGGCAGATTAGTGATTCTGTAACTACGGAATCTCCTTCCAGAGTAGAACTTTCAGAATGACCATCAAGCCAGAAATCTTAAGGCCCTGAGGAGAGTAACAGCAATGCACATTTGACTTCAGTACACATATGTGCATGCATGTGTGCATGACCTTATGTTGAACCAATGTATTGTAATAATGTATTTCAAGTATTTTATACATTGGCTTTTTGATGTGTCTCTTGTCAAATGTGTGTGAAAGAACTGCTCCATACGGGAGCTGAGTACCATATAAAACAAGACATTGTATATTCCATGTGTGTATTTGTAGTTCTATGACAAATTTTATGACAGTAATTCAATTATGTTTTGTTCCAGTTTTTTGAGTCATTTCATAAACAGCAAAAGTTATAATCTCTACTTTTCATGAGTATTATTAATTCTAATAAAATAGCATAGAAATCATTTATGAAAGTAATTTATAGTATATATACAATGAAATTTCAGGACAAAGATGTTCAGGCAATTTTTAAAGGTAGACTATTGGTCATTCATAAGATGACTTGAGATTACTTGATTTGTCTCAAGATACATTGAAAGCTTAATTTGAATATTGATATTTCCTATTTACCCAAGTATGATTCCTTTGAGAACGAAACTTTTTATTTATTTTTTTGGCCACTTACAGATGACTGTTAATAATTTTGCTACCCCTACTGCCTTGCTTAGAGTCATTAGAACTACTTTATATGTTTTTAGAAGTTTTTTGTTTTTCTTTATGACTTCTAATTCAGTATTCAATCCAGGGCATATTCTATGATTTCTACATGTTACCTTTCCTTAGAAGTGACATCAATAACGATACCTATCTTCTTTCTCATCCAGCATGGTTGAATTGTCCACAGCCATGATCCAGAAGTTATCTTAGAGGAATCAAGCATTGTAGGAGGCACTTGTTTGTTTCCCGGGTACTCAGACTCCTGAAATAACCACACACAAACTGTATTAATTAAATCACCGCTTGGCCTATTAGCTCTAAATTCTTATTGGATAGCTTTTACATATTAATTTAGGCCATTTCTATTATTTTATATTTTACCATGAGGCTCGTGGCCTACCAGCAAGGTTTGTGTGTGTCTCTTTCAGGTGGCAGCTCCATAGCTTCTCTCTGACTCTGCCTCCTTTCTTTCAGCATTCTGTTTAGTTTTCCGTGACTAGCAGTACACAACTCTATCACAGGCCTAAGACAGTTTCTTTATTAACCAACGGTATTCACAGCATACAGAGGGGAATCCCACATCAATCTTGTATAAAAATTTCTGCTTTTGATCATGGTACACGAAGTGACCTTAACAGTACCATAAACTGTTAGAGTACTGAATAGTGGTCAAGTATTCTGATCAGCGTTCATTCCTAATTTATCTTCTGGCTTAAAATAGGTCAATATCATATATCTGAGAAAAAAAAATAATGCTCACATCTTAAATTTTTGTCAAGAAGTTTGCATATATTGGAACTGAATTTCTTCAAAGTTCTGTGTACATTTGAGACAATGGAAAAGAAAAGATTGAATGCCTTACAAGCCAACTCTCATCAAGCACATGTATAAATAACTAAGGCATTAAATCTTTATTTTTTCCTACAGGTAATGTTTTGTATCTTTAAAATAAGAGAAAATTGCCCAAAATATAGTTTTCCATTGTTCAAGCATTTCCTATTGGATTGGTTGACATTGGTCTCCATTGCCAGCCAATCTGCTTGTGAGAAGTGGGACTAGATGTGGTTTTGCCTCTCATGAGTGTGATGGCAGCAGTGACTGAAAGGCATGCTCTTCGTGGTGAATAGCTTTATCTTTGCTATATAATGGATGTTTATTTATTAATTCTATAATACAATAAAACTTGATGTTTTAATGTAAATTAGGAGAAAGAAAAATAAAATTCTGTTCATAGTAAAGTCTCTAAAAAAATTTATTTTAGACAAAGCTTGCCTTAATGAGAAATAAGCATCGCTGTTGAAACTATAAATTAGTATCAGAAGATAAATCCTCAGAATTTCAATTCATTGTCTTTACTGAATTCCATGATAGGATTAATAAAACACAGCAAGAGTCTAATTGGTGCCTCACATGGTGTAAACATCTGTTGCACAAGCATTTATATACTTTTTTTGCTTTTCAAATGTCTAAATCTTAACCTCTGAAATTTCTTATAAAAACATGTATCTTCATTTACTCAAGTGGTTGTAACACAAGAACAGTTAACATTACCTTAATGGCTCCAGTCCTGTTTTAGTTTTCCTTCTACTTGAGGCTCCTTGGCACAGCTGAGAAAATTATAGCAAGAATCATTAGCCAAACAGGAACAACAGGTGCATATGTGGTCAGCCTGCCAGACTCCTAGATTATTAATATCTTCCGTATCTACCCATTTCCATTGCACAGCTTTTCTCTTGATATTGGACACTGTGCTCATTCTCCATTGCTTATTTTAATGAATACTTAACCATATGAAATATTTGTTCATTTCAAGGGAATTCCCCCTGGTTTCAAAAAAGAATGCAGAAACCATTTCAGAGCTTAATTAGGGAGATTTGGAACCTCAACGCTTGTTCAAACCATTTTATCATAGGTAAAGGCTTTCTAACTTCCCCTTCTGTCTATACAATCATTTGCAATCCAGTAGAAAAGTTCCATTCCCTCTCTGGTGAGCTTAACCAAGCAGGACGTGCAGTTGGGTGAGGTCACACTGGAAAATGTTTTCTTTTTAAAAAGGGTTTTCTAATACCTTTAAAAATCCAAATTAAGTTTTAATGAGCATTGCAGAGGACTTAGATCCCCAAAGGGCAAATCAATTTTGTGTTTTGCGTTGGTGTTCCTTCAGTACCTGAAATACGACCTCAACAGACTTCTCAGTGGCTACCTTGAGTCCCATATTGAGAAAGAATGTATGTATAGGCAAAGGAGTTCTATTACCCAAAAGTTCCCAAAATTTTCAGACATATTATTTTTTTTCAAGCAATGGGGGTGGGGGGGGGGATGAAGGGGGTGGAAGGAAGTAGCTTCTATTTCAGCGGTAAAAGAGGTGTGAGGCTTAAGAGCGCTCTGGGAAGGGCTGGCAAAGTGGGATACGATATGCTTCATGATTTTGTCTTTACCTTGGCTCTAGATCAGCTACTGGTGCACAGTGTCACAGACACACTGTTGTTTAAGATGATGACTGGTAAATGAAAACAAGGAAGAAAAAATTGCTGGCTAGGAGCAGCAGGTGATGTGAAGAATTCAAGTACACTTTCAAGTCTATTGCTTGGATGCTGTTTGGGCGTTTCTTCATAGACTGTAGCGATTAGACATGTACAATTCAACGCTTTATAGGCTACACATTTGCTGCATCTTCGTATAGTTTCTCAGATAAACAGGCACTGTAAGTCCTTCTAAGAGAGTCCCACGCTCCATAGGGTGCTTCTCTGTCCTTTTTTACTATGTTTTGTTCTCTCTCTGCAGTAAGGAAATTATATACTAAAAATTAACTGAACGTATCATTTCCTCTCTCCAGGAAGCCATGCTGTGGGTCTGCTGACCTGTGCAGGATACTGGCAGCTTAAACTTCTGAAGGAAAAGTCTGGCACTGGGTGGTTGCATGTTCTTCATCCATGTATCGGAAATAGTTCACCTTTGATCAATGCTAAGTACCATACTGCACGGAACTCTTGTTCTAGATTATAGTTTATTACTCTGTGAACATGAGAATCTTTTCAGATTGTTCTTCAGTGACCATCTTCTTAATGAAACCTAGAAAGTCTTCTTGTTTAATTTGCAGTGATAAAATACATCCCCCTCTTTATTCTCCAGTACTGTAAGTTTCTTTTCTTACATTGTCTCTTCTCACACACTGAACAGTTACTTATTTGTGATACCATAGATTGAATGTACCAATTCTTTACATGCTAGATCTGTGCTTTTAATTTTGAGCTACATTCCCACTCCAATTCTTGTTAGTTCTAACTTTCCTTTGCTATAATGCATACTGAGCCAGGTCAAGCATGATCATTTTGTTCTTGTATAGCTCTCAAGTCCTGAGAAAAGAATTTGCCAGAGAAGAGGCTGAGCAAATGTTTCATTGTGTGAATGTCCTAAAGTATGTGTATAACTCAATATAAAGTAACTTCATGTAACATTGCTTTCATTTTTCTTAGCTGCATTTCACATTTGACTTAATATTTACAGCACCCATATGAGCAGGTATTATTCCTACTTTACTAATGAGAAAACAGAATTTGTTTAAGGTTATGTAGCTTGTAATTGGTCAAGGTGGAAATGCAGTACCCCTTTACCTTACTGCTATCTGTATCTTATTACTAACCATCTCTCTCTCTCTCACTCCTATCTGTCATATATAATTTACCCCTCTCTTTAACTCCTATTTGTATTCTATCTTTCTATATCTCTTATCTGTAGGTTATTAATAATTCTTCCCTCTGTTTCTTATCTGTACACTATTCATAATTTCATCATCAGCTGGTTTATTATTGGTAAGCCTGAGGTAAGGCTTTGAAAAATATGCAGCTATGTGCAGACAGTTAACTCTTCTTATTCAAATGTTTACTATTGGTTAGCAACTTTTATTTTCTTCTGTTCTAAAGGCTATTGAGTACTTTATTTTATCTAAAGTAGATAAGTATCCATACTTTGGATAGCTTGTTATTTTTTTTTCTTGCCAAAATGGACTTAATCACTGACCAAAGTCTGATGCTAAATTTAAATCTCCTGGCTTCTCAGCATTTATTGGATTTTGACCTTTATATAATTCTTAGACTTTGGTACAATGTGACTCTAAGAATGGCTGGCATTTCACTTTCATACCTAGTTATTTTATAAACATTTTGTAGCTGTTATATAAGAAATGACTTGCCAGAATAATGAACACATACAATAAAGCTATAGGCAATTCAGTGTAATTTCCCTGGGTGAATTATTTTACATTTCTTTAGAAGAAGGAATGTAATTCCTTTTATACTTCTTGATTACCCAGTTTTGGAGTACAATGATGAGTATATGCTATTTAAATTTTCTTCAATGGCAAAGAAAAGATTCAAATATTAAAGGTCATTTAACATGAGTCCTTCAATGCATTTATTATATTTAATGGGATAGGCAGATTATGCTTAAGTAAAATAATTTGAAAATCTACCTGGTTTACAACAAAGCATATTTCTTCCTTGTGACATATGGCCATCACTGGCAGCCTTCTATTCTTTTCTGAATATTCACTTTCAGGCTCATGCTCGTAAATCAGTCTCCATAAGAACCACTGGTGACTGCAATGTAAAAGAGGCCGGACAACTCCCATGTTCTTTTTTTTCTAGTGCTGTGGATTAACCATAACATTTTATTCATGTTAGGTAAGAAACGTGCCATAGTGTTGTGTCTTTAGACATAGTTCTTAACACTTGTGCTCACAGCTGACCCTTACCAGAGAAGCAAAGTGAACAACTTTAAATGTTAATAATATTTACTTAGATTATCTTTTAAAATCTAGTGTATAGAGCTGCTAGAAAATCATTTCTGTTGGGTAAGATAGCTTTGTGGTACAGCAGGTGTTAACATGTATGGAATGCTAGTCCCATCCTCAGTATCACAATAAATAAAAAATATAGTTCTATCTCAGTACAAATGATATTTTTGCATTTGTTGTGGGTTGTAATAAACACAGGTGAAGAGAATTCTTTGCGATATATATTCTTATTTGATTGAAAAGATCACCAGTGAGTTCTGTTCTCAAATTAAATATAAAGAACAAATTTACCTACAGCTTTCCTCCTGTCATTTCCTTCTTCAGTTATGTATGCGCTGATACTCACATGCTTGACCATTTCCCGGAGGAGTTTCAGAATCAGTATACTAGTTTTATTGAATGAGTCTGGAAACATTTCTTCCCTTTAATCTTTAGGTATTAATTTTAATAATAAAGTAAGTAAACATATTAAAATATCCTTTAAACAAATGGTCTGTGAGAAATTATCAGTGATGCATATACTTTCCATTTTGCTCTTCAAAACTATGAAATATAGCATGTACTTTTTTTCTATGAAAGCACCAAGTTAGCTGACATGCTTCCAAAATTGGAATGATGAAGTACACAGATAATAAAAATAAGAACATAATTATTGAAGGGGATAAAAGACAGAGTAACCACAGGTGTTTGAAGCAAGTCTGCTATTGGGAGATATTCACTGCCTTGTTGGAAGTTAATAGCTAACTCTATTTTTTTAAAGTAAGTTTTTTATTTATTCTTTGATGGCCTCTTTGTTTCATCAATTGTTAACATAGATCAACATACACAGACACACACAGACTCATTCAGACACACACACACACACACACACACACACACAATCTTAAGAAGTTTCCATAGCACTCAGATTCCATATGTGATTTTTAAGTCTTTAATGTTAGTTACCTCTTTTTTATTTCTCTCCCATGCCCTCCTATTATCACCTTTAAAGCTTTCTGTTCTCTTGTTCCTCTACCCCCACCCCATCTATGATCTGTGTTCTGTCACCCTTCTTTTGGAATTCCCCTATGGCCCCTAACTAGTGTACTGTCTTCTAAGAGTATTACAGTTTAAATACATATCTGAGGATTTAAATATAGCATCCACATATTCAAAACATAGTGCAACCATTGTCTTTCTGGACTTGGGTTACCTCATTCAGAATGATCTTTTCCTGTCCCAAGAATTCTCCTAAATATTTCATTTTTACTTGTTGATTGGCATCTATCCTTTTACCATTTTTGATTATTGTGAATATAGCAGCAATGGACATGGATGAGCAAAACTCCTTGTAATAGAAAAGATGTTTTTTTATGGCTATGCCTGTAAGCTACATCATATAGTAAATCTATTACCAGATAGTTCTTTTAATTTTTGAAACACAATTTCTGTCTGTAATGGTCCTGGCTGTTCTGTAACTCAGTTTGTAGACTAGGCTGGCCTCAAACTCACAGAGATCTGCCTGCCTAGGCCTTCCAAGGGCTGGCATTAAGGCGTGTGCCACCACCATCTGGGTTCTAGATTTTTTAAGTTGTCTCTACAAGAATTACATAGTGACTACACCAGTTTGTCCTCCTACCAGGCGATAAAAAGTGTTCTCTTTTCCTGATACCCATGCCTGTGAAAGCCATTTGTTTTATTGACTTTAGCCATTGTCACTAAGACAAAATTACAGTTATTTTATTTGTATTTTCCTAATGGCTATGGATATCAAAGAATTAGAATGTTTCTCAGAATTTCTATTTCTTCTTTTGAGAAGTTCATTTACTTCCATGTCCCAATATTTGATTGAGTTTTTTTACATCTTGTTTTCTATTTGTTTGTGTGTTTTGTAGCTGTTTTTAGTTATTTGGATATTCCAGATGCCATTTCTCAGCCAACTATATAGTCAGTGAAGATCTTTGCACATTTTGTTGGCTGAATCTTTGCAATAATGACGGTGTTCTTTGCTATATAGAAGACTTTCAGTTTCATGAGGTGTCATCAGTGAGCTGTTGGTTTTAATGTCTTTTCTATTGTAGACTTGTTCAGAAAATTCTTTCTTGTGCCTTAAGTTCAATCACATTCTACATTTTCTCTTCTAACAGAGTCAATGTACCCAGTCATATATTGACATCCTTTATCAATTAGGAGTTGAATTTTGTGCAGGGGGAGAGAGAAGGATCTATTTTCATTTTTCTACATGTAACAATCCAGTTTGACAAGCATCGTTTGATGTAGATGCTTCGTTTACTGCAATGTGCATCTTTTGGCCTCTTTGTCAACAATTAGGTGACTGCTGGAGTGTGAGGATTTATCTGAGTCCTCCACTCTACTCCATTGACCGCTGTGTCTGTGTTTATGTCAGTATCATGCTGTTTTTTTTTAAAAATAATCACTATAACTCTATAGTAAACTTGAAATCAGGTATGGTAATTTCCCCAACAGTGTTTTTATCATTCAGAATTATTTCGAATATCCTAATTTTTTCTGTTTATGAGTTTTGATATAATTTTTCAATTTCTATGAAGAATAACATAAGTTTCATAGGATTGTGCTGAATATGTAGATTTTAAAAGAATGTCCATTTTCAAATTATTAGCCATGCTAGTACACGAACATGGGAGGTTTTCCCATCTTCTGGTATTATCTTTCTTTCTTGAGATAAATATTATCCAAGCATTTTTGTCCATTTACAAAGTTATTACACTGGAACCCATTATTTTGTACTGTTAATATATACTGATAAAAGAGAAGATAAGAAAAATCAATGTTTTAGCTATGTGTTCTTGGAAGTAACTATGTTGATATGAAATAGTCCCTTTTTTTAATGATTCAGTCTTCTCCAAAGTCAGCAATCTAGACCATCTGCACTTTCTTTACTTTACCTTACCCATGTTTATATACATATCATTATACTTTGCTATACTAATCGATGTCAAGCTTCTGTAGAACTACATAGTGCTTTCATTTCAAGAGAATGATAATTCACAGCAGGAAAGATTGGCACTACTACTTTGAATATAACCCTTCAAGAAAATAAGGCAAGCCAAGACCAGGGGACTTGATTCTGATGAGATGTTGTATATTAAATCCATGGTCTTATGTATTCAGATTAGGAGTGTAGCCATATGTAGATGTGGCTCTTCAACATGTACCGAGAAAATAAGCCTTCCTTTTACAGGATAACTTGAGGAAAACAATGAGAATTTGAGAAGAAAGAAATCCTCTGGCTAATATTGCATCTCTGGGCAAGATTTTTAACAGTTCTGATCTTCCATTTCCAGTCCTTGGAAGTGTGGAAATATTACAAATAAGTGTTTTTCCCCTAGCTTCAATTTTATTGCTTCATTAAACTCCATCTGTAAGTCATAGACTCGGAGACTTCTTAGTGTTAAACTGGAAAGCAGTAGATAGTAGCTACGAATTATTAAGGGAAATACGATGAGAACAGAAAGAGCCATGTAAAACACTACTGTCCATTTAGATGATTGCTGTATATAAGCATAGGCCAACAACCCTGGAGTGTCAATGACTCACATGACAAGATTTTCTTTGTTTTCATAGGGGTTAGTTTTTCATTAGGATCTCCAGTTGAAATTTGTGTATGAAAAGAAGACAACCCTCATTCATTCATTTGAAAAAAAATGTCTTTTTGTCTATGTGGCTTACTTTATAGCAGCAAATTGCAAGCTTATTCAAGGACCATGTTAGGACAAAGAGAAGCCAATTTCTCTCAGAGACAAACAGATTTGGATAATTTGTTTATAATAAACTGTGTGAGCTCTTCTTTTAGAGTGAATTTCTTTCTAGGGTGCATGAGCTTACATAGTAAAATATCCACTGAAAGTTCTCTTTCTGTGACACTGTCCTATCATAGCTTTGTGCCTGCCATCACTTTTGTTTTCTCCACTTTTGTCTTTACAAAGGCATCAGAAGATATTTGCATCATGGAAACATAGTAGTATTAAGAATTCACTTAGGACTAAATTTTACAGGAGATAGATTATTTTCTTTGGGTGACAATTTTGTTGTTCAAAACATTCCATCTTCCACATACTTATGTTAATTTGGTTATTGTCCCCAATGTTCACCTAGAATACTAGGTAAGTTAATGAATTGCTATATATATATATTCTACTGGAATTGAATGAAATGAAATTTATTCCATGCATGAGCAGTCTTTATATTACGGTTATGTTGAAACTGTGCATACTGGGTTTCATGGTCTAAGTTGATAAAGACTGGTCATGTCCCCTTCCTGAACAGGATACCAGATCTTATTACAGATGGTTGTGAGCCATGATGTGGTTGTTTGGAATTGAACAGGACCTTTAGCACAGCAGGCAGTGTCTTAACTGCTGAAGCATCACTCCAGGCCATCTAATCTGCTCTAAGTTATTTTCTGTCCTTATCATGCATTTTCAATATATTTTAACAGCAGCACTTGCTCTCCCTGAAATGCGGGTTTTAACTTCACATCTTTTGTTTTGTGTTAAGATGCACACAAGACACTAACAACTAGAAATGGACCATTGTTAGGAGTTACATTAAAGAGAGGTGTTACTGAATAAAAGTAAAGTGACAGCAGAGACAAAGACAATGAGAATAAAACCTTACAAGAATGTAGTGGTGTGATGATGATGGAGGAATCATCAGAAGATTTAATAAAAATAAAATTTGTATGACAAAGCTATATGGAAACCTATGACCTTAGAATTAAAGTACAAATATGAGAGAATAATAAAACACATGAGATATGACAGAAAGGAGTGGCACTGAGGTCTAATGGTTTAAGTGAGGGTGAGATAAAGAAGGTAGGAGCTAGGTTAACACAAACTAAGTTAATTTGTGCTAAGTTAAAATATAATCGATGTTCATGAGGGAGATTGGTCTGTAATTATCCTTCTTGGTTGAGTCTTTGTGTGGTTTTGGTATCAGGGTAACTGTAGTCTCATAAAAAGAGTTTGGCAGTATTCCTCCTGGTTCTATTATGTGGACCACTTTGAGGAATATAGGTATTAACTTTTCTTTGAAGTTCTGGTAGAAGTCTCCACTGAAACCATCCGACCCTGAACTTTCTATTTTCGTTGGGAGGCTTTTGATGACTGCTTCTTTTTCCTGGCAGTTTATAAGTCTCCTTAAATTGCTCACCTAGTCTTGATTTAATTTTGGTATGTAATACCTATCCAGAAACTTGTCCATTTCTTTTACATTTTTTAATTTTACAGAGTACAGGTTTTTGTAGTATGACTTAGTGGATTTCCTCAGTGTCTGTTGTTATGTCTCCCTTTTCATTTCTGATTTTGTTAATTTGGATGTTCTCTGCGTTTCTATTAGTTTAGATAAGGGTTTGTCTCTCTTGTTGATTTTCCCAAAGAAACAGTGTTCCATAGGTTTGTGTACATTGTGGCTTCATTTTCATTGAATTCTGGAAAGCCTTTGATATCTTCATTTATTTCTTTTTTGACCCAGGGGTGGTTCAATTGAGCACTATTTCCATGACATTGTAGGCTTTCTGCAATTAGTGTTGTTTCTAAATTCTAACTTTAAGTCATGGTGATCCGATAAGATACAGGGGGCATAATTCCATTTTTGTGTATAGTTGAGGTTTGCCTTGATACTGAGTATGTTGTCATTTTTAGAGAAGGTTCCATGAAGTGCTGTGAAGAAGGTATATTATTTGTGTTTGGGTGAAATGTTCTGTGAATGTCTGTTAAGTCCATTTGGGTCATGACATCTTTTAGTTCTCTTTTTTCTCCATTAAGTTTCTGTCTGGTTGACCTGTCCATTGGGGGAAATAGGGTGTTAAAGACTCCTACTATTAATGTGTGGGGTTTGATATGGGATTTAAGTTTTAGTAATGTTTCTCTTACATATGTTGATACACCCGTATTTGAGGCATGGATGTTCGGGATTGAGACTTCATCTTGATAGACTGTTCTTGTAATGAGTATAAAGTATGAAAAATACTTAATAAAATACTTGGAAATCAAATCCAACAACACATCAAAAAATCATCCACCATAATCAATTTGTCTTCATCTCAGAGATGCAGGGATGGTTCAACATATGAAAGTCTATCAATATAATTCACCATATAAATAAACTGAAAGAAAACAACCATGTTATCATCTCATTTGATGCTAAAAAAGCATTTGACAAAATCCAATACCTGTTCATGATAATGGTCTTTGAGAGATCAGGAATACAAGAAACATTCCTAAACATAATAAAAGCAATATACAGCAAGATGACAGCCAACATCAAATTAAAAGGAGAAAAACTCAAAGTGTTCCCACTAAAATCAGGAATAAAATAAAGCTTTCCACTCTCTCTATATCTATTCAACATAGTTCTTGAAGTTGTGGCTAGAGTAGCAAGACAAAAGGAGATCAGGGGATATGCATTGGAAAGGAAGAAGTCAAACTTTTGCTGTTTACAGATGATATAATAGTATAAATAAGCGACTCCCAAAATTCTACCAAGGAACTCCTACAGCTGATAAATATCTTCAGGAATGTGGAAGAATACAAGATCAACTCAAAAATATCAGTTACCCTTTTATATACAATTGATAAAGAAACTGAGAAAGAAATCATAGAAACACCACCGTGCACAACAGTCACAAATAACATAAACTATTTTGGGATAAGACTAACCAAAGTCATTGTATCTCAAGGCTTCATTAGTTTTCCTTCCTTCTTCTCTTTAAACTCTCGTGCATTATCTATGTACATAATTTACACGACTATTGATATGTAAATTACTCCCAAATTCATATTTCTGACTCTGAATTTTCATTGGTGAAACACTTCTTTAAAAAGTATCATTTGATTTCCATGCCATGGTCTCTACACAGCTTTCTAAGCTCTATAGAACCAGAAATAGATCTAAACATCTTCTTTCCACTTATGATGCAAATCTAAAGCTGGTTCTCGATTGCTTCCTGTTTAATAAACATCACCACCATCAATTCAGTCATAAGAGGCAGTCTTGAAGTTGTCTTTCTACATCCCCTTACTTTACCAGCTCTTCCACCATCTCTAATACTCTAATCTACTAACAAGCCACTATTTGGTCTTTGATTCCATTGCTTTCATGTGGCTACTACCATAAGCTCTTTCTTTCCATTCACTAAACCATGTCTAGAATAGCATAAAAGTTTCTAACTGTTTTATTTCTGCTAAAATTTTGTGGTTGTTTTGTTTTGTTTGTTGAGACAGAATTTCTCTGTGCAACATTCTTGGCTGTTCTGGAATTCACTATGTAGACCAGACTGACCTCAAGGTCAGAGACCTTCCTGCCTTTGCCTCCCAAGTCCTGGGATTAAGGGTGTATACCACTATGTCCTGGATGTCTTCTTAAAGGGCTCTTGTCTTTATGTTAAATCACAATATTAAAATGTGTTATAGCTAGTATGACAGTAGTTCTCAAGTTTTTTAGTACATTTTGCATTATCTGTTTGTTGTGCTTGAATTTCCTCCAAGATAGGAGGCCTCTATTTTGTAGAGAAGTTTTTTGTTTTTTTGTTTTTTGTTTGTTTGTTTGTTTTGACACAGGATGATCCACAGGCAGGTAAACATTCTACCCTGGAGGTAAGTTCTTCACACTGAGAAAGTAAACAACCCCTTCAGGAAGTTCCTGAAACAGAGCAGATTCACTAGGTCCCTCCCTCTTCAAACATTCATGAGCTATAGAGACTACTTAGAGATAGCTTCAGACAAGAAGATCTAACTAGAAGAAAAATAGATCAGAGCATCTACGGAGAAGAAGCAAAAGTCACCTTAACTACCTGGAAGAGGTTCAGACCAACAGTTGCCTCTTGAGTAGTATGCTCCTTGTTTCCAGTTGTCACCAGTGCTGGGATGGGGTTTTGGTGATTCAGCTGTCTTACGCACAGTTCTTCTCTTACTAAAGAAGTTCCCCACCCATATTCCTGTAAGTGACTCCAACAAAATGATTGGTTCACAAATGTTGACTGGGTGGTGTCTGTATTCTGGAATGTCATTGATTCCATATCTTGTGTGAGTAGTGTTTTTTTCTTAATCTCTTCTGGAAGAGTGTAATAAATTATTTTTAGTAGTAAAAATACACTTCATTTCCAATTATCATGGTCACTGAACCTGTGGAGACCCTATATCATCTCATCTCTGATTCCATAACCTTCATAGTTTTCCCTTTTCCACACTCATTTGTTAATGTTTTCCAAACACTTTGTGGTCTCTGAACATTTTTATCCACCGATTCAGCCCCAAAGCGCCACAACACAACCCTGGAGTCTTGTTTCATTGTGGGTGACTTTTGATGGGTTTATATACTACATTTTGGTAGTTTAGATTTCCTGGGGTCAGTGACTGTGTCTTTTAAATTCAGTGATATATCACTTTTCTTTCTGTGTTTTCATAATAATTATCATTTAGTAAGACATAGTGTTTATCTTTTTATTATTTTAATTTTTATAAGTTCTGTATGTGTAGACAATATATCTTGATCATATCAATTCCCCACTTCCTCCCCAATCAATGTCCCATTTAAAAAGAAATAAACTATCAATATTTAAGATTTTATTAAAAACTGATACTTATTTTGACATTATTTTGAAGATAAAATAATAGGAATACATTTAGAATGTTAATATCATCTGATTTAGTTTATTGGACAAGGTTTGCCTCTTTACAGAAATAGATCATAGTACAGAAGTTAATTAGGAGCATGGAAAATATTACTGAAGAATAGGGAAATAGCAGAAATGAAAATATGTGTGTGGTGGTGGTGGTGGCATAGGAAGTGGAAGACAAGTGACACCAAGAGAGGGCAATCATATTTCCATTGTAGTTCTTTAAAACTAAAATGAGGTTTAAACACCTATGTGTTTTTACTCTTAAAATACTTATTAGCAAGCTTCTGGCTTTGCTTTTCAGTTTTCCCCCTTGGTGAGAGAGTTCATTGTTGATTCACCAGTCTCACCAGCATATGATGGAATTATTAAAGTTCTCTGATGGAAAAGCAAGAGAGAAAATGAGGCTGTATGCCATAGAGAAGATAGTTAGACAAGTCATTCGTAGCTTTATTTAATGAGGACAGGATGAGCATAACCTTGGATCCCAAGTCATCAGGACTTCAAGATGTTCAGTGATGACTTAATACCTCACATCATATGTACCTGATAATGACCTCTTGTGTAATTGTTTTGAAGGAAGCAATTTTAAAAGGAGCACATGGGAATGTTGATCAATTTGATAAATGTTCTCACATTTACTTGCCTGGGAATCCACATGTACAAATTCTGATTCTCTAGACAGTGATGTTGTCTAGCTCACATCATGAAAAACCAAATGATCTCTGATCTGCTTGGAGAACTGGAAACACTTCACATTAATTTTCTATTCATGAAGAAGAAAGTGTCTCTAATAATTATATGATTCAAGGCTCTATGTAAGCCCCTGCTTTCATTTTACAGAACAATGATGTAATAAACACATGGCCAAACATCTGAAAATACAGTGAAACTGCTGATATGCAACTGATGTAGTGCTGACATATGATGTGTAATCTATTCCCAAGAAAGTTTCCAAACAAAAAGAAGTGCAGTTTTATACTGTGTGTTTCTGTGGTAGTTCTTGGCTTGTAGTTTATAAACCTTTTCCCAGTGACTGATAGGGAAGTCAGTCAGTCATCTGTTTGATGACTAATAGTGGTGTAATTTTGAAAAAGAAATGAAATTCATAAATTATCAAAAGTTTTTGCTCATTGTTTTCAGTTTTATCTTGAATGACTGTATCTCTGTAAGCTCGTATTTTTATGTTAGTATCTGTTACCTCAACACCTAAAGAAGAAAAGCACTTGTCTCTTCAGTCACCCTATGACTCAGTGGATTACAACGATAGCTAACTTCAAATCCACTAAAAAAAATCTAACCACATGAATCATTTTATTATGATTATATAGTTTTAAATAATATAAATTTATAAAAACCATATTATGTGATTATATAAAATTAAAACTTTAATGTTTAACTAGTGATGATCTCTTCAGAAAGTCATTAACTTGGAATTTAAATTCAGAGATTTTAAATGCTTTTTACTTTTGTAAGTGATATTTTAAAGCTACATTTAAAATTAAGTATTATAGACAAATACAATGATACATACATTAAATTCTGCACTTTGATAATTTTGAAGCTTTTGTTCACTTAGAATTTAAATTTGGTCATATAGAGATCTATGGCTATAGTTTCAACTCCTGGGATATAAAATTTCTTGTATTGAGAAGTTCAGAGTCAGTCTGGACAACAATGTGAAACTTTTCTTAAGTGGGAGAAGGGTAGTCAGAAGTAAGAATATAGGAGAATGTTAAAGGAGAAAACAAAGAAAGACAGTGAAAAAAGAAAAGATGAAGAGAAGAAGTGGGATAGTAAAGAAATAATGAAAGAAAGAAAATAAATAAATAAAAAATAATTTATTAGGAAAAGGATTAATTTTAAAAATTAGCTGTATTATGCTATCTAGTAATACATGTTTGAATTATAAATGTTTATTAAACATTAGCAAAGTCAGAATGGAAGCTCTGTATTTGACAACCATTTGATATTCATTAAATAACATTTCAGTGTGTCTCTATGTTCAATATGATATAACAAATTATCATTATGTCTAAGTGTATGGACATTGTAATAAAGCATTGTAGTTTATTTGAATTTTTACCTACAGACAGCATAATTTCATGGACAAATTATTAATGCCTTGCTGATTCATAAAAGTACCAGAAGACATGATCAGAATGGAAAAACTTACTAAAAAGGGAATGAAACAGTTGGTAACCAAATTTAACTGGTTCACTCAGAAAATGCAAATATTGGCATGATCTGAACCCATCAGTCACATACTTTAGACTTTGCTCTCTTGTGTGTGCATTTTTGTGCTTTTGTTGGGAAAAGAAGGACATCACTATCAGAGGTGTCTGGGACAATGGATGCTGATCATGTCATAAGTGATAGGAAGTTTAATATGTCACAAGGAAGCATTACCCCATAGTGTAGTGCTCAGTCAACAAATATTTATTGAACACTTTCATACGTACTGTTCCAAATTCTAAGGATTGAGATCAAAAGCAGAGTACCACACTCAGCTCTTTTCTGGATAATGGCCAGATAAGTTAGTTTACTAAGGAAAAAAACACATAAATAAACAAACAAAATTTAAAGCAAGTCTGTCTGTGAAGGAAATGCTGGCAAGGCATATGACCAAGGGGGAAATTACTCTTGCTCTCTTAAAGTTACTGAGCTGTAGTTTAGAGATCCTACATATTAAGCCCTGAACTCATGGAGAGTGAGTTAATGAAGTGGGTGAAGACTCGGACAGAATGAACAGTGTGAAGGAAAGGGTTTCTTACTACAAAAAGGAGCCTGAACAGGAGAATAGTATTCTGTATTTTATTTTTAGAGTTAGGTGAAATGAGTAATGATGTTTGTGAAGACAACATCCCCGAGATTATATCCATGCTGGGATATGAACTTTATATTCTCTCGTGTTGTCTTTCATTGTTTAACAGAAAATAGTCAATGAATATTCTTTTACCTTTCTTTATAATTTATTTTTTTCTATTAAGTTCAACATATCACAATTTTCTTTAGGATTTACATTTAAGCATAAACTCCCTAGGACATCTTTTCATCTTTTGCTACTTTAATTTACTTTCTGTCTGAATTCTAAAAATCTATCAGGGTTATTGAATTTTCAGATGATTTTTCCCTTTTATTTTGTAAAGATTTATACTTACTTTGTTTATAGAGATGAACAGTTTATGCATTTCTACATTAGAAAAG
This sequence comes from Chionomys nivalis, assembly GCF_950005125.1. Taxonomy (NCBI): domain Eukaryota; kingdom Metazoa; phylum Chordata; class Mammalia; order Rodentia; family Cricetidae; genus Chionomys; species Chionomys nivalis. The sequence goes on along the minus strand of NC_080087.1, from coordinate 98,313,885 downwards.
ATCAAAGATAGAATTTCATTGAAATGTTATTTTTGTTTCCCCAACCACTCTTATTACAATTCTACCTTGATATTTTATTGATGAAAATATTTGCCCATATTAAAACTTAGAAGCTAAAGGGAAGTGCAGAAGTCTGCTGGCTCTCCCAACATGTAACTCAGATTCAATCACATAATTATGTTAAATACCTGATTTTTTTGTGTCATTCAACATAGTGAAAATAATGTTTTCTAAAATCAAATAAAATGCTGTCTGAGTTTGTGCTTTTTGCTTTAAACTTTTTACTTATCGTTGTGAGTCAGAATCCAAATGTAACATTTTATTCCCTCTACCATTTTAATTCCATTTCTTTCTCCATGTGTTAGAGATTTGTTTTTTTTTTTTTTAATTCTTTCAAATGTCTAAAAATCCAGTTTTCTTTTTGGATATTGTAGTATAAAGGGCAGAAACAGTTTTTACATTTAGATTAATTAAATCACTGAAAATTGTGTAGCTTAACGGATTTTAGACTGTGCAAACTCAATCATTTAGGTTTCATTCAGCTCTCGTATAGTTGTGGTAAATTAAGGACTTTGTGTTTATGACAAATAGTACATATACTGTCATAGTTACTACTCATAGACGTATCTGTGTTGAATGTTTGTATGACTTTACTAATCGGTTAGCTTTAGCCATGCCAAACTGGAAGATAGTTGTGTTGTGGAAAACAGTGAGGATTTTAAAATGCATTGGGTTTAATTGTGAAACATGTGTGTAACAATGACAATTAAAGAAGTCGAGAATTTGACAAGGACTGGTGGGCAAGGGAGAAGCTGGAAGGGAGAGCGGATGAGTTCAATATGATGTAAACACATAACATATATAAAATTCTCAAATCAAAATAAATGTAAAAATCAGAGGGCATCATAAATATGAATAAACAGAGGGAGGTACATAATGTTCACCCGATCCACTGGCATTATTCCTTCACATAAAATTTATTAAAATCTGTTAGTGTGATTTGTATTTTCCCCATAGATCTGTACATTTTAACCTGGATCCTTGGCTGGTTACAACCCCACTATGTGTGCTTTTGTGAAAGAGTCTTCTATATGTTTCTTTTTTTCTTTCCTCATGACAGCATACAAGAAAATCATTTAATCTGAAACCTCAAAAGCCACCTAATCAAATCTTTCTAGAAAATGAAGCTTTTGCCCTCACCACAGTTCATTTTCCTCAGTGTTGGAAATGCATAGTTTGAATTTTCTTAGTTAAGGAGCTGAAAGGCTGAACTTACAAAATGTTCATGATGACATTTACACAACCTGAATGACACGACTCTAGAATGCGGGCTCCTTGTCTACTGGCTAAGTCCCACCTGCAAGCCATTACAGACAATAATACGGTTCTAAGGGCCTGACCACATTATTTATAGAGCTTGACTGGACTGTCAGAAAATAATAGGAGCATTTTATACTGCTGCTGTGCCTTGCATCTAAATGTTCCCTACTAACATGAGTAAATTCTTATATCACTCCTGGTGCAGGATTGGATAAATATTATGACATCAAGTTTCACAGATGGGGAAGTGGAAAATGAAGCACAGATGTTAAATAATTTTCTTCAATCCCAAGTCACTATATAGCACTTTTCCACAAACTATATAAATAATACCAAGGATTATAAGTGATGCACAGGAAAGTAGAAATGGGCGAGGTAAAGAGAGTGTGCATACGTGCACTGAATATGGAACAGCCACAGTGGGAGTTGTTAAACTTAGAAAGTTACTGAGAGAAGAAAGAAGAATTAAGTCATGATGGTTTACCTGCAGCATCTATCCTCGAAAGTTCCAAAATGACTTGAAATTTGAGAATTAAATTGTCTGTCCACCTCTTAGCTATTTCTTTTAGAAAAAAAGATTGAGAACAGACTACGAAGAAAATTGCGTAGATTTCAAATGAGGGATTATGTCTCAGAAGGACTCATTATAGGCTTTGGTAATGAGGTTTTAGAATGAAAAGGAAAAAAAATTGGTTAGAAATCTGAGTTTATTATAGCACCAATACTAGAATTTTCCTTTTCAGTAATATTTTTTACTCTTTAATAATTATTGACATCTGTTCATGGCTAGTTAATTTTTTACTCCTCACACAATGTTCATTCATAGGTACACACATATATTAGGCATATTTCACATGTATGTATCTTGTGCATGGCATATATATATATTATATGGCAAATTGCCATGTAATTATGTTATACACACATGCATGCTGATGAGTGCTACAGTTATTTTAACAATTTTATCTAGGCCTTGATTAAAAGAAATTTCTTTCATCTACTATTAATAATTTGGTTGCCATGTAAACTAATTTTAAATCAAGGTTTATTATACTTTTTATTTATATACCTGTGTATATAAATATACAAATATATATAAATATATTAAAAAAAGACCTAATAAAAATTAGGTCTTGACATTGCCATCTTCATATACTGTAAATTTGGTGAGAACAAGAACCATTATAAAGTCTTCACTTTTGTTTAGATTTTTCTGTTCAGGGTCTGGCATGTAATAGATGTCCAAAAAATATTTTAAGGACTGTTGAATGATTCTGTACTTTAGTATATAACACATTAAAGTGAAATAATGCAGAAAATGTTGACATGGCCTTACACAAGAGTGAGATTCAAATTTATCCAAAGTTCCAAATTTTTTGTTGGCTTTTAATCATCAGATATGTGTGCTCAATTTGGAATAACAATAGAGGTCAGCAATTTAGTAAGGGACCATAGGGGAAGGGGCAATTATAGGAGGCATGATAAAGTACATTTGTATGAAGAGTTAAAGGGAAATAAAGGAACATCAAGGGTTAAATGGGGGTGAGAAATGTGGTCCAGGGTACAGGGAGAAATATGGGAAATTATAACCACATTAAAGGCCTTTTGAAAAATCTATAAAGAAACCTACTACTATAGAAGTTTCTAGAAATATATACATACATACATACATATATATATATATATATATTAAAAAGGTCTAATAGAGTCATTCTACTGTGGAGACATAATACTCCAATTAGATATCTCATGCTAATAAGTATAAACCCTAGAACAAGGGATAGGTTATCTCTTTTTTAATTGTTGGTGGATGAGGATGCACAGACTCCCAAGTATGACAGGATATTGCCAATACTCTTAGTTCCCCTCCAGAATTTGGTAGTTAAGATACTTTGATGGTATATACCACATACTTGAGCCACAATTAGTGAAAATAATAATTTAATACTCACTAGAAAGCTTCTTTTCTTTTTAGCTCTCACTAAAAGAATTCTATGCATTCTATAGGATAAGAATAGTAACCATTTATCTAAATCAGTTGTGAAATGAAAATTACAGCAATTATTCTCCTGTCAAGATATGCCTGTTGCTATAACAGTGGCATAAATGTTATTGAGGTAACCAACCACTTTCTAATTCTATCTAATGCTCATTCCATGATGGAGCCCATACCTGACCTTGTTAAAGGGACTAAAATTCTGTGGCTAGATAAATTATAGGTCCTAGGGAGAACCAAATGCTAATAGAATACTTTTATTCTATTAAATTTATATAGTGTAAAAATATCAACCATTTCTTTGTTTTGAGACCATTTGTAATTATTTTTTTTTCCTGATAGTCTGGAATGCAAATTGTTAACTGTTGTAAGGAGGGGCCCACTTGTTCGTCCCGGCCACCTAGATAGCTTAGCCCCAAAATAACCACACAGAAACTGTATTAATTAATTTACTGCTTGGCCCATTATCTCTAGCCTCTTATTGGTTAACTCTCACATCTTGATCTAACCCATTTCTATTAATCTGTATATCACCATGTGGCAGTGGCTTACTGGGAAAAATTCAGTATGTCTGACTCTGGAGGCTCCATGGTGGCTCTCTCTCTCTCTCTCTGCTTTCTTCCTCCCAGCACTCAGTTCTGTTTTTCCAGCCTATCTAAGTTATGCCCTATCAAAAGGCCAAGACAGTTTTTTTATTCACTAACCAATACAAACAATACATAGAAAGAAGGACCTCCTATACCAGTTAACTACCGACATTCTGCTGTGCAAAAGAATAGCAGAAGTTAATAAGCTTGCCTAAAAGTAACCAATTCCTCTTTCATCCATCAAGTAACTTATGATTCCTTATAGTCTCTATTTTGATGAATTTAGCATTTTTAGGATCCATACAGCATTAAGATAATCCTGTGTCTTTCTTTCTAAGCCTAGATTGTTTCACTTAACACAGTATCATCTACAATTTTAGCTGTTGTTTCAAACATGATTCTCTTTCTCTTAATCGCAAAGGTTTTCTACTGTGAGCATCTAAAATTTTAAGCATTTATTCATCCATTATTTCACATTTGCATGTTCTCCATATTGCAGTTTTGTAAGTATAGCTTTAGGGAACATGGAAGTGAAGAAATGTCCATAGAGTGCTTTCTATTTAAGTTTATGCCCAGAAAAATAGTTTCTCAGTTATACAACTCTTCATTAGCTTTTTTAGAGACTTCTAAAATTGACTCCACTGCTTTATAGTAACAATAACCATGTATAAAGTTTTATTTCTACAAGTCTCTACTAACATATAACTTGTATCTTTTGATGGTCACAAATCAAGTAGATTTGTGGTAATGTATATTTGTGATTCAACTTATATTTCTTAGAATACTGTATGGATTAAATATTTTCAAATGCCTGTTGATTCTTTGAATCTTCTGTGAATGCATTTGGAAAAAACGACCCATTTTTAATAAAATTATTTATTTCATTGTCATTAAGTGCTTAGTATTTTTATATATTTTTATTATTAGTCTATTTTTTGAAATTTTTGTAAATAGCCCATCCTATTCCTTCAGCACAACATTCTATTATTTTTTCTTTGCTTTGAAGATGTTTTTGTCTATGATTTCAGTTTAGCCAATTTGTTTTCATTTAGAATTTTCAACATTGCTTTGCTGTTTTATCTTTTGTGGTTTTATACATATTAAATATTATTTTAAATTCTTAAACTATTAGTATCATGGTAATTTTAATGAAAATCACATTGAATCTGTAAGTTTCAATAGCATGAGCACTTTAAATATATTTATTTTCCCATATGTAAACATAGGGTATTTTTTTTTTTCTTTTTCAAGACAGGGTTTCTCTGTGGTTTTGGAGCCTGTTCTGGAATTAGTTCTTGTAGACCAGGATGGTCTCGAACTCACAGAGATCCGCCTGTCTCTGCCTCCCAAGTGCTGGGATTAAAGGTGTGCGCCACTACCACTCGGCCAACATAGGGTATTCTTTTACCTAAATCTTTTTCATAAGATCTTTAATATTCTTGATTAATTCATTGCTAATATTTATATTTCTGAGTGTATGTATGCACTGAGTATGTGTGTGTGTGTGTGTCTTTCCTGTGAGATTCATTTTCTTTCTGTTTCTATTCTGAATTTTAGTTAGGGTCTCTTCATATGGCATAGGCTACTCTAGAAATCATTGTAGCCCAGATTATAATCAAATTCAAAATCTTGTGTCCTTAATATCCTAAAGGTTACCCATGCATACGTAGCTTTGTTTTTTTGTATTTTGTTGCTATTGTTGTTTTATTTTGTTTTTGTTTGTTCCCCAGCAATATCACTACTTTTTTACAAATATGCTATAGAATTTTATATTTTGGTTGTGTATTTTTCAACTTTTATTGAATTTACTATTACTGTTATTTCTATCTTTACAGAACCTTGAGTTTTTTGCATAACATGTAAAACATGCATGTGATAACAATTTAACTCATTCATCTTCAATTTGGAAGCATTTTCTTTCTAGCTACTAATTTCTCTGACGAACAAAAAGTGATGATAAAGTGAGAATTATGCCAGGGATACAATGATGTCCCAACATACACAAACAAGTAACCTGGGGATATAACCTTAAAAGAACAATGAATAAAACTTTACGATTTTAAAAGAGAAAGAGAAAAGAATTGAAAAAATTCAATTTTCATTCATATAAAGAATAATAAAAATATGCATAGAAGAAATATATGCCCACAGGACATATGATAAACTCACCATGAAGATTTGCCCAACTTGTACATTGCTCCTCAGACATGAGATAAGAAAAGGAAAGGAGTTCCTGGATATGTTTCTGCATAATTTTATAAAAAGAATCCATCACAGATGTTTTCACATTATTTTCAGTAATATTCTATATAATATTGATGAAAAACCTACTCTATACCCATTAGGTTCTAAAATAATAATAATAATAAAATAATGATTAATAACAATAATAATAATTAATAATAATGATTGGTTTTTCAAGATAGGATGTTGTCCTGGAACTCACTCTGTAGACCAGACTGACCTCAAATTCAGAGATCTGCCGTACATTCATTTCCCTCCTGAATGCTGGGATTAAAAACATGTGCTACTATTATCTGGCTAAGTTATTACCTTTCTGAAATCTCCTGTGGCTGAAATTATTTTCCTCAGTAAAGATATCATTATAAACTCTTAATATTTTTATTTAGAAAGTTTTTCATACAGTATATTTTGATCACATTCTATCTCCTCCCCCAACTTCTTTCAGATCTTCTATACCTCCCTACCTATTCAACTGCATGATCTCTCTCTCTCTTTCAAAAAGACTCGTAAAACAAAAGAAAAAAATAAACAGAGGTCACATGTAGTAAACACTGCAGAAGACAAACTAATTGAGAATTGTCAGGCATGGGTCAACATCACGGTGTGTGCCTCATAAATCAAAAGTGGTTGTCTACTTCCATAACATTTGTGTTTCTACTATACCTGTATTTCTTGTAGGCAGGTCACTGCAGGGGTAGGTGGCAGTATTTCTATCTGAGTGATATTGACAATGTCTCAAGTTGGGAACCAGTTAGGTTTTCCAGTGGTCAATGACATAATGAAGTGGTATATTCAGTAATAGGGTCTTATTGTCAGGTTATAGAAGAATTAAGAATTAACCTTCATTTACTTTGTATCTTTATTTACTGTTTTTTTCTTAAATAATTTGAATCTTGTTTTTCCAATTATATCTATTATGAAAGTAAATTATTTTTATAATTTAACTTAAAAGTTATATTTTTTGAGAATTGCTAGATTTCTGGGTATATTAAACCTATACTTAAATTCAATAATTTTCACTAATCAGTCAACCATATATTCTGCATGCAACTAACTTTCACTTATAGTTACTCACCAGAGATCCACTGATTGGTGTATCTGTATAAAAAATAGCATTAAAACCAGGAAGAAAAATCACTTCCATGGTGTTTCACAGTGACTATTGTATCAAGGGTTTTATAGATAAACAGAAAGAACTGAAGATTTTGACAGCTGCATCCACCTAGATTTTGTGTTCATGGGGAACTTAACATCGGGATGTAGCTAGAACATGAAATATGTCACTATCTTTAGGCAAAGATCTTCTGAAAACAATGTAAGGTGGTTGAAAGAATTATATAATACTGCTGTGTAATCTCCAGTTGAGGTATTATCATGATTGAAAGATGCCACCTCATTCTGAATGAGAGACTAATAAAACCATGCAGCTCCTGAAGAAGTGAAAGTGTAGTAGAGCAAAAATGTATCCATCATAGTTGACACTGACATGTTACAAATGTCATGTAATTTGTCAGAGTTCTACTCATATTGTGGCAATTTAAGTTGTGGGACAGGCAATGACTGAATCAATTAATTTTAATTTATACATTCAGATAACAAGTCTAGGTAGTCATCTGAATATTGAAATTTGTAAATCTATTGCATCAAGTTTAATGACAATGCAAAGATATTTCCCAAAATATTATCTCAAACTCATTTGAGATAATGAAGTTTCTCAAGCAAAATACATACAAACTGCTTTGTGTCTTGGAATGAGTTAATTGGGGTAAATAATAGTTTTAGGGGTGATAAGCTATATTGTGAATACACAGTTTCACTTTCTGTATCTCTTCCATGTCAACCACATGGTTTAACACATAGATACACAACTGGTGAGTCCCTGGTGAGGTAGATGTTGAATAAAGTTAAGAACACATGTAAATGAATAGTGACAATAAATAGTAATCAAAACATGTAGGTGTGACATGATTTGGGGAAGAGCGAATTATTCTTGTTTTTCCCAAGGAATATATGATGCATAGTGTCAGAAATGCTGGGTGTGTGGGTCTAACCTTTGCAAAGCTCAGCAGTTGCTTTAATGCAGGACTTGGGCTGTTATGTGCATGGTAGTAGTCCATCAAAAAGAAGGGCTTTCTTAACACAATGATGACCATGTGCCTTGGCCAAGCATTTGTGTTCATGGTTGTGTATACACAAATGTTAAGTCACTTATTTTTTGACTTTTGTCCAATTTGTATAACTGTTTCTGCTTCATGGCAAGCTCTACTTTTTCTAGGCCTGGGTAATCTCAATGACTTGAGGTTCCTAGATATCTTCTACTAATTTCTTTGTGAAAATATCCTTCAGGTCACTTTATATCTTCTTCTTCATTAGAAACATCATCTAAAGAATAAAAATAGTGCTAGAGGTTTTTAGTTTTGTGAACAGCCCAAGGAAGAGAGCACATCCACATATTGTCTGGGGGGCAGAACTCAGATATTGCATTTAAAATCAGATATTAGGCAGAACAATAAAACCATGGTTAATAGAATTTAGAGATTACAAAAATATGCAGGTATAAAATTTTATGTAAATGACAAAAAATATGAAAATACAGGTGAAATCAGGCAGTCAAGCAGACATAAGGCTTCAGTAAGAAAGATCTTGGAACAAAAGGAAGTTTCTTTAACATTTATTTATCTCATTATCCTTGGATACATGTTGTGAGACAATGGATTGTACCCTGTCACTTGTATTTTAAATAAACACTGATTGGCCAGTAGCCGAGCAGGTAGTATAGGCAGTAGAGGTGGGACAGCAAGAACAGGAGAGTTCTGGGAAGAAAAAAGCACTATCTGCAGTCATCACAGAGGAGGCCAGATATAGAGAAGCAAGATGAGAATGCCTTGGTGATAAAGGTACCAAGTCACATGACTAACACAGAAAAGATTTATGGGTTAAGTTGTAGAAATTAGTTAATAAGAAGCCTGAGCTAATAGACTAGTCAGTTTATAATTACTGTAGACTTCTGTGTATTTCTTGGGACTGAAAGGTTGAGGGACAGAGCAGGACAGAAACCTCTGTCAACAAATGGCGCCAAGTTGGTAAACTAAAGTCACTTAAAACCTGAGAGAGTTTAAAATAAATTCTAGACACACACACACACACACACACACACACACAAAACAGTGTTAAACACAGCTTAATGCTGTATCTCTTTTGAGAAGTTTTCCTGGTTTAGCGGTAGCAGAAAAAAACCACGCATTTTTGAACCAGTGGTTTTCTGGGCCTTGCTGATAGAGTGAAATCTGGCTCTTTCAGGAGGCCTAGCACTTGAATGGTGCTTGTGGGCAGCATGCTGCAAGTTACTTGGTGATAGGATTGGCCAACTGATTACCAGATTTGAGGTGATAAGCCTGGCTCCCACCCGGCAGTCTCAGAGGCAGTGAATGAACTTCCACCATGTTGGACTGTACAGAGCAAGAGGGCAGGGTTCTGTTTGCCCTAGCAACACTGCATCTTGGAATTTTAAGAAGCACTTAGCATTTTAAGAAGCAGTACTGGTCAGATTACAGATGCACATTAGGACAGATTCAGACAAAAGAAACTTCTAAATAGTTTCCATGGCATTTAAAAATGTATGTAGGCTTGCGAGAAAAAAAAGAAAAGGATAAAGTTCTTAAAAATAAAAAAAGGAGAGTAGTTGGGTATGGTGGCACACACCTTTAGTCCCAACACTTGGGAGGCAAAAGCAGGCATATCTCTGTGAGTTCAAGGACAGCTTGGTCTACAGACGAGTTCCAGTAAAGTCAAAGGTACACAGAGAAACCCTGTCTCAAAAAGCCAAAAGTTAAAATTAAAAATAAAAGAAATAGAGTTTAAAATAAAACCTCATAAAGATGGAAAATACACAGAAAGTCTGAAAAATGTATATTATTGTGTTGTCTTTGAACTGTATGACTCCTGAGGAAGGAACAATAGCTGCTAAAAGACATTTGATTATAAATGCTACTGGATTGATCCAACATATGTATTTTGAAAATAGCTTGACTTCCAAATTTAAGACAAAAGGTATGTTACTTTAGAGAAGAGGTTTTTGCCTTTGTTTCCACAGGAAATGAGAGGCTGTGGATTCATTCCAGGCTAAGAAAAAGAAAGTTTGACCAAGGAAGAATCTCCAGTAGGAGCAGATGGCCCAGATGATCCAACATTTCAGAAGACCTCTGTTGGAGTTTCCTCTGAGTTCTTCGTCCAGACCACTTTTAAGACTGCTGGCTGATATGATCAAACCTCACAGAATATTATATTCAGGACTTTACCACAATCCAAAATTTTCTTTAGGTCCCCATAAGATTATCAGTGACTCTAATCAGAAAGAAGTAGCCTGGAAAACTATGCCCACATTCCTAAAAAATTGAATTATGGATGTTTGTCTTTGTTTAGAATGTTGTTACAAGTTGTTATGGATAATGGTCAGGAGAAAAGATAAACAAAGGAGATTCAATTCAGAGTTCTTTTTTTTTATATAAAAAGGGGTGAGGGAAGTTCTGTGGGACAATGATCTGTACTCTGTCACGTATATTTTAAATAAACACTGATTGGCCAGTAGCTGAAAGGGAAGTACAGGTGTGGTGACCAGTTAGGAAATAGAGGTGGGGAGACAAGAACAGGAGAATTCTGGAAAGAGGAAAGCTCAGTCTGCAGTCATCACAGAGAAGGCCAGACAAAGAGAAGCAAGAGCAAAATGCCTCACTGATAAAATTACCAAGCCACATGGATAACATAGACAAGTATTATGGGGTAAGATGTAAAAATTAGTTAATAAGAAGCCTGAGCTAATAGGCCAAAAAGTTTATAATTATTGTAGACCTCTGTGTATTTCTTAAAGTATTTCTTAAAGTGTATTTCTTTGGGACTGAAAGGCTGTAGGATAAGGCAAGACAGAAACTTCTGTTAACAGATACAGGTCAGTACTTGTATGTTTGCAACTAATTGAGCAAAATAATGAGAGTACTGAAGATAATGCAAGATTGTTCATTTCTCATGTCATTGGAGCTGTGAATGTCTTTATTAACAAAAACTTCTCAAATAGCTTCCAGTCCTTATAGTAAGTGTGAACTCTCACTTTTGTAGTAATGTGAGGACAAGATAGTAAAAATCAATAAAACAGAATTCAAAAAGCTGCTAAGTAGTCTAACACAGAGTCTAACACAGATTATACAGTAATCTCTGAAACTTCTGGGTATATTACTTTGAGGGCAAATGGCTTAGTGTATACACTGCTATTTTAGAAAAATTGGAATAATAAATAAATTATGAATTTATACATGGGAGATATTCCTTAATCGCTCAATATATGTGTGTATGCGTCCATTCATGGACATGTATATGCTTACATAAATACATATATAATACTATTATACATATGTACACACACACTCATATACCAATGAAGATATTTTGTTTGAGAAAATAAGTTTGTGTCAGTTTCTTGTACCATGGCTATGAAGCCATTCTGAAAGTACATTCAGAGTATGATGTAGGAGGGTCTTCTTCCTATGTGTGAATGAAAACTGGTTGAATAAAGAAAACTGCCTTGGCCTTGATAGGGCAGCCCTTAGATGGGTGGAAAATATAGAACTGAATTCTGGGAGGAAGAAAGCAGGGTCCGAGAGAGCCACCATGAAGCTGCTAGGTCAGACATGGTGAATCTTTCCTAGTAAGCCACGAGCTTGTGGTGACATACAGATTATTAGAAATGGGTTGAATCAAGATGTGAGAGTTAGACAATAAGAGGCTAGAACTAATGGGCCAGGCAGTGTTTAAATGAATACAATTTGGGTGTTGTTATTTCGGGATATAAGCTAGTCAGGCAGTGGGGAGCCAGGCAGAACAACAACAACAAGAAAAAGCAGGCCAGTTCTGCATTAAAACAAGAGTATGACTTTAAATTTCCTTGAATAAAGAAACAAAGTATCACAGAAGACTTTAGCTAGACTGGAACATGATAACGGCAAATGACTCTCATGAAAGATGCTACAAAAGATGAGAAAAATAATGATGGAAAGTATTAGTCGGCTTGGCCAATTAATTATGTGAAATGATCAAAATGTATGCACAGAAACATTGGTATTATTCAGTAATTCACAAATGTTCAATTTTATCAACAGTGGGAGACATGGATTTGCTTTGTTACCAAGCAGAAATAGGTATTGCTAGTTGTTGTCACCTAAACAATATAGTCCCCACTTGTCTGCCACCTCTTGCATAGAGAGCCAGTTTATGATCTTGAGTTCTCAGGTGCTGAAGAAGCTCCTCAAGTACAGTGGAATCAAAATTATCATAGAGAAATTTGATTTAAATAATATTTAAATATTAATTAATTAAAAACTGTTATGAATTTATCATTGTCTTCTATTTCAGGACATATTTTAAAAATCTGAAACTTTCTTTCAAATTTTAAAAGATGTGGTTAGAAAAACATTTTAAGTAAATTAAATAATGAAATCTAATATTTAATTATGACATATTTTGTATGTCTTGTACTTTGCTATCATTTACACACACTCTTTGCAGCTCCTCCACACTATTCTAGATATTTTTATTAAAGTCTAAATTCTATATAAAGGAAATAGCATATAATACTTGGCCTTTCATTTTGATTCTAGCACATTTGAACTAATATCAAATATGAGAGAATGAGAGAGGGAGCGTGGAAGAAAGAAAGAAAGAAAGAAAGAAAGAAAGAAAGAAAGAAAGAAAGAAAGAAAGAAAAGAAAAGAGGAGCAGAGCAAAGACTTGGGTTTGGTTTCCAAGGAATCCAATGTTATCTGCTGACCTCCATTGGGACCAGACATGCACAGGGTATATCTCTCCGAATTTAGGTAAGACATTTATGCATATCAAATAAATAATATTAAATTATTCTTGCTGGGGGATGATGAGAAATATTCTCCTCCTCTGTGCAGTGGAAGTGCATGCCTTTAATCCTAGTACTCTGGAGTCAGAGATAGACAGATATCAGAATTTGAGGTCAGCCTAATATTAGAAGTGAATTCTAGAACAAAGTTACATAGAGACACCCTGTCTCAAATATATATAACAGTTATGTAAAATAAGAACATCTTAACACTTTAGAGGAAGTTTAATAAAACTGGATATCTACATATAGTCCTGTACAACTGTACAAATACAATTGCAATAGTGATATTGTCATAATGTAAACGGGTTTTCAATATTTCCCAAAAGAATCAATATTTTTAAAATGGGTGTCTTTGAATTTATGATCAATCTGACCTAAAAAAAAAAAGTGAAGTCAGTTGGATAATTCTATGAGAGATTTTCCACCACATTGCTGCATCTCAATACAATTCACAGCTGTGTAAATAATGCCTTTCATAAAGAGAACTAGGAAAATTCAATTCTTTTTCTATTAATGCGGAATGTGCTAAAATTGTTCACTTTTGTTTGCTTAAAGTACATATATGTCTTGGCGCACAAAAGCTCTCTTGTGTTCATATGATTGTTTAACTGAAAAAAAGAACGAACGAAAGAAAGAAAAAGTTAACCACCACGTTCAAATCCTAAGGGCACTGAGCAATCATCTTTCCAGCGCGGTCTATATTTTCAGACATGACGTGTGTTACTGATTGTGGAACAAAATGCACTGCATAATTTCTGTGGTTGTCTAAAACTGACAAAGCAGCTGGGAAGAAAGAGACTTACTGGTTGCTCCTTCCCCAGATTTTCTTTTATTGAGCCTGGAGGAATTCTTTTTCAGAGCACACACAACACAACCCGAAAGAGGAGGCTACTCCGAATGAAGCACACTCTGTCTTAAACAGGTTCTAAAGCAGTCTAAATGCGAAGCTTTAGAAGCTGATGATACCTACTCCACGGAGGCCTGACAGTAAGTTATGTAATACATCGATGATTTTATGAGCTTCTCGGTTAGTAATTCCAGATGGTGTTTCTGTACTCCGGCTGTGCACCCTGCGTAAATCATCTCACCCCCTAGTCAACGGATATCCAGAAGCACTTTAATTTGGGACATTTATTCTTACCAGTTATTTATAACTTTTAATAGGATCTTGTTTAAGAACGTGGAATCTCTTGTTTTCTGTGCGTTTTTCTAGAGACCAGGTTTTGACTGGGTGTGTTCTGCCAAAGTCCGAGATTTCCTTGAGATTTGTTTTTTTTTTTTTTTTTTTTTTTTTTAAATGTATTTGTGACTCAGTCTTAAGAAACGTTCTGGAGTACATCCTGGTCTTCTCAGTCAGTGCTATCTCTTGCCAATTCTGTTCTCAGCTAAAAGGAACTTTAAAGGAATAGCATGTTTGCCACAGTTGAAAAATTATGGCTGTTAATGCCAGGGTCTGTGTAGCAGCTCCCACCCACCACCATTAATCTTAATTAGAAAACTAAAGCAAAGGTTTTTACCATTTGCAATTAATATGGAACCTAATTTGGATTCAGATTCCAAGCCATACTCACTGTCTGCCGGGGTTGGAAAACATGTTTTCCACCTGCCAGTACCAATATTGTTTTAGTAAAGAAGGACAGGGCCATGTATTGACTGACACTGGAATAATCTATGTCGACCAAAAGCATTAATCTTATTTAAAAAGTCAAGCTGAAGTTTGTCAAAGGAGAAAAGTGTAGGGGAAAAATGTTTACCTTAAGACTATGCATAGTATCCAAAATCACAGTTGCCCCCTCGAATTTCTCACACTGAGAGGGTAGATTTTACTTTTTTGTGATGAGGGCTTTCATCTTTTTTGTATTATCCCACAATCGCTAAGAAAATTGTGTGGTGCATGTATTTTTCAAGGGGATTCAGATCTCCTTGTAATAACATTATTACATTACATTGAAGTAATGGGGAAATTCATAGAAAAATAGTGGCTAAAATGATATCTCATTGGTTAGACATATTATTCCAACTTGGAAAGCTTATGTATTAGCTTTTATTTGTATACATATAAATTATGGCTTATTTGTATGCAATTAGTTTATCCAAGCATACAGATACATAACAACATACATAAGATACACAAAGACCTCTGAAAATTGATGTATATGACATGTTCTTTAAAATCATAATGAAAATTGTTGCTACTTAAATTTACCTTACTAAATAAGACCATCCTTTAAGTAAATTATTATTACTCCTATGCGAAGAAGTTATAGTATCAATATACCAATGCCCAGTCTAGTTTCATTTATTTGTGATGTAGAAATATGACTCTAAGAATTTCGATAAAAATGCTTACCAATTTCTCTCTTCATTTCAACAATAATTAAAGCAATACAAATTATTAACATACTTAAAGCTTCCTAGTACAATATATGTACTTGATATATAAAATACATTAGAGTAGTTTGTACATTTTGTGTAGTTTTAAAATATTTATAGTATTTTATAAACTGAAACATTAACATGATGGATAAATATTCATTGGCAATATGTCCTTCTCATCTCTCAATGGACCCATAAATTTTCAGCAAACAAACCAGGATGAACTTCTTCTACTATTAAAAACTGGTCATGTTAGCATTTGGAGAGATTGGAAACTGTGATGGCTTTCCTTCTGCCTTCAAGGTTTGCCCACCCTTGCCTTGTCAATTTCATGATGAAATGGGGATTCTTTCTGTATTATATGACACGAATTTATGTATGTGTACAGTGGCTTTTGAGTATTAGATGTTCAAACATCAAAATTCTATTAAAATAATGCTATTCTGGCTCTGAAAGATTGTGGATGAACTAACATGGGAATCCTTTATGTAGACAATGTTCATTATTCTTATTTAGAAGCTCATGGTTGCTGATCGCCACAAAAGGGTTTTGCTTTGTTTCTGAAATCTCACTTGGCAATAACTGCCAGTACATAGCTCACAAATTCCTATGCCTCATTTTCTTTCACTGTCCTGTAAAATGTAGGCTAGAACAGCTTAAAAATCTTCTCTTGAAAAGAGCATCATCGGACCTAGCTTGTTGCTGCTAAGAGTGTTTCTTACTAAATAAAGCATTGTTGTTATTTTCTAAACTCTACTCATAAACTCCTTCATTAAAACCTGAGGGCAACTATGCCAGTAAACATTATGGATTAGGAAATGGCTTTGAAATCTCTAGCCTAGTGAATAATCCCAGCAGCCACAAATGCTTTGTAATAAATTTGAAAATGTTTTAACTGTGGAACATATTACTGTCTTCTTTTGGTTTTTGCTTTTAGACTTTCTATCTGTAAGACTTTAAACCAGAAAAATAAAAGAAGGTCACATGTAAAGCTTGTAGTCCTGGTGGTAATCCCTGCATTATATTAGTAACACATGTCAAGAGACACTATTGCAAAATTGCCATAGTAGAAGGTTGTACATTTTTCTTCTTTGTCGGACTCCCCTTTAGAATGAATATGATTTTTTTCCTATTTTGGACTAGAAAATAAATGGAAGTGACTAAAATATGACATGGGATTGAAATGCTATTATATTTTGAAGATAAGAACTAGTCTAGTTTCAAATATTTTTCAGTAATACGTTAGTATTTGGTTCATAAGTTTAATTCTTTGCCATTTAAGACCATTAAACATCCTGAAAATATGTTCTATTTTTAAATGACAGTTTTAGATCCTGACCATTATATAGTGTAATTTATTTGTAATTTGTGATGCATTGTTATAGCTTATAACTGTTTCAAGTTTGTGGGCTAAAATTAGTTGATACCGACAATATATATTTTAAACAAAATTTTAAGATGAAATACCTAAGATAATTTGGAGCAAATTTTTAAAAAAAACTTGATAATACTGTGTTAAAAAATTATTCTTAATTTGTAAAACATATTATCTTATAAAATTCAAATGTCAAGGAGCTGGAGCCATGGTTCAGAGGTTATGAGCTTTAGCTCCCCTTGCAGAGGACCTGCATTCAATTCTCATCACCAATACAGTGGTTGACAGCTCCCTGAAACTTCTGTTACAATGGAGCTGATGTTCTCTTCTGAAGTCCATGGGGATCAGGTACACACATGACAAAAGACATACATACATGCAAAACATTCATACAATAAAAATTTTCAAATGTTGACATTGACATCTGAGGAAAGTACAAGAAACAAGAAAAACTAAACAACTATTTACTCATATATTTTCTGCAAGCATACTTTGAGATAATAAATTCTACGAACCAAGAAGGATGGAATTTAAAACTATAACATAAGAGATTTCTAGTAAGCCAAAATTACAGAATCCTGACTTTTAAGCAAAAATAATATTCAGCATCTTCTAGGATTTTCAGTGTGTGGAGACAGACACATGAATGTTTTTATTAGTCTTATTTTATAATTTTTTGGGTACACCACTAGAGGCCACACAACTCCAGAAATGAATCGATGATTACAGGGATTGTTCATCAGAGCATAAAACTGAGCAGGCAGTGCTGTTGAAGAACTGAAGTTGTCTATAAAGTGAGCCTTTGTTTTCTGGGAATTTTCCTCACAGAATGTAGGTAGCTATTCTGAAGACTCCAATACCCCTTCACATCACACCTACCTCTCTATCTGAAAATGTATTCTTATCTCAGCAGTACGAGAGACATAGGTGTTCATCGTGCACTAACTTTAGAAAAGAAAATGCCTCTTTTTTAGGAAATAAAATTAGAGAAATGTAGTAAAGATTTTCAATGGTATATTTGAATTTTTCTGTTTTACATCAGCTTAAAGACGAATGTAATGAGCAATACATATATGTGAAATAAAAAAATGATTGTTCTTTGTGGAAAACTGCATTATGGCACATACAAACTTTATAATAATTAAAGATTCATGGAAAACAGCTTCCTTTTCCCTCCAGGTGATTGGAGCATGTGTGTGGGAACACACAATTCTTTGTGGTTAAGCAGACTGTCTCTGAATCCCTTCTTACATCCTATGCAAAATTGGATGCAGCACTTTCCACCTGGTTTCTAAATGTTTTGTCCGCCAGCAGGCAGGTTGTCACCTTGAGCCGACTTAACCAATTAGTTTGCTTCTCTGGTTCCCGGATAGACTTGACTCATGTGAAGCTTCAGTTCCATCTCAATGGAAGTTTAAACTGTGACCTTTAAGTGAATAAATGGTGTACAGGCTGCAGGAATGCATTTATGTCATGGAAAGAAGGTAGCCCCCGTGAGCAGCTGACTAATGTTAACAAGTGTCCCTCTAAATGTCTTTACCCTGAACACTACTGTTTTCCAAAGCACTTGACAGAAATTCCCCTTTTTAAAATTTTGTAGCTGGTCAAAGAGTAGTCACAAGGTGTCAAATGACAGTAATAGAGTGATATCTGAAGCATTATTAAATTACACATTATTAAAATACAATTTTCCAAATTGGTAATTCATAAAATATGCTAGCTAAAAATTGATAAATAAAATAAAAGTTTACTATTCTAATGTACAGAGCTGTATGAAAGTTGTTTAGGGGAATATAACATCAAGGAAGGTCAACTTCTTACCAAGAAGACACTGATGCTCTCAGCCTAAATTATGTTTTCTTACTAACAGTTCAACTTCACCTGTTTGAAGAAATTCAACAAGTGAAAACATAAAAAAGGGAAGTTTGGGACAAGGATGTAACATTGCTACAAGAAAAATTATAGATTCAATTATACCTTAAGAATTCAAAAAAGAAACTATTACTGACCTGTATCCATTGTAGATATAACTAGAAATAAAGTCTTTGATGAAATGCAAAGATTAATATTTTAGTTGAAACAAAATAGCTGCATGACATGTAGTCATGTTATAATCACAATGGAATGTTACCTAACAACATGATGACAGAGAAAAATTTCTAATTTGAAATTTGGAAGTTACTATCACTGTATTCACCCTAACTGTGAGTTTTTATAAAATTTAGTATGTAAAACTTAGTTTTTAAACTTTAGTTTTTAGTTTCTTAAACTTTATTAATTATAGCTCCCTATTATTTATATAAAATTATAATACAGTAATTATTACAGGAACATCTTGTTGGAGAAATACTCAATGTTCAGGTTAAGAAATATTTAATATTTTAAGTGTTTACATAAATCTAGATATAAAATAGTGCATACAAACTTCTTCAATTATTAAGCTGCTTACAAGTTTCATACTGAAGTTCAGAGAGCCAAAATATACAAATCTCTCCAGAAAAATTTAAAAAAGGAAAATTTATTAAATAATTTTAGTAAATTTCTGTGGCATAGCAGTGGTTAAGGGATAGGAAGTGGCCAACAGAGGAATGTAGAAAATTCTGAAAATCCTCTTGCCTTTTAGGAATATCACTTTGTGACAGATGGTACAGCAGCAGATGAACACAGTAATGGCTACTGCATGAGAAACCGAGAATTTGTTGATTTATTAAATAAGAAAATGCATTGGCAGCAACCATGGATTTGACTACGTGAAAATTAAGAAGTACTGATCTTAAGTATACATTTTAGAGGAAGCACAGTGGCCAGAAGACAAACTGACAGCAAATATAATATATACAGACAATTCGTTCTCAAATATGTGCAAGATCTTACAGAATAACTAAAAGACAAATGAACAGAAAGAAAAATGGCGTCAAGTGCAATGGAGGAAAGCAATGCCAATGCCACTGAATATGGGAGGATGAGCATAACTTCATCATCGCCACAAAGTAGGATTTGACAAAGCCAGAAGGCGCTATTACAGAGCAGTCATTAGGCAAGTTTAAGTCTAGGTCCTGAATTTTACAGATTTTATGCTGATCTGGGGTTACTTAAACTGGCAGCACCATAAACTGAACCAATCAGTAAGGATACCAAGGGTAGATTGTTTTGTTAAAGGGAGCTTTTCTTGCACCAATGACCAAATAATTCAATTCCCAATTCTTTCCCAAGAAGAAATTCTATCACAACTGCACTGGGAAGATTGTACAATTACAATTCAGTAAAAAATCATCTGTGGTAATAAGTAAAATTACTGAATCATCTAAATCTCATAAATGAAAAAATGTAATGAAAACCAAGTAGTGTACTGCACATCGGGAAAAAAAATGAATTATTGTTACATATAACAACATCAGTAATTTTATAGGTAAGATATCAAATGGATAACCAGAAACAGATTATAGGCTTTGCATGAAGCTGAAATTCTTTTTGAAAACAGCAGAATCTAAAAATGAACACTTAGGAAAATTAATTTTTGAAAAGCAAGTAATGTTTCATATCTGAATTCTTTAGTCTATGAATTATAGGTGTTGTTTTTTTCTTGCATTAATAGCAAAAAGAAGCATGTTATCTTGGATATACACATTAATTTTAAATCTTACAAGAGCTAAAAAAAATAAAATATTACTGTTTTGCAGTGTATTTTTTAATTTACAAGTAGGATACTAATTGGTAAGTCTTTTTATAATCGTTATTAGATATACAATTTAAAATAAGTGCTAACACAATTATATGGGATTTTGGTAGAATAAATGAGAGCTTAATTTCAAATAAGTTTCATAAAATCAAAACCATTTCAAGCATATCACGCACATCTACTGTCATGCAAGCTAAACCTGTTTCATTCCCTCCTTCACTGAGTACTGAGCTGGCAGGCTTTGCTGTGCACTGTCCTTCCAGACATATTTCAAAATCATCTCTGGAGTTTATTATTAAAAACGTTGTATTTCTGAATGTCATCAATGTAAACACACATAACCTTCCACCTTTCCTTGCTGTTCTTTCTTTAGGAAAATTTTAATATCCCCAAATATCTCTAGTGTCTAAAAGAGAAGAAACATTTTCCACATTTATTTTTATTTCCTTAGCATTTTTAGGAAGACAACACTTTAGGGATTTCCCCAAATCCCCGGAATCAGAATCTCAATATTCAGAGTAGAAGTACTGATAATAAGGGCATGCTGTAACATCATCACTGGTGAGAACACAAAGCTGCTTGTTCTGTTATAACTATTGTATTGCAGAATTAGTACAGTGGGAAATAGAAAGCTCTAAGAATGTTGCTCCTTTGAGGAGCACACAAAACTCAGTCTGACCAATGTCATAGAAGGAGGTGAGGGGCAGAGACTTTATGATAACTGGAAGCATCTTTTCCTTCAATAAAGATCTTGCACAGAGTCCTGTTGGAGAGAACATGCTCATAGTTTAAGGTACACAATGTACTCTGTGCAACAAGAAAGGTACACACAGGGGCTAACCTCTCTACAGGAAAACCACTTCAGTTCATCACAAGTGAAATTTAGTACTGGACTTTTTCATTCTGTATTCCCTTCTGCAGCCTCGTAATCTCTTTAATGGAAACAATTTGTTAATAAAACAGGCAGTCATGAAATAGAAGTATCTGTTTACTGCAGTCCCCGTATATTTCTGGAGGTTATGTCTGTTTTCATTATTCATAGACAAAGGAATACAATTAGGTCTGGAATGAGACAAAGAAGAAAAGACACCCTTAACAAGAGGATCAGAGATGATAGCAGCAGTCTGGTTGAATATCTGCATCTGGGATTCGTGCTACCATCCTCCAGGATTTTCCAACCATTAAAGGTAATAGATCTTAAAGCAACTAAGAGCTATAATAACAACATATTTTATCCTTGGCCTCTTAAACTATATCTCCTTGATCTAAATGGTGTCTCTGCTTCAGCAATTGCCTCACATGGTTTGACTTTTCTCTTTTTGAATGACTAGAAACAGTCTCACTATCCTGAAAAATCAGTAAAATTATAAGAACATTTATCAAAAGTATATTATCTAAACCCTGAATTGCTTTCATGGGAGATTATCTCTTTATTGTTTGATTATATTTTTGATAAATTATTTGGGTTATTTATATAATTTTCCTGAAATACTGAATGCTCCTAGAGAAAATATAGGGAATATAATGAGAATCTTACAAACCCAAAACAACATAAAAAACTGCTTATTGGTTAAGTTAATAGATTTTGATTTCTTGAGAAAAAGATGACCAGTTACATTGTTTTGATTTGGATGAAATGACTTTTATTGAAGTACAACAAACAAGTTAGAAAAAAATCTCTAAATGTTTTATTAATAATACTAATTTATATATTAATGGGGATCTGTAGAGATCAAAATATGTTAATGTATCATAAATTCATTAATTCAAAACTTCTCTTTACCTCCACCTTTCTTCAAAATCTTCCACAACATTAGTGACAAAATACTTTCAGGCTCATTTATTTCCTTTCCTGTATTTTAATTTGCATTAATGAAAAGAAAAATGAGAGTCCTGATCTCCTGTGTATAGTTTATTATATTTCATGTAACATCCAAAACTCCACACATTTTGCTAAATGATATGATTTCATTTTTTTCTTAGGCTGAGTATTACTCCATTGTGCATTTATGCCACAGTTCTTTTGTCTATATTGTTAGGTATCTGGTTGCATCTCCATCTCCAGTATTAGAATATTAAGACAAGAAGGTATCTTCACCTTCACTATTCACTATTTGAAATATGCTTATTTGGCAAAGTTGTTTAACATGCATGATAATAAACAATATCATACAAAACAAAATATTTTTCAAAGGTACTTTCTTAAGTATACTTTTAACAAAAATCTCTTTCAATCATGGTTTAGTTTTCAGTAACCTTTAATGTCTTAGCTAAAAATTTAAATTTTTACACATTATACTTTGAAAATTAGTAGCCGGGCGGTGGTGGCGCACGCCTTTAATCCCAGCACTTGGGAGGCAGAGGCAGGCGGATCTCTGTGAGTTCGAGACCAGCCTGGTCTACAAGAGCTAGTTCCAGGACAGGCTCCAAAACCACAGAAAAACTCTGTCTCAAAAAAAAAAAGACAAAGAAAATTGGTGGATAGTATTTTCCTAACAATTAATTTTAAGTAGTATTGGCATATTAAAAACTTACTCTTACAGATGAAGTTAGGGAAACCCAGTGAGCAACATGCTGTGTTCAAGTATTTGTGGGTGTGACAAGGAATGAGCTGAACTTTGAATTGAGGGCCTTATACATACTAGTATCCACTACCATCTGCCTTCACTCTCAGCCCATTTACTTTAAATTTAACAATAAAGTAGATTTTCTGTGCTTAATAATCCACATGTATACCTATGTATGCACACACACTATCAAAAGCATCAGTGGAATGGATGTGTTCATTTCAAATGGATTTACGACTTTCAGATATAGATGCTAGATTGATAGATAATAGATAGATATAGATAGATGGTAGATACAGATGATAGATAGATAGATAGAAAGATAGATAGATGGATGGATAGATAGATAGATAGATAGATAGATAGATAGATAGATAGATAGATTATACAGACAAACAGATACCAAATACAGGTAGAATATATATACTTCAAAGCAGCATCTTATTTAAAGTAGTTGAAACATTATTTTAAGGATTAATATAAGTTTTACTTCTTAAATTATGATCAAACTAAAGGAATTTTAACATCCCATTATCATTTCCAAAGCAAGAATATTCTGGGGCATATGCATAGCCAAACTTATAGTGTCATTTTGTCTCATATAAGCATTATCATAATCTCCAGTTCTACCCATTGCATAGTTGATGACAATACATATTTTAAAGTATTTTTCTAATATAAAACAGGAACAACCATATCCTTCTCTATGTGGATATTATGATTAAGTTAGTTCATGTATCAAAGTACATTATCAGAAATGATATCAAGACCCATGGAATTTTTGCTAAACACCAGTAGATGTCGCAGAGGTAAAGAATTCAGTCATCTAAAGTTGTTCTTGAGCTGAAGTGATAAAATAAAACTTAGATTAAAGTAAGGAGAACTTTAGATGCTCATAAATAAATGCTTTCTTTGAACTAATTCTTTAAACTTTTAAAACAACCTGTAATTTGGGGTACTAATGTTACTTGATTTGTGTTCTAAAGTCTTGGTGATTTCCAGGAATTAACACAATGTTACGGGTAGGAACAGACAGAGCTACAGAGCATTGTATTTATGGGAAGAGAGAAGACATTTACCTATAGAAAAAGCAATGCATGATAAACACTCAGCAAAATAGGGCAAATGTACATAAAGAGAGTTCCGTATATTGAGAGGGTTACATATTTCTGAGACTCAAACCCAAATAACAATGCATACTCATTTAACAGATTGCAAAAAGCAGGCACTAGGACAAAAATATAAGCCTTCAAAGTTTTTCTCAACCTAAAATATTAGCTTGAAGCTTGCTCCCTGACTTGACAGTTTCTTGTGTCTGGAAATACCTGTGGCCCCACCATACCTTGGTCTGTAGAAAACTTCAATGTCTGCTCATCAACATACATACATACATACATATTATTGTTGGTACTGAGTAGAGGAGCTAAAACCAGTCACAAGCTAGGCAGTCTTGCAATCCAAAAGTGTATTTAATATCTACTCCTGAAAGTGGTGGTGAGACTGATAACTACATAGATCGGGTGTAAATGGAGATTAACTAGCAAGTGCCCTTGGAAAGCGGCATGGCATTTTCCCAATGGGATATCACAAATATCACCAAACCTCACTCTACTTCATTCTAAGACTCCATGGGTTAACAAGCCCAACATTTTACCCTTTGGGTACCCCATTTGGAGATTAAAGTAGCAGTTGTGGAGGGCAGAGGAAAGAAAAGACCAAGAACCTTTCATTTGGAAAGTACAAAGTTAAAATTATTAAGATTTTGAAGACGGGACAGGTTAGTTATGTCAATTTGATGCAGGCTAGAATCATTTGAAAGAAGGGAGACTCCATTGAGAAAGCACCCACAAAAGACCCGGCTGTGGATAAGCCCAGAAGATACTTTCTTAATTAGTGATTGATTTGGGAGGACCTTGACCATTGTGGATGTGACCACCTCTAGGCAAGTTGTCCTGGGTTCTATAAAAATGCAGGCTGAACTTGCTCTTAGGAGTAAGCCAGAAAGCGTCACCCTCTTTGGCTTCTGCAACAGCTCCTGCATCTAGTTTCCTACCTTGTTTGAGTTCCTCTCCTGACTTCCTTCAATGATGACAGTAACATGGAAGTTTAAGCCAAATGCACTCTTTCCTCTCCAAGATGCTTTTGGTCATGATGATCTATCACAGTAATAGTCACCCTGACTGAGACAGGAGATATGATCTCATTCATTGGTAGAGGACTTGCCTAGCATTCATAAGACTCTGATATTCATCTTCAAAAGAAAAAGAAAACAAGCAAGCAAATAAAAATAAACAAAACAAAATCATAATATGAAGTCAGAGTCCAGGGAAGTTATTCCAGTTGCTTCTTGTTCTATGACCAGAGCCATTAGCCACTTACCTGGTGTTCTCTTGTTACAAGTGAGAAAGAGAAGGACAAAAGAAGCAAGATGGATAGTGTAAAAAGGGTTCTGTGATGTAATCTTTGGTGATCTATGTATAGCTGGAAGCAACATACTTTCCCAGAACTTGAACTGCTCTCTCTGGCTGTAGACACCGGAGTTTGTGATTATTATCTGTAGTGAGATACCCTGCTGCCATGCCCACTGCTCTCCCTGACTGATGTATCTAAATGTTCTTCCTCCTGTTCCTGGAGATAGCCTATTAGGGTTCTCAGTGTGACTTAATTAAATAACTTACCCCCAAGTATTCAAGGACAAGTTCAGAAAACACATTTTGGAATTGAAACAATTAAGTACACACAGAACATGTGAAATTAGGTGGAACAATCTTGCAGATTTTGTTTCAATTACATTTTTCTTTGAAGAAGATATTCCTTCATTCCCACATAGAGGTAGCAAGAGGGATGCATATGTTAAAGAGTATTTTTTCCTGCTTGATCACAAAGCTTCTCCTTAAATGCTCAGAATTCTGTTTTGTCGTGTTTCCTACCACTCTCAGCCTTGATTTTCTGATATGATTCCACGTGTTTGGCAATAAAGCCTTAAATCTTCATCCTTCTCGCAGATCCTTGAAGTTCTTTGGCTGTCACGGTGAATGCAGCGATCCCTCCCTAACTCATAGGGAGTCCACACCTAATATCAGACACTGAAGTTTAACATCGCTGGCAGCTCTCAGTTGTGACAACCACATCAGGTCTGATACTTCAGTCCTGGGATTTCTTACAAGCTTCTGTTGTCTTCAGAACATCTTCATCCTTCTCGCAGATCCTTGAAGTTCTTTGGCTGTCACGGTGAATGCAGCGATCCCTCCCTAACTCATAGGGAGTCCACACCTAATATCAGACACTGAAGTTTAACATCGCTGGCAGCTCTCAGTTGTGACAACCACATCAGGTCTGATACTTCAGTCCTGGGATTTCTTACAAGCTTCTGTTGTCTTCAGAACCTCGTTCATGCCCATTATACTTCATAACACCATACCTATTCCCGTGAATAAGACTTCCTGTCTTCTCATTCACCCTTTTCCATTCTACTCTGGAGGCTCTCACCCTGAGAAGTTTCAATCGTTTCTCTACCATCATAGACTCCTTGCAAAATCTTGACTTTAACTCCATTCGGATACTCTCTTTTGGGCTCTCTTCTTTATATGATGAATTTGAAAGAAAAATAATGAGTTATAGCATTCAGTTTTGGCTTATCTTTAGAGTCATCAGAACTTATAGGATTTGAGCAGTAGCAGCATTTTTCCCAGCTTTCTTTTTACATGTGGTCATTCTTTTCCCAAGAATTTGTTTCTATTTTCTTTCCCATTTCTAGGACAAACTGTCTTTTTTTTTTTTAAGAAAAACTAAATTGTACTTACCAAAATTATGGGTTTACCTTTTTTTGAAACTATAAAGTTTTTGTGTCTGTATCAATTCATTCTCTCTCAGACTTGTTTAGAGGGGTGACTCTTCCTATCTACTTTTATTTAATATTCCACCCATTTCCTCCAGGATACAAATAATTGGCGGCATGATTTGCTTTATTCTATATACCATTATCCACTCTACCAGCTTCCCTGTTTCTGGTTCATAGATAATTTTGCCACAAAGTCTTTAGTTGAGAAAAAAAAAATGATCTTGCTTATTGTGCCCTGCAAGCAACCATTTACCTACATTAGTTACCAAACATATTTTTACCAGGGGCCTCCAAGATATTTAATCATCCAACTTTAATGTATAGTTGATAATTTGCATAATTGATTATCCCCATAGTCTTCCTATTCTTTCCTGAATTTGAAAGGAAAAGGAGAGAAGCCATGACAGTATAAACTTTTCCAACAGCTATGGTGCTTTATAGTCCTATCAGGTATGTAGGAGGATTCACTTTTCTTCACATTCTTGCTGACACTTATCTTTTGTCTATTTGATAATAGTTATTATTACAAGTGTGAGCCTATATTTTGTTGGGATTTTGATTTTCTGTACCTTGAGTTGGAGTGATGACAGTTTTTCATTTTTGTCTGCTATGACTGCTAATCATGCTATATAGTCTGTTATAGAAATACACATTAAAGTCTTTATCCATTTCTAAAATTTGTCTGTTATGGCTCTTGATTCCTTTCTATCATTGAGTGATAATGAATTCCTTACATGTCTGAGAAATCCAAAAATTCTAAGTTAAGTAGTTTTCAAATATTTCTGACATTCTGTACATTAATACTTTACTCTGATAACCTATTATTGAATATATTTATCACTTCAGTCATGTCATGATTTCTTTTATATACTTAGATGCTACAATATGGTATATATAACATATACATGCATGCATGTATTTACGACATTTTAGCAACCCTTGTAGACAATTTCATCATTACATAACGATCCTCATTTTGTCGTGGATTTTAGCTTGAAGTTTTTGTCTGATATAACGCTACCCCTGATCCATTTTGGTTCTCTCTGTATGGAATATTTTTTCTCTTTGCTTTCATTATCTTGGGTTTTAAAAATTTATGCAAGTCTCTTGCATTGAGCATAAAATTTACTTTTTAAATTTTTGGTTACTTATTTTGATTTTTAAAACAATATTTTAATTAGTTCTTTGAAAATTTTGATCATATTCAACACCTCCCCCAAAACTTATGATATCTACCCACTTTACATATCCATATAAATTTATGTTCTTTGTTTACCCCATCTGGCCCAATTTGTACTGCTCAAATATTTTTGCATATGTAGCCTGCCATTAGGACATGGTCTGCTTATCAGGGACTAAACTCTAAGAAAACTATGTCTCTTCTTCTCCCAGCAGCTAACAATTACCAATAACTTCTCAAGGAGGGTTGGAGCTTCATGCCCAGCTAAACTTTCCGTGATGGGAGATGATCTGGCTTGGCCTTGACAGGTCTTGTACATGCTGTCACAACTTTTCTGAGTTTATATACGCAGGCGCCTTAGTATTGTCCAAAGACATTATTTTCATTTTATCTCCTGGCTCTGACTCTTATTCTCTTTTCAATGTCTCCTTTGTAATGATCCCCGAGTCCTTGAAAAATTAGGTGGGTACTTGTGTTCTTATCCACTTTTAATGTGGAACCATCTGCATTCCTTTAATTTCCTCACGTTGACAGTTACGGGTTTCTGTCTTGATAGTGAACATCTGCAAATAGAGACTTCTCTATGGAGGGCTGAGAGATACTTTATGGTATTGATAAGTCATTAGAACTTTGTTTAATACCATCTCTGTGAGTTTTTGTAGCAAAATAACAGTAGTCAATTCCACATAGCGCCTAGACACTATCTAGCCATAGGTTTTGTGCTACAGTTCTTTGAAGTGAGACATAAGTCCAATCAGAAAGTGATTATTGCACCAGTGTGCATGTCTTACCAGACCTGTCATTACCCTCTCTTGCAGAGTTCACAGCTGGATAACAGTCATGCAGGTCCTATGCTTGCTGCTTCAGCCTCTGTGAGTTCATTCATACTCTGGTTCTGTTGATTTAGAGAACTTTGCTGGTGTCTTGCCTTCCATCTGGCTTTTACACTTTCTGCTTCCTCTTCTATGGAATTCTCTACATTCTGAGGGGAGGGATTTGATGGAGAAATCCCAATTAGGGCTGAATATTTCAAGATTAATTTTTGAGATTATAATATATCATTATTTCTTCTTTCCCTTTTACCTTCAAGCTCTCCTATATGCCTATATATGCTTTTATTCAAATTCATTTTATTGATTATTATTCAATATAATATTAATCAACCAATGACCAACTGTTATTCAATATTGTTGTATTATGCATGCATCTACATATATACCCCTGAATATGGTGTGATTAGAAGCTATAATATTATTTGTATTTTTTTTTCAGAGTTGGCCATTTTGTATTGGACACCTAATTGGTGTGCTCCTTCCCAGGAGAGTTTACATCTCCCAATCCCAACTTTTCTCAGTTGTCTGCAGTTTTGTGTGTATGATTGGGATATCACTGTTATCCCCATCTGCCTTGGCATAACCAGTATTTGTGATGTCAAGGTTATTGGAGGAGAATGTACAACCACTAATTTATTAAACCAACATAATCCCTAATATAACCTTATAAATATTTGTCTTTATACCCAAAAGTAAATTAAGTCTTAGGTTCTCATCAAAGAAATTTCTTCTTGCAAAAGAAAGAGACCATTAAAAAAAAAACACACAACCAATCAAATGCAGAGTAGTAGATGTACCCAGGGGGTACATCTACAAAATGCTCCCACATCTAAGGTTCAGAAAACATTGCAGAATTGGTTAGAAAGACTGTAAGAAACAGCAGATCAGGGATTTTACTGTACGATTGTCTCCAAACAATGTGAAAAAGTACACCCATAAAAATCTCATCACTTTACCAACCAAATGTGAGCTGTACAATGACAGCACCAGATGGCGTTTGAGAAAGGTCTTTAGTGTTATTACTCTTTGAGTAATTATTATTAAGTGAGGCAGCTTGGTAATCCTGGGTTGTTTGTTTATTGTTATTTGGTTGATTTTGTTTGGTTCCTTTGTTTCTGTCTTCTATTATCATTTTCACTTGGAAAATTATAGCTTACTGTACAGCTGGGCTTATATTCAACTTTTACCCTGTTACAAAGATGGCTGAATAGGCAATGGTCTTACTAAACCTGACAGCCTGAGCTTGATCCCTGGGTTTCAAGTGGTGGATGGGAAAATTTCTCCCACATATATTCTCTGACGTACACATGTGATTCACGACATGTATTTTCTTCCTGCTCATCATCTATTGTGTCTCACATCAGCTTTATTTACCTTCTGGCTTCTATGAGCTTACATCAGATATCAATTAGTCAGAATAGAATATTTTAAGTTTATAACAATTGTAGCTTAATCATATATCAAAGTACACTTTATTCCTTTTCACCATAGATTTGTATCTAGTGTTATAATTTATAAAGTTCACACTGTAAATTCTCTTAATCTATTATGTTCATAATTACTTTATTATTTAAAAATTTCAAGTTTACAAATATTTATTTTTTCATAATGTCTACATATCTGTCTTCTTGTGTACATCTGTGCAGGTGAGCTAGATGCCTTTAAAAGCCAGAGATGTCTGATTTCTCCTGGAGTCGGAGTCACAAGTAGTTGTGATTTACCCAGTGTGGCATGATTTTGTGTTATGACTTTGTTAGTTTTAATGCTTCCTTTGACTGAAGAATCTATTATCTCTATTGTATTTTTAATGCCAGAGATTTTTTTCTTTCATCTTTTGCCTTCTTTTGGTTATTCTTGAGTCTGTGGTTCTTGTTTGTTCATCCAGATTCTTCATTTTTAGAATTTCCTCAGTTTGTGTTTAATTTATTTCCTTTATTTCAATTTTCAAGTCTTGAACTGTTTCCTTCATCTGTTTGATTGCTTTTGTTCTTGGCTTTCTTTAAGGAATTTATTGATTTCTTCCAATTTTTGTTTGTCTTTTCCTTTATTTCTTTAAGGGAATTTTTCTTTTTCCTCTTTAAGGGTCTCTATCATCTGCATATGTTTATTTTTAAAATTGTCTTCTTCTGGTTCTTTAGCATTGGGATGTTTATTCGTGGTTGTAGAATCAGTACGTTCTGGTGGCGCCATATTGCTTTTTATGTTGCGGAATGTATTCTTTTACTGGTGTCTACCAACCTCTTCCTCTAACCAGGGCAGGCAGTGCCTGTGTCTCTTGGGGTCTCTCCTTCAGTTGGTGCGAGACAGATTTCCAATAATGCTTACTTAGCTTCAGAGTTTTTTATTTTGTTTAGGTTCTGTGGATATTTTCCTTTACTGTCTCTTATCTTCTAAGTTGTTTTCTGAGAAAACTGCTGGTAGCCTTCTATAGTGAGAAAACCCTTTTTTCAAGATTCACTTTCTCTTTTCTTTTTATCATTATGATCATGATATATTTTGGTTAAGATTTCTTTGAACTAGCTGGGCGGTGGTGGTGCACGCCTTTAATCCCAGTACTTGGGAGGCAGAGGCAGGCAGATCTCTGTGAGTTCGAGGCCAGCCTGGAATAGAAGAGCTAGTTCCAGGACAGGAACCAAAAGCTACGGAGAAACCCTGTCTCAAAAATTAAAAAAAAAAAAAAAGATTTCTTTGAACTGTCTAGCTTTGTAGTTGGATGTTTACATATTTATTAGGTACTGGTATATCTCAATCATTATTTGATAATTTTTCTCATTAGTTTTTCAAGTGTTCACCTTCTTTCTTGTGCATCTTCCTGAAATGTCATGGTTATGAAATTTTTTACTTTAAAGTTTATTTTATGCACATGGATGTTTTGTTTGCATAGGTCTATTTGAACTAGTTGCATGCATAGTGCCAATGGGAGGCAAAAAAGGTGTCCATTCTCCTGAAACAGGAGTTATAGATGGTTGTGAATTACTACATGGGGTCTGGAATAAAACCCAGTGCCTGTGGAAGAGTAACTAGAGCTCTTATCCACTGAATCACATCTACAGCACCTAAATTAAGATGCCTATACATTTTACAATCTTTATTTATTTCATTTTATTCTTTATCTCTTGTGATACTTTTCAAGTAACCTGATATATTCTTTCTCTGTTGATGCTAATTATCATACTCCTTATTTAATGTATTGTATTCTTTACTATTAGATTACTTTTGGCTGAGAGTGACAATCAAGAGTATGAGACATGGGGAATGAAAGGTGATGTAGTATTCTCAAGAGATCCTGGAACTAGTGTGGGGCATCATGAAATAAAAATGGAGTTCATTTGAATAAAATATGGACTTAACAATGCTTTTAAAAATTGGCTCAAAAATGACACAAAGTATAATAATAATGTAATGGGAAATAATAAAAGAAACTAAAAGAAGAATACATAAGAAGAATGGATTCTCTTTGCAATTTTGTTGTAAATGTGTTACTCTCCACAACTATAAGGGGGAGTAAATAGAAAATGTCCTATCTGTCAACGATTAGTAAATTTGATATACAAGACACTGAAGAAGTGTGGAAGTATATTTAAAAGAAATCCCACACTAGCTCAGAATTGAGAAATAGATGGTTATTTATTTAGGAGTAAACCCACAAATCAGAATCCTCTGCTTAAATGGAAAACAGAAAACGAATCCGTCAACAGAAAGAGAGACCAGAAAAGAGGCTGGATGCAAGCTTCACATCAGCATATACAGTATAAGAGGCCATGCCCCAATGAGCAGGAAATCACTGGCTGTAAGACTTCCTTCAGCACCTCCCCCTTTTGTTTAAATAAGAGAATTCTAAGCCTAATACAAAATTATATACAATAAAAACAAATATATTCAATACTTTTCCTATCCTAAATAGTTAAAGTCTTGTATAATAAATAACTTGGCCAAGTCATGAAAGGAAAGTAACTACAACTATCTAGTCTTCAACCCCATCAGAAATCCGAGAAGGGAAATAATATTACTAGAGTTAGCAGGAAGTGCAATCAAGCAACTTCCAAAATGTGCAACGAATGACAGAGACAACTGGTTAACTGGGCAATCTCCCAAAGTTTCATTTGCAACGTTGAAGCAACCAACTTTGGCTAAGGCCTAGAATAACTGACAGACCATTTTCAAAGGAAGGAAATTTTTCAAAACTGTCTCACCCTGTCTTGGCAAGATTTGACAGTTCTGCTTATCCATTTTCGTATACCATGTACCTTGTCAGTGGTTGAGGCGTGGGCATTTCTTTACCCAAAGGCCAGTTTTGCCAAGAAGAAAACAAGCTCCAGGTGGAGTGTCTTTGGTGCACAACGTTCTCTCGGGAATAGATCAGTGCTGCCAGGTGCAACTGTGTCTCATTTCAACAAAACCCTACGTTATTTAAATGACACTTTATACAGCTCTTTGAAGTGGTTGAAGAACAGAATATAATCTCTATGTATCTAGAAAACATGATTAGCCTAACTATAAGTATGACACATAGATGACTATTGATTTATAATTCTTAGTAACTATATAACTTAAAGACTAAGACATCGTATTAGAATATTATATGCCGCACCAGCATAGCAACTGTAGTTCTCTGAGCGAGGGATGTCACGATTAACACACAGCACAACTTCAGTTTCTGCAGACAAGCCTTTATTCCACTTTCTCACACAGTATATATAGCCCTCATCAGGGGAGGCCGAGCCAGTAAGAGCAAGAAACTCATCACCGTAGGGGTAAACATCTTTAGAAACATTGCTGAAAACAACAGATAACAGATTGTTTTTGTTTTTGTTCTTGTTTTTAGAACAATCAACCACAAGAGTGCAAAGCAGATCATGTGGGGGTGAGAAGGCCTGTCCTCAAGGGACCTAACAATTATACAATAAACAACTGTGCAACAAATAAGAACAATGACCTCAAAATATAAGCAATTTATAAGTATCTTGATCAGAGGTAAAAATGTACATTGCAATGTGATAAATATATATCAATATATAAAAATGTTTTAAGCAGAGGTAGAAGCACGCATACATACAATATTTAATATAATCTAATTTTGGATCAATATCCAAGAATTTATTCCAATGTAATTTTCTATAAATAATAACTCACAAGTATCCACTCTATTACTCACTATTATTATTAGTGTGAGTAAGCTCATATTAATCTATTATCCCATCCAACTTTCCCCCGTTTTTTTCA
This sequence comes from Chionomys nivalis, assembly GCF_950005125.1. Taxonomy (NCBI): domain Eukaryota; kingdom Metazoa; phylum Chordata; class Mammalia; order Rodentia; family Cricetidae; genus Chionomys; species Chionomys nivalis. Next base: position 98,279,763 of record NC_080087.1, on the reverse strand, counting down.
GAGATCCCTGAGCCTATAGAATTTCCCTTCAACCCTAACCCTATTATAATCAACCATTAAATGATGTCTCTAACCCTGAGGATAAACTTTGTTGGGAGAGGGGACGTTGTCTTCTAGGGGGCAATGTTCTTTCCATGGGATCCTGTGAAAGTAAAATGATGGTTAAATTCCAAGATTAATGTCTGTTATAAATGCAAATAGTCTCTGAGCATTTGGTGCAGGTCTGGCCAGGACGTTGTAAAAAAAAAAAAAAAAAAAAAAAAGAAGTACACCATTTCAGCTGACCAAGTTGGAACTATCTTGAGCAGCTGCTACCCAAAACAGGTCTTGTAGTAGCTCTGAAAACAAATACAAAGAGCTGATTCTGTCAATTACCTAGGTTACAAAATAGGTATACAGAAAATTAGAACACAAAAGGCCCAAATTAGGAAAGACCAACTGTGGACTTTTAATGACTTTTAAAGATTATTAGGAGATATTAGTAGTCTATGACCAGATGTTGGGATAACACATGATCAAATAATTCATTGAAACAAAATTTTAGATGGCAACAGAGTTCCAGAGAATTCATAGCTGAAGTGGAAAAAGTATTGATGGTTGTTGAAGAGAAATTACAGGAGGCACATGTAGATAGTGTGAATCTAAATCTTAATTGTATTCTTGTCATATTGCCTTCCAGAATTTCCCCTACAGACATTTTAATTATCTTAGAATGGATTTTTTTTACCACATAAACCAAGTAAAAAATTAAAAACTTATGTAGAAAAGTCTCTGAATTAATCACAAAATTAAAGTTGAGACTTCATCTACTAGCAGGTATAGACCCAGCAAAGATTATAGTACTGATGAAATTAAAACATTTGGGGAAGACAATGAACTGTGGCAAAGAGTTTGTGCTATTTTTTTGAGAAATTAATAGTAATTATTTAAAAATGACAGATTTAATTTTATAAAAAAATCTTCTTTGATACTTCCTCAAATTGTACGCTATGCACCTCTAATTAGAGTCTGTACATTTTTATACTGATACAAAGAAATCAGGAAAGGCAGGTTACAAATCAGAAGAATTAATTAAGATGAAACAAAGCCCTTATAATTCTGTCTAAAAGGCAGAATTATATGCTATTGCCATGGTACTAAGGGATTTTAAAGAACCTCTCAATATAGTTACCAATTCACAATATGCAGAAAGAGTTGTCTTGCATATTGAAACTTCTGAATTTATAACAGATGATACACAATTGACTTCATTATTCATACAGGTTCAATATATAATCAACAATAAGCTTTGTCACATATACATAACATAGTTCAGATCCCATAAAGGTCTGCCAGGTCTTCTAGCACAAGGTAATGCAGAAATTGATAAATTATTGATTGGAAGTGTGCTGAAGGCCTCAGAATTTCATAAAAAATACCATATCAACAACAAAGGTTTAAAAAATAGTTTTTATTACATTGCAAAAATAAGGAGATTATAAAAAGATATAACCAAACACCACTCTCTACAGGGAGTAATCCAATGGGTATTTAAAAGAATTAAACCTAGCAGATGAATTGTTCTACCTTTGCATATTTTGGATAATTAAAATATGTATACCATACCATTGACACTTATTCAGCTTTTCAATGGGTAACTGCTTTGTGCTCAGAAAAGGCTGATTCAGTAATCATGCATTTATTAGAAGTTAGGGACATCATGGGTATATCTGTAGATATAAAGACAGACAGTGGCCCAGCATGTGTGTCTAATAAAATGAAACAGTTTTGAGCTTATATAATATAAAACATATTACAGGAATACCAAACAATCCTACAAATCAGGCAGTTATAGAAAGATCAAATCAAACTATAAAAGATATGCTAAACAAACAGAAAGGGATAGAAAATACCCCAGAAAAATATTGCATTGTGGTTTATTAATTTTGAATTTTCTTAATGCTAATGATGAAGGAACAATAGCAGCCAAGAGACTATGGATAACAGAAAAAAAAACTTATGAATTAAATCAGCCAGTGTATTTCATGGCTATGCTGACCTTACAATGGAAGCCAAGAGATGTGCTACGTTAGGGAAGGGGTTTTGCTCTTGTTTCCATAGAAGAAGAAAAGCTATGGATACCAACAAAATTAATAAAAATTTGGTTTGGTAAAGAGAAACCTATTGAGAAAGAGAAATGATAGATCATCCACAGAGGTGACAATCATACAGCTGGTAAGAAAACCTCATAAGGGTTGGGGCAGGGTTCTGCTTTTGTCTTTTCAGGAAAATACACATCTTCAAAGATTCAAGAGACCTTGGACATCTAGATGCCTAAAGATGAAAAGATAGCTATCTAGAAAGAATCAACAAACAAAGAGAAATCTGACTAATGATGCTATATTATCTGCATGGTAAAATTTGATTATCTGGACATGTATACATGTCTAATTTAAAGCTTTAAAATTGGACAATGGCTATCTTTCTCTAAATTCAACCATGTTTTTAAAAGAAAAATTCAGAATTTCTGTCTCATGTCAGGAGCCATCTGGTATGGGACAGAAAGAAGATAGATTTTAAGGAAATATTTTACTTTTTCCCATGCTCATTTTGTCTATATCATATCTTTCATTGAATATATGTCTGTATAAATAATGATTAAGTTTTTAACAATAAACTGTAGATTTTCCTGTAGTAATCTTTGAAGCCTCCAGGAAAAAGATGGGGTACCACAAGAATGATCCCAACTCATTGATATGATGCCATAATGCTGGTAGCACTACCATGAGACCAGTTTTTGTGTACCTGCTGTGGAAATGATGAACCTTTTTACTACATTCTGGCCAGAACTCCAATAAGAACTTCAAAAAAACCTTACTGACTACTCAGGGACTGTTAGCAAATAAAACAGCAATCTTGAAATTTAACCATCATTTTACTTTTACAGGATTCCATAGATAAAACATTGCTCTCATGACAGCTGGAAGCAATTATAGAAGAGGACATCCCCTCTTTCAACAAAGTTTGTCCTCATGGTTAGGGAGATCATTTAGGAGTTGATTATTACTTGTATAGAGTTGTGGGTGGGTATGGAAATCATGTAGGCCCAGAGATCTCAAAAAAGAGGGAAAATTGAATGGGATAATAGGTAGATTAGTGTGAAGTTACACTAATAATGATAATAGTGAGTAATAGAATAAATATGTGTGAGTTATTATTTATGGACAATTTGTATTGGTATAGATTTTTATATATTGATGCAAGTTCAAATTGTATTTGTTATATTGATTATGCTCCTATTTACACTATTTGACACCTATGCAAATTACTTTATCAGATTGTATGCATATATGTTTCTCCCACTGTTTAAGACATTCTGTATATTGATACAATTTTAGGATATATTTATCATATTGCATTATATATTTCTACCTCTGATCACGATATTTAAACATTGTTTACATCTTGAGGTCATTGTCCTTCTTTACTGCATAGTTGTTCAAAGATTATTTAATATTCTGATATGTAGTCATAATCTTTAAGTTATATAGGTATTAAGTATTGTAGGTCAATAGCCATTCACGTTTGTTATACTTTTAGCCAGACTAATTAGATTGTATTCTGCATAAATATATAACCTTCAACAATTTAAAAGATCTGTAGAACATGGCATTTAAATAACTTAGTATTCTGTTGACATGAGACATGATTGCTCCTGGTGTCATCGATCTATTCCTGAGAGAGTGTTGAGCGCCAAAGACACTCCACTTGGAGTTTGTTTTCTTCTTGGCATAACTGGCTTTTGTTCAAGGAACTGTCCATGTTTCAACCACTGACAATGTACTATGTCTGGACAGGGCAACCAGGATACAAGAAAAAAGACTGCCAAGCCTCACAAGACAAGGTGAGATGGTTCTGAAAATTTTCCTGTCTCAGAAAATTGTCTGTCAGTTACTCTAGGCCTTGGCCAAAGATGGTTGATTCAACATTGCAAATGAGACTTTGGGTGATTGCTCAGGCAGCTAGTTGTCTCTGTTATCTACTGTACATTTTGGAAGCTGCTTGATGGTACTTCCTGACTGATTATCTCTCTTCTTAGGAATTCAGTGGTGTTGAAGATGAGATAGTCATAGTTGCCATCCTCTTATTATCTAGTCAAGCCATTTCCAACACAAGACTTAGACTCTTTAGGATAGAATGTTTATTAAAACATTAAGCATATGTCCCTTGCTTAACATTGTTTTGCTGGTTGTAATTCTAACTTTATATTTAATATCTGTTCCTAGTGTACATAGTTTTGTATTGGGTTTGGAACTATCTTATTTGAATAAAAGGGGGAGGTCCTGTAGAAGCTGATTCAGACAATAGCCTTTAAGACACCATCTTACTTGGGTGTGGCCTCTTATACTATAAATGCAACTCTAGATCATGCACTTGCATTTTGTTTCCAGCTCTCACTTCTGCCTGCTAGATTAGGTTTTTGTTCCCCATTTGTGCAGGGGACTGTGATCTAGGACTGTGACCCATGAGCCTACCCCTTTTATTATATGTAATTTTGAACTAGTGTGGGATTATTTTGTAACTTCTGTCATCTGAGTTTTACTTTTCTTTCCACAGGAAATGAGTATCTGTGTATTCATTCTTGGTTAAGAAAAATAAGATTTGATCAAAGAAGACACTTTAAAAAATCTTTAATAGGAATGGATGGCCTAAATGATCCAACATTTTAGAGCACCTTTGTTGCAGATTCCTCTGAGTTTTGCATCCAGAATTCCTTCAAGGTTGCTTACTGAGATGTTCAAGCTTCACAGAATACTTCAATCAAGACTTAAGCATAATCCCCAAATCTTTTGGTCTCCATGAGATTATCAGATCCCCCAATCAGCAGGAAGTAGTCTAGGAAACTATGGCCACATTCCCAAAAAATGGACTATGGGAGCTTGCCTTTGTATAGAGTGTTGATTACAAGTTGTTATGGATAATGATTAGGAAAAAAGCTAAACAAAGGAAATTAGATTCAGAGTTCTTATTTCAAAAAGAAAAAAAGGGGGGAAATGCTGTGGGATAATGATTTTGTATACTATAAAGATTTGTCAGTTGTGTTAGTTTAATAAAATGCTGATTGGCAGTTTCCAGGGAAGAAGTCTAAGCAGGGTGACTGACTAAAAGAATTCTGGGAAGTGGAAAAGCAGAGAGCCAGTCAAGATCCAGACACAGAAGAAGCAAGATGAAAATGCTTTACTTAGAAAAGGTACCAAGTCATGTGGCTAAACAGATAAGAATTGTGGGTTAAATTAATTTGTAAGAGGTAATTAGTTATGAGGCTGAACTAATAGGCCAGACAGTTTATATTAACAGTTTATAATTAATGTAAACCTCTGTGTTTTTCTTTCAGATTGAATGGTTGTGGGACTGCATAGGACAGCAACTTACATCTACAAGTTCGTAATAAGCCTGAGCTATAAGCCAAACAGCTTATAATTAGTATAGGCCTCTGTGTATTTATATGGGACCAAATAGCTAAGGGATTGAGCAGGACAGAAATTTTTGTCTATCATACATACATACATGCATACATACATACATACATATATACATATATATGTATAGTATTTGTTTATATGGAGATAAAGTTCTTGCTTCATTCTGTGCATATATGTTTTCCCAACACCATTTTCTTGGTAACATCATCTTTGTGTTTTAAAATCTTACATCTGCATAGAATTAAATGATCTTTGGTTTCTTTTCTGTTTTTCTTAATGTCTATGTTTATTCAAGAACCATTTTGTTCTGATTATTATAGTTTTGTAGCATATGATGAAAACAGACTGTGCTATGCTTCTAGAACTTTCTGTTTCTTTTTGTTTAAGATACTCTTACATGCTTTTAGTTTTGAGGATTCTATGTACAATTTTTTTTACTTCATTCCTAAATATTTAGTTATTTAGAATGTTATTTTATCTGGAAACTCTATCTAAAACTTGTTATGAGAGACTTATTGGTTAATGCTTAAATAAAATTATCTTTAAACCAGATATTTTGTATTTTGGTGTATAGAAATGAGAGTTATTTGACATTCCATGCAAAGCCCACAGCATGGTGTTTAGGAAGCACATTATCAAAGCCAGAATGATCAGGGATTTAGGGGTGATCAAAATGATCTCTTGAGCCCAAACATTGCTCTTGTCATAAAATCACTTCATAAGATATCATACTGATGGATTTATTTATTTTTTTGTTATAGTTTTTTGTATTTTTTTGGGGGGGTTGTTTTGATGGCTTTTCTTTAGCTACGTTGCTGTAGACAGGGTCTGAATATAAATCCTTGGCATGCATGGAAATTTTTATGCAGGATGGCCTCAAACTCAAAAGAGCTCTAACAGGCTAAAGGAAACTTGTTAAAATCTACTTGTCTACCTTTTGTCACTCTCTATCTGTCTGCCTATCTCGAATATCGATTTTTTTGTCTGTCTAATATCTATCATCTCTGGTCTATTTATTTCCTATATATCATTTATCTAAATACATACATTCTATCTATACTTCTAAGTGTCGCCTATTATCTGTCAATCCATTTATCCACTTAATCATCTGGAACACACAAACCTAGTCTCATTCTGCCACATATATGAAAAATATATACATATTGAGTCAGAATTAGATATTTTTACTCTGTTAAACTCACATATTTGCTACTAGTGAGAGTTTTAAATTAAATCTTGATTTCTCTCAGACTCTTTAAAAGATTATTCTGAACCACATAAAGTACCTCTAATTATTAATGTAGAACTAATCAGACTGGCACTGTAATATGCAATCTATTTCCAAGTCTACTTTCTTTATAGGAACTCTCTCTGTTAGGAAGGATAAATACCTTTTGTCTTTTTTTAAAAAAAATTTCCTTTTTGTACCTAAGATTGAATTTGATAAATAACCAGAAGCAATAAATCTGTCCCTAATAGTTTGTCTGACCAAAAACTGAAATGCCAATTGCTTCTTTAGAGCTGAATAACAGCTGTAGGTAAGGCAATGTTTTGGGATGTTAACACATTATACAAAGATGTAGCTTGTAGATCTAGAAACTACCATAAGAGTTAGATACCAAATGATAAAAAATATGATGAACAGATTGTATGATTAAGCTTCTTATATTTTCTAAACCTACGTTTCCCTTAAATATCCCATGACACAAGGTGGTAAAGGTTGATAAGTGTTTTAAAATGCTTTACATTTGGACCTTAAGAGCTCAGTCCGTTGTTCCAAATTAGGTCTCTGTCTCTATCTCGATCTATTGCCAGATGAAGGTTCTAAGGTGATATGCAAGATATTCATCAGTATGGCTATAGGATAGGGTCATTTCAGGTTCCCTCTCCTCAGTTGCCCAAGGTACTAGCTGGGGACATCTCCCTGGACACCTGCGAGCCCCTCTAGAGTCAAGTCTCTTGCCAATTCTAAGATGGCTCCCTTAATTAGGATATATATTTCTCTGCTCCCGTATCCACCCTTCCTATATCCCAACCATCCTATTCCCCAAAGGTCTCCCCATCCTCCCGTTCTCCCGTTTCTCACCCCATTTCCTCTTAGCTCCATGCCACCTCACCCGCAAGTTCCCAGTTTTTGCCCGGCAATCTTGTCTACTTCCCCTATCCAGGCAGATGACTATACGTTTTTCTTTGGGTTCACCTTCTTATTTAGCTTGTCTAGAATCACAAATTATAAGCTCAATGTCCTTTATTTATGGCTAGAAACCAATTATGAGTAAGTACATCCCATGTTCATCTTTTTGGGTCTGGGATACCTCACTCAGGATAGTGTTTTCTATTTCCATGCAAAATTCACGATGTTATTGTTTTTTACCGCTGGGTAGTACTCTAATATGTATATATTCCACACTTCTTCATCCATTCTTCCATTGAAGGGCATCTAGGTTGTTTCCAGGTTCTGGCTATTACAAACAATGCTGCTATGAACATAGTTGAACAAATGCTTTTGTCATATGATAGGGCATTTCTTGGGTATATTCCCAAGAGTGGTATTACTGGATCTTGGGGTAGGCTGATCCCAAATTTCCTGATGAGGAGCAGAAGGAGGGAGAACATGAGCAAGGAATCAGGACCACTAGGGGTGCACCCACCCACTGTGACAGTGGAACTGATCTGTTGGGAGCTCACCAAGGCCAACTGGACTGGGACTGAATAAGCATGGGATGAAATAGGACTCTCTGAATATGGCAGACAATGAAGGCTGATGAGAAGCCAAGGACAATGGCACTAGGTTTCGATTCTAATACATGAACTGGCTTTGTGGGAGCCTAGCCTGTTTGGATGCTCACCTTCCTGGACCTAGATAGAAGTGGGAGGACCTTGGACTTCCCGCAGGGTAGGGAATTTGGACTGCTTTTCAGTACCTAGAGGGAGGGGGAATGGAGTGGGGGGAGGGGGAAAGGAGTTGGGAGAGGAGGAGGGGAGTGGGGGGAGGGGTCGATGTGTGGGAGGAGGGGGAGGGAAATGGGGAGGAGGCAGAAATTTTAATTAAAAAAGAATAAAATAAAAAAATATTAACTCAGAAAAAAATGCTTTACAAACTGATTCTGTCATTCTCTCCCAAAACAACCACAAGGGCACACCCATTCTATTTAGTGGCATTTTCAATGGCAACTGAAAAACATTTTTCTTTTATCCTATGAAAAAATAGAATTTGAATTTATTTTGTCTTCAAACAACACACTTCAATCTTAACATTGCTATTACTTAGATAAGTATATACTAACATAATATCTCCTCAATTTGTTATTAACTTCACCTCATAATAAATTTAATTATAGTAAAAAGACACTTGTTTTTATAATTATGTCATTATTAGATACATTACTGACAGAATGTTTTCTTTAAATCATTTTTGTTTTGTTGGCGGTAAGAAATGAGACAAACAAAATATAACACACAAACTTAGACACTGGATACCTGAAAACCAGATTTTGAATTTTGGACTTATCATTCATTTTTCTTCGCTATATGGGGAAATTTCTCCCTTCACAAATGGAAATCTTTAAATATCCATTAAATTATGAATATTTATTAATCATATAGATTGTAAATATAAAAACATCAGAATATTGTGTCATTTATTTATTGTTCAGATTCCCCATTTTCTTATGCTTTTATCTAGCCTTATAAAAACTTTAACTGTCTTTTACTGATTTTCCTCCAATCAATTCATTACTATTTTACATGTTAAAAGTTATTTTCTTAATGTAGATTAATTCAGTTTTTAATAAAGACATGAATTTTGTCATTTATAATATACCGATGACTTATTATCATAAAATGATAGTGTAAAGCATAAGAAGCTTAAGCACATTAAAAAATAGAATGAAGAACTCATGAGGGAACATATAATAAAATAGATTAACAGTTTACATCTGAAACCAAGCTTCTAAACAGACATAGCATGATTACCTGAAAAGTGTTTGGAAAGTTGTATTTTAGTTCTTCCCCAAATTTCACTATTTTCATTTATTACATCTGTAGATTTATTTTGCCTAAAATTAGCATGCTCATTCATGTTTCAAAATTCTCTGAGTTGTCCCTTGGGGTGAAAGAGACAGAATTATGTGACATGTGTAAACAGGAATTAATTTAATCCTAGACAAATCCACACTTTGCAAACTGAGTGTGGTTTGCAAAGGATTATGAGTACAATGTAGTTAGATACAGTTTGACATCTTGTTTTATTGAACTTTAAAATATCTAAAAGCTTTTAGAATCACTTACTAATTTTTAGTATTCAGGAACTCACACAGAAAAAAATCAATTAGCCAACACATCAGACTAACTTCAGACTGAATATTAAAAATGTTTTTTACCTATTGGAATAGGTACTAGGTTAATGAGATTTTAAAGTCATCTCCAGTTATTTTTACTTATTGATAATCACTTTACCTAGAAATGTTACTTGAAACAAACTTTTATAACTTAGGGTTTTTATACTTTTAATTCCCAATGTTGTTCATCATCGTACTGTATACTAGTTCTCTGGTTACAGTCCACAACTTAGAAAGTAAATGTCTGGCTGCAACAGTGGGAGGGAAAATATGGAAAAATGACCCCAACATAGTTAATTGGTCTAGAAATTATGTAAGAGGAAACCAGCAGCCATCATACTTATCCTGGGTTTAATGTTTAGTTATTTTTGTGGTTAAAACAGTTGGTCAAGATTGGATTTCATCTAAAATCAATTTAGAACTATCCAAGTTATTTTTTTATGCTTTCACAGGGAGAGAGGGAGATGGTGAGAGGAGGCGGGGAGATATGGATTGTCATCTCTATTAAAGCTAAACTGAAAATATCAGAGACAGACACATCAGTTTAATAAAGTGTAAGAAAAGAAATTCAATCAATGGAACACCAAGGTCAAATTTTGAGATTGAGGAGGTTGAGGCTTTCTTTCAGAAAATCATATCAGGGTAAGGTCAACTCATACGGTGTTCAGAGTTTATTAGAAACTGGATTATAGAAAAGAACAGAGAATTAAAAATACTTGATTTCATGAAATTTCAAGACGATTCAAAGAATAGAGCAAGGGAGGGTAAATCACAAATGGCAGGAGTGTCCATAAAAGCCAGAGTTCTTGGAAAGAGAGACCACAGGCTAGGTGAAGTACAGTTAAAAACAAGTTCTGGGATTGCAAATGTCAGTTGTCTGTGATTGGAAACAGAGTCATGCCATCCCATCCACATTTGTGATGTGATGGAGAATATGAAGAAAATCATAATTTGAAACTTAATGCTTCTTTTCAAATCATACAAAGTCCATATGGACTTGCTTCCAAAATAAAACTACAAAATAGCAAAGTAACTCCGATTTAACTAAAAGTTCCTCAAAAAGATGACATTTACTAAATCAGGTTTAGGATTTTATTTTATTTTATTTTATTTTTTTAATTGGGTTAATTATCCTTTTAAAGTCTAGTTTCTTGAGTTCTTTATATATTTTGGAGATCAGACCTTTGTCTGTTGCGGGGTTGGTGAAGATCTTCTCCCAGTCAGTAGGCTGCCTTTTTGTCTTAATGACAGTGTCCTTTGCTTTACAGAAGCTTCTCAGTTTCAGGAGGTCCCATTTATTCAATGTTGCCCTTAATGTCTGTGCTGCTGGGGTTATACATAGGAAGCGATCTCCTGTGCCCATATGTTGTAGGGTACTTCCCATTTTCTCTTCTATCAGGTTCAGTGTGTTCAGCTTGATATTGAGGTCTTTGATCCATTTGGACTTGAGTTTTGTGCATGGTGATAGATATGGGTCTATTTTCATTCTTCCACAGGTTGACATCCAATTGTGCCAGCACCATTTGTTGAAGATGCTTTTATTTTATTTTATTTTATTTTATTTTTTTGTTTTTTTTTTTTGTTTTTTTCGAGACAGGGTTTCTCTGCGGTTTTGGAGTCTGTCCTGGAACTAGCTCTGTAGACCAGGCTGGTCTCGAACTCACAGAGATCCGCCTGCCTCTGCCTCCCGAGTGCTGGGATTAAAGGCGTGCGCCACCACCGCCCGGCAGGATTTTATTTAAAAGAAAAAAATGAAACAGTTATTGAACAGTGATATAATAGCTTAAGTTCCAAAAACACCTTTTTTGTGAAAACAAATTTGGTACAAGAACATTCTGCTTGTTTACATTTAATTCACTAAAGATAAGAAAGCTATCTAGAGCATGAAAAAAGTAAAGAGTTAAAAACTTTATCATGAACTCAGACTCATTCCACATTCAGTAATTAGAAGAGACTTTAAAGTTTATTAAAAACACTTCCCTTAATTACTCACTACTTAACCTTTGCTGTATCCTAAGCATCTCATTCTTTAGATCCATAAAAACTGACACTATATCTATCTGGCTATTTGGTTATATTCTAAATGAACTCTTTTCTTGTTTTTATAGCTATCCTAAATTGAGGGCCATTATTCTCTGGGTTTTATTTCTCTTATCAGTTTCTCTGCTCAGATTTTGGTGACCCAGCACAGCACAGAATGTTTCAGATGCAGGATGAAAATAGAGTACAGTGGGTAAAGTACATACGCGGGATCTAGCGCCAAATACATTTAACTCTAGCAAGATAATCAAGGATTTTACATATTTTCTTTATCTTTCAGAAATAGAATAGTACTTGAGCAGTCATCATGAGGCATAATGAGGATGTTTTATGCATGCTTAGTATTACCTTTTGATATGCAGTTGTAGTGATTGGTATCAGAGTTATCCCATCGCATCCACGTTTGCGATGTGATAGAGAATATGGAATTTCCAGTCCATAAGAACTGGAAATGTCGCTGCAAAACAGAACTACTTTATTTATGGATTCTTTTCAGCTGCGGTTGCCTGCAAAGTTCATGACAATAAACACTGTAGAATGGAGTTGGAAGAGATTCATAACCTCCGCCTCTAAATAAGAAGCTAAGGATAGTTGATGGCTTCTAGAAGAGGGACAGTTTGTTTGCTTTAAAGACATGGCTCCTTGTAGGTCAACCATAATTTAGTGGCTGACTCCTGCACCCAAAGGCATATGGACAACACAACACAAAATGAATTTCATTATTAACAAAAAAATGGTTTTGTTAAGAACATAAAGTTATAGGGGTAAGAAGAAGCGTCTGGGTCTGCAGGGAGTTGAAGGGAAAGGTTGGGGAGTTAGGGTGAATATGATAAAAATAAATTATGTAACATTCCTAAGGAGTCAATAAATTATTTTCAAAAGAACTGTAGATGTATAAAACTGACTGGGTACTGGTTTATATCATTTTGTGAGTTCTAATGTTTGCATCATGCTTGGTTTTCATTTTATAATGGGTTAAACATGATTACTTGTGCATATTATATTTAGAAGAAATTTTAAAAATAAGTAATTTATGAAATAATTTTTATGGAAGTTAGTGAGATTATTAATTAAGAAAAAGCGAGTTGGTAAAGTCATTAAATTCAAAATATGTGAACAGCAAGTCTTGCTTGCCATTGCAGACTTGTATTGACTATGAGGAACTACTAAAAATTTGAGCTTTTCAAACTATTCAACTGTGGTTAGCACTAATAGCACTAACTGTACGTAAGTCCATTTCTAGACAAAGGAAAATGCATCCTAGATATTAATGAGCCTGAATATCTGGAAATATGAAATCTATTGCATCTAAAATACAATATGCAGAAATCCTGATACACATTTAAAGGTAATTAATGCAAAACCCATAAAATAGCTGTTGTTAAAGTATGTTTCTTAGGCTACAACTATAGGTATTACTAGAAATTTAAACAGACATAAACACTCCCAGTTTACATCTGAAGGTGACTGTTTCGGAAACCAGAGTGTTTGGCCTAGAAAGCTGTACATAATCTACTTTAAAAACTGATATACAGTGTATTCACAAACAAAGCATTCAAGTATTTAGAAATAGTACAATTAGTAATTTATTTATTTTCTTTTATTCTTCTCTCACACATACAACCTGACTTCAGTTTCCCCTCCCTCTACTCTTCCCAGTCCTCCCCACTACCTGCCCCCACCCCACCACCTAATCCACTCCTCCTCCATTTCCCATCAAAAGAGAACAGTCCTAACAGGGTTACTAACTGAACAATATATTATGAAGAGAAGGCATCTTGAGAGAGAAATTTTGAGCCATATATTAGCAAATCAGTAAGAAAGAAAAGAATATTGAGAGTTTCTTATATTCCACAGCATATATTTAAATTTTATAAAACTAAACACATTTCTTTCATGCTACAGAAGGCAAAGTTATCACAGCTGTTTCTCTAATTGCTCATGGTTGTCATGGTTTCAGGTGGGAAAAGATGCATTTGGAAGTCAGGGAAAACAGAGTGGGTATTTGAAAATGGAAATGACTCAAATATGACTCAAATGCAAGCTCAATCACCTTTTAGCAAATAGGCAAGTCTGTTCTGAAGATTTGTCATTGTCAATAATAATGTAGTCATTTTAGAGATACAATCAAATCCAAAGTTAGAGATTTTGCAAAGCTGGGCTTGGTGCAGTGTCATTGGTTCTTTTCATCTGAGTTAAGAAATCAGAGAAAGGTGAAGTCTAGTTTGAAAGCTGAGAATTCAGTGTATTTTTTTGTTGTTGTTTTTGGTTTGGAGTTAAAAGGGAACACTTGGCAAGGGATAGGGGTGATTTCTAGTCTGGGGAAAATGGCCCTTGAATAGCATCCAATAAGATATAAAAATATGTTTGGACATAAAAAGGAAAAAAATAAGACAAAACAAGATAAGAATTAAAAGAACTCTGTTCACAATTACCAAGGTTGAAACAGTATTTTAAGTCCAAATGAGAACTATAGTCTCAAAGAGGTCATGGAGATAGGATGGGGTGGCCTTGAAAAGAGAGCTGCTAAGCTGGATCAGCTGCCAGACTCTAAGAAAGCATGAGGTAAGAAAGAGTTTGTATTTTAAAGCTTTGCACTCTTGATATTTGTTTTGCAGTAATAGAAAATGAATGCATTTTAGGATAAATTGCATGCTGTTTTAATACGTACAAATATGGAGAGTGCATTTTGCAACTGGCCAATACGGAGAGAATCAAAGGACTTCTAGACACGGAGATGTGTACACTCAGCTAAATAGCATATAGAAGTATGCACAGATTTATCACAGTTCTGACGCACATCTCACAATTATGTCACTATTATGTGTTTCCTAACTTTTATTTTACCTTTTCTATAAAATGGTAACACTGATGGAGGGAAGGTGGGGAGAACCTAAAAACATCTCTCTCAAACTTTTGAAAAGATACTCTTATTTATTTATTTATTTATTTATTTCTAATTATTGTTTCTTGGTTTGATTTGAAATACAGAGAACAAAGATAGTGAGTTTAAGCCCCAAGTGGCTGATGACAATAGAGATATGAATTGAGGTGGGGGATTGTCAACAAAGATTAACTCTTGAGTAAGTGCCCCATGAAGAAGACAGGTATAGTGGTGGAGATAGCCAGACCCTATATGATGCCCCTTCTCAGGCAGAATGAAACAGTCAACACCATGTCATTTGAAGAAACAATGTCCCATATGGATAAGCACAGAAAGTCCCTGAGGACTCTATGTTAGAACAATTAGTTATTAACACCGTATTTTACATAGCCAAGAGACAGTCAAACCGTACATGCATAGTATGTCTCTTTCCCATATAAACAAGGAATGATAATTTTGGAACTCTTTAGTCTGTCCATATAATAGATTCTAGATTTAAGATATTGCTTTCAATAATAACACTATATAACAAATTAGGGTATGAAGCTGCATTATGTTAAAACATTTGAAAAAGAGAATAAGTATGCAAGAGTCTCTCTTAACTATTAAGAATGTAAAGTACAGACAGGTGGTACCTTTAGTTCCAACACTTGGGAGGCAGAGGCAGGCAGATCTTTCTGAGTTCAAAGCCAGCCTTGTCTAAAAGAGCTAGTTTCCAGAACAGGCTCCAAAGCTACAGAGAAACCCTGCCTAGAAAACCAAAAATTAGAAAACAATGTAAAGTACATATGTCCAACACTAAATCAATTTTGTAAAGCTGCAGACTGTCCCTCATTTATTTCAGCGAATATACATATAGATGTGCATATGTGCATAAGGAATGGACCTGAGGAAAATTCAAACGCCTTTGAGAAAATTCTATCTATTTTGGGTTGAGAAGTGAGAATAAATTTAAAAGAGGCCGTCACACACCAAAATCCTACTGTGGTAAATCAGCCTGATAAAATCCCTTAGCCTTCTATCTTCAGTGATTGACTAAGGCTGGACAGCCTAGAAGACAGAACCAAACACTCATAGCACAGAGGTTAATGAAGGGAGAATTTCACGAGTTCAAGTCTGATAAAGGAACTGAATTTTGCCCAAAAGGATTTCAAAATTGTTTTGTCCTGATAACTCCTTTTGACATTCATTTCTTCTTTAATACCAGTAACTGTTTTTTTTTTTTTTATGACTGTGTAGCCATTACAGGTTAATTTTAATACATTTTTAGGATATGGAAGTATCTTTAGTTTCCAATGTTTGTAAATAAAAGTAGTGATGAAGGATAAATTATGTCTAGAGGTGTGTTAAATTTTAATTTCAAACATTTAGGTGTATAGTTTAATTTATATAAGGAAATATGGACTATATCAGACACCATAGCAGGATAAGATTTTTATTAAACTGAGAAAGTAATAGGGTATTTTGCATTTAAGAGGGATATGAGTCTTTTGACAATGAACAGGCAGACTAAGAATTTTCAGAAGACTAAGGTAGGGATGTGTTAGGGACTAGCCCCAACAAAAAACATTTCTTACCAGTGTAAAGGCATGGGAAAAATATTACACTTGAGGTGGGCTTTGCAAGCTTAAGATTTTCTTTCTGTCTGTCTCTGTCTATCTTTCTCTGCCTCTCTGTCTTTCTCTCTATCACTGTCTTTCTCTTACCTTCTCTCTGTCTTCCAGGTTATAAACTTACACTTTGCTGTTTCAGTCACCATGCCTGTCTGTTGTCATACTTTCTCACCATCATTGTAAAGGACTTCTATCCTCCTAGATCCATGAACCAAAATAAATTCTTTCTCTAAAATTAGCTTGGACATGGTGTTTTATTACAGCATCAGAAAAGTGACTAGTACAAGGTTAATATCTAGTAAAACACACACACACACACACACACACACACAGAGACAGGCTGTCAAAATTTATGGTCATTATTCTGTGCCCCTCAACCAAATAATGGTTAAAGAACATGTGGTACATTTATACAATAGAGTACTACTCAGTGATAAAAAGCAATGACATCTTGAAATTTGCATGCAAATGGATAGAACTAGCAAAGAAAAAAAAATCACTGAATAAGGTAGCCCAGACCCGGATATACAAACATGGTATGTACATACTCATAAGTCAATATTAGATGTAAAGCAAAGGATAACCAGCATATAGTCCACTATCCCAGAGAAGTTAGGTAACAAAGAGTACCCTAGGAGAACAAATATAATTTTGCAATCAAATAGCTATTGCTATTAAGTTTCAAGAAAGACCTAAAGAGCTAATTACTATTGCTGTGGGATAATGTTCTTATACCCTATACAGATTTGTCACTTGTATTGGTTTAATAAAATACTGATTGGCCAGTTGTTAGGCAGGAAGTATAGACAGGATGACCAGACTAGGAGAATTCTGGGTAGAGTAAAGTCTCAGTTTGCAGCCACCAGCCAGATACAGAGGAAGCAAGATGAGAATACCTCATTGATAAAATGTACAAAGACACGTGGCTAGCATAAATAAGAATTATGTGTTAAGATAAAAAACTAGTTAATAATAAGCCCGAGCTAATAGAACAAATGATGTAGGATGTCCTTTTGTATAAGTGTTGCTTTTATTGAAAAGTGAAATAAATCTGGTTCAGCCAATTGCTTAGCAGAGCAAAGTCACACAGAAAATTTAAACAGAGATAAAGAGAGAGAGTGCGCAGAGTCATGGAGATGCCATGGAGCTGCCAAAGGAGGACACACCTGAACATTACCCAGTAAGCCACAGCATTGTGGTGATACACAGAAGAATAGAAATGGGTTAATTTAAGAAGTAAGAGTTACTTAATAAGAATCCTAAGCAAATAGGCAAAACAGTGTTGTAATTAATATAGTTTCTGTGTGACTATTCAGATCTGGGCAGCTGGGAAATGAAAAGGCCATCTCTATTTACAAGTGGCACCCAACGTGAAGCAATTACATTCACATGAAACTGAGAGAGCTTGGGAAGGAAATCTAGACACAAAAGAACAGAGTTAAGCACAGCTTCTTGGTAGCTACACTTTTTTTTTTCAGATCCACTCTGTTTTCTGACAGTAAACAGAGGCATGGCTCCTTTAAGATAAGTCTTCCTGGCTAAGGGTTAGCAGTAAAAATTTTCACAACTTCTTTAAGATCAGGCTTCCTGGTTCATGCTGGTAAACTCTGGCTCTTTGGGGAGGTACTGCGCTCAAATGGAGTCTATGAGCAGCTTGTTGCAGCCAGAAAGCAAACATGCTGCCTCCTACTAAAGCTTGTTACAAATTGCTTAATGACAACATAGACCCACTGCTTTTCTGGAGCTGGGGCGTGTGTATGGCTTGTAGAGATAGTGAAATGCCTCAACCATATTGAACTGGGCAGAACAAATAGGCAGGGCCATGGAGTAGGTTCTAGTCATACTTACTTAATATTGAAAAAAAAAGTACTCCTGGTCAGTAAATGATTAAAGGTATGCAATAAAGACAGATTAAGATAAAATAAAACCCCTGAATGGGTCATGGTGTTGAATAAATGTACATAGGCTTTGGAAAGAGAAAAAGAAGAGTACAGACAGTTATAAAAAGCAATAGGTTTAATATAAAAGAGTAGAGACAGCAATATATTAAAGGGGTAAAAAGAGTAAAAAAAATAAGCCATGTAAAGATGGAGTATAGACTGATAGTCTGGATAATGTATATTATTGTCTTTTATTTAAATTTTGTGACTGCAAAGAGATATTTGATATTGGGAGATGATAAGTTAAACTAACATAAAGGTACGTTGACTTCAAAATTTGACTCTAAGGATATGTTCCTTTGAAAAAGAGGTTCTGCTTTTGTTTCTACAGAAGATGAAAACCTGTGGAGTCCTTCAGGGATAATGTGGTTTGATGGAACAAGACTCCCGGAAAGGTCTCCATGAACCCTAAAAATATTTCACCCAACAAACAACAAAAAACAGTTTAGACAAAACTATCTTTAAATTTTCCAAAATGATTGTTTATAAATGTTTGCTTTCATTTAAAGGGGGTTAAATATAAATGATTATTGGTCACAGTCAGTTTCAAAAAGAAAATAATGTAGATATGATATAGAGATGAACACATTGCATTGGTATGGACCTTGATTTATTGATATAAATTTAAAGTCAATTTTGTTATATGTATTTTTGTTCTTGTTTAAGGTATATTTAGACAACTCATTTAAAAATGTAATATATAATTAAAATTTTCAGATTAATAGTTATTTATAATAGTCAAACTTGTAGTCATGATAGTTAGGTTTTCTCGAGATACAGAGATATATTTCAGAAGGAAAAATATTCTTCAGATATTAAACTTTAAAGAATATATCATTTAAAAGGTATTAAGAACATAGAATTCTCTCCACAGTGAGAAATGTTTGTTTCTGGCAGCAATAATTCAAAGGAGTTGATGGGCATTGAAGATACTTCTTATGTAATTTGCCTTCAATGTGACAAGGATATACATTTGGTCAAGAAACTCCTCTTGTCTGGACTGCTTGATGGTATGCTATATGAACTATACATGTAGGACCCATAGAAAATTGACTGCTGAACATTCCAAAAGATGAGGTCGTCCTTCAGAGTCCTTCACAGAAGAAACCACCAGCCATTCTTCAGGACTCAGTAAAAAGTAACTGAACATTTGCCTGAGGCTTTTTAGCCACCAACCAAGTTCAGATCTCACGATGGAATACCAGCTCTAGGTATAGAAACCCAAACCTAGCAACCTGGGTTCAGGAGAAGAACTAGCAGTCCCGGCTCCCTTCTGTTCCAGCTTATCTTCCTCTCTTGCTGTCCCTCCATGCCATAATGGTGCCCAATATCGGGCAAAAATTTCCACATATAACCTGAGAAATCCTTTTTAAAAAGTATTTTAGACATAGAAAAGAACAAAGTCAAGCACACCATCTTGGTAGCAGAATTGTCTCAGGTAGGTTCTGTTTGCTAAAGGTGAACAGAGGCATGGCTCCTTTAAGAGAGACTTCCTGACTCAGTATTAGCAGGAAAACCTCACAGCTCTTTTAAGAGGTCCTGCCACCAAACACTTAAGGGTGTTTATGAGCAGCCACCAACATGCTTCTTGAGGGTATCATGGACCTAGGAATTTCACGGACTTGTGGAAAAAAAAAAAACAAAAAAAACAGTATTGCGTCTTCAAGTACCTCTGCCATGAAGCTAGACTCTCAGAAAGTTGAGGAGTGGGGAAAATTCAGCTGTAAATGCTACAACTTTAATCCTAGTCATCTCACAAAATAAAGACCCATGTGATCAGAAAAAGATAGAGATCTTCAGTAAAGACAGATTCAGAAAGAACAAGACGTATCAACAGTTAACAATGTGTTTAAAAATATACATAGACTTTAGAAACAGAAGAAAAAGGCTAGAGAAAGCCCTTAATAAAAGAAATATTGAAGGGTGTGTTGCCACATGCCTTTAGTCCCAGCACTAGGGAGGCAAAGTCAGGTGGATCTCTATGAGTTCAAGGCCCATGTTCGGTGGCTCACACCCTTAATTTCAGTACTTGGGAGGCAGAGGCAGGTGGATCTCTGTGAGTTTCATGCCAGTCTGTTATGCAGAGTGAGATTCAGGACAACCAAAGAACTTAGAGAAACCCTGTCTCAATCAATCAATCAATCAATCAATCAATCAATCAATCAATACCAATCAATTAATCAATAGATATAAAAATAAAAAATAGAGATTTTTAAAAAGCCACATAAAGATATAAAATACACAGAGAGTCTAGACACTGTATTTTATTTTGGTGTTGTTGAATTGTTGACTGCTATGGAAGGCACAACAGCTGCTAAGAGACATTTGATTATAAATGCTGCAGAATTAATCCAATCAATATATTTTGAAAGTGCCTTGATTTCAGAATTTAAGTCAAAATTAATATTACTTTGGAGAAAGGGTTTTGCTTTAGCTCCCACAGAAAATGAGAGGCTGTGGATTGATCCTGGGTCAAGAAAAATAAGGAAGAACCCCTTGAAAAAATCTTCAGTGGGAATGGATGTCCCACATGATCTAACATTTCAGA
Source organism: Chionomys nivalis (assembly GCF_950005125.1). NCBI lineage: Eukaryota > Metazoa > Chordata > Mammalia > Rodentia > Cricetidae > Chionomys > Chionomys nivalis. Next base: position 98,258,936 of record NC_080087.1, on the reverse strand, counting down.
GCACCTCTGTTGCAGTTTTCTTTGAGTTTTATAATTCAGAACAGTTTCAAGGCTGCTGGATGAGATGTTTCAGCCTCAAAGAATACCCCAGTCAATACTTGATCATAACCCTAAATTTTGTTTTGGTCCCACAGGAAGTAGCCTAGAAATCTATGCCCACATTCCCAAAGAGTACATTATGGATGTTTGTCTTTGTTTAGAATGTTGGCTATTATGGAAAATAGTCAGAAAAAAACTAAACAAAGGAAATTAGATTTGAAGTTCTTGTTTTGAAAATAAGAAAAAAGAGCAATTGCTGTGGGATAATGCTCTTGTACAGTGTAAATATTTACCATTTGTATTGGTTTAATAAAACTCTCTTAGGCCAGTAGCCAGGCACAATTTTTAAGCAGGACAACAAGACTTAGAGAATTCTTGGAAGAGGAAAGGCAAAGTCAATCAGTCACAAGCTAGACACGGAGGAAGCAAGATGAGAATACCTCACTAATAAAAGGTACCATGTCAGGTGGCTCATCCTAGATAAAAATAATTATGGGTTAATTTAAGTTGTAAGAGCTAGTTAATAGTAAACATGAGCTAATAGAACAAACAGTTTATAATTAATATAAGCTTCTATATTGCTTTGCAACTGAACAATTTTGGGACCAGGTAGAACAGAAACTTCCATTTTATTACCTTTAAAATAGTTTATTTATTCACCTATGTTGTAGAATATTCTTTCACACTGTGAAACCCAAGTTTGCAATAGAGCCTTAAGGGTATCAAGGAGAGACAGACACAGAAAGTAGGGGTGGGGTTTAGAGTGATGCAGAAACTTGATATTCAAAGTCTTTCATAAATAGAATGGTAGAGATTTAGTTAAAGCTTCATTGGCAATGACAAGGACAGTGACTGTAGGAAAAGAGTTCCCACCAGGTTCCAATCTCAGTAGTCATGCCGCTGCTTAGAAAAGCAGGCCCATACCTGTGGCATAGCAAGTGCTGACTGAAATTGCAGTAGATTAAGGCACAGTCATTGTGCAGATGTTAAGACAACACAACTGCAGTTGTCTTATTAAAATGAAACCATGATGCCCCCAGACTTCTGTACCTTCATTGGAGCATATATGTTAATCTCTGTCTCATTTTCAAATAAATAGTGCTGGAAACCGGACTTAACACAGTAAGTTTATGTTTCTAGATGTCTTGAAGATATTCCATGCCTTTATAAATATTTAACTAGTGACAACCAAAAAATAAGGGCTTGTAGTCCTCCATGGCAGTAAAAGTTCCGTTATTCCATGAGTTGGAAATATAATGTTTTATGTCAAAAGAACTACCAATATGGAGTATATTTTAACTTGTATATTTCTAAATTTAAAGTGGAAGACATTATAAGTCTCATAGGCATTATATTGGCAAAAATGAGAAAGCAGCATAGAAGGCCAGCTATCATATGGAGTGTGAGAACAGATTTCAACCACTTTATGCTAAGTACTACATTTGAGGTTGCTGAAGGTTCCTGTGTGATACAGTTGAACACTTCATTTTAGTGAATATTTAGCCCCAAATTTTTGTGTAAACTTAATCTTCCAAGGGAAAATCGACTGAAGAAAGCTCTTATGCCAAATTTCACTTCTTCCTTGAGTTTAAATTCTTTCTGTGGGGTTGTGATTCTGAAAATCTTACTACAGTGACACTGATACGGGTAGACTTAATTCTACTTCATTGAAGAAAAGTATTGATTATAGAAAATATGGAGAACTGGCTGGTTCTGAGATAAGGAACAGTTCTATGTGAAAGAATTGTCTTCAACAATTTAAGTATCAAATATCTGTGGCTAAGTTTGTTAACCCAAATAGTATTACTATTTGCTGGGATTCTAAACCTATTCTGGATCTTAGCACAAGGTCTCTTTCTAAGTTTTATGGGATTTGTCTGTGAAGTAATTGTGCTTTGTGTTGGACAAAGCCTCACATTTTATCAATTGTGCTTTGAGACTATAACACATACACACAAAGACAGATTTACATGTGTCCTGTTTATCAGATAAACTCGCCAAAGCAGCCCTAGAAATGTCAGCAGATCTCCTGGAGGCAGGAAGTGAGACTCATTTTAATTTCAAAAATAAATTAATTCTGGATGAAATCAAACCTATTCTCACATTCATTAGGGCAACCTGGTCTGAGTAAAAAATTGTAGATTTTTAATAAGGACATTTCCATTAGTTTTCTTTCAGTCCCACAAACTCATAAATCAATTCCTGTCTGTCAACCATTATAAATTTATCAGTTCTTATGAGTAGAGGTGACAGCAAACTGTTTTTTAAATCTACAAGGCTATATCTCTGTTAGTGAGCCAAATAATCTTGGCCTCTATGACACTTATTTGTATTCTAGACTGTATTTATTCCAGATTGGTTCAACCATACTCGGTAACAGACGAAGAGGTTGTGTAACTACACACACATCAGCAAAAGTCGTGAAACTGGGAGTGTGTATTATTTGAGGATACTAGAATAAAAATAAATTGAAATGAAATTAATAAAGCAAGATACACAAAATATTTTATGCAAATATTCCTAGAAATAAAAATACATATGGTAAGTTTAATTGCAGAAATCAATAACTATTAGCAATTTTGAAATTCATTCTTCTGATCTTTAACACTTTTGTATACACACAGTAAACATTAAAGTATGGGTAAGAAAACGTGAGAAGTGCCACATCCACAAGTTTATGCGTACCCAGAAGTCTCAGCAGACTAATTAGAAAGATCATATTTTATGGAAAGATCTTGCTTCTTACTTTCTTGGTCTCTCATGACTGTATAAAATTTAAATACATGAAGTTTGTCTCCAGCTGAGAGAACAGAGAAGGAAATGCTAAGTAGAGCTACAGGCAGGCTAATAATGGGAATACTTTGGGCCTGTAATTTTTGTACCAACAAAAGGCCTTTGACATGGTAACAGGGAAAACGCTCTGGTAACCTGATGAGCAAGCTATTTGGATCTTACAGAATTTATGGAGCTCCTCTGGACAGTCATTTCTCAGGCCAACTGAATACGCACAAGACACAGTCAATAGTACTAATTGGTGTCCATCATTTCTTCTTGCCAGCCATGTAGCTCTGTAATTGAAATGCTCAGTAACAGTTTTCTACCTAAATTCTAATGATGCCCTTTATAATTTTCTCTTTAATGCAGTTCCTGAACTTTAAAAGGCTGTTCACTGCCAAATGTCAGTTCATTGTGAAGGGCTGTATCGAAAACCTATTGCTCTAAAAAAAAAAAAGAATGCAATGTTCATTTTGCCCATTCAAAATCATGTTGTCCGGTCCTGTGCTAAAATGGCTCATTAATTCTCCCTCATTAAAAAGAAATACTAGTGAAAGATCACTTGAAATTAACAATTTATATTCTAATTTTTAAAACTGTGCCTATGCAAGATACCCCAAAATAATATTTTCAAGGAATAAGCTTAGTAAATTTATTAAATGGTACAAAACAGTTATTAGCAGTAGTGAATTATATTTTACAATAATTTATTAATTCCTTAATAATTTCATATAATATATTTTGATCGTACCCACTATTCTTTCTGCTTCACCTCTCATACCAGCCTCTTTTCTTTTAATGATCAATCAATTATAGTTTATACTAGTGATATATTCAGTAGTTTGGGGCTCTCCCCTGGAGCATAGTAGGCCTACCAACATAGCCTTAAAGACAATGACTCACCTTCCTCTAGCATTCATATACATATTCATAGGTACAATAGTTGAATTTACTTTTTATTACTTCAATTAGAAATTTCTAGTAAATAATTGCAAATATACCCTATGCCACAGAATATTCTAGATAAAATCCACTTCCACATACCCTTCAATTTTGTATCTTATTGGAGAAGGATTTCTTCTATTCCCTTTTATATTGTTGAATTGAAGATTTTTTTGTCACTTTTCTGGCACTATTTGAACAAATTGTATGAACCATAAATTCTTAAGATAGTCAAGATACTAATCCAATTTTAATTTAGTGAAAATAAAGGACCTTCACAATATTTCAGAATAGCTTATTTTGTTACTTTGTTATCTTAAAATTTAGTGGTACATCTCATGTTGTACTGAGAAAATGTAGATTATATTCTATTGGAAACACATGCACACATGCACACACACATATGACATCCAAAAATTAATGTTATTAAATTTAGAAAATCGAAGTTAAAAGCATTGGTTGTATCTATCACATTATAAATCCACTGCATTGTTTTCTTTTTATACCCATTTAAATCTAGTCTCTATAAGCTTCTTCTATAAACGTGTGTATCATTTGTTGGGTTTCACAGTTTTGAGATAATAATGATTTAAGTTTTCATTTGTTATAAAGCAAAGAGAGTTATTTGCATGCAAAGTCTTCTGTTATAAGGAAAGATAATTATTATGTATGCCATAAAATAAGTCTAAATGTCATAGCTGGGTGGCCAGCCTGGCCGCGCTCTATCTAATTAAAGAAATGCTACACATTTTGTATAATGGCAGCCTAGATGTTAAACAATGGTGCATAGAAAAGAGAGTAATAGCCTTCTTAACCCTTTAAACATCCACAGTGCTGATGATTGAAGACTGAATGACAGTTTGAAAACAAGGGCTAGAAGCATACGCTCCATGTCTCACAAAAGTAGAATGCCTATGATGTACACATCATTAATGAAAAAAAATCTCAATTTTTCATGATTGACAGGCATGTTTACATATGTGTGAGTAGTTCTATAATGAAGGTAAGAAAGGAAAATAGCAGCGACTTAAATTTAATTTCCTAGTTTAAAGGTAGTGTGTGTGTGTGTGTGTGTAAAGGAGCGGAGCCAACTTGAACTTGATACCTGAGACATTAACCATATTGAGATTTCAATGGAGCTTTAGTCACACCATGTTCCATAGAGATGATTGGTGAACCTCACTCACTCAGGTGATGCTTCTGTACCTCCGGACATAGTTGGGAGGAATGCCTTTGTCAGAATACAGACTGCTTTGTGGTACATATTGGCTGGCAGAGCTTACAATTCCTTTTAAAATGTGGTTTTTGTCAGCTACCCTGTGTGTTACATTGCTTTAACTATGGCGTCTCGGGAGATAAGAAAAGCGCCGGCTGTAAATGGTAAGTTTTCTTTCTTTCTTTCTTTCTTTCTTTCTTTCTTTCTTTCTTTCTTTCTTTCTTTCTTTCTTTCTTTCTCTTTTCTTTCTTTCTTTCTTTCTTTCTTTCTTTCTTTCTTTCTTTCTTTCTCTTTTCTTTCTTTCTTTCTTTCTTTCTTTCTTTCTTTCTTTCTTTCTTTCTTTCTTTCTTTCTTTCTTTCTTTCTTTCTAAGATTTCTGCCTTCTCCCCACCACCGCCTCCCATTTCCCTCCCCCTCCCTCAATCAAGTCCCCCTCCCTCGTCATCCCTAAGAGCAATTAGGGTTCCCTGCCCTGTGGGAAGTCCAAGGACCATCCACCTCCATCCAGGTCTAGTAAGGTGAGCATCTAAACTGCCTAGGCTCCCACAAAGCCAGTACGTGCAGTAGGATCAAAAACCCATTGCCATTGTTCTTGAGTTCTCAGTAGTCCTCATTGTCCGCTATGTTCAGCGAATCCGGTTTTATCCCATGCTTTTCAGACCCAGACCAGCTGGCCTTGGTGAGTTCCTGATAGAACATCCCCATTGTCTCAGTGTGTGGGTGCACCCCTCGCGGTCCTGAATTCCTTGCTCGTGCTCTCTCTCCTTCTGCTCCTCATTTGGACCTTGAGATTTCAGTCCGGTGCTCCAATGTGGGTCTCTGTCTCTGTCTCCTTTCATCGCCTGATGAAGGTTAATATTCAGGAGGATGCCTATATGTTTTTCTTTGGGTTCACCTTCTTATTTAGCTTCTCTAAAGGCTCAATGTCCTTTATTTATTTATGGCTAGAAACCAAATATGAGTGAGTACATCCCCTGTTCCTCTTTTTGGGTCTGGCTCACCTCACTCAGGATAGTGTTTTCTATTTCCGTCCATTTGCCTGCAAAATTCAGGAAGTCATTGTTTTTTTGCTGCTGAGTAGTACTCTAATATGTATATATTCCATACTTTCTTCATCCATTCTTCCATTGAAGGGCATCTAGGTTGTTTCCAGGTTCTGGCTATTACAAACAATGCTGCTATGAACATAGTTGAGCATAGACTTTTGTTGTGTGATAGGGCATTTCTTGGGTATATTCCCAAGAGTGGTATTGCTGGGTCCAGGGGTAGGTTGATCCCGAAATTCCTGAGAAACCGCCACACTGTTTTCTAAAGTGGTTGCACAAGTTTGCATTCCCACCAGCAATGGATGAGTGTACCCCTTTCTCCACAACCTCTCCAGCAAAGGCTATCATTGGTGTTTTTGATTTTAGCCATTCTGACAGGTGTAAGATGGTATCTTAAAGTTGTCTTGATTTGCATTTCCCTGATCGCTAAGGAAGTTGAGCATGACCTTAAGTGTCTTTTGGCCATTTGAACTTCTGTTGAGAATTCTCTGTTCAGCTCAGTGCCCCATTTTTTAATTGGGTTGATTAGCCCTTTACTGTCTAGTTTCTTGAGTTCTTTACATATTTTGGAGATCAGACCTTTGTCAGTTGCGGGGTTGGTGAAGATCTTCTCCCAGTCAATGGGTTGCCTTTTTGTCTTAGTGACAGTGTCCTTTGCTTTACAGAAGCTTCTCAGTCTCAGGAGGTCCCATTTATTCAATGATGCCCTTAATGTCTGTGCTGCTGGGGTTATACATATGAAGTGTTCTCCTGTGCCCATGTGTTGTAGAGTACTTCCCACTTTCTCTTCTATCAGGTTCAGTGTGTTCGGACTGATATTGAGGTCTTTAATCCATTTGGACTTGAGTTTTGTGCATGGTGATAGATATGGATCTATTTATCAGAAATGAAAAGGGGGACATAACCACAGACACAGAGAAAATTCAGAGAATCATTAGATCTCACTCCAAAAGTCTGTATGCCACAAAACTGGAAAATGCAAAAGAAATGGACATTTTTTTGGATAAGTACCATATACCAAAGCTAAACCAAGAACAGGTGAACGATCTAAATAGACCGGTTAGTCGCGAAGAATTAGAAACGGTTATCAAAAATCTCCCTTCCAAAAAAAGCCCAAGACCAGATAGTTTCAATGCATAATTCTACCAGAACTTCCAAGAAGAGCTAATACCTATACTTCTTAATGTATTTCACAATATAGAAACAGAAGAGTCACTGCCAAATTCCTTTAAGTTTTCATGTGAGTAAACTGACTGTGTTAACTTTTACCTCTTAGAGGACAGAAACAAGTACAGGGTGAAGCGTGAGGAGAATTCTCTTAGCATTTTCCTGTTTGCTCAGAGAAGGAGGAACATGCTTATGTTAGTTTAATGCCCACCAATGAGCACTTACTCTCCTGCAGTCAGTGTTGGCACCAACAGTCACACAGATCGGACTTATAGTCTAGAGAAACCTTGCCCCTTTATCTAGAAAATGCTTCTCAATTCTTACCTGCTCTCAGCCAATCTGAAAAAGCCCCACGAAACAATGTTAATGAAATAGCATTCCTTAAAAGTCACAGCAAATAGTAAACCATTTGAAGTTTCAACACATACATTTCTTCTTCCTCTCCTCATTTCTTTCTGTAATTCTCACTTCATAAATAAAATTACATAGAGCTTTTCTATTCTAAATCCAGAGGCAATGAACATTATGCAATTCAACAGCCTTCCCCAAAGCCTTTACCAGGTGTGGGAGAAAGAGTACAGGCCCCTGGACTTTATGGACTGGAAAACTGCAGTAGAATACAGTTATTTAAAGGTGGCCTCAGCACCTCAACCTCATGTAATCTCACACTATGTGGATGACTTTGGAAAAGTCAAATGTAGCACCTCCATCAACTAGCCTCTCTAATTACATTATCTTTCTTTTAGAAGGTGTCTATAGAACTTACTTATGAGATACATAAAGAAATACATATTTTCCTTTTATAAATGAAAGGTTTTACATGCAATATAGCTCACAGACAATAAGGATTTATAATATTAAGCAATGCAGCAGCCTGCAGAGGTGATTAGGTGGCTAAAGCAAGTGTGATGGGCTGAGTTCTGATTCCCAGAACCCATGGAAAGACAGACATGCAGTGCAAACCTATATATAATACTATTGTTTTCATTCCTAATGGAAGATGGAGTAGGAGTCAGAAAAATTAAATGAGGCTCATAGGCTAATTTACCTGACATATGCAGGAGTGAAGAAGAGACCCTGTCTCAAACAATGTGGAAAGTAAGGACAGATGCCCAAGTTTGTGCTCTGACCTCCATACCCGTGCTACAGCATGCAGGCAACTGCATTCACACATGAATGGATTTGCACATCTACACACACACACACACACACACCCCACACGGAAAATATAGAATGGAATTCTGAGTGAGCATAAAATTACTCCTAAATGAAGTTATCGACTTTATCAAATTTAGTAATTAAAATAAGATTTATTCATATTTTAATCCAGTATTTTTGAAAGATTATAAGATCGGTCACCTACTCTCTTTTTAAACCTTTTGAAATCTCCTGGATAGCTATTTGAAGACAATTTCAACTTTTATTTAGGAGCTGTTTCTTTGCATATATCTAGAATTGTGATTAGACCCAGTACAATACCATTGGCAAAGTATGTCATCCAGCAAAAGAAATAACTCCTGGAAATGGAATAGTCTATCAAAGGAATGTCATGTCAAATCATCATGCTGTATTTGGAAATGAATGCTGAAGGGAAGCAAAAATGTTCGATTCCTAACGGGAGAAATATTTTTATCAGTGATTTTAATTAAAATGTCAGAGTAGCTATTATCTGAAAAGACTAATGTCACCATTGTAATAAACATATCAGGGGTAGTTATTTGTCATATCAAAGGGTACTAACATGACTTGAAGCTAATTTTTATGGATTTATTTAATAAATTGAGAGATCTGAGCCAATCTATACTTTCTACATTGTTTCAAATAATTGTTTCTGACTACACTAAGGTTTGTTCTTATAAGAAAATGTATATGGTTAAGAAAAAAGCTCACCATTTTTCTTCGGAAGCAGAGAATGTATTTATGAAGAAAATCTAAATGTAGGAGTAGGACGCAATTGATAACATAAAAGACAAGCAGTTTTTCTGCATTTGTATTTCTGCATGTCATTAAAAAACAAAACACAACAACAACAAAAAAAGAAAAATACCATACAAGCAAAAATCTTACCAATATGGACAAGGAAGAAACCTCAGTAGGTAAAACGCTGTCACACAAGTGTGAGGGAAACACTTTGAATCCCCAGAACTCACACAGAGTCAGAAGTGGTAGCACACACATCTGTAATTGCAATGCTTCTAAGACTAGATGAGTTCGCACCCAAATTTACACACATACAAACTCTGAGAGACTAATAAATAAATATTTCCCAAGCCACTTGAGGACAAGCTACTAGGAGTGAGTGAGGAAAATTCCATATTTGAAAACTGAAAAAGGAAATTATGAAGATGCAATTCAGACAGAGGCCAACCAATGTGGTATTTGATTTACGATTCCAGTTTTTAAGAAATACCATTATTGATCTCTTTTTGCATGATCGGTCAATGGATAGTTGTCAGTCAACTAGTGAGGAATAATAAAATAAGAAAGGACAGTTTACAGCGGGGGCATGCTTTGGAAGTAGAAAATGTTCTTTTATCAGAAAATAATTTCTACAAAAGTATTAAAAAGTCTTTCTTATTTGACAGTAATGCTGCTGAATATGAGGTCGCGGTGTCTGAGTAACAGTAACTTGATAACAAGAAGAGCACTGTGCAGACCCGATGGTTAGAGGGTGCAGGTGGCAGGTGCAGTGAAGGTGTCAGCTGAATATTAATTTCTTGCAGGATCACATTCTACTTGTTGTCTGAAACATAGGACTTTTTCCAGACGGTGACATTCAAGAATCACATTTCCAAGGTTGTTTGCAAAGTTTTCAAAGTAATGAATATTACCTCTGCTTTTCAGACACACAGAACTTTTTGCCAAATTTACTTAAAGTTATTCACTTAAAAGGTTATGTATTTTGGCTAGTGTGATGTTTCTGTGAACAAGGAGGTCTACAGTGTAAGCCAGTTTGCATGAGTTTGATCCCTAAAACTCACAGCTAAAGGAGAGAAACAACTCTAAATGTTATCGTCTGACTTCCACATATATATTATACAGGCAGGCCCCAGTCACATATACACATCACATATACACAGATACACACACAAACACACAGATAATCACATAAAAAAGAAATTTAAATTACTGCTTAGAATCAGCAGTAACAACTCTGAGAACTATATTTACAAAAAGAAAGCACCTAGTTTTTATTTGAGAAGCTATAATAAAGTACCTTGCTCCACTGTTTATTAAGATTGGGAAAGCAATGAATGATTTTAGATTCATAAGACCAGACTTGAAATTATTCTCAAATGCAAAGATGTATAAGATTTCTGAATATCACAATATTTGGCTTTCATTTTCCTTTTCTATAAAATGAAAATAATAGTATCAAACACTTTTTAGGAGAACTCATTATAGATAAATTTCTGAATTTTCTGGGTCTTTGACTGATAGACAGACGCTGTATGCTGAGTGCTGATTTCCCTTTTTACATCTGGGATTAGAGACACTTCTGATTTTTCCATACAAGCATAATCTTTCTTATTGATATGTAGAAAGAAGAGAATACATTGCAACTTTTTCCCCATGCTATTTAAAGTGAAGCCTTCAATCCAGAAAATTGTGATTTTAAAGCTAAAGTTAGTGATCTACTTTTATTTTATTTATTTCATAGAAACAGAAGAACAAATGTATTACGCTATTGTTTATATTTAGAGAGAAACAGTTTTTTTTTTTTTTTGCAGAATTTCCCAGTGCTACTAAGAAGTTAACAGCTGTTGGCAACAGAATTTCATCTCACATTTTAATTTTACAAGATCACAGCATAGCATATGTGCTGGCCCTCTGGGTACAAAGTTGTCAACAGTTCATCAATGAGCAGCTATGCTCCTAATGGTAAAGGGGAAACAATTAATCCTGAAGATGAAGCTACAGTAATCTCACTATTAGTGGTGTCTGTGTGTGTATGTTTGTGTGTGCATGTGTGTATTTAACTGAATAATGTAATTCAGGATTTTATATTTATTGTAAGTACAATAAATCAATTTTGTAATATTGTGCAACTTTATTTGTTTTAATATCCAGATATAACTTGGTGTTGTTGCACACAATGAAAAAATTAGATGTATGTGCCAGGGAAGTAAGCCATCAAAGACAAATTTATAAGTTACATAGAAAAAATAATAGATTCTAGCAAAGAATATCACTCCTTGGTGCATTCTGAAAAGTTGCATCTTTTCCAAGTCTTATATTTACCATCTACAAAGCAGACAATGATCATGGTACAAATTTTAGGAGGTTCACTTAAGAATTGAGATAAAAACTGAAAACTCTTAAGTATATTTTCCAAGACATCATAAGTTTTCTAAATACATGCATTGACTTCTGTTTGATCATATAATGTTAAACATACATTGCAATTCTCAATAAACCTCTTCTGGATAGAATAAACTTCTATCCAGTCAAATATACCTATTAAACACTAGCTGTTCCATCTTCCTTTTCTCTTAGACTTCAATTTGCTCTATAACCAATCTTAAGGGGTCAGGACTTTGGGGCTTTGCTGGATAACACAGATGGATTTTCTGCAATCTAGTTTTTTTCAACATTTATGGTGATAAAAAAATAACGTCTACAATCATTCCTGTCCAAATAATCTGAGTTTGATTAAGCCTCTTACTACTCAGTCATGCAGATTTTTTTCATGGACATATTTCAAAATATATAGCTATATATTATACTTATTTACCTGTTTTAATAGAATGTGAAATGATTAGAATTTATAATGGTTTAAAAGATTCACTGACAACAAACTTATGCAAGGGTTTTTAAAAAGTCAGCATTATAAAAGATAATACAGTCTGGTGCTCCAATGTGGGTCTCTATCTCTATCTCCATCCATTGCCAGGTGAAGGTTCTAGCTGGGGACATCTCCCTGGACAAGTGCAAGCCCCTCTAGAGTCAAGTCTCTTGCCAAGCCTAAGATGGCTCCCTTAATTAGGATATATACTTCTCTGCTCCCATATCCACCCTTCCTTTATCCCAATCATCCCATTCCCCCAAACTCCCCCCATCCTCCCCTTCTCACAACAAAAAATAAATAAATAAAAACTCAACAACAAAAAATAAATAAATAAAAAATAAAATAAAAAAAAGATAATACAAAGAGAAGTTTCTTTAAGACAACCTGTTAGAGACAAGAACCAGGCAACTTTGTACAGGTTCAAGGAGAAGATTCTTGTTAAGCATAGTGTTTGAGTACCATGACGACTAGACATGAGCTTGGAGGGTAGTATGTTTGAAGGAGAGTAAATAATCAGGGAAAGGGTAATGGCTGGGTGATGGGTACCCACACAAATTTGAAAAGAATATTATTTAGAGCTAGGCATGGGGGCAAAGGGGAAGATTGGCTAAACACACAACTAGTACTGACCAATGAAACAACTTTTTGTCAATGAAAAACACTCCAGATGAAGCATTTTGGCTTTTTGTAGTGAATATTAGATAAAGTAATGGAGTTCACTGAAAGAACCTAGGTTTAGAGCTGGTTGTTTTTATCATCAATGTTTCTGCCTTCCTTAAAATTTCTTGTCTTCTGAGTTGTCTCTCATATGTAGGAACACCTACACATCTTAGAGCAGAGAAAAAGCAATGGTTAAACAATACTCAAATACAAAGAAAGTACCTTGAACATATTTTCCCCAGCTCTTTGCTAGATAGAATAAAATATAAATTGTCTTACTTTATTTAAATATTTTTTGTTTTAAAATTTGGCTTTGTTTCTCTTCAAGTAGAGAGAAAACATGTGTGTGTGTGTGTGTGTGTGTGTGTATGAGAGAGAGGGGGGAGAGAGAAGAAGAGGAGAAGGAGAAAAGAACGAATCTGAGTATATATGTGTACATAATAATGTGTGCTTGTGTGGGTATCAGTATGCAGGACTGTGACAGGTAGAATGTGTGTTTATGTGTATGAGTGTATATATGTGTTTTCACCTGGGTGATTATATGTATTATGTGCATAAGGCTATGTGTGTGTGTGTGTGTGTGTAAGTTCATTATTGCACTTGTATTATCGCTTTGTCTATTCTGGAAGAAATTGGTCCTAACATTGATACCTGGCATGTTGTGCAGCTAGGTATGTTTCAAAATGACTGGAATCATTTTATATTATACAAACTTCTAATTTACTCTCTTCAAGATTTCTTAGTTTTATTTCTTCTTCCTTCCTCCTTCTCTTGGCTTTGGAAATAGTGACTTATTACTTTTGTTACAATCTTACATATTTGGGCTGTAATACACAATTTTGGAGTCTAATTTTCTACAAGAAAATCTATATTAGGCAAGAGATGAGAGGCTGGGTACTTGATTTGTAGTGTTTCTCTTTGCAACAATAATACATAGCTGTATTAATGCCCTGGTGTTAATTGACACTATCAAAGGCATCATAGAGAGACTGTCTGTGTCCTCTGGCTTCTACTTTTGTTTCTTTCTAGATTCTCATGCTCCATAAAGAGAGTACAGGCTAGATATAGTAAAAGAACAAATATCAAGAGATAAATTAGAGCATGGAAGGAGGCAAGAATACATTTTTAAATATTTAAAACATTCTTATTTTACATACCCATCCTAGTTTCCTCTCCCTCCAGTCTTCCTACTCCCCCCACCTTTTTCCTACCCCACTCCTATTCACTCCTTAGAGAGGGTGAAGCCTCTCATGGGGAGTCAAAAGTGTGTTGCATCACTTGAGGCAGGCCCAAAGCCCTCTCCCCTGTATCTAGGTTGACACGGTATGGCTCATTGGGAATCGGCTAAAGAATGCACTAGGAATAAATACTGGTTCCTCTGCTGGTGACTCCACAAACTGCCCAATCCATGTAACAATCACCCACATTCAGAGGGCCTAGTTTTGGCTCATGCTGGTTCCCTAGCTGTCAGTGAATTCCTACTAGCTCCAGTCAGCTATTTCTGTGGGTAACCCCATCATGGTCTTGGCCCCTTTGCTCAAAAAAATGGGACTAGCTGAGCAGTAATGACTGCAATCCAGGCAGGTATGGATTTTCCTTTTTGTTTTATTCTCTCACATGTGCCTTCCCCAATGTGGAAGCTTCCAGGAAACAAGGTGTGCTGGTCTTAAAAGCCAACTCCCTTCAGAATAAGTCCATTATAAGTAGGTACATACCTTGAAACAACATGTATAAGGGCTTAAATAACTGTAATAATGATAATTTTGCAAGGATCAATTATAGCAACACTATTTTCATATTCACCTGCTAGGGAAGTTGTTGAAGCTTGTTTGTACTAACACAGTTAGAATCTACTGCTATCACCTACTGTTCTTTATATTCTGATTTGGGACTGAGATGGCAAAAATAGAAGAAAAATGAACACTGATCTTTCCATCCTGTTTTGAGGGTTTCGATGTCCATCTGGAATAACCACAACCAATAAAAAAATTGGTGCTCCTAACAGGTTTGATGGTGTTTCAGGTCTGTAACATACATTATTTCTCTCTGTGGATTATGTATATATAAGTGGAGACTGCTAGTTTGTTTCCCCCCTCCCAGACCCAAATAATCACACAGTAACTATATTAATTGCAACACTGTTTGATAGATGACTCAGGCATATTTCTAGCTAGATCTTACACTTTAAATTAACCCATTTCTATTAATAGATGTATCTCCATGAGGCTGTGGTCTACCAGTAAGGTTCTAGTGTCTGTCTGTCTGTCTTTTCTTCTTCTTCTTCTTCTTCTTCTTCTTCTTCTTCTTCTTCTTCTTCTTCTTCTTCTTCTTCTTCTTCTTCTTCTTTCTTCTTCTTCTTCTTCTTCCTCTTCCTCTTCCTCTTCCTCTCCTCCTCCTCCTCCTCCCCCTCCTCCACTTCCTCTTTCTTATTCTTTTTGGTTTTCCAAAACAAGATTTCTCTGTGTAACAGCCCTAGCTGTCCTAGAACTAGCTCTTGTAGAGCAGACTGTCCTTGAACTCACAGAGATCTTCCTGCCTCTGCCTCCCAAGTGCTGGGATTAAAGGCATATGCCACTACCACCCAGACTGGCATTCATCTTTTTTGGCAGCTACAGGGCATCTCCTTGACTCTGCTTACTCTCTCTCTATGTCTCTGTTCATATTTCCCACCTGGCTTTACTATGTTAAGCCATTGACTGAAACAGTTTCTTTATTAACCAATGATAATAAAGCATATTCCAAGCATACAGAAGGGAATCCCACATCAGCTACCCTTTTCTGTCTAAATAAAAAAGGAAAGTTTTAACTTTAACATAGTAAAGTTACATAAAAAACAGTTACCAAGCGAGAATTACAGTTACAATATTTAGTCCATTTACATTTGGAAAATTAAGGAAAATACTCTATCATATATCCTATCTTTGTAAGTCTAAAGTTTTATGTCTAATTTTTTATCATAACTAAGGAAAATTGTAGTTATAATTATCTAGTCTTCTACTCCAACAATGGCCCCAGAAGGATATAATATTACCTACATAAATAGGAAGCACATTGTAAGCAACTTCCAATGTTCTAGAACTGAAGATCCATCTCGCTGTCTAGAAAATCAGCCAAAGTTCTTCTGTACTGTTGGGGCATCCATCTTCAGCTTACCAGCCCATAGTATCTGGTGGACTTTTCCATGAAGCAGAAAATCTGAAAGATTGCTTTGCTTGTATTTGCAGTTTTTCCAGACACTTTCTTCTGTTCCCGGAAGAATGTCTGGCAGTTTCTTCTGAGAAGCAGGAACCCTAAAGGAAGATCCCATCTTTTGGAAAGTTCAGCAATCAGTTACTTTTCTGTGGTTCCTGCATGTACAGTTCATATAGCATATCATCAAGGTTCAGGTAAGAGCAGTTTCTTGACCAAATGGCTAGCCTTGTCACATTGAAGGCAAATTTCCTAGCAAGTTTCTTTAATGCCAACAACCTCTCTGAAGTAATAGGCACTGCCAGAAGCAGACATGTCTCACTCTTGAGAAAGGTCTACATTCTTAAAACTTTTTAAATGCCATATTCTGTAGGTCTGTGAAGTGTTGAAGATTGTCTATCTAACTGAAATAGATCTATATATCTAGAAAACCCAACTAACATGACTACAAATTTGACGATTATGGATGACTATTTATTAATCCATAATTTTAATTATGTATTATATTTTTAAATGAGCTGTATAAACAGGAGCAGAAATACATATACACAATGTAACAAATTGACCTTAAATTTGTATCAGTAGACTAAGATCCATACCAATGCAAAATGTTCATCTTTATAACATGACCCCCTCTTTTATAAAAAAGAAATTGACTGTGACCATTTAACCATTTATAATTAACCCCTTTAAATAAAAATAAATTATTAGAAACAATTATTTGGGGAATTTTGGCATTGTTTTCTACAAACTTCTTCCTGCTGTTTGTTGGATATTTTTAGTGTTCATGAAGACCTTTCAAGGGGTCTTGTTCCATCAAACCACAAAAGAGAACCTCTTTTCCAAAGGAACATGTTCTTAGACCCAAATTTTGAAACCAAGATAGTTTTCATCTTTATGTTGATTTAATTTACCAATCCCCAGAATCAAATGTCTCTCTGAAGTCAAAAAATTCAAAGAAAACACAATAATATACATAATCCAGACTCTCTGTGTCTTTCCCATCATGTGACTTTTTAAACTCTACTATTTTTTAATGTTTATTATCTTTACTCCTTTAATCTTTGACTATCTGTATTCTTTCTTCTCTTTCTTCTCTTAAGCCCTTGCACATTTATCCAACACTGTGAGCTATTTAGAGGCCTTTTTTTTTTGTCTGAATCTGTCTTTATTGCATATCTGACCAGGAGTGGCTTTTTAAAATAATGCTAAGCAGGAATGGCTAGGACCAACTCTGCAGTCCTGCCTGTTGGCTCCCCTCTGTCCAACATGGTGGAGGTGAATTCACTGCCTTTGAGAACCAAGTTCACCATCCCAGTTCTAGGGATGCAGAAGGTCTATGTCACCATTAAGCAACTAGTAGAACACTGTTCACAAACCACATTTAAGCATGGAACCTCTCAAAAAAGCCAGAGTTAGTACTGCCAGCACTGTCTCTTAATGAAGACATGCAATTTTTGCTGCTAATGCTGAGTCAGGAGGCTTCTTCTTAAATGAATCACATCACTTCTTGCCTCTAGCAAACAGAGCCCACCCAAGAAAATGTTGCTACCAAGAAACTATGCTTAACTCTGTTCTTTTGTGTCTAGAATTTCTCCCCAAGCTTTCTCAGTTTTCTTGTAGATGTAGTTTGCTCATATTGGCAACATTATGTAAGCGAAAACTGCTTGTTTGTTCCTTACCACCCAGACCCAAAGAAACTATATTAACTATAACACTCTTTGTCTGATGACACTGGAGTATTTCTAGCTAGCTCTTACATTTTAATTAACCCATTTATATTTATTTGTGTATTGCCATGAGACTTTTGTCTACTGGTAAGGCTCTGATGTCTGTCTTCTTCAGCAGCTACATGATGTTTCCTACTGCAGCTACTCTTTCTATATATCTCTGTTTGGATTTCCCTCCTGTTTTTACTCTGCCAAGTCATTGGCTGAAACAGTTTCTTTTTTAACCAGTGGTAATAAAACATATTCATAACATATAGATGGAAATCCCACATCATATACATATTCTATTGAAAAATAGTGTGCTTTATGTAGCAGAGCTTTTATATGCCTAAATTCTATATGGACTTAGAGGTTCATTTTGAATTAGAATAAGTTAGTCTACTAATCAATGTCTCTCTTTCACTAGGAAGCCAACAAACAGCACAAAGATTAATATTAAACTTAGCTTGTATTTACAGGCATGAAATATACATTTGGTTAGTTAAAGTGACTGAAACAAAGTGAAATGAGACAAAAAGTCTACAAAATTGCCATTGAGTATAATTTTTTGTTGGCCAAATACTTGTGGGCATGGAGTCACCCCTAAGAAGAGGTTAATATACTCAGTGAGGTTCCTTTAGAGAAAACTGGTAATAAAACATTATTTCTTGTGTCTAATGAAAGATGTCTATGGAAAATGTAAATTTTACATATAATGACCATATTATTATTATAATTTAAAATAGTTCTATGCATGAACTGTATATGTATATGAACTGCATGTATGCAGTGCCTGCAGAGATCAAAAGAAATCAATGGGGCTAATGTTGAGGGGAGACACCATGTGAATCTTGGGACTGAACTCTAGTCCTCTGAAAAAGAAGTAAGTGCTCTGACCTTCACAACAAACTCACTAGCACTTGCTCCTTTATTTCTTATTTTAGTTAAATATAACTAAAATTTTTCAGATGAAACATCTTTTATGGTAGCCTTTTTCTAAAATTCCAATGGCTAATTTTTTGTCTTGTTTTGTTTTAATGTTCTCTACTACTTATGATTTATACTAATTGTTATTGCCATTTCAAATTAGGTTTTGTATCCAGGAATGACAATTTCCATTTAGCCTCATATGCTCAGAGTGTACATACCTCTCAGTCAGACACTGATCCTCACAGAGAATGCCTCCAATCAGAGCCCCTTCCACAATGACAACTGTCACGAAGTTTGTAGCAGAATTCAGCACTATGATTGTAGAACCCATGTTCCCATCATCTTCCATTGTGCAACAGACTATACAGTACAGAATTCATCTGAACCCTGAACCAGCTCGATGACAACATGGTCACATGGTTTTAGATACTTCACAAATGCTCTTAATTTTACGACTGCCCCAGAAGCTTAATATCCAAGCACCTCTGTCTTTTCTCGTAACTAATGTTGAGTTGGGCCATTTTGTCCACAGTAAACAGCTGAGTGGCAGTACCCATTTGTATTATTTGTATTTGCTGTATTAGCATCCCATTTGTGTCTATTTCTCGATTGGGTAGTTTTCCAGGCAGTTCCCCAGGTCCATGTACCATCAAGGACAGTTTCTCCTGCATAGTAGGGGTTGAGGATATAGACTGTTCTTCTTTGGTGTAAACACTGTCTCCATTGGGTCTTTTTGCACCCATAAAAGGAAAATATCAGACTTATTTTAATGATGGTTTTGATCCATTGAATTTATACATCTAACATTAGCGGCCAAATTTGGGGACAAGCTAGTTCTGAATTTTAGCCTTGAACAGAAGAGTAGCTTACCACGATCCAAGTAGAAGAATTGGATTTCTGTTTCATTATTAATTCTCTCCTAAGAGAATTTACTTACTTTGACTTCCTCTTCCATTTCTGGTGGTGTCACTTTTGTGGTGACATAAGCAGCCTGCTCAGCTTAAATTCAGCTAACTTTTCGAATGTGATTTAGTGTCTGCTGGAGCCTGAAGGTAAACACACACAGGCCCGACAATATTTCATACTGGAATATTCCCCGTCCTCCTCTGTTATAAAGACTGATCTTCATTGAGGTAGTGACACTCTATTCTCTAAATTGTTTTAAAATTTCCTCGTGGCTGGCTTAAGTCAATAGAGCAGTGTACTGCACCTTTTGAGAAATCTCCTGTCTTGCCTCTCAATACTCTCCATTTCTTTTCTCTTTTTCATTTTAAGCAAGAGAACTCACCGGCCTACACTGTATAGTTATCTGTGATCTATTGGTCCAACTGCACTGGATTAATGCCAGATTTCAACACTTAGCTCCCCACTGGCGAACTACTTTCCCACCAGTGGTTAAAAAATGATCACTTTTACGCTTAAGCACACACATTGACATCTCCCGTCTTAAATTCTTCTGGAAAAAAAAAAGAAGAAAAATAGCTAGAGAAGTCTACCATGGCAGCCCCCTCTGGCACAGATTCAAAAGTAAAAGAACACATACGATTTCAGTCAAAACCAACTGGTTCAGAAAAGTTCAGGTACTTCAGAAGTTAACAGAGGGCTCGCTTTGGTCCCATCAGGATTGATATCCCTATCTGCCCAGTTTGCTTTTACTTCAGTTCAGCTGTTTTGTTATTACTTATAGAAAACGTCGCCTCAGCTGGAAAGTGGAATCATATCAGAGACCATTTTTTAGAGGAGTTTAATGATGATATTTCAGGGGGACAAAAGAAAAAGAGTGCCCCCTCAGGGTTGCTTTAAAATCCATAAAGCCAGGGTTTGAAAAGAACATGATTGGAATGCAGCACGAACCCTATCCTTAACAATTCCCTTTCATTGAATGGCTTCCTGGTTGTTCTTTAAATGGCAACCCTTCATAGTATAGGGCATCTTGGTGGAAAATGGCAGTTTTCCCATGAAACTAAGGCTATGAGTTTTACACAAAGAAACTCAATACATTCTTTTCTTCCTCTCCTGTTTTTAGAAGGCATTTTAAATTTTGGCTATGAGTTTTCTGTTTCTTTTTAAGGGCACATTGGATTTTAAAAGTGCCAAATGGGCTTAAAATAATAAAGACTAATGGTATTTTTACTCTCCTCTAGTTTTTCACTGTGAATGTGCTGCTCCACCATCGACTCATTTCCCAAAGTACTTTCAATTTTTAAGTGGAAAATGAAAACACAACTGTAAATACAAGACTACTCTGCTCTCTGTGGGACTTCTCAATATCTAAACAAAAGTACAGATTTTTTGGTCAGACCTTAATGAAAATCAATTGTGGAAGCATTCTTAGCTATTTGTAAAGGACATCTAAACATATAAATGTTGTTTTAAGACTCAGTATAAAAATGAGGGTATACGTATGTTTAATAATATGCAGGTAAGGGTATAAAAATGTAGACCATGTGCTGCCCTATGAGAGAAAGATCATCAAGGCAAAGTGAAATTGACACGAAAGTTAGATGAACTCTCAGAAACAAGTATTCTCATGTAGGAATTTAACAGAAGGGAATTTCATGTCTTGTGTCATAGTTTAATGTTTCAGATATGGATATTCTTAAAAGCCAGTGTAAACAGAGAGCTCTGCAGTTCTTCATGAATTAGAGGAAGTACACATTTGAGTGACTTTAGTTCAAATAGAAACCAAGATACTAAGGAGAAGAGAGAAATAGGAGAGTACTTTCTTACAAACAGAAGGAAACCCGTCATGAGCTGCTTCTGTGAAGGGCCAAGTTCAAGGGAGTCAGCAAAAAGTGAAGAGGAATAGCAAAACATGGAAACAAAACAAGGCAAACCAACACAACCTGTGAACATGATTTTTATTAACTTTATGCACCAGTTTCGGTAAAGTGACCAATGGATGATTAAAGAAATACACAAAATGTTAAGGGGCAATAATTAAATATGGTCATATAGGAACATATTTGGGAAAGTGATTAAGAATAAAAAGATGAGAATAATTCTGAGATACCCTAGGTTATTTGATTATTCAAAGCAAAAAGGCCACTAAGAACAGATATAGGTATTATTTCTCACAAAACTACAGTACTTTATAATGAATGATTAAGACATAAATGATAGCTATCATAATGTCACAAATAATACTGATATTTTAGTTTATAAAAATGATTTAATTGAAAAGGAAGATGATAATCCACATAAATAAATAAAGTAGTAAAACGTTACAAACTTAAAGCACCACTGGAGATTTGCTTTACAAAACTAAATATGAATAGAATAATTCAAAATTAAAGGAAGGGGGAGAGAATATGAAACAGAAAAAAACCCCTGATAATTCCACATTCTTAAGCATCTTGGGGAATTAAATAAAGGTGGTTTGGAGGGATAAATCTTAAAATGTTTTTATAGAATAAAAGAGAAAACTAAAATGAGACTTAGTGCATCAGCCGGTCTTCTCTGAGTTTGGGATGAGTTAACATTCATTTGCCTACATTGCAACTACATCGTCAACATGTGGTATTCCTGGAGCGGAGGCAGCTGCTCCTGTCACTTCACGATTGACACCCTACTGATCTAGAAAATACTGTTTGCCTTCTCTTTCAGACTTTGGGAAAAAAGGAAGTTATATACATACTATAAAAAATTAATATTTGTCAAGGTTACTCAGCCATGTAAGCTTGCTTTCTTTCCCTGACTGGGACGTGACTGAGACACAAAACAATCTCAAATAGAAGTCCATGTGGCTCTTGATATTTTTCCAGTTGATACTGATTGGGAAAAGAACTGTAAATATTTCTTTATAAGTCGCATTGACATTTTGAATAGAGACTGCTAATATTGTAGGCGTTTCATGCCTAGGTGGCGTCTATTATAGAATCCTACTATATTTCTGTTCCTTGAATGAGTTACATTGTAGTTTAAGATAAATTCCGGAATGAGCTCCCAAGGTCCCAATGAGAGCAGAAGGAGGGAGAACATGAGCAAGGAGGTCAGGACCGCGAGGGGTGCACCCACCCACTGAGACAGTGGGGCTGATCTATTGGGAGCCCACAAGGCCAGCTGGACTGGAACTGAAAAAGCATGGGATAAAACCGGACTCTCTGAACACTGCGGACAATGAGGGCTGATGAGAAGCCAAGGACAATGGCACTGGGTTTTGATCCTACTTCATGTTCTGGCTTTGTGGGAGCCTAGCCAGTTTGGATGCTCACCTTCCTAGACCTAGATGGAGGGGGGAGGACCTTGGACTTTCCACAGTGCAGGGAACCCTGACTGCTCTTTGGACTGGAGAGGGAGGGGGAAAGGAGTTGGAGGAGGGGAAGGGAAATGGGAGGCTGGGAGGAGGCGGAATTTTTTTTTTTCAATTAAGAGAGAGAGAGAGAGAGAGAGAGAGAGAGAGAGAGAGGAGTCGACTCGCTGGCCACAGCCGCCAGTGAGGCCCGCCCACCTGTTCGCCTGGCCCCCTGCACCGTTCACCACGCAGCCTGCTTCTGCAAAGTGATATAATCGAAAGGACTACGTATTCATTGAATTTTGTGTTGAAGACAGTAAAGATATTAATATAAATTTTGAAAAATCCAAACTTACTTTCAGTTGTCTTGGAGGAAGTGATAATTTTAAGCATTTAAATGAAATTGATCTTTTTCACTGTATTGATCCAAATGACTCCAAGCATAAAAGAACGGACAGATCAATTTTATGTTGTTTGCGGAAAGGAGAATCTGGCCAATCGTGGCCTAGGTTAACAAAGGAGAGGGCAAAGCTTAACTGGCTTAGTGTGGACTTCAACAATTGGAAAGACTAGGAGGATGATTCAGATGAGGACACATCCAATTTTGACCGTTTTTCTGAGATGATGGATCACATGGGTGGTGATGAGGTTGTAGATTTACCAGAAGTAGATGGAGCAGATTTCGATTCACAAGACAGTGATGATGAAAAAATGCCAGATCTGGAGTAAGAAATGTTGTCATCGCCTGGATTTTGAGAAAGAAAAATAACTTCTGCAAGATTTCATAATTGAGAAAATTCCTGAGTTGATAGCTCTAAAGGCAGATGCTGTATTTGCCTCCTTTAACCCATTTTTCAACCTGTTTTTTTTTTTATTTTTTTTAAAGGCTTCACTAAGGGTTGATAATGTACCATTGAATGGGGCAATTTAAGTCAGGTAAGGCAATATCCTTATGCATGAACATTTCCCAGGATTCCATGAAGCAGTTGAGATTCTAAGCAACTGATACAACAGCTCTGATGAATAAACACATTTCACCTAAGTCTTCTTTCTTCATAACACAGCTATTTACTTACATCTTAGGAAGCTCTCAGCTTAGAGAAAGGTCCCTAGTTTAGATCCCAGACCATGAACTTGAAGGGGGCAGAAAAAAGTTGGCTGATTCTTAAACTGATAACCTGCCATTCTTTCAGTGTACCTTTCAGAATTATTCCACTAAAGTTTATTTTTCAAAAATGTACTTTACATTATTATATGTGATCACTTGTCAGTGTTCAGGTGTGTTTTAGCTAAAAGTAGTGAATGTCCTAACTTAGATGGTTTTTGAAGCCCATACATTTGGTATTATTTGGCCCTTAAGCTCTTTAACATCTCTAAGCATGGAGGACGAAGAAAGAAAGCTGTGCATTGTTGCTTGAGAGTCTGTACATTTTAGACCAGATTTGTATTTGCACTGTCAGTATGGCAAATGAGTGGAAAATGTTAATACACTATTGGATTTTTTTATTTCCTGTTTTGATTTCAGCTTATGCCCTGGCTGGAAAACCTCAATTTATGTTCATGACACTGGGGATTTTTTTTAAATGTCTACATTCTTTCTAATAAACTGTTGGATGATTTCTTGGCTCTCAAAATAAAAGATAAATTTGAAGAAAATGACTTACATACCTCAATTTAAACAATTTAATGTTTTTAAATTTAAAATGATGCTGTATATCTAAATTTCTAGTACTTGGGAGATAAAAGCATGAGGATCAGAAGTCCATGGTCACCATTGTACATGTAGCTAGGTTGAAGCCAGTCAGGTCTACAGTGAACCTTGACTCAAACAAGTACAAAACAATTGTACACATAAACAAACAAACAAAAAAAAACTATTGTTTCTGTAGATTATCTCATCACATTTACCCAGCACATACCAATTCATCATAAAAAATGATCATATTCAGTATTATAGTGAGTTCTCTAAATTTAGTCTATATTTTTGAATGTTTGTTAAACATGTTTTTTTCTTTTGTATGCCAAAGAAGTGTTTTCATTAAACAAAAGTAGTTCAGTCTCTGCCCTTCTAAACTGTACCCGTGAATTTACCTTACATAAAACTAATCTGAAGCTGGACTTTACAAAAGCAGAATGTAGTACTTTAAGGTCTGTCTATATTATTTTATGTAGAACATAAAATTTCAAGTCTTACGCTGGAAGGATGAAACATATCAGGTAGCAAATTATTTTGAGAAAGCTGTAGTCCCGAGAAAGTTGCAAATTAGGCTCCACTACGAGAAAAAAGCTTATTAAAACAAAACACATCCCTTGCTTTCTGAAATACATCAGATCTGTTTGACTTTTTTCATACAATAAGTGCCTGTGTGGAGCACATTAGTAGACTTTCAAGCAGGAACTCAGACTTTAACTTTTTTGCAATTAGGAATTCTTAAAAGCAGGTGTTTTCTTGCCCCAAGCTGCTCTAGAACCCAGTTTTGGCAGTTTGAGGCAAATGTTGCTATCAGATCTATACTTTGATACTTCTTTATTTTGCTTAAATATAAAGGCATTCCTTTAGATACTTTAAAAAGGTTTCATTTTCATCTGTTTAACTATTATTTTAATAATACCTGCACCTGCCCAGTCAATCAAAATCTTATTAGCACCTGTAACATCACACTACTTCTACAACTCAGTATTTTAGGAATAATTTTTGTTGTTTCTGATAAATGCTAAAATGATATAACTGATTTCTCTTAACTTTAAAGCCACTCCATAAAAAAACTGAACAAATGCTAATAAAAACTTGTCAGTACATATTTAGTCATTTATCAAGTATTTAGGAACATACAAGCATTACTATCATCAGATTATACTTTATGCCAAATCTGTTTCTTTGGATCCTTGGCTCCTAAACCAAAGCTTTGTCTTTGATAAGAATGTATATAATCTACATAGATAGGCCACTTGTTCCGTGTACCTTTAAATGAGGTCAAGAACTTTTGTCTGTAATTTCACTCGAAGTTTCTTTTTTATTAATATAAAAGTGGACAACTTTTAATAGTAAATATAACAATATAATCCTGTATAAGAGATCTGTACATTATTTTCTCATAGCAGTTCCTAGTTGAATGTCTAGAATTTTGGGTAGATCTCATTATTAGCCTGGATCTTGGCTACCTACGGGGTACAAATGGACATCTCCACAGTGTGAGGCAGATTGACATTACAACAGTTTTACTTCACAGTGTCTTTGAGATCATCCACCTTTCAATTAGAAAAGTACTGTTCACAAAATTAATTGCATTAGATGTTCTTTCTAAGATGCTGATATCCCAGCTCCTTTGTGATCCTATAGCAAAATGAGATTGCATACTTTATAATAAGGAATGTACCACATTTACAGAGACTAAAACAGGAACACAGTAAGCAGCCATGCTCCTGGGTGAGGCTAGTTTCTACTTCTAAGGAGACTCCTTACGTTGGTTCTTCTAGAAGAGATGAACCACATAATTTCCTAATCCTTATGTGTGGGTACATGAAGGTTCCAATCTTATGACCTAGCCACTTCTTAATTGTTTCAAATTCGGGGAAAGGAGAGATGACACAAAAGTTATGAATGTCTATGCCCTCTTGATGTTTGGTGGTCAATATTCACATCCAATGGTTCACAATCTCCTGTAACTCCAGCTGCAGGGAACCGAATGAACTTCTCAGGCATTTGAATGTACTTGCACACATGTCTGTCTTCATGCATGCACTTATATCGACACTTACATAAATATAATTTTAAAGCTTCAAATTTTAACAAACTCAGATGGTTCTACATTAAGGCTGTAAATATCTACGACATGAATTACTGCAACAGTCATGCAACTTTGTGCTCTACAACAATTATAGCTATGAAAGAAGCTAAATCTTAGTCCATTTCTGAAATATGAAAGGGCACATACATCATCGTTAACTTCCTACATTTATTATAGGTAGGCTTGTACTGCTGCGTAAATTCATTTTTTATCAAATAAAATTTTAAGTTCTTTTCAAAATCAACATACAATCAAATTCTCTAGTAGTAATTACTGAGCTATAAGAATAAAAACATATTTCAGGAAATATATATTTCCATGATACATATTCTTAGTAAAACAATATTATTCATATAATATTAATTCTACATGGAAGACCTAATGTGGAAACTTAAATATAGCAATCAGAAAGATACAGGTGTTTGAGAACTTGTGGTGCTTTGAAAGAAATTGGCTACTATAGGGAGTGGCATTATAAGGAGGTGTGGCATTGTTTGAGTAGGTGTAATCTAATTGGGGGAAGTGAGTCACTGTGGGAATGGCCTAAACATATCCTTTGCATGGTGTAGTACACAGTTGCTTCCACTTGTTGTGGCTCAAGATCTAGAAATCTCAGTTCCTTCTTCAGCAACATGTCTGTCTGCACGGTAGCATCATGATAATATTGAAATAAACCTTTAAGAACTAATCGGAATTAAATGTTTTCCTTTGTAAGAGTTTTTGGAATTATGGTGTCTCTTCACAGCAATAGAAATTCTTACTAGGTTACTTATTAAGAGTTATTTTAAGTCTATGTATAAGTCTATGTAAAATGACATACTATGTATTAATAAGAAAATTGAAATTTGATAAAAACATATGATGAATAAATATAAACAGAAAAGCAAATATTTTATCCTAAATAAAATGCCCACCCATTTCCTTTGTACTGAATTCTCCCCAGAGACACACAGAAAATGTAATATTAATCAGAATGAAATGGAATAATGCTAATTGGAAATTGATTATTACACTAAGGAAATGTGTAAAAAATTGAAGGACATATTACAGAATTTCTTTTCTAGGAGAAATTATAGTTCAGAAAGGATTAATTTCAGGTTGCTTGAAATGATACAAACTTTCTCAGGAACAGTCCAGTTACTAGGATATAAAGAAAGAAAACGCAGCTCACTCTGTCTTCTTGAAGAATGATAGAGAGGCTGTAAGGTTGACACTCTTCTCCTCCAACTGCCTTAAGAATGACAGGCCACAAATCACACTGGACAGACCAAAATGAAAGTCTACGTGTCAAACTGTGTTTTTGCTCTCTGTGTCTGAGGCTGGAAGAATCCTTTAAATGACCCATTAATGTGAGGTAATTGGTATATCTGGAACAGTTCATGCAATGTCAGTCTCACTGTGTATATATAAACTTAGCAACTTGGAGACAGAAACTATATGCCTCCTGGAACAGGAACAGTAATAGACAGTTGCAGAATATTTATCAGTCTATATAAATGGAGAAGACTCACACTATATTTCAAGGAGCTGTTATTCATTTATTTATTTTTATATATTCATTTATAACTAAGTATTTTATTAATTCTTTGACAACCACGTAATATGTATCTTGATCATATTAATCCCATACTTCTCCTTACAATCTTTTCCATATATACAATCCACATACCCAAACCACTACATTCCAGTTCTATTAATAATTTTAACCCACAGAGACCAATATTGGCTGCCTATATATTCATGAATTTGTGACACCCACTGGAACATGGTTAACTTAAGGGGGACCAAATCTATAAGGTAAATTAATTCTTTTTTCTCCAGAAGTCATCAGCTATCTCCCCAGCTGAGGATGAGGGCCCATGTGCCCCTGCTTTACTCCCAGCCAGAGTGTTGACTAGCTTGAACTGGCACAGATCATGTACAGACAACTATGGCTACTTCAAGTTCATGAGGACAGCAATCTAATTATGTCTGGAAGATACCATTTTGCTCTGGTTCCGGTCTCTGATTTTTACATCCTTTAGTTATATGATCTTGCCATCAAGTTCTCATGAACGACCAAGAGCAATGTCAACAACTAGCATTTTTGGGGAGTCTTTAGGACATCTCTGATCAAAAACTTCAAAGAAGATACTGCTCACCTGGCACCGGGTTTTTTATTTTTTAATCCATGGTATCTTGGATTATTATAATAGCCTGTATAGTTCCAATATCCAGGAGGATAACTATATATTTTTCTTTGGGTTCAACTTCTTATTTAGCTTCTCTAGGATCACAAATTATAGGCTCAATGTTTTTTATTTATGGCTAGAAACCAATTATGAGTGAGTACATCCCATGTTCATCTTTTTGGGTCTGGGTTACCTCACTCAGGATGGTGTTTTCTATTTCCATCCATTGCATGCAAAATTCAAGATGTCATTGTTTTTACCGCTGAGTAGTATTCTAGTATGTATATATCCCACACTTTCTTCATCCATTTTTCTATTGAAAGGCATCTAGGTTGTTTCCAGGTTCTGGCTATTACAAATAATGCAAAAATTGGGAACTTGGGGGTGGTGTGGGATGGGGGTAAGGGGAAATGGGGAGAGAAAAGTGAGAAGGGGAGGATGGGGAGAGCTTGGGGGAATGGGAGGGTTAGGATGGAGGAAGGGTAGATATGGGAGCAGGGAGATATATATCTTAATTAAGGGAGCCATTTTAGGGTTGGCAAGAGACTTGACTCTAGAGGGGTTCCTAGGTGTCCAGGGAGATGTCCCCAGCTAGTTCCTTGGGCAGCTGAGAAGAGAAAGCCTGAAATGGCCCTATCCTATAGCCATACTGATGAAGATCTTGCATATCACCATAGAACCTTCATCTGGCGATGGATGAGATAGGGACAGAGATCCACACTGGAGTACCGGACTGAGCTCCCAAGGTCCAAATGAGCAGAAGGAGAGAGACCATGAGCAGGGAAGTCAGGACCGCGAGGGGTGCACACACCCACTGAGACAGTGGGGCTGATCTATTGGGAGCTCACCAAGGCCAGCTGGACTGGAACTGAAAAAGCATGAGATAAAACCGGACTCTCTGAACATGACAGACAATGAAGGCTGCTGAGAAGCCAAGGACAATGGCACTGGGTTTTGATCCTACTTCATGTACTGGCTTTGTGGGAGCCTAGCCTGTTTGGATGTTCACCTTCCTAGACCTGGATGGAGAGGGGAGGACCTTGGACTTCCCACGTGGCAGGGAACTGACTGCTCTTTGGACTGGAGAGGGAGGGGTAAAGGAGTGGAGGGAGGGGAAGAGGAGTGGGGGGAAGGGGAGGGAAATGTGAGGCGGGGAGGAAGCAGAAATTTTTAATAAAAAAATAAATAAAAATAGTCTGTATAGGGTCATTACACTTAGAGTCGTGTACACACATGTATATGTACAATAGATAATTCTTCAAAATTCTAGATTCATTTATGGCTTTTGCAAATAACCTCAGTATTGGTTATTCCTTCCTAATCCCCTCCTTTCCCCTACCTACCCATTTTTTATCCCATTTAAGCCTCCATCCCCTTTATTTACCCTTTCCCCTTCATTTTTCTATTCCTCCTTCCTTAGCATCTTTCATTCCCCTCTCCACAAATACTCCTTTTCTACTATGATGGATACTGTGTATCTCCCAAACTAAAAACCACAAACCTACAGATTCATCTGTGAGGCCTACATATGAATGAGATGAAGTGATGACTGACTGTATTCTGTGTCTGGGTTACCTCAACTAGTGTAATGTTTTCACCATCCATTTACTTTCAGATTTTCTAATTTTACTTTTCTTGACTGTTGACTATAATTCTATTGTTTGTAGGTACTATCTTTACAATATTCATGCATCAGCTTATATCTAGGCAATTTCTGTGTTATTATTGTGAATACACTAGCTATATATGTGAGCACGTGTCACTATAGTAAGAAATGGAGTCCTTTGGTCATATGCTGAGGAGATATATAGATAGGTTATGATGTAATTTTTGTAGGTTTCAGAGGAATAGCTTTGTAGTGGCTGTAATAATTTGTTTTTCCACCAACGTGTACGAGGGTTTTATTCCTTACATTTTCCCATCATTATTGCTTATTGCTTTCTTTGTGATAGACATTCCAATATTTTAATGAAATTTCATAGTAGATTAATTTGCATTTCTTTGATGGCTAATGATGGTGAAGTTTTAAAAATACTTGTCTTCCATTTATTTTTATTTCTTTTAAAACTTTCCTTAAATACCTCTTATTAATCTGGTTATAAGTTTCTTTCTTTCTTTTTAAATTTTTTAGAATTTCAGAATTCCATTTCCAGAATTATCTAGCTAAGCTTTTACTAATCATCAATCCCATTATGAATATATAACATTCTGTTATTTGAGGAATTGAGCATAAACAAAACAATACTTTTCTGAGTACTTTATAGAAGTTGCTTGTTTTATAAGAGTAACTTTCAAACATGCTGTTGCTCAACTTTTGGTCCCAGGAGTTAGCTTCCTTAGTACAGAGCTCAGGGAATGCTGAAAAATTTGGAGTTTTGCAACTCCTGAGAAAAAAGCCTCTAGCTGAACATGTGAGACCATGTGAGCTTTTACTTTCACAGGATCTCATAGAAACCAAGGCCAGCTGGACTGGGACTGAAAATGCATGGGATAAAACCCGACTCTCTGAACATGGCGGACAATGAGGGCTGATGAGAAGCCAAGGACAATGGCACTGGGTTTTGATCCTACTTCATGTTCTGGCTTTGTGGGAGCCTAGACAGTTTGGATGTTCACCTTCCTAGACCTGGGTGGAGGGAGGAGGATCTTGGACTCTCCACAGGGCAGGGAACCCTGACTGCTCTTTGGGTTAGAGAGGGAGGGGGAGAGGAGAGGGGAGAGAGGGAGAGGAATGGGAGGAGGGGGAGGGAAATGGAAGGCTGGGAGGAGGCGGAAATTTTTTTTTCAATAAAAAAATAAAAAAAAATTGCCTCCATGACAACTGGAAGTAATTCTAAAAGATGACGCTTCCTCTCCCAACAAAGTTAGTCTTCAAGGTTAAGGACATGAATTAGGGTTGATTATAACTGGCATTGGGTTGGGAATTGGGGTGGAAATTCTGTAGGCTCAGGGATCTTTTTAAAATAAAAGGGAAATCGGATGAGATCATAGGTACATTAGTGTGACCTTACTCACACTAATAGTAATAGTGAGTAATAGAGTAAATACTTGTGGGCTATTATTATAGTCAATTTACATTGGTATAGATTTTTGTATATTGATACAGGTTCAAATTATATTTTTATATCGAATATGCTCCTATTTCTGTTTTCAATATTTGTACACTTATGCAAAACTATTTTGTCAGATTGTATGCATGCATGTTTCTACCTCTGTTTAAGACATTTGTATATTGATAAAATTTAGTATATATTTATCATGTTGCATTATACATTTCTACCTCTGATATTTGTACCTTGTTGACATTTTGAGGTCATTGTCTTCAATTGCTTCACAGTTGTTTAAAGATTGTTTAATATCCTAATATGAAGTCTTAGTCTTAAAATTATACAGGTATAATTTACTTTAGGTCGATAGTCATTCATGTTTGTCATACTTATAGTCAGACTAATCAAGTTCTTTAGATACATGTAGATTGTATTCTGCATAAATAGGTAATCTTCAACTACTTCAAAGAACTGTAGAACATGTCATTTAAATAACTTAGGTTTCTCCTGACATAAGACATGATTGCTCCTGGCAGCACGTATCTATTCCCAAGAAAATATAGAGCACCAAAGACACTCCACTTGGAGCTTGTTTCCTTATTTGCAAAACTGGCCTTTGGAAAAGGAACTGCCCATGCCTTGACCTCTACCAAAATGCACAATTTCCAGACAGGAAAGGCAGGATACAAGATAGAAGACAGCCAAACATTGCCAAGATAGAATAAGAGGGTTCTGAAAATTTTCTTGCCTTCTGTCAGTTACTCTAGGCCTTAGCCAAAGTTAGTTGCTTCAACATTGCAAATGAGACTTTGGGTGTTTGCCCAGTAAGCCAGTTGTCTCTGTCATTTATTGCATATTTTGGAAGCTGCTTGATTGTACTTCCTGCCTACTCAAGTAATATTATCTCTCTTCTCAGGCCTTCAATGGGGTCAAAGATTAGATGGTCATAGTTACTTTCCTCTTATGACTTAGCCACACCATTTCTAATACAAAACAGACTCCTTAGGATAGAATGATTATTCAAACATTTAGCATATGTTTCTTGAATAATAATGTTTACACTTTTTGTAATTCTAAGTTTTTTTTTTAATTGAAAAAAAATTTTGGCTTCCTCCCAGCCTCCCATTTCCCTTCCCCTCCTCCCACTCCTCTCTCCCTCCCCCCACTCCTCTCCCCCTCCCTCTCCAGTTCGAAGAGCAGTCAGGGTTCTCTGCCCTGTGTTTTATACTTGATTTTTCTTATTATTATATATAGTTTTGTGGTAGCCTTAGAATTCTTTTATTTAAACAAAAGGGGAGGTGCTGTAGGAATTCTTTTATCCAGTAACCATTAAGATACCAGCATACTTGGGTGTGGCCTCGTATACTATAAATGCCAATGTGAAACATGCTCCCTCTCTCTCTCTCTCTCTCTCTCTCTCTCTCTCTCCTGGTTCTGTATTTGTTTCCTGTTCCCCATTCATACAGAGGACTGTTACCTGTGAGTCTACTCCTAAATAAACAACCCTTTATTATATGCAATTCTGAGGTAGTATGGGGTTATTTTGTAACTTCCATTTTCATCAGTTTGCATCTATCTGGTTATGACTCAATGTTACATAATTCCAGTGACATATTCTCATTATTCATTTTTCCTGACTCATTTACAGTATATGATAAGAAATAGAGTTTCTTGCAGAAACACAGTCACCTTTTTTGCTTCTGAACCTACAAATCTGGGTTATCTTTAACATTTTGGCTGCTCCATATCAGTCAGCTTTCCTTTGTGTGACTTATTTTTCTGACCTGAAATCATCACAGTTCAAAGAGTTAGACATTTGATACACACTTTTCTGTGCATTATTAAGCCTATTATAAGTTTGTACAAGTCAGATGTCTTTAAATGCTGTTTATACAATGATGATTCTCAAATCTTTATTGGCAACTATATCACTGACCAAGCATGTACATCTAAGACATCTACTTGTAGTTGTTAATGGAATTTTAAAACTCACACAAGGCTGAGATTCTAGACTTCTATTATGTATTCTTCCCTGAAGTCTACTTTCTCAAAGATCTCTTTACCTTGAAAATGGCAGCATGTTACTGTGCTCAGGAAAATTGCTCTTACCTGTGTTGTTTAAAATTACACAATTTATCACACTTGTTCACATAGTGTGATAGTTAGCTCACATGTCAACTTGACTGGCCTGAGCTTGCCGAGATAACTGGTAAATGGTTTCTACTGCTGTGTTTGTGACAGTGTTTCTAGTAAAGATGAGCATTTATATTGGGTAGTAGAGTGAAAAATGTTCTTCTCTCAGTACAGACCCCATATGGATCCATACAGAGCCAAGTAAGAAGGAATAAAGGAATGCTGAGTTAACTCTCTTCTGACACTCATCTTTTTCTACTCCCTAATGCCAAAGCTTCATGTTTTCCAGCCTCTCAACTATATGACTTATGCCACTGACCTGTCATTGTGGACCTTCAAGTTTGGAGTTATCTCAGGGACTAATCTGTTTTTCAGGCTTTCAGACTCATAAAAAATTATGCCCAATCTCCTCTCTTTTTACAGCTTGCAGAAAGCCATCTATGGAATTTTCATAGTTCATATGTAGGCACAGGCTGCTCATTCATTTCCTGGCCTCTCAGACCTGAAATAATCACACAGAAACTATATTAATTATAACACTTCTTGGCCAATCACTTAAGCATATTGTTAGCTAGCTCTTATATTATACACTATTCTGTATTTTACCACGAGACTTGTGGTTTACAAGAAAATTCCTGGGCATCTGTCTCCTTTGCCAGCTGCATGGAATCTCTCTGACTCTGCCTATACTTTTTATACATCCTTGTTCAGATTTCCTGCCTGGTTTTGCTCTGTTAAGTCATTGGCCTAAAGAAGCTTCTTTATTAATCAATGATGATAAAGCATATTCAGAGCATTCAGAGGGGAATCCCACAACACCTCCTGTTTTCTGTCTAAATTAAAAGGAAAGTTTTAACTTTAACATAGCAAGAATACACACAACAAAATAATTATCAAACAAGAATTATAGTTACAATATTTATATTTATTTTATCTTGTATTGTAACTAAGAAAAAGTATAATTATAACTATCTCTTTTTCACCTCCATCAAAGACCCCAGAATGAAATAATATTACCTAAGTTAAGAGGAAGTACATTGTAGTAATTTCCAAAACTCTGGAATTGATAGAGACATTCAGGTTTTCTGTACCTCTGGAGTATCTATCATTAGCCCACAGGCCCATAGTATCTAGAAGACTTTTCAATGAAGCAGAAAATTTCTAAGACGGTTCTACCTATATTGGCAGTTTGTCAATCACTTTCTTATGTTTCCTGAAGAATGTCTGAGAGTCTCTTTCATGAAACAAGAACCCTGAAGGACTGTCTTACATTTAGACAAATTCAGCAGTCATTTTCTGTGGGTTCTGCATGTGCAGTTCAAACAGCATAGCATCAAGCATTCCAGGCAAAAGCACTTTCTTGTCCAAATGGTTAACAAACTCGATAAGGAGTCTCTTTTATGTCTACCTTCCTCTTGAAGTAGATTGATGCTGCCAGGAACAGATGTGTCTCATTGTCATGAAAAGTCCTAAGTTTTTAAAACATTTTAAATGCCATATTCCATAGATCTTTGAAAGGTTTAAAGAATATCTATCCTTCTAAAATATATCTCTATAAATCAAGAAAACCTAACATGACTACAAATTTGAGTATCATAGATGACTGTCTATTAACTGTATTTTTAACTATACATTTTCAAATGAGATGCACAAACACAATACCTAATCAAGAGCAGAACTATACATATATAAAAATTGACCTCAAATTTTTATCAATAAATCAAGATTCATACCAATTCAAAATATTTATATCTATAGCATATCTCTCTTTAAATGTAAACAAGCATTTGTAATCAACATTTGGGAATTTGGGTATAGTTCTCTCCAAACTTTTTCCTGCTTTTTGTTGGGTGAAATATTTTGGGTTGGGGGTTCACAGAGACCTTTTTGGTGGTCTTCGTCCATCAAACAACATTAGTCTGGAAGGAATCCATAGGTTCTCATATTCTGTGGAAGCAAAAGTAGAATCTCTTATCCAAAGCAACATATCTTTAGACACAAATTTTATAGTCAAGAGACCTTTAAAATATATATGTTGGTTTAGCTTAGCAGCCCATATAATGAAATGTCTCTCTGTACTTAGTTCATTCAAAGAAAAAAATAAAGAAAACACAATAGTAAACATAATTCATACTCTATATGTGTATTCCATCTTTATATGGCTTATTATTTTTATTCTATCACCTTTTTTACCAGTTTAATTTTTTCATTTTTACCCATTTAATCTTTACTTTTTTTCAAACCATTAACTTCTTTTTATAACTATTTTTTTCTCTCCCAAACCTACTTACATTTATCCAACACTGTGACCCATTTAGAGGTCTTTCTCATATGAATCTGCCTTTATTGGGTATCCATAGTCATTTTCTGGTAAGATTGCATCTTAAAACGCAAAGTGGCATGGCTAGGACTAATGATGCTTTACCTTTCATGTCTGCCCAGTCGAGCATAGCAGAGTTCTACTCCCCATGAACAATGCTTACAGCCCTATTTTCAGGCACACAGCAGGTCTATGTTGCCATTAACCAAGTTGTAGCATTTTGCTCACAAAGCCCTTTAAATGCTCTATAGCCAGACCTCCCGAGTCAGAGCCTTTTGTGCTGTTAAGCCAGGAAGCTGCCTTTTTTTTAAAGTTACACAGTTCTTAGAGCACCTCTCTTAAAGGAGCAATGACACCCTGTTCACCATGAGCCCATTGGGGGATAAAAATGTGACTACCAAGAAGCTGTGCTAAGCTCTGTTTTTCTGTGTCTATAATTTCTTTTCAAGATCTCTCAGGTTTTTTTTTTTTGTATGTAGTTTGCCATATTTGTGTCAATCTGCATTCAGAAGGACTGCCAGTTTAAGCATATTTCTTACTAACTCATCTTAAATTAACCCATTTCTATTAATCATCATAAGGTCATGGCCTACTAGCATCTGTCTCCTATGGCAACTATTTGTTGTCCCACTGACTCTGCCTTCTTTCTCCCAGCATTCAGTTTAGTTTTCCTACCTACTCTGCCCAGTTCAACATGGCAGAATTCTGCTCCTCATGAGCAATGCTTACAGTCCTATTAAATGCCAAAGAGGCTTCTATATTCATTAACCAATGAAAGCAACAATATAGAGAAGGACTTCCATGTCAAACCACATTAGTCTGGAAAGAATCCATAGGTTCTCATCTTTTGTGGAAACAAAGCAGAACCTCTTTTTCAAAGCAACATATACTTAGACCCAAATTTTGAAGTAAAGATACCTTTAAAGTATATATATTGGTTTAGCTTAGCAACTTGTACACTGAAATGTCTCTCTGTACTTAGCTCATTCATAGTCAAAAAATTTAAAGAAAACAGAATAAAATACACAGTCCACTCTTCTGTTTCCCATCTTTATATGGCTTATTTTTTTACTCTTACTTTTTCTACAAGTTTAATATTCTTTTTATTATCTTTATTCCTTTAACGTATGACTGCCTGTACTCTTTTATAACTGTGTGTACTTTTTCCTCTCTCAAGCTTATGCACATTTATCCCATATTGTGACCCATTTACAGGCCTTTTCCATCTGAATTTGTCTTTATTGTACATATATCTATAATTTTCTCACCAAGAGCACTTTTTTTTTAACCAAAATGCTAAGCAGGTGTGGCTAGGACCAACTCTATTACCCTGCCTATTGGTTCCACCTAGTCCAACAAAGCAGAGGCATGTTCACTGCCTCAGAGACACCTGGGTGGGAGCAGTTCTCACCACCTCAATTCTGGGTAGCACCTTGCAGCATATAAACCCTTTTTACATGAGTGAGAGCTAAATCAGCCATGCAGCATGGTGCACAGTCTAGAAACATCTCTATTATGGCAGCAGGAATCTGACATGCTCCCTTGTCTGTGCATTCCTAGCAGATTTGATCCCATCACCTGCCTAGGCGATAAGTGCTCAACCGTGGGCATGGTCTCAGCTACTTTCTTCCCAACTCCAAGTGGGCACACAAGCATCAGGAACCAAATATTTGTTGGACACCAGTCTGTAGACAGAGGCTGATGATTGGTTTCCAGCCTCCTAAACCTGAAATAATCACACAGAGACTATATTAATTACCACATTGCTTGGCCAATCATTAAAACATATTGGTAACTAGCTTTATGACTTAAATTAACTAATTTCCATTATTTTGTAAAATACCACAAAGCTTTTGGTTTACCTGTAAGATTCCCAGGTGTCTGCCTCCTTTGGCAGCTACATGGAATCTCTCTGATTCTGCCTAATCTCTGTCTACATCACTCTTCATATTTTCAACCTGGCTTTACTCTGTTAAGCCCCTGACTGAAGAAAGCTTTTTTATAACAAATGATGAAAAAACATATTTACAGTATACAGAAGGGAAGCCCACTTCATTCATATATGTATATAATATATATATATATATATATATATATATATATATATATATATATTAAGCACCCTTTTTACCTTTCTAGACAAAAAATTTAGATTTATAAATAAATAAATACATATATTTCTGTGTGAATCCTTTTGGAATGTGTATCTATATTTTCATTTTTAGAAATGGATCTAGAAATATCCCTATTTGTCTATTTATATGTGTACATACAGATATATATATATATGTAATTTCTGTTAAACGAATACGTTTACATACAAATTCTTAACTATTTATCTATTCTATTCTCTCTCCATTTTGCTGTCTCTATTGTTTTCTGTTTTTTTCTATATCTGTCTCTGTTTCTCACTCTCTTTGTGTGTGTGTGTGTGTGTTTGTATGTGTATGTCCCTAACTGCTCTTTCTTTTCTCTGAAAATCTCTGTTGAATTACATTCAAAATAATGCCCATACTTAATCACTGTTATGTCTAGCATCAATGACTAACCTACCATAGTTTTTCTGTCAGATGATTGTATCCAACTATTTTTTATGATCTCCTAACAATAAACAGAAGACTTTCTTACATATAATTATTAATTTTATGTGTGATTATTTATAGACAAAAATAGCTCTATATTTTCTCCCATGAATGTAGAAGAATGTTACTTAAATGTAATAAAACATAATCTTTGAAGTCCCCAAACTTATGCTTACACATGATGAGGTCTGGAAATTCTCCTCCTTGCAGAAGGAGAAAGACATGGAGATACAGTTAAGGAACAATCAATATGTAAAAGAAAATTTGAGGCTTTCACCAGCTAGGGAGTGATGCATACTACAGATTTTACTCTCAATATTCAGAAACAATTGTCCTCATTGATATCTTAAAATATCATTAGTATTAGATTCCTACCTTTGAAACTGTGAGTACAGAAATTTTTGGTTACACAAGTCACTCACTGTATAGCAAATCTTAATTATAGACTTTGGCTATTGCTACAAAATCAAGAAAATCAGAACAACTCAGTTAGATAGTTGGCTGACATAACAGATTTGAAAGAGTCCTAGACCTGTTGTAGAAAAAATACAGCCAGGCTTGGACACACACGTGGAGTAGTGCTAAAGAAATAAACTTTAACCTTGCCTCCCTCTGTGCTCACAGAACTATCTGAATGTAGCACCCTAAGGTCCATTTTCTGAGGCAGGAATAAAGTGATGATGTTATAAAATGTTTCAGTAAAGACAGAAAGGAATCAGTTGTGAAAGACTCTAAGGAGGCCCCCCTTATTCTATCTTTCTCTTTTACTCTCTAATTTCAAAATAAGAATTCAAGTGAATCTACTGACATGAATAAGTAAAAGAAAGCAAAGAGAAAACAAGTAAAACTAAATGAGCAAAATTCGTATTATGTCTCTGCTTAACATCTCACCTCTTCCCACCAAGTAAGATAAAATCTATTTGGAAACCAGCTTCTTTGAAAAGAAATTTATTTGAAGACCGGAAAGAACCATACTTCTCTGTGCATATAAAAGTTGTTTAGAACAGAATTACACTATAGATTGATTTAGGAAAATGTTATTAGTAAGTTCTGCTTTATAATCTGTCTACATCTTCAGACATGAGTAGTTAGCTAGGTTTACAGTACCAGGCATGAGTTCTCTCATATTCAGTCAGTCTTAACTTCAAATAGACAGCTATAGCTTAATGCAAAGACTTCATCAGGCGATGAAAGGAGACAGAGGCAGAGACCCACATTGGAGCACTGAACAGAAATCTCAAGGTCCAAATGAGGAGCAGAAGGAGAGAGAGCACGAGCAAGGAATTCAGGACCGCGAGGGGTGCACCCACACACTGAGACAATGGGGATATTCTATTGGGAACTCACCAAGGCCAGCTGGTCTGGGTCTGAAAAAGCATGGGATAAAACTGGACTCGCTGAACATAGCGGACAATGAGGACTACTGAGAACTCAAGAACAATGGCGATGGGTTTTTGATCCTACTGCACGTACTGGCTTGGTGGGAGCCTAGGCAGTTTGGGTGCTCACCTTACTAGACCTGGATGGAGGTGGGTGGTCCTTAATCCTTCCACAGGGCAGGGAACCCTGATCGCTCTTTGGGCTGACTAGAAAGGGGGACTTGATTGGGGGAGAGGGAGGGAAATGGGAGGTGGTGGCGGGGAGGAGGCAGAAATCTTTAATAAATAAATAAATTAATTAATTAAAAAAGAGTTAGTGACCATGGGGTGCCCATTCTGAAGGGAGATATCCATGATACAACACTTCTACTTAAGTTAAAGGAACTGTTCAGAAGAGGGGATGAGAAGAGTGTTATCAGCAAGAGGATCATGATCCATAATGTAAGAGAGTATCCTGTAGACATGATAAGGAAATTACATTTATGAGATCGCAGAAGTAGGATCACTAAACAGTATTTAAATAATAATACCATCACTCGACATGCCAACAGGTATGGGGTGAATTTCACAATGCCTTAAACCCAGGTGAAGAACTATAGACAGTCAATAGTTACTATGGAGGGTATCAATTTACTCCTGGTAAAATAGGTAGTCCAATACCAAGTTTACAGTTGTAAAATATGGACATACAAGCATGAAAATATAGTAAATGAGCATACATACATATATATATGTCACAATAATAACTATAGGAGGAAAAGTCATAAATATAAGAAGGAGTAGAGGTTTGAAGGGGCAGTGAGAGGAGTGGAATTGATGGTGATAGTGTCTTTCTCAAAAAAAAATATTTTAAATAAGAATGGAATAAAACACAAAAGTCCCTAGATGGATCTATGCATGTGCACTACTCACCCTTGCCTCTTGTCTCAATACCTTCAAGGCCCTTCTTTTCCACTTGGGTTCTGGTATCCTGTAGACCCCCTTACCCTTTTTACTGTTAGAAATGTTCTGTCTTGCATAGGGGGACTTCATGCTTCCCTTTATCCAGGTCTTTAGTCAAATATGTTCATGTCAGCAGCTAATGCTTAAGCATGTGTTGTAGCAACTCATTGATTTCCCTTGCTTGTCTTTACTACTTATAACTACTGTCTTGAAGGTGATTTATTGACTCATGGGGTTTTCAGAAGCTTAAAATGACTTGCCATGATAAAAAGAGTCCAGCCATCTCAAAACTGATAATCTTTCCTCTATCTATATATAAAAATCAAATTACAGAATACATTACTGTAATCAAAAATATAGAGGAAGGAAGGTGAATATAGAGACCCATGATTTCTAGGGACATACACAAAGCAAGTTTATGGTTTACATAAAAAAGTAAAAGCTCTAGATGACTAGCACCTTAATAAAAAAGCAAGTTGAAAGCAGGTAGTACTCAAAATGAAGCCTTGGTATCAACCTGTGGTAATCACATTAGTCAATGTGGCATTGCAAAAGGATATGTAAATTATTGTTGCAGTGAAGTCTATCAACATCTATGAATAAATATAGTCTCTGAACCTTTAACCAATGAACAGCAAAAATAAAATAAATGAAGATATATGACAAATAGTTTTAGAGATATTGGAATCCACATATAAAAATTATCAAAAATGATAAATATAGCATGCAAAAATAAATGTAGACATATATCATTATAGATTTAAATTTAATACTGTAACATTTCTAAGTAATAGCCTAGGAAAAAATGTTACTCCTCAGTTTGCCTATGATTAAACTGCAACACCCAAATCATGATTAAAGAAAGCACTAACATTTTAAGATTAGAAACCATCTTTTTTTTTATAGTTTTTTTTTTTTTATTGAAAAAAAAAATTTTCCGCCTCCTCCCTGTCTCCGATTTCCCTCCCCCTCCTCCCGCCCCTCTCCCCCTCCCCCCACTCCTCTTCTCCTCCCTCTCCAGTCCCAGGAGCAGTCAGGGTTCCCTGCCCTGTGGAAAGTCCAAGGTCCTCCCCCCTCCATCCAGATCTAGGAAGTTGAACATCCAAACTGTCTAGGCTCCCACAAAGCCAGAACCTGAAGTAGGATCAACACCAAAATAAAGTCAGGCTGGTCAACCAGGTATGACCAGTAGTAGGCTGCCCCTGCTCCGGTGGATGACCCCATGCCCATTTGCCATGCACATATGGATAGCACTGAGTCGGTTCCAAGGGCCATTTTAAAAAAAAAGAACATGAAGTTGGGAGATGAGTTGAAGGGGTCCAGGGGAGTTGGAGGGGAAAAACAATAGGTATATATAATCATAATTCACTGTATACACACATGAAATTCTCAAGAAATAAATTAAAATAATGGTTTTTCAAAAATCAAAAAAAAAAAAAAGAAAGCACTAACAAATTATTCTGTGAAAAGAAAGTTAGGAAAATGAAAAAAAAAACAGGTCATAACCTGGGCTAAAATATTTGTAAAGGATATATCTGATAACAAACTCTTCTGAAGCTTAGAAATTATCCCCAGGATTCAATGAGAAAACAAATTTTGCTGGATGGTGGTGGCACACACCTTTAATTTTAGAACTTGGGTGGCAGAGACAGGTGGATCTCTGTGAGTTACAGGCCAGCTTGTTCTACAGTTTAAGTTCCAAGACAAGCTCCAAAGTTACAGAGTAACTCTGTCTAAAAATTAAGGGCAATTTCAAATTGGAAAATGAACCAAAATTTTTAACAGATATTTCTTCAATTAAGATATAAAATCTAATACAACATCAAGTAGTCTTTTTTTATTGTTTATTTAATTATTAAAGATTTCTGCCTTCTCCCCGCCACCACCTCCCATTTCTCTCCCCCTCCCCCATCAAGTCCCCCTCCCTCATTATCCCTAAGAGTAATCCGGGTTCCCTGCCCTGTGGGAAGTCCAAGGACCACCCACCTCCATCCAGGTCTAGTAAGGTGAGCATCCAAACTGCCTAGGCTCCCACAAAGCCAGTACATGCAGTAGGATCAAAAACCCATTGCCATTGTTCTTGAGTTCTCAGTAGTTCTCATTGTCCATTATGAAAACATCAAGTAGTCTTAAGAGCAAGAGGGAATAAAACTCCCATCCATTACTGATGGGGGTCTAAATTGTAGACATACATTGGCAGACAGCTTGGCAGTTTTATATAAAAATACATATACATTTAACAAAAAATAAAACAATTATACTATTTGGTATTTACCCAATGGAATTTAATACCTATTATCATACAAATGTACCTACAGCAGTTTTACTTTTTCTGAGATTACAACATAATTATATTTCTCCATTCTCTTAACTGCCTCCAAAGTCTCCCATAAATCCTTTGGCAGGCTTCAAATTTATGCTCCCCTTTTTATTAGTTGTTATTGCATTCATGTATGCATATGTATAAGCATATATATTCCTAAATGTAACTTG
Source organism: Chionomys nivalis (assembly GCF_950005125.1). Taxonomy (NCBI): domain Eukaryota; kingdom Metazoa; phylum Chordata; class Mammalia; order Rodentia; family Cricetidae; genus Chionomys; species Chionomys nivalis. Next base: position 98,215,385 of record NC_080087.1, on the reverse strand, counting down.
CTCAGTTTGCATGATCTAGTTTGTTCCTCTGTTGTCAGAGCTGACCATTTATCACTGAGCAACCAACTTGTGTTCTCTTCCAGAGGGAGGGCCAACTTTCCACCTCCCAGCTTTCTTCTGTTGGCTATTAAATCTGTACAGGGTTGAGGTATGGGGATGTTTCCCTGTCCACTTTGGAATCTCGGTAGGTGTCATCTTTGCTCAGGTCACATTTGGACAGTTATGTTAGTGAACCTCTGTGTGTGTAATTTCTGAAGTTACTAAGAAACTCATTCTCAGAGCAAGTTTCATAATCTGTTTAAAGTCTTTCTATTCCTACTTCTCCAACTTTCTTTGAGTCTTAGGTGAGGGAGCATTTTGTAGATGTGTTGCCCAATAAGAGTTTTATTCATAACTGTACAAGATGTAATTCACTAAAATGCCCTTTCATAGAAGAGTGGATAAATCATTTGTAGCATATTTGCATAATGAGATATTATACAGCACCGAAAAGAAATTAATCATCAGGTCATGAAATGATATAAAGAAAAATGGCATATTAGTAGTTGAAATGAGACTACCTGTGAGACCCAACTTTGTCTTGCTTAAAATAACAAAACTCAGAAGACAACAGAAAGATCAATGATTACAGGAGTCATGGTATAATAAATAAGTACAACATGGGATTTTCAGGGATATCAAGTAGTCTGCATGATATAATTGCAGATATATCAGATTGGTCACTACTCTATTTTGTAAACAAGATAATCCCAAGAGTGGCCTTGATATAAACTATATTTTGCAGGATGATGTATCAATATCCATGTACCAATTGTACCAAATGAACAACTTGGGTAGAGAACATTAGAAATGGAGGAGGCTCTACATATGTAGAAGCAGTGATGACCATGCCCTTATAACTGCTCTGAAATTACAAGTATGATAAAAATGATATGTATATATATATGTATATTTAGAATCTTGCTCTCTCTCTAGTCTTTTGTAACCACTACAGCAAGAAATATTTCTGTTTTGTTTGCTGAAAATCTCTGAGTACTGCAAGCTGAGATACACTGAAGGCTCTCATATGACCTGTGCATTGGATACAAGTGTAAATGTCTTTTATTTTGTATTTCTACATTATTAATGATCTACTGTTATTGGAGTTAAAGTTAAAGCTTATTCGAACTACTACAAAATTTCCAGGTATAATTCTTTAAAAAAAAAAAAAACAAGTGGCACTATTTTTGCTGGTGTTTAATGGCTTGTTGTAATAAAGAGTGAACCCCTAAAGTTCAAATGTGTGTAAACAGAGGTATGCGGATCCTACCTCACTAGTCTATAGCATTTTTTGTTAATAAATAATACAGTTTTGAGAGGGATTTGTATACATTCTTAAATTTGGGAAGCCATTTTATCTTCAGTCGCTCTCCTTTCCTTATAAGAAAGATTGTAAGCAATAGTGGCAGAGTGTATTTATTGTTTTGTTTGGAACTATTTTGAAAAAATTGTTCAGGGGCACACACTGCATTTCCAAACACATTTCTCTTGGAAGGAGAAACTGTAAATAGGCAGTACCACCAAATTGCTCTGTCAACTCCTTGTATAACTATAAAGAAAAAATAATGCTATTTTTATTGCTATTCTTTTTGTAGATCTGATATGATGGATACTAGGCAAATATGTTATTACTAAAAGCCAAGCGCAGTTGGCTATCTGAAATATCCCTATTCTTTGCCAGGGTTTTGGATTCCAGTGCAGATTATTATACTGATTTTGTGGCTAATAATCCTTGTAATATTTCTGCATCGTTCTCCTTGTCCTTGTGTCTCTTTTATTTTAATACAAATCAATGTCATGCTTTGGAGTCATGGCCTACAAAATGTAGATCCTTGTAAAACTCTCAGGGTGTGTCTGCACAAACATTCAGGCTGTCTATGGATAATAGTACTTGCTCATTATTATAGGGTGTGAATAAAAAGCTGAAAACACACCAAGAAGAGCAGCTAGAGACTGGAAGCCAATTTCTAATAGCTTCAGTCTTATAGAGATCTGAACTATTCAATCTAATTCAGAAAATCTGGCCCTTAACATAGAAAATCAAATAATCAGTCATTTTTAACAAAGTTGGCTATTTTAACCACAAGTTAACTTTGTATGTCATCAGATATTGTTCTTAGAATATGATGCAAATATTTTTTTTATATAGTAGCTTGAATTCCTCACAGTGCTTTTAACAGGAGCATTTTCCAGGGTCAGAAGTTCTGAATTCTTCTCCAATACTTATTCGTCTGTACAATGACCTTTCCTCAGACCTTCAATCCCAAATTCTAGAGCCTCCAAAATATTCTTTTTTTTCTTTTGTTCTAGGAGAAAAATCCAGCAGTACATTTTTCATATTCCTATGTATACCTCTTGGGTGTAATTTGAAATGTTTCAAGTAAAAAAAATGTATTAATATGTGTATTTTGCCTACAAGTATGCCTCTGCACCACGTGTAGAATGCTCGGGGAGGCCAAACATGGAATGAGAAACCTTGGGACTGGAGATAAGGAAGGATGATGAACAACCATGTTAGGTTCAGAGAATGGAAGAATAGCAGTGTTCTCAACTAGTGAACCATCTTCTTACCCCTTGTGTGTGTGAGTTAAAAATGCTTGGTGAAGTTGATTGCACAATAGAAGTGATGTTATTATTACCATCTGGGAATATATCATATTAGAAATTTGTATTTAGAGACAGAATTAGATAAAAATCTTCTATTGAGAAAAAGAAAGTAGAAGCAAGTATTTTGCAAGGGTATCAGTGAGCACTTCTTGGATATCTCTAAAATTTCTAAAGAGAATTTATAAGGCCAAAGAAAGGAGACCTTGTGCAGAGAGTTCTTGTGTACGGCTGATGAAGAGCTTTGACTCTTACTCACTGCTGCTTAATGGTGAAAGCAGGTGTGGTGGCACATACATTTAACCTTATTGCTTGGGGATCAGAGGCAGGGGGATCTCTGTGAGCTCCAAGTCACCCAGAGCTACATAGTGAGACCCTGTCTCAAAAAACAAACAATAAGTTGATAATAGAACAGGCTTCTACCTTCTAATTTTAGTTACTATTTGCTCTCCCTTCCAAAAGGCAATTCTGAGTTTGGAGTGTGCTGTAGCAATAGTGGAAGAACACTAACTTTACATCTGGGGCAGCATTGTCTGTACAATATGCAGTCAAACATTCGGTACCGAGTGGGTTCACACTTCTGCCTGAACTCCTGCTGCATTAAAATGTGGGTGAACAATTTGATAAGAGAGGATGCTAGTGCAACATACCTGAATTAGCTATGTGGTACTCAGCTGGGTGGGATTGGACATAGCCTCTTCTGTTGAGAGAGAAAAGACTGCCTTTCATGAATAGTCAACATCATTCCTAACAGATAGAATATCAAATTCCACACCAGTTTAGAGACCTAGTGTGATGACTGACAGATGCAGATCTGGTATGTATCTTTTTAACTCAGAGGGCTATGACAAAAAGAAAAAAGAAAACCATAAGTTCCCTTCTATGACAGCATACAGAGACAAAGCTGCAGATTATTTCGTTAACAGCCTCATTTGGAAATTACCTAGTCTGATGCCAATTTAAAACATGTTTTAAAGGTTCCTTATCCTGATGATTGAAATAAATGAGGACTTTGCTTAATTTACCCTATGTATAATAATCCTGTCATTTTGTGGCCCCCAAATCCTCCCAGTGCTCCTTTCCCTCTGTCCTCTGATAGCATCTAACACTGTCATTGAGAGATGCTGCTCCTGTGATAAGTCTATTTCAGCATTTCCCAGCATATCTCTTACCATCGTGCGTTTGGAACATTATGCCTTAGGGATCATAAATTTAAGTAAACTGATGGTTCTTTGACAGCAGTATTCACAGAGAGAATTGGAAAGCTTCTCATGATGAGAAGGTGATCCATTTAATTCCAAGAAGGCTCATGCTGTAACAGCCACTCCTTCAGTTCAGTGTTAGACAAATGTACTACCTACAGTTTTCATGCAACTATACTTCTTTTAGATCTTGACTCCTTCTCTCTCATAAATTAATTGCAGGATGTGTATTGTGACTCATGTTTATCATTCCAGAACCTGGGGCTGAAAAAGAAATACTGCTGTGGTTTCCAGGCCAGCCTGGTGTAGAAAAGGAGACCCAGACCTAAAACAGAAGAAGAAAGAGGGATCTGTTGGGGGATACAGAGGTTATGAGATCACAGATAAGCACTAGGAAAACCAAGATGTTAAACACAAGTGTTATCTCTTCACAGTAAGAGCTATATAGGCCATTTTTCACCCAGAAGCCTGGGAATGGAAGTGGTTAATAGCCAAGTCACACCTGTCCCAACCGAGATGAACCAGAGATGGTTAGTAGACTTGTGTCTTAGCTGTGTGACTGATCCAACACCAGATCCTCCCCCAGGCCCTTAAGATAACCCATCATCTTCAAAAGGAGGTGACAAGTGCTTTGAAGAATATCAATACCATTATGCCTTAAGTTTTACTGTGCACACAGGATTGTGGTACACCAGCAAACTTTTTTTTTCCAGATTGTACTGTACTTGAATTTGCATAAATAAACTGTAAAGTTTCTGACTCTGAAAGTTTGAACCAGCACTTGGCTTCTGAGTCATGATGATCCAGACTTCTTTCTTGTCTTAAACAAATCATTACTCTCCTGACCAAGGTGTTTGCTGAAATGCCCACAGGGTCAACTGTAGTATGGGCATTGCTGGTTTCTGTGGAGATAGCACATGGCTGGATAAATGGTCATGCCATACAAAGTAGTTCTGTTTCCTAAATTTAATGTAGTCTGTGATCCAAATTTAACCAGATTATTTTTCAATTTTAGTAAGATGTGAGAAGCATCCTTTTGATTTGATCCTTTCTCCATGTCTTAAACTCTAAGGAACATTCTTTTTAAAAAGTCATTCTCAGTTCAAAAGTTTACTACTGAGGCATTTGTATCTTTCAGCTCCTGAACTTGCTGTACTCACTGACTCCTGATTTCCCATCATTTATGTAAAGGGATTTTCTTTGTGTTTTGTTTTCCAGTGTTGAGAATTAAACTCAGATTCACACTCAAAATAGAAAAATAGTCTAAAAGCAAATTGCATATCTATTTCCTAATGTTCTGCCATTTCTGCTAGATAACCAGTTTTTTCTAGAGGACATTGTTCTTGTAAGTGTTTGTCAGCCTCTGACAAATCACACAGATAATATTTTCTTTGTCTTTTTAAAAATTTTTTCCTTCAACATACAAATTATTATGTAAAAACTCAAATTATCAGTAATTTATTTTACATTTTCTAGAACACAGTTTGACTTTCTTCATTGTTTATTACCTGGTCTACATAGGTTAGTGTATGTGTGTATGTGTGTGTGTGTGTTTCATTTTGTAGTATTTGTGTGAAATTAGGAAACATATTTGATCACTGTATTTAAAAGAGACTCCATTATGTCTCCAACCTAAAATAATGTGTCACAAAATAACTCATGCCCCTTCCTCTTTACTGATTATTGGTCAAACTATTGACATGGTTTCACATAGTCACATAGTGTACATAAAAACTATGTATATAATGGTTAAACCAGTGATTGAGATAGCAAGTTTGTTAGCAGACTTGGTAACAATAAAAGGATATTGGTAGCATGTTGCTGAAAAATAAGCAGCCAGCTGGATATAGACCCTGGCTATGTAGAGAGAAGATCTGACTTTAAATCATTCTAATATTTGCCTCATTTTATTGTTCATCCTAAATCTAAATTATGATGCTATTTGGTGACTTGAGATGACAAAGGTCTATGTCATAGTGGGGTGAAGTTACTAGATCATCTGCTATTTCATTTGATAGCCCACTGGAAGTATGTTAAAAAATAACTGTGAGTCATGTAGATTCAAATATTGCTGAAGAGAATAATGTTTGTTTGATTCAGTTACTGTTGTGAGCCCCACATTGGGGGACATTGCCAGGGTCCAGCCTCAATGGGTTCATATGTTCCAGGATAGAAGCATGTGGGTTAGAAATGTTAGGGAGAAGAAAAGAGATACAAAAGAAAAAGACAGACACAGGATAGAGTTGGAAGGACAACCCAGTGAATACTGAATGCACCATTGTTTATTTCTCATGATCTTTAAATACTCAAAACCAAAGGGGGTATAGAAAGCAAGAATCCTTTATCATAATACAAACAAGGAACAAAGTAATTGCCATTTTCATACCCACAACACCAAGTAACTACACCTAGGTCAGCAGTCACACCTTAAGTCAAATCTCCTGTCAGTAACTTTGAAAGAAAAAACTACATCTGAACTCTTGGACCTTTAGTCAAGGTGGGCTCCACAAAAAGAATTAGGGTAAACACACATAGGTCTGGTTAGTATTCACACCTTAAGTCAAACCTCTTGTCAAAAACCTTGAAAGAGTATGAATAGCCCTGAGCTCTCTGATCTTTAGTCCAAGAATGAATCCAGTTTTGTGGGCTTCGAAAGTTACCAACTCACAACCAACACCAGTATCAGAATCACCAACACTTACATTTATAAAGGCATTGGGTTGGAAAGTTTGTCATCAACCAACAAGGATAAAAAAATGTGCTAGAATCAAACCCTCTCATTTCCTTTCACTGAAATGAAATGTGAGAATTTTAGTAGTAAGAACTAACATTTACCTTGGTCTAATTATAAGCTAGATTTCATTTGTAAATACTAAGTAATTCACAAGAATTATATTAAGACTAGAAGACTAGGTTTATTGTGCAGACCCAGTCCTTCTGGTTGCTAGGCCATACCTCATTGTTAGAATAGATGGGCAATAACTAATGCCATTATGATCACAATCTAACTCATGAGAGAGCAGGTGGCTGAGACAATCTTAGGTTGATTACTCTTTACTCTATCTTAGCCATGAAGAATAATCTAGAGTATAGAAAAGCCTTCAGATATAATATTATTATTTTCTTTAAGGAAGCATAAAATCTATTTTACCACTGCCGCTCAAAATGGCTATAAAAGAGAGGGAGAGCAAGGAAAGAGATATCTTGATAGAGGGAGCCATTATAAGATTAGAGACAAACCTGGCACTTAGAAAATTCCCAGGAATCTTAGTTTAGATGCTAAGAATCTAAGCAACAATGAGGAATGAGCCTGAACTGCCCTTCCTTTGCAATCAGATTGATGACTACCTTAACTGTCATCATAGACCCTTCATCCAGGAATTTAACAGAAGCAGATGCAGAGATCCACAGCTAAGCACTTGGCTGAGTTCCTGGAGTCCAGTCTAAGAGAGGGAGGAACAATAATATGTGCAAAGTGGTCAAGGCCATGATGGGGAAACCCACAAAAACAGCTGACCTGAGCTAGTGGGAACTCACTGACTCTGAAATGACAGCTGGGGAACCTGCATAAGACTGAACTAGACCCTCTGAATGTGGATGACAGTTGTTCGGCTTAGGCCGTTTGTGTGTCTACTGGCAGTGAGACCAGTATTTATCCCTAGTGCAGGACCTGGTTTTCTGGAACCCATTTCCTATGGAGGACACCTTGCTCAGACTAGATACAGGGCGTGGGCCTCAATGTGATGGGCCAGACTATGTTGACTTGCCATGGAAGAATTCACCCTCTGAGGAGTAGATAGTGAGGATAGAGGAATGTGGGGGGAGCTGAAGAAGGGGAGGGAGGGAGAACTGGGATTGGCATGTAAAATAAAAAAATAGATTGTCTTAAAAAATAAAATAAAGAAATCCATTTTCACTGAGCACCATTTGCTATTAGAAGTACTAGTAGTTACTTGGAAAACACAACCAAAGTGTCTGGGACCAGTAAGTCTCATTGTTGACTTGAAGGTGGAGTGTGTGAAGATTATTTCAGAAAAGTTTTTAGTAATAGAGATGACTTTCTATAAAAAAATAATTTGAGGAAAAGCCTTGGGTTGTTATCATGTTTTCTCTACAAGATCCTTAAATTTATAAGATAAACTCAGGCAAATCACTAATTTTGCCTCCCTTTTTCTTACACTCTGCATTAAAAACTAAATCAAGTTGCAAACCAGTCTCAGTCTCTAACATAACTATTTTTTTCAAGACTCCAGTTTTATTTGAATGCAACAGAATTTTTTTTTGAATGCAACAGAATTTTAACTTTATGGGTTATAATTAATTAAGTTAGAACTAAGCTATAACCATTCTTTATAAATTTTTATATAACAAAATCTTTACTATAAAATATTTTCCTTTCTTTTTTATTCATTTTTTTTCATTTTACATACCAATTCCAGTTTGCCTCCCTCCTTTTCTCCCATCCCCTCCTCTACCATCCCACCTCCCATCTACTCCTAGTGGGGGTAAGCCTCCCTTCTGGAGTCAACAAGTAAGTCTTGCATACCAAGTTGAAGCTGGACTAAGTCCCTCCTCCCTGAATCAAAAATAAGCCAGCTATTCCACCATAGAGATTTTGCTCCAAAAAGTCAGTTCAGGTCCACTGCCAAAGGTCCCCTAAACAGATCAAGATGCACAATTGTCACCCACATTTACAGTGCCTTATTTGGTCCCATAAAGATTCACCAGTTGTCAGTACAGAATCCATGAGCTCCTACTAGCTCGGGTCAGCTGTCTCTGTTTTTCCCCATGATGATCTTGACCACCTTGCTCATATTATCTCTCCTCCTTTCTTCAACAAAGCTCCAGGAGCTCAGCCCAGTGCTTGGCTGTGGATCACTGCTTTTGTTTCCATCAGTGACCAGATATGGGCTCTGTGGTATTTAGGGTAGTCAGTGATCTGCTTATAGACAAAGGTCACTCCAGGTACCCCCTCCACTACTGCTTGGAGTCTTAGCTGGGGACATCCTTGTGGATCCCTGGAAATTTTCTTAGCACTACATTTCTCCCTAACTCCATAATGGCTGCCTCTATCAAGATATCTCTGTCATTCCCCTCCCTCTCCATCTCTCCCCCTACTGGGCCATGTCACCCTCTCATTTTACCATCCTCCATCCTCTCCCCTCTGCCTCCCCTCACAGTTTACCCATGCCTGTCCCTCTCAGTGTTCTTCTTTTTACCTAGCTTCTCTGGGGTTGTGAATTGCAGCCTGGTTATTCTTTGCTTTGTGCCTAACGTCCATTTATGAGTGAGTATATGCTGTGCTAGTTTTTCTCAGTCTCATTACCTCACTTAGGATGAGTTTTTTCTAGTTCCATCTATTTGCCTAAAAATTTCATGATGTCACTGTCTTTTTTTCCCCATGGAGTATTACTCCACTGTACAAATGTATCACATTTTCTTTATCCATTATTGAGTTAAGGTGCATCTAGGTTGTTTCCTGGTTCTGTGTTAAAAGGAGGACTACTTGTTGGTTTCTGGTCGCCCAGCTAACATAGACCTGAAATAATCACACAGAAACTGTACTGAATAAATCACTGCTTGGTCCATTAGCTCCAGCTTCTTATCGACTAACTTTTATATTAATTCAACCATTTCTATTCATCTGTATATCACTATGTGGCTGTGGCGTTCCAGGTAGAGTTCCCAGCCTCTGTCTCCAGTGGCTTCTCTCTAACTCTGTCCTTTCTCCCAGCATTCACTCTAGTCCTCCCCACCTAGCTCTGCTCTGCCCCACCCTGTTCTGCTATAGGCTCAGAGCAGCAGCATACAGAGAGAAATCCCCCATCAGTTCTGGATATTACAAATAATGCTGCTATATGTTCCCAGATCTATCTGTTTCTTAGATCTTAACAGTTTGTTGCAATTTTCACAATACAAGGTAGATGATTTATATGTTCTTTTTTTCTGAAAATGAGTATTAAATTTTGGTGGATGTAATGCCTGAAGTTGCTAGTGTGATAGTAGCACTGAAGTAAATTATGACACTAACAATGTTTATGAATACTCAATAATATAGTAAAAAAATGAAGTCTTGTTATTTTAAATAAACTTTACAAAATCAATACATGTTATTCATTAAATATATGATACAAATATTAGAGAAAATTATATTGAGTGACAGAAGCTTTAGCTTGAAGAGAAAACTGAGTTTGTATTTTCTTGAAAGACAAGAGAAAGTAATTTTGACATGTACTGTGTGGTTTTGGGTTTTGTGTATTTTCTTTTTCTATGCATGAAAAATATGAAACTTTTTGACTGGGCAGCACTTGGCAAAGGTTCATCTCCATTCACCAGTGTCCATAACTGGATTGAATAATTACATTTTGTGCTACCATCTGAGGCCCTCCCTGACATTTGGCTGCCTCTGCCCTGCTGTTCATTTATGCTTAAGTTTGTACCTGCTCATTAAGTGATTTGTCCTAAAAATAACTTTCAAAGTCTCAGATCCTGAGCTGTTAGCAGTTAGCCTACACAGCTAAGGTTATAAAATCAGCATCTGGCTTGAGCTCAAAAAGCTGACTCTGTTCTCATTTTTAAGGCAAAGAAAAGAAATGCATATTGGAACCTGCCTCTAATTAGCTCTTAAAACTGTAAAGCACCAAGGGCTATCACGGGGGATGTGTCTCATTGTGCTGAAGAATTTGTCACTTTATTCCCAGCTTCAAAATTCATTATGGCCACTTTTTTTTCTTTTAAAAAAATGGTGATAGCTACTGACTGTCTCAACCACAAGATATGAAACCAAGTAGGCACAATAGTGTTGTGTCTTGCTTGAATGTTTCTATGAAAAAATGTTTTTGCATTTTGTAGAAAAAGACTTATCAACGTACTTGCTTGTAGCCATTCCAGGATCCCTGCACTGAATACACTAGAATTGATTTAGTCACATTATCATTTCATCTTTGAGTTAAATATTCACAGGTTTAGATGAAATGATTATTCATTTTTAAATTGAATGATGATCCAAAGACAATTTCATGCATGTAAAGATTATAAGAAACATTTGCCATTTGTAGCATACATGTGTTCATTTAAATGAAGACATAATTGCATTTGTGTGATGCAATGTTACTCTGTATTTTGAAGATTATCAGCAATTAATTAAATTGATAAAACATGTAGCTAATCAAATCTTTTGATAGAGTATAGTACAAGTTCTAGTTGGTCTTAATAATAAAAGCTCAGTGTCAGATATAGGAGAAAATGCTGAGAGATTAGAGAGATGAAGGAGCAAAACCATAGCCACCTTATCTCCCAACTTTTCAGCAGAACAGAGACTGAGTTCCCACCTTATCACTTCCTTTCTCTGCTCAGTCATATCACTTCCTGTCTGTCTGTACAGACCTCCAGATCTCTATAGTTTGCTGGTCGCTACCTCTGCCTTCTAATCGCCAGGCAGGTTTTCTTTATACAAAAAAGATATCACCACAGTAGAGGCAGAGAGTAAATGCAAAGAATTGTAAATATCGGGGTTCATAACTAAATTGAATTGTTTATATTTAGTAGCACTTCTCCACCTACTAATTTATCACTTATAATTTAACTTGTGTAATTCATTTTTCTTATAGTATTCTTTATTCAAAAATACAGAAGAGCATGTCCCTTATGGTGCTTCTGTTTTGTTACCTAGCAAAAACTTGACAATTAAAATACAGGTAGGAACTCCTTTCCATTCGACATTTTCTGTTGGTAGTGTAAATTGGAGATATCACCATGTCAACACATGTACTTGTAGCTAGACTAGAACTTCATTGCATAAATATTTTATCATTTAAATTACCTTCTCCTTATAAATATTTGTGTTAATGTCTGTCTAGTCCATTTACAGGTTTCCTTGTTATCCTACAATTAAACATTTTCGATAAAACAGTGTGTGACACAGGTTTACACGTGATTCTGCACTTCATGCTCCCACAATTTCCTCTTTTGGGCAAGTAACCACTATCTTTGAAGGTCCTAGGCCACAAAATATAGTGTCTCCAGAAAACTAAGAGAGGGCATGGTAGGGGTTAAATGAAGGTTATCTAAGAGAGACTGGAGGGAAGAACACTTGGCAGGGAAAATTTGGAATTTTCTCTAGTTAAACAGGAAGTTAAGGAAGAAGTGTTTCTGGTGTTGATATCTATAATATGATACATAAGATTTTGTAAATAATATAGGCACTCTATATTTTATAGACAGTTGACAATTTTCTTATTTCAGTTTTTGTGATTCTTAACATTATTTTCATATCATTTTAACATAACAGATTTTATTTTGCTGTTGTGGGATATTCAATTTCACCATAAAGCACTGAGACTGTATTAAAAATACTAACCTTGCATCAGGGCACAGATCCAGTGACTAGTTGACAAAAATTAGCCATAGACCACAAGGAAAGCCTGGGAAGAAATTGAGAAGCAACCAGATGACCTTCCTTTAATCTAGCAGGTTTTCACCCAACATCAACTCTCGTGTCTTTATTTGTAAATAGAATAGCTTAGAGAAAAAAATGATGTGTTTTAAACAAATATAATGACACCATTTAAGGTTTTTTTAAAAACTATAATTGCATAATTTTTCATTTTCCTCCCTCCATCCACCCCTGCAATGCTACACCACTCTACACTACTCTTGATCTTTCTCAACTTCATGGCCTCCTTTTAAATTAATTTTACTTTTACACACATCCTGTCTCTCTTACTCTCTCTCTCTGTTCTAAATACATAAATACAACCTACTCTGTCTATATAATAAAATTTATCTAATTTGAGTGGTCACCCTTGATATAATAAGCATATACGTAAAACTTTTACAAGTACTTATTAAAAATTTTGATACATATTTGCTAACAGGATTAGTAAATATCTATGCTGGATACACACATTCATATTGTTAGAAAGGTTCTGCTAACCATTTATTATGTAAATATAGCTGGGATTCATTTCCTTTATTAACTTCTATCATTTTACCACTTCTTTGTCTATATCAGAAATACAAAATGCTATTGCTAAAAATTGCATAAATACATAAAAACAGAAGGAGAAAGTGTTCAATTGACTATGCCAAGAAACTGTTTATCACCTTCATCAGGAAATATGTTAAATCAATTTGTAAATTGACAATGAGATTAAATGTACATTTCTGTTAGTATCATATTGTAAAATATGGCAATCATTTAATAATATATAACATAGTTAAGAGTAATCCTTAATAATCAATCCACAGCATTTAAATTTCTCTGGTTATCTTGTGATTCATGTTTGTTGACACAGATACTAGAAGCCAGGCAGTGGTGATGCATAGCTTTAATCTCAGAACTGTGGTAGTAGATCTCTGAGTTTATGTCTAGCCTGGTCTACAAAGTTAGTTCTAGGACCTCCAGGGCTTCACAAAGAAACATTGCATAAAATAGTAGTAGTAATAATAATAATAAACAAAAGAAATATAGTTTTACTGATATCTTCTTCATATAGTTTTAGGCCTCATTATTACCTCTTACAGTTTTCTTTTAAGCTTTTCTTATGTTTTTTGTTTATTTTCATATTATAATTTATTTAGATGGTTCTAATTTGCTATTTGACATATATAATTGTTGGCTTTAGTTTTTTTAATAGAATAAATAAAATTAATGCTAATACTAAAAGATATGTCTGATATTCTCATTATCTACAAGTACACAGGCTCTTTCTATTGTTTTGTTTTGTATTTTTCACAGTTTTGTCTAAAACTTCTGATTAAATTATAGGTATAAATTTATGATGTGAATATATAAGATGTCACAGGCATAATCTCAGATTCTAAATCATGTCCATCATACCAGTATGTCAAAAGGGTTCCCAGAAGATTAACATGCTCTCTCTGCTTCCCAAGTGCTGGTATTAAAGGCATGAACCACCACTGCCCATTTTTTTTGATGGAATTTTAATAAAATGATATTATAGCTAAAATGTTACTCTGAAGATTCTATTAAAATATATGTGTCAATTTTCTCACTATCCAGTTCTTGATCCAAGGGTCTTGATTGTTTCATTGACTTTTCTAGTTGCTGTGATAAAATGCTTGAGAATAGCTACATGAGGAAGAAAAGACTATCTTTGGCCCACTGTTTGAGGATACAGTCCATCAGCTAGGGATATCCTGAAAGCAGGAACATGAAGTACCTTGCCAAACTTTTTCTTGCTCAGGAAGCCAAGAAAAATGAATGCTTTCTCTTTTTGAGGGACTTGGCCAACGAAACATTGCCATATGCATTTAGGGTATATTTTCCCACCTAAATAAAGAAAATCAAGAAACTTTCTTCCAAACATGACCAGAGGTTTGTTTCTATTGGGATTTTAAATCCCATCAAACACCAATCCATGTTCACATATGGATCATAATTGCTAAGCTCCTAAGGCTCCCTTATTCCCTTTTTTCTTTTGTATTATTATTTTACTATTCCTTATTACTACAATTGTTCAAGTGACAAATTTGCTTCATTATTCCCAGTAGTAAAGCCATTAGATCATCTGCTTAAACATATGTACCTTCCTTATTGTTAAGGTTGCAGAATCTTTAAAAATATGGATCTATCCTGCCTTCCTAGTTCTAGTCTCATCTAATATAGGCACATTCTCTGAAAATTGAAACTAATTTTCTTATTCTAAGGTCATAGATTGCTTCTTTTATCTGTTTTGTGAAGGTGCATCCTTCCTTTCATACTGTGTTATTTCCTTGTTTCTAGGCCATGACCTTAAACAATTTAATGACCAACTTCAGATACCACCTTAATGAGGGTATGCTAGAATCTCATTGTGATGGCCAGTTTTGGTTATCAACTTGACACACATGGGAAGAGTTGAGGAACTGCATTGACCATGTTTGTTCTGGGACCAGTCCATGAGACAGATTCTTTGTTTTATTACTTGTTATTGAAAATAGATTCTTCTCTCACACAATACATGCTGACCACAGTTTCCCACTCCTCCTCCCATGTGTCCCCATCTACTCTCTCCCTTGTGTCCATTCACCCTTTGTTTCTGTTCAGAAAAGAGCAGGCCTCCAAGGGACAGCAACCAAACATGACAAAACAAAATACAATAAGGCAATGTAAAAGCTCTTCATTGCTATATGGTATAGGAGGGATCAACCCACTGTGGGTGGTAACACCCATGGCTAGAGGAGTGTGGGAAATAGAAGAAGGTTGAGTCTTGTGGCCAGCTGGTCAGCAATACTCCCTGTTCTCTGCTTTAGCTCCACTGTTAGATTTATTTGGTGAAATCTGTTAGACAAACAAACCCCTTTCCTTCCCTAGGGGATTTTGTCCATGATGTTTATAACAGCATCAGAAAGCAAATAAGGACAACCCTCCTCAGAAAATTCATGCCTAGTCAGTATTCAATGTTCTGTTATTAATTGCTTCATGTACAAAGTGTATGTACCAACTACCAGTGTCCCACTATTCCCCATACAAGGGTCTATATTTTGTGTATTGATTTCTGTAATTCACATTTGCATATAATCCCCGGGTTCTACACACTCAAAAGCGGATTGTACTGAAAATAGCACACTCTCAGATATAAACATGTATTGTGTGTCTGTGCATTTGTGTTTATATATGTGTGTTTGTGTGCTTGTGCAAATGAGTGTGTCTGTGTCGTAGAGATGGGACATAGAGCCTTTTTCATGCCTACATGCCCAGTAAGTGCTTTCTCACTGCCCTACACCTCTGACACAGCATCTTTATTTGAAGACAGAAGGAATGTGCATATAAAGAGGTAGCCCTGTTCAAGATTAGATGGGAAAAAAGCCCCAAAACTCTTGCTTTGAAAGTTTGTAGTTATGTCTCCAGAACCCTACACGATAAATAGGTTAAAAAATTCTTTATGGTCAGAGACTAGAAAAATATGTATTTACAAATCCCAGTGCAAAAGCAAATCTAATGCAAACATTAAAGAAAACTAAGCTAACTGGAACTACTTGTTAGGAAATTAAAACACTGTATGACAGTGTAGCTGTAAAGCATGAATTTTGTGTTTTGATTTGAATTTAGGAAGAAATGTATGTATATGTTTATGTATGTGTGGTGTATGCCTTGTGTGCCTGTGTGTATGTTTGCATGCTTGTAAAGGCTTCAGTGGTTGACATTAGAATGTGCTCTTCAATTGGTTCTCCAACTTATTTTTTGAGACAGTCTCTTATGAAATCTCACCTTGCTAACATGTTAGCAAGTCCTTGGGATCTGCCCTTCTATGCTGTGCTCTAATCTGGGTACTAGACATCTGAATTTAGGTCCTCATGCCTACACAGGAAACATTTTATTGCTGAGTCATCCCCCTAGCCTCCAAAATAAAATTTTTAACCCTCTATTTTTAGGTTGAAAGATTCTAAGATTTATCGTCTTTTGGGACTCTGTTTTTTTTAAAAACTGATTTTTTGAAACCTGCCATGTCTGCAGTACTAATTCAAACTTGAAAGGAACTATCCATAATCACCTGTGATATTGGGTTTATAGGTTTAAAACTTTATGAGATACGGTCTTTATTGGATAAAAAAAAATTTCAGACAATAAGTGCAATGGGAAGTACTTAGAAGAGATAACACACACGCACACACACACACACACACACCAACTAATAAATACTGGCCACTTATTTTTGGTAATGACTTTTGAGAAACTATCATAAATATTTAAAGAAAAAAAGGTGAACAACTTAGGGTCAATAATGAACAGAATTACAGAGACTTTTTTTTCTATAAGCCTTCTATCTTTAGACATGTTGGGAAAGGAGTGTCAATCAAAAATTCTTGTCTTGATTATTTTAGGTAGAGATTTATAAGTAGCTTTCAAAACTTAATAGACTTTAAGATGTAGGATTGTGGTTAAAAATGTTGTTTACACAAAGGCAGAAACAGAGGCATACGATAATTCAGAGTATTCTTGAGGAACAAGTTACAGGTAATAAGGACATGGATCACACCCCACGTGATCTCTGCAAGACTGAAATATAGAGACTGAGTATGGAAAGAAAAATGTCACATTTCAGGATTTCCTTTAATTTACATATTACATTAAAATATGTAATATGTAAGCCTCAAACCTAAAATGGCAGTGGGACAGATTGAGTAATAATTTAGTTTTTAATTTTTTCTTCATTTTGGGGACAGTCTTGTTATGTGACCAAGCAGATAATGGTCACAGTCAATGGCAATTTTAGCCATGCCTGCCAGCGTACTAGCAAGCATACGCCACACTATAATCTAGGCCAAGAGCAATTGTTTAAAGAGATCAGTTTGGTAATATTGGGTAAATATATCAAACTAATTTGTAAGGAAATGGATCTAGATAAAATTATGGAAACAACTATAGACAGTGAAGACAAAGGGTAATGACATCATTAAATATTATAAAGGAGGAATTTGAAGGGGAGTAGTACTGCAAATATTGAATTAATTAAACATATCAAATTATATGAATGTGCCATAGAGAAAGGCAAAATCTTCAGACATAGTGAATGGAAGACTTTCGATTATGGCAGGCATATTAGTCAGAAAAAGTGGTGAGGTAGCAATAGAAAAAGATAACTTCCAAATCAGTGAATTTCTAAGTATTGTCTGTATATATGGTTGAACCATTGTGATATATTATTTTTATTTCTTATATTTTAATTATTTGTTTTGTTCGTTCAAGTGTGTGCGTACTCGCTATTTTGAGGATGTGTGATATATTACCTTTATTTCTTACATATTACTTATTTGTTTTGTTCAAGTGTGTGTGTATGTGTGGTGGTGTGTGTGTGTGTTTGTGTGTGCTCACTATTGTGAGTATGTTGTGATACACTACTTTTATTTCTTACATTTTACTTACTTGTTTTGTTCAGGGGTGTGTGTGTGTGTGTTCACTATGGTGAGTATGAGGAGTTAGAGAACAACCCATAGATGTTGGTTGTGCTACTTCTGCTACTTCGCCATCTATGTGCCCGTGATTGTATTCAAGACATAGTCATTAGGTGTGGCCCCAGAGATTGGCCCACTTGAAATATTTTTAAAAGATACTAGAGAAGTAACTTTGAAAGTTTCACGTAATAAATCTAAAATACACATGAGGCCTAGCAAGTTTTAAAACTCCTTGGGAAACTCAATTATTAATATTAATGAGGGACATAGTAAAGAAACTGATGAACTGGTCCTTCATTTAGAGGAAAGATTTTATTTTGACAAGAGAAAACATTCAAAGACATCTAGATGAGACCAGCACAGAGAGAAAAGGGAGAATGGACATAGTCAGAGCTGGGGAATCACAAGAGGAGGAGAGAAGAGTGAAGATGGCAAGAGATAGAATAGCAGGGTAGTCAGAGTAGGGGAGAGCATGGTGAGGCAGCAGGAGAGCAAGGTAGCTAGAAAGTGAAATGGTGGGTTTTTAGGGGGCTGAGTAGCACAGGACATGGAGGGGCCAGAAGGCTAGACTGCATTTTGAAATGTATAGAAAGATGTGGGAACTATCTGTGATGATTCAAAACCAAAAGGGGAAATGCTAACCACACTCCATGTAATTGAGGTAAACAGGATGAGACAATGGCCTGTGACCTCTGTGAAAGTCAGAAAACAAAGCATTTCTACCTCTTTTTGTAAGAGTCTGACCATAAGGAAGTTTATCATTTTCTTTTATTGACTATAACTGCCTTCAAATGGAAGTAAAAAGAGAACGAGAAATTCTTTCCAGGAGTTCATTACAAGGTAAGAATATAGCTTATAAGGATCCATATCAATATTCTTTGACTGACATACTGGATTTATTTAGATCAGTTTGGTAATTAGACTGTGTTATGGTAAATTTTTGAGCATCATGACTTTCCCTTCTGAAGTGAGGATAGCTAGATTGTTTTGAGGGACATAATAATGACAGCCAATGTGAATTGTTGCCAAACTCAATTTGCAAAGGCATAGTTTCCAGCTAGAATAATTGCCTATTCCACTCTAAAGAAGGGATGCTGAGTACTTCATTACAAGCTGCACGCACCAAAGAATTAGCAAATTCAGATAGTGCAAACTATGCTCCTAAAACTCCCTATGAACATCTGTATCCAAATCTACTATTCTCTGTACCCAAGATGAGACAGGCACGTTTTTCTTGCTAAAGGCTCCTCTTGATGAGTCCTAAAGAATATGTGCAAATGCCCCCGAGCCTTGCTTTTAACTCATTCTCCAAAGGAAGTCACTTGTTTTCTTGAAGCTGATTAGGCTACACTGGGTGTCTAGGGTTTCTATTGCTGTGAAGAGATATCATGACCACAGCATCTCTTATAAGGAAAATCTTTTAATTGTGTAAGTTCACTTACACTTGAGAGGTTTAGCCCATTATCATCATGGTGGGAAGCAAGGCAGCATGCAGGCAGACATGATGTTAGGGAAGGAGCTGAGAGTTTGTACATCTTGACTCACAGGCAATGAGAAGTGTTCTGAGACACTGGGCATGGTTTGAGCTTATATGAGACTTCAAAGGCAGCCCCACAGTGACACACTTCCTCCAAAAAATCCACACCTACTTCAACAAGGCCACACATCCTAATAGTGCCACTCCCTTCTGGGTCAATTTCTTTTAAACCACCACACTGAGGAATCAGTGTTACTTCCTTACTCCTCCATTTTAGATTTGCTTCTCCTGATTTTATCAAAATCCTGAGTCAGAAGGAGGACCTGTGTAATAATCTATTATTAAAGATACTATGTAGTAGCACCTGCTTTAAATCAGGACTGGATAGCAGATGTGGATAAGATTTGACTTGCAGCTTTAGCTCATGTCTTTGGTCCCAAGTAGTGACAATGAATAGACTTCACAGCGGAGGGAATATTTTTGAAAATCATTTGAGTTTAGAACTTTGTTTAATTGTTATAAATAGTTATAAGTTATATGACAATCTTAGGGAAGAAGGTTTTCCAGTTTAAATTGTTTAGAATGCATTAAATATATCACTTAAATAAAACATCTTTTAAAATCAATAATAGATTAATTCTGATTATAGAAAACATTGCTTTCATAAGCTAATTTTGGACTCATATAATAAATTAATTATCAAGGATATTACAAACAAAAGACAACCACATACCACATTTGAGGTAATTTCCTGTAAAAGGAAATAAAGTTGAAGATATTGGTATGAAAAGAATTAAATTAAGAATATTTATTTCATCAGAGTTTATTGATTTTTAGTTATTTGATATTTAGCCTGTACCTATGATACCTTATAAATATATGTGAAAATAAGAAAAACTATGAATAAATATATTTTAATAATATTATATTGATATATAATCATAATATATTATAATTGCTACATTGTGCTAATAATGTAAATTATAATATATAACATAAATATAAAATAAAATATGAGAAGTTGGTTCTTTGGTTTAGAGAACTCACGGGTCTCTCAAATATTTATAAGTTGTTTTCTAACTTCCATGTCTGTAGTTCACAATTTCTTGTAACTAAAGCTCTGGGGAACCTTGTATGTTTTTCTGACCTTCTTAGGCACCCATAGGAACTCATAGAACACACACACACACACAATTAAGTAAGCAAGTAGTCTTTAAAAGTAATTTATAAAGCTGGAAAGTGGTGGCATACTTTTTAAATCCCAACACTCAAGATGCAGAGGCAGGCAGAGCTCTGTGATTTCAAGGCCAGTCCAACTGACAAGGCAAGTTTCAAGACAGTCAAGGCCTCAAAGAGAAACACTGTCTTGAAAAACTAAAAGGAAAATACTACTAATAAAAAGAATAAATAAAATACAAACCCACAATCCTACCAGAGATCCAACACTCTCAATTGCTGACCTTTCCCTGGGTTTTTCAAATTCTTTTACTGTATCATGGTGTGTTTTTATAGTTTGTTAATGCTTTTCACAGCTACCATGATCTGCAAATTTGTATAGCATTCAGCTTATATATGTAAACTAAATATAACAATGGTTTTTACTATATTAGTAGACCCATTTTAGCAGTTAAGTTTGATAGATTATGACTTTATATCAAGAAATCCTATATCAATTTTCACTTATTTGCCATCTTGTTTCCTCTACTATAGCATTAGAAAACATCAAATTAATTTTTGCTGTCTATATATTGACTTTCTTTTGGATCTATTAAATAAATTTAATTATAAACTACTAAATATATAAATGGATTTTTCACTTAGCATGGTTTCAATATTTAACCATATCACAAAGTATATCAGTACTTCAGTTTTATGGATAATCAATTATGGATTTATCATTTATTGTATCATTATATATTTGCTTATGAATATATATTTAGGTTATTTTTGACTTTATTATGTTGTGGATTTGATAATAATGTGATGTACAATTCCATGTGGGAACATCCGAGTCAGCTTTTTATCCTTTTGGCAGAGAGCTTGGGGAAATCAGCCTAGGGGAGGCAAGATTCAGCTCAACTCATAGTTTCAGAAGTTTTTGTTCATGGCATTGACCTGTGATTTATTTGTTCTCTGGCCTATAATAAGGCAATTAATCAAGGCATAAACAGTTTCTTGCTCAAATGCCAAGAGAAAGAGAGAAGGCAAAAATGTGAGAAGGAGAGAGCAAGAGAAGGGAGGAAGGAGAGAGTAAAGAAGGAAAGACGAATTGTAGAAGGATGACGGAAGAGATGGAGGGGAATAAAAAGTTGTTGGGGCAATTCCAGCCTTGTAAGTGCTCCTCTCGAGACCAATTCACTTCACTTCAACTAGGTCCAACCTCTTAAGCATTTATTACCAGCAATAACCTACTAAATTATGAAGCAAGAAAGATGAGATCAGAGCTATTTTGTTTGAGTCACTTCTAAAAATCTTCACCTAAGAACATTGCTGTTTGCATTTATTATATGTGCCAGAGAAAGCACAATTAAGATTCAGACCGCATTTTAAAAATTATCATTATTATTTTATTATTATCACAGATATTGAAATTATTAGGTAAATTATTTAAATAACTGAGAATATTTTTAAAGTTGTAAAATTTTCCATTGTCAAAAGTAAAGTCTCACTAACATGACTGCCCAAGCACGGGCTGTACAAGGAGGACATCAACCAGTCTGTCAAACTGGTCAAGAAGAAAGCCCAGGAGGCCTCGAATCTATACAAAGAACTTTGGAGACCTTAGTAAAGCTGCCCTGGAAGAGGAAGTCCTTCCTATGGAAGAGAACACTAATTTGTCCGGTGCCAAATGGTCAGTCTTGAAAATATACACACAAGTAACATTATATGGACTTAACAGATCATATTTGGAAAGGTATATAAGTATACAAATGCATACATGCATGCAGCAACAATGATGAAAAAAGAGCCCATGAATTTGAAAGAGAATGGAGTTGGGGGTATATGGGACATTTTAAAGGATGGAAGGGAAAGGAGAAATTTAGTCCCCATTTGAATTCTTCTAATAGAAGATATCCAGTTAGGTCAGTACCATTTGTTAAAGACGCTTTCTATTTTCCATTGTGTATTTGTGGCTCTTTAACAAAAATCAGTTGTTCAGAGGTTTGTGGAATTATGTGTGAGTCATCAGTTTGATTCCATTTGATCAACCTGCTTTTATTTATGCAAAGACCATACAGTTTTTATTATGATAGCTCTGTTATACAGCTTTAAATCGGGAATGGGGACACCCCAGAAAGGTCTTTTAGTGTTCAGGATTGTTTTAGCTATCCTGGAATTTTTTTTTCTCATATTAAGTTTAGTTTTATCCTTTCAAGGTCTGTAGAGAAATTGAATTTTGATGGTAGTTGTGTTGAATATGTAGATTACTTTTAGTAAAATGTCCATATTTACTATAGTATTCCTACCAGTCCATGAGCTTGGGAAAACTTTCCATTTTCTGATATCTTCTTCAATTTCTTTCTTCAAAGACTTGAGGTTTTTATTATGCATGTCTTTTGCTGGCTTGGCTAGAGTTACCCCAAAATATTTTAAATAATATGTAGATATTGTGAAGGGTATTATTTTTCTAATTTCCTTATCAATTCATTTTTCATTTGTATATAGGATTGTTATTGTTTTTCTGAATTAATCTTGTGTCAGGTCACTTCTTCACTGTAGGTGTTTGTAAGCTGTAGGAGTGCCTAGGTAGAAGTTTTGAGCTCTCTTATGTGCATTATGATACCTTGAAATAGCACTACTTTGAGTTCTTGGTTTCCAATTTGTATTCCCTTGATCTCACTCAGTTGCCTTACTGTTCTAGCCTGAACTACAAGTACTATCTTGAATAAATATGGAGAGAGCAGACTTGCCTTGTTCCTGTTTATTTATTTATTTATTTATTTATTTGTTTGTTTTTGTGGGATTGCCTTGAGTTTCTCTCCATTTAATTGCTTGTTGGCTATCAATATTTATCAACCTGCACAATACTCAAGCTCCAGTGGACCAAAGACCTCAACATAAAACTAGATACACTGAAGCTGATAGACTAGAAATTGAGAATAGCCTTGAATGCATTGGGACCATAAACAGAACACGAATAGCACAGGTACTAATATCAACAGTTAATAAATGGGACTTCATGAAACTGAAAAGCTTCTGTAAGGGAAAGGACACCATCAATAAGTTAAAATAAAGCGTACATAATGGGAAAAGATTTTTACAAATTCCAGATCTGACAGAGGGTTAATTTCAAAAATATATAAATAACTCACGAAACTAGATAGCAAGAAAACAAATAACCAATTTCCAAATGGGATACAGATCTAAACAGAGTATTATCAAGAGAGGACTCCAAAATAACTTAGAAACACTTAAAGAAATTTTCATCATCCTTAGTCATCAGGGAAATGCAAATCAAAATACTTTGAGATTCCATCTTATATCTGTCAGAATAACTAAGATCAATAACACAAGTGACAGTCCGTACCACTCTTGGCCATATACACAAATGACACCAAAGATAGTTGCTCAAACATGTTTATAGGGGCTTTACTCATACTATCCAGAAACTGGAAACAATGTAAGTGTCCCTCAGATAAAGAAGGGATAAAGATATTGTGGTTTAATTAAACAGCAGATTATTACTCAGCTGTCAAAAAAAATGACATAATGAAATTTGCAGACGATTGGACGAAGGTGGAAAAAAATTATCCTGAGTAAAGTAATGCAGATTCCAAAAGACAAACATGGAATTTATCTAGAAGTAGATATGAGTTGTAAAATTAAGAATAACTCTGCTACATTCCACAAACAAAGAGAGCCTACATAACAAGGAAGATTCAAGGAGGATGCCTGTATCTTCCTGTGAAATGGAAATTGTTTTCACGAGTGCACTGTGGGTGGGTTAGTGAGAAAGGGAAAATAAGAGTCATGTTTGGGCAGAACTATTGGAAATGGAAGATATTTCAGGGTAAGGTAAAATCCTGGCACACGTGAATCTCCCAGATTCTACAAGGATGTACCCCAATTAAGATTCCTAAAAATAGGGGATACGTAGCCTGCATTGGCCATCTCCAGTGACCAGGCAAGTCTTCAAGTGCAGGGATTGGGAAACCAACCCAGCCACATAACCTTCGACCTACAGTGTGTTTTGCCTATACGATGAGCTGAGCTCTAAAGTGGCCTAGGATTGAGGGGGTTTCCAACAAATGACTGGTCTATCCTAAAACCCATGCCAGGAGAATAGGCTCACCCCTAATACTGCTTGGAGCAGCAGCACCAACACACAGGCTGGGTGACCCAGAGACCTAGCATAGAACCAAGTACAACTGGAGGGAGAAAAATGGTCAATGCTGCTTAACATTACTCTGCTATACTCACAGATCAGTGCCTATTCCAATCACCATCAAAGAGACTGCCAATGGCAATTTGTAAGAGCAGATGTAGAGACCCACAGCCAAACTGAGACAGGGAAAGCCCAAACTGGAGACTTTGACGGAGTCTCTCACCTTGAATCTCAGGGAACCCGGTGGAAGAGTGGGAGGGAGTATGTAAAAGTGAGAGGGATGTAGGACATCAAAATAACATGATCACAGACTTCAACTAGTAGAACTCAAAGGGGCTCACAGAGACTGCTGAGCATCCAAGCACCTTCATGGCTCTGTGCTAGGTCCTTAGCATATATGTTATGACATTTAGCTCAGTGTTTCTGTGGGACCCCTAAGAGTGGGAGTGGGATTCTTTTATTTTCTCTTGGGACCCTTTTTCCTACTGGGTTATCTCACCCAAACTTGGTAGAGGGTTTGTGACTTGTTTTATTCCATCTTGTTATGCCATGATCAGTGGACATTCCTGGAAGGCATGCTATTTTTGAAGGGAAAGGAGAGAGATGGATCTGGGGGAATATAGAGGTGTTGAAGGACAATGGGAGGAATGGAGGAAGCCAGAACTGCTGTAAGGATGTGTGGAAAACAAAACAAAACAACCACAAAAAAACAAACACCAAAGCAATCTCCAAAACAAACAAATGAAGAAAAAGGAGAGTGAGAAAGTTTCTATTTCCCCAAGCTGTGAAAGTTCTTATTTCACTGTGTCCTCTTCAGTAGCTGATATTTTGTTTATACTAGTTGTCACCTTTGTGGGTGTGAAATAGCATTTCACTCGTTTTGATTTTCATGGGTCTGATTGCTAACACTGTGGGATATTCTTTCTTGAACTCATTGACACCCCCATATATATCTATTTAAGAAATATATGTATTTCACGTTGTCCATTTATTAATTTTTAATTGGATTCTTTAACTTTTTAATTAGGGTTTTCAAACATTTATATATTCTGGATACATTTCTTTATAGAGTTATTTTTATTAATTCTTTGAACATTTCATATATGAATGAAAATTATTTTGATCATATTTTCCACACACCACTGTTATAACTTTTAAAATACCTTTTTTGGTTCTGTAATTTGTCTTCATATCCTTTGTAGCTCTTTTGTAACAGAAATTTTGTGGGTAGAAATAAAAGCTACACAACTACTTGTCCAAGAATAGGAGCTCACAGCTGGCTGAAGTAACTATAACTTTATTGTCTAATTTGGTAAACCAGTTGTCGTATTATTAGTGTTAATAACAAGTTACTTACACACCACTAATTCATAATTTTGTTAGCAACACCAATAAAAAACAAAACAAAACAAAAAAACTATTAGTTTACCAAATTAGAGCTAGTTCCAGGACAGGCACCAAATCTAAAGAGAGACCTTGTCTCAAAAAAAATAAATAAATAAATAAAAATAAATAAATAAGAATATGGATAACTCAAATATAGCCTCAAATATAGCTGTATAAATGCATAGCCCCTCCCAACATGGCGACATGGTGACTATCCCTAATGTGCATCCCTGACTCTACACAGTTTACAGTACCTTTCTTTTTTGTAGTTTTGTTGGTCAGAGTCTCCACCTCCTGGAATGTCTACTCTCTTTTTTTTTTTTTTTTCACTGCCAGGGAGAGATCCTCTATAATTTCTCAAGTTTCTATTCTCCCTGACAGTTGACCTTTTAGTTAGCTCCTGAGACTCAGTTGCCTCCCCTTTCTCCCTCTGGCAAGTGTTTTAAATTGGATAGGATGTTCCAATTCAGTGCAAAACTCCAGGAAACAATAACTCAAGTGTATATCTTGCCATTTAACAATTTCATTTATTTTTCTGAATGACTAGATTAATTTAGTGATGTTTGTATTTCTTCTGAGTGTTAATACTTTGATTTTGCTTTTTTAGGAAGCTCGGGGTATGGTGTACCCAAATCTACAAACTGAATGACTATAGCTAAATTGAATTTGTTTCTACTTCTGTCTTCTTATAGTTCTGGAAAGTCTTTTCCACTTTTATTTATTTGTAAGGAAGACAATTAAGCTATTTGCTGATATGAAAATGGAAGACGACATATGAAGTTAATGTTCATTGTCCTCCTTTTGAGTGAATAAAAATACATTAATTGGTTAAATTTGGGGCAGGATGGCTATTATTTATTGATTTCAATAATGTTCTGGTACACAAACAGCTCTCAAGGCTGTATAAAAATCCTTTGAAGAAACAGTGTGTTGGAATCTTGATTATAGATGTATTATTTAAGGTAGGAGATCTCTTATGAGCTTCATATATTCCCAGTTCTCACTGACCAGCAACCCAACCTACCACCTTGAACCCAGACCGGTTTTATCCCAATTCCCAATGTTTCTGAATGTATGCTCATGTTGAATTCATCTCATCACAATTTTCCTTTTTTAGATCCTAAGGTCACAAATTCCAAATTAGTATTTTTATGGAAAAACAGAAATCTCACCTTCAACATGCATGCAGACTCTTTATGTAAACAGTGATAATCCACATTTGACCACCATTTGCCACAGACAGAAGCTGCATTGCAGGCTGAGCTGGCTTCTTTTGGTTCCTATCCCATTATTGTATAGGATCATTAATCATCGCTTCAATGTGAAGTCGGATATTAAAATTTCTCTAAGCTAAAAATGAATCCCATAGAATCATAGTCATTATTTTAACTGCCATATGACTCATTTTTAAGTAAATGCATGGCAAATTCATATTCAGTGAAGAAAAAATAACTATATGTTTAAATAGAGCAATTTTAAAGTCTTTTTTTCCCTATTTATTTATTTATTAAAGATTTCTGTCTCCTCCCTGCCACTGCCTCCCATTTCCCTCCCCCTCCCCCAATCAAGTCCCCCTCCATCATCAGCTCAGAGAGCAGTCAGAGTTCCCTGCCCTGTGGGAAGTCCAAGGACCTCCCACTTCCTTCTAGGTCTAGTAAGGTGAACATCCAAACAGCCTAGGCTCCCACAAAGCTAGTACGTGCAGTAGGATCAAAACCCAGTAAGGGGAACAATTTTAAAGTCTTACATTTAATTCTTATGCTCCATAAAGTGACCTTTGCTACATGGGCTTGATGTTCTGCCACCCTACAATTACTACATAAAAATGTTTATACTATGCAATACCTTTAGCTTTATATAGGACCATGTTAAATTTTGACCTTCACATTGAATTAATGGGACTATGTATATACACATTTCCCAAGCATGGAGTTATAACAATTCTATTTCGTGAGTGTGTAATGGGAAGCTAAGATGTGCATATGAATGCACATGGTGCATAGGGTATAGTTGACAAAGATAGATAGTGTTATAATGTGGTGTATCTCCAATAAAGAAAAGAAAATAATCTTGTCTACTTCCCCCTCTCCATGCGGATGACTATATGATTTTCTTTGGGTTCACTTTCTTATTTAGCTTCTATAGGATCACACATTATATGCTTAATGTCTTTTATTTTATGGCTAGAAACCGATTATGAGTGAGTACATCCCATGTTCCTCTTTTTGAGTCTGGGATACCTCACTCAGGATAGTGTTTTCTATTTCCAGGGCAAAAACTGGGAACTTGCGGGTGAGGTGGCATGGGGCAAAGGGGAAATGGGATGAGAAATATGAGAAGGGGAGGATGGGAGGAGCTCGGAGGATTGGGATGGTTGGGATATAGGAAGGATGGATACGGGAGCAGCGAAGTATATATCCTATCTAAGGGAGCCATCTTAGGGTTGGCAAGAGACTTGACTCTTGAGGGGTTCGCAGGTGTCCAGGAATATGTCCCCAGCTGGTACCTTGGGCAACTAAGGAGAGGGAACCTGAAATGACCCTATCCTATACTGATGAATATCTTGCATATCACCTTAGAACCTTCATCTGGCGATGGATCGAGGTAGAGACAGAGTCTCAATTTGGAGCAACGGTCTGAGCTCTTAAGGTCCAAATGAGGAGCAGAAGGAGGGAGAACATGAGCAAAAAATCAGGACCACGAGGGATGCACCCACCCACTGTGACAGTGGAACTGATTTATTGGGAGCCCACCAAGGCCAGCTGGTCTGGGACTGAATAAGCATGGGTTGATTCCGGACTCTCTGAGCATGGCGGTCAATGAAGACTGATGAGAAGCCAAGGACAATGGCACTAGGTTTCGATCCTAATACATGAACTGGCTTTGTGGGAGCTTAGCCTGTTTGGACGCTCACCTTTCTGGACGTAGATAGAAGGACCTTGGTCTTCCCGCAGGGCAGGGAATTTGGACTGCTCTTCAGTATCGAGAGGGAGGGGGAATGGAGTGGGGGGAGGAGAAGAGGAGTGGGGATAGGGGGAGGGAAGTGGGGGGAGGGCAATATTTGGGAGGAGGGGAGGGAAATGGGAAATGGGGAGGAGGTGGAAATTTTAATTAAAAAAGAATAAAAATAAATAAATAAGTAAAAAAAAAAAAAAAAGAAAATAATAAACGAACAGAACTCTCTGTATTAAATAACTGTTTTTATACCAGTAGCCCTTAATATTCTGTAGATATATCACATATAAGTATGTAAATGAGTCCATAGTGTGTATATATATGCAATTTAATATAGAATATATGTTAAATTTGAATTAATGCATGTTATATTTCATATATATAGAATATCACTTAAGGAATAAGTTCAAATAGCATTATTTTTTATTTTTCACATCTTGAAAGTTCTAACATGTCAAAGTTTAAATTATCTTAGTTTACTTTACTACAATTTTATTTATTCCTAGAGAAAATCTTATAATGTGCTTGCAAAGTCTCTTTTAATAAATCACAGGCAAAAGTCTATCAACTAGAATATTATATAGTCTTTCACAAAATCCCTTAATTGTTTATGTAGATACATTCATAGAGACATACTGTTGATACATATAAAATAGTGGATAAATGAAAAATAAGATAAATGAATAAATAAATAATTGTGAAAATATACTTATTCTCATCTCTTTTACTAGGTTTTCAGAATCTTACTTGTGTGCATTACCTAATATTTATTATTTTCATGTGTAAGTGATTAATTCATCTAAATCCATCTTTTCCCTATGACAGATATATTCAAATTTTTCCTCCAAGCTTACTTGAAATAATATTGTTCAGTGAATAAGCATTCAGAATTGAAGTCAACCCAACTGACATGTTTATACACATAAAAATATCATAATGATTCCTATTGGCATGATGCAGTAATCAGATATAACAGGAAATTTGGGGAAAAAAGAAACAAAATCTTCTTACTTCATTTTCTCTGTTAATCACTTTGAATTCTTTGATTTTGTTTATACATTGTACTTTAGAGACTGTCAAATTCTCTAGTGCTGGGGGTTATATGACTGTAGTAATTCTTCAGTTTATTACCTTCTGCTTTTCAAAAACTTTGCAGATTTTATTTACCTCTCCCTTTGTATTTTAAATACTTTAAGACCTGCATTATTTCATTCTTTCCCCTTAGTGTTGATGGTTTATCTCTCCCCTTCTTTCCCCTACTCCCTTCAAAGTCAAGAAGTCTTCCACTATATTTTGCTAGCCTATGAGGCATTATGCTTTCTTATTTCTTCTGCATCACACAGTAGGTCACTATTAAAGTTTGTTGTTTCTTTTTTAACTTTCACATATTTAATTTGGGATGATTTGCTTCGCATCTTTACTCCTCAATGTTTTCTTGGATCCATTTTTAGTTCTTCAGTAATCATATTTGAATAATTTGAGATAAAAGAGTGATTGGATTTTCTCTGACACCACTGACAAATGCTTCAATTTAGTCTTATAAAACAAAGTCATGTCATTATTATCAAGACCAACTTCGGGATATATATTCGTGGTTTCCTGTCTATCTTATATTTTGTCACCTAGGGCAGTAGAATCCTGTAATATTTTATATTTCTTCTCTTTTTTAACTTATTATGAACTTTAATGTAAAACAAATCCACAGAGAGGAAGGTGTCATTAGCAACACCCACCACTTTTAAATGAAACAAATTATTTAGAAATTACTTCATCTTTTGCCTTTTGGGGGAGCATAGAACAGTAGGTGATATACCTGTGTGTTCATGATAGAATTGTACATTTGAGCAAGAGGGTGCCCATGCATGTAAGTGGAGGTTAGAGCATGACATTGGTATCTTCCTTGGTTGCCTTCCCATCTTACTTTGGAATAGGTAATCTCACTGACGCTCATGCTTTGTTTGACTGGATGACCAGTTAGATTCAAGTGTCTGCTTGTTTTCCTATGCTTATGCCAATAAATCAATGGAGTTGCTCATACATGCCACCACTCCATGCTTAGTTTTGTTTGTTTGTTTTTGTTTTACATTGGGTGTTTAAGATTTAAACTTTTTTTTTTTTTTTTTTTTTTTTGCACTGCAGGAACTTTTTGGATTGATCCATCTCCCCCATCATTAACTAATGCCATTATATTCAGAAAAATGATCATAGAGAAATGTAGTAGGAGGTTTCTGTCCTGCCTGGTCCCAAGATAATCACACAGAACCCATATTATTTGTAATACTGTTTGGCCAATAGCTTAAGCATATATCTGGCTAACACATATCTTTAATTTAACCCATCTCTATTAATCTGTGTATCATCATGTGGCTGTGCCTTACCAGGAAGAGTTCTGTTGTTCCTAGCATCTGTCTCTGGTGGAGGCTACATAGCTTCTCCCTGACTCTGCCTTTTTTTCTCCCAGCATTCAATATAGTTTTCCCTGCCTAGCTAAGTTCTAAAGGCCAAATCAGTTTCTTTATTTATTAACACATAGAGAGAAGGACCTCCCACATCAGTGAAAACTGGTGTGTGTGATGAATACACATGTGTGTAGTGTATAATATAAATATAAATACATATGTTTAAAGTAATGCAAACATTTAAATTAGAAATAGTTTATTTTCTCTTTTTTCCTTTTTCTTCCTCTCTGAAATAATGTGATTGTAGTCAAAGAATAAAAGTAAATTAAATAAAAAAAAACATATATGCATACATTAAGCACTGAATGGTCCCAAGGGAGATTGGAATTGGTGATCAAATTCAATTTGTATATTCTCTGAGCCAGGAAACAGGGGAGGTTTGGGGGCAAGTCTTCCAGCATTATTCACTAGACTATACAGTTTATTTTCATGAAGTTGAGTATTTCATTGACTGATGGACTTGAGTCTGAATAGACTGTCTTGTACTCCTTTCAATCAAGTTTCATCATCCCTATAAGTTATTTTACTTCTGACTTGATTTTGGCTTGTCTGTCAGTATCGTATTTCATGCTATTGATATTTCTTAATCCCTTGCTTTGACTTCCCTGTTACATTATGGACAAGTGGAAGACACTAATCCTCTGATTCTGTCAGCCTGAAGCCATTAAATCTGGTATTCACTACTGTGTTATTTTATTTAAATCATATTGTAACTTTATGCTTCTATGTAATGCAAGTGAAAGTCTAGATTGATAGAATTTTATATGTGTAACATGAATAAGCACTTTCCTGGGATTTTATACATAAGTCAAAAATAGTTTATTTTAGAAGAACAGAAAGAATATAGTGGCAAATACTCAATTAAATATCAACTGAACTAAATATTATTGACCAAAGAACCTTAGATTTTTTATGCCTTTTGAAATAAAATATTGGATATTTCATTTTCATGTAAAGTATCTCTTAAAGAGAGATATATCCATTAACTTGTCCTAGAGTTTATAAACTGTCTCTTAACCAAGTCCTTAATGGCAAATTCTCACAAAAACAAAAATATGGAGAATATTTGAATAATAATATACCCTGTAGAAATTTTACTAACATATGGTTGTTATTTCATTAAATATCTATTTCTTTGGACATTAGTTGAAATCACATATTTTATTTTATAATAGTTTTGTTAAGAATCATCAAAAATGGATGCAAGTTTTGTCAACAATTTATTCAGAATTTTAATTCACATATTCCACGGAGAACGATTACCCCTATTATGTTTTTGAGATAGTGTCTCATAACGTCACTCTGGATGACCTAGAATAAGTTGTTTTCTTCTTCTTCTTCTTCTTCTTCTTCTTCTTCTTCTTCTTCTTCTTCTTCTTCTTCTTCTTCTTCTTCTTCTTCTTCTTCTTCCTCTTCCTCCTCCTCCTCCTCCTCCTCCTTGTCTCCTCCTCCTCCTCCTTCTCCTCCTACTTCTCTTTCTTTTCCATTTTCTTTTTCTTTATCTACTTCAAGTTATTATCTTATATGACTTACCAATTATCATATGCAATTGAAAAACATCTATGAATATGATAAGTCTTTGATGTAGAATATATGTTGTATCATTACTCGTATTCATCGATCTTATACCTAATTGTACTATTCATTCTAAGGATAGTGTATAGAAATAAGAGAGCACTATTACACAGGATATCCTGAGAAAATTGAGAGTGTTTATGTAGGGGAAGAAGGGATGGAGGAAGTGGAGAGGATGGGATAAAAGAAAAGAGGGAGAAAGAGAACATGAGGGAACAGGATTGTTGAGATGGGGGAAGAACAGAGAGGGAGAGCAAGGAAAGAGATATCCTGATTGAGGGAACTATATATAAATATTATATATTTATGCATGTTATAATAATTAATGAAATAAAAGAACATGATTGTGAAAGAACAAAGAGATGTATATGTGATAGTCTGGAAGAAGGAAAGGGAATAAAGATATAATGTAATTATAATCCCAAAAGGGAAAAAAGTAGGAGAAATTGAAACTCAGATTGATAGTGAAGACTTGGGAAATAAAAAAAGAATAAAGAATGAATGAATAAATAAATAAGTTGATTGGTGGAGAAATGTTTATGTTTCATTGACTAACCCATTACTCTTTAGTGGTTTATTTTCAGAAATAATTTAAAGGCTGGGTTTCATTGCCATTTTAGGAAGTAGAGAAATCTTTCATATTCAAAATAAGGAAGGTTTTAAAAGAAAAGAACACTATACATTGTTTATCAACATTTCAATTGTAAAGTTTACATCATCATAGCTGAAGTCTTGACACTATTGCTTTTTTGTAGATGCATGTCAGTGAAATCCAGGGACACAGAACACGTATCTGGTTGATTTGGATATAGTAGGAAGTTTGAATTAGAACACACTAGGTGACAGCTGCAGACTTGACTCTCCCAAACAGATGAAGAACCATAGTAATTATCATGACAAACATACATTTCAAATTGTTTTCAGAATTGATTAAATGGAAAATAATAGGTTTTTGAAAGAGTTATCAATCACTAACTAAACCTCTTTGATTTTTCCATTAGTGTAGAAGCTTGTCTGAAGAGAAAAAATATAATCAAGAGAGAGCCTTTTGTTCCCTATTGATTCCATTGTATTCAATTAGCACCTGCTACTACAGTAAATTTAAATCTGAAGAAAGACCTGGGAATACAGTTCGAAAAACATGAAAAGGTAGAGGTTCATGCCTCAGTATGCAAGACAGGAATAGAGAATTCACCATATTGAGCAAGAATCCTGCAGGCAATGAATTGGAAAGGAAAAAAAAAGTACTGAGAAACAAAGTATCTACAAATATAGATTAAATACTGATTGGCAAAAATTTAGTTTATTTTAATGACTATATATTAGAAATAGAAAAAATAATCTCTATTTCTAGAAATTTGAAAAATTTTGTCCTATTAAGCTTTAAGATATATATATATATATATATATATATATATATATATATATATATATATATCTTAGAGTATCTGTGTGTGTATGTAAGTATGTTAGATGTCCATATAATACATTATTTAAAAACTGTGTCACACCTATAAAATAGTTTATATATGTTGTTATAGAAATATATAGAAATTAGAAATATCATTGATTAAATTTTTATAGAAATCAGAAATAAATGTCCCACATTTCAACATACTTCACTGACATGTATAAATGATCTATTCTTAAAATAGTATGACCACAATAATCATAAGATCATAAATAACATAAATTGAGTTCCTAGCAATTTTACTTGTGCCAGTTATCATATGTTTCAAAAATTTTAGTGATAATATGGTTAAGATGGGATATAGCTCTAGGGACTGTTGTGAGTGTTGAGGGAGAAAAAATTGTGCAATAAGTATCTAAGAGAGAACCAACTAACAAGTACTGCTCTAAAAACTTCTATGCCCTTTTAATCCCCTTTTATTGGTAATGTCATGTTAAAAAATTAAAGTATTTTGATGACACATATCTTACAGAATGCTTTTTTAGTTTAGAGAATTAGCTTAGAAATAATAAAGATAAATATTCAAACACTTGTATCTCTCTTTTGCACTGTTTAGAGAAAGTTTCTGGCAATTCTCTGTGTTTTGTGTTAATAATTGTTACATAATAACATTAATCCATACTAGCATTAATCACAATAATGTTTCTTGAATAGTATGTGTGTGTGTGTGTGCATGTGTATACTGCCTGCAAAATTCTGTTTTGAAATTGTTGTATAATTTTAGGAATTACTTTTGAGTTTTACCCCTTGACAACTTATATATTAACTGATTATCTTAAGATAATCCAAACATAGATTTGACATTTTCAAAACTCACCATCTTTGTGTACATATGTGTATATATGTTCTTTGTGTTTGTGTGTATGAGTGTGGGCACTTGTGTGATATAACATAAAAAAGGAGGTCAGAAAACAGACCAGTTGTCAACCAGGCTTGCTACAGTTTCCTTTGTTTACCCCTGGATGTATAACTTCATACTTTATTTCCTAAAAGGAATGACAAATTTAGAGATGTGTGTTTACCTTGCAAAACATGTCTATCTTTAGAACACATTGCTTATGTTTGTACACCATGACTAGATGGTCATGCATCATACACCATACATTTGGGTTGCAGGATATAGATAAATCAAGCTAGACTATTGAAACCTACCTGAAATTTCTCTACTGGCTGGCTTGTAGGTATTCTGAAGGGAGCTGGGGTAAAAGAATAATATATGGTATAAGGCAGTGCTGAAACCTTTACAATGCAGTATTTACCTGGCTAGCAAGCTAAGTGTTGTAGTTGGAGACTGTTTATTTGTTTTCTGCCTGCCCAAACCTTAAATAATTACACAAAACTATATTAATTTCAACACTGTTTGGCCAATAGCTTAGGCATAGTACTGGCTAACTCTAAGATCTTAAATAAGCCCATTTCTATTAATCTGTGTATCACTATGTGATTGTGACCTACTGGTAGGTTCTGTCCAGCATCTGTCTCCTGCAGCAGCTACATGGTTTCTCTCTGACATCACCTACTTTCCTCCTCTATCTGCTTGGAATTCCTGCCTTACTCTATTCTGCTCTTTCATAGGACAAAGCAGCTTTA
The DNA here is from genome assembly GCF_950005125.1 of Chionomys nivalis. NCBI lineage: Eukaryota > Metazoa > Chordata > Mammalia > Rodentia > Cricetidae > Chionomys > Chionomys nivalis. The sequence continues at coordinate 98,179,402 of NC_080087.1, read as the reverse complement.
TTCATTAACCAATAAAAGCAACACATATACAGCGCTTCCTACACCATTTCCCCTTTTCTGTCCAAATAAAAAGGAAGGTTTTAACTTTAACACAATAAGATTACATACAACAAAACAGTTATAAAGCACAAATTATAGTTATAATACTTAGTCCATTTACTTTTGGCAAATTAAAGAAAATAGTCTATCATCTATTCTATCTTCATGAGTCTAAAGTTTTACATCTAATTTATCCTTTATCATAACTAAGGAAAACTATAACTATCTGTTCTTCAACTCCATCAAAGAATCCAGAAGGGGCCTTTGTTTACAAACTACCCAACCTGCACGGAGATCTGATCTAGGCACCAGGAGAGACAGCAGTGGGGTGAGTTTGTGACCTGACTGGCGGCGGCGGAAGCAGCCCTGGACAGGGAACTCTGAAGTTCCTCATCCCCCACCCTATACTCCCTGGGCTCCCTGCAGGGGCTCTACACCCTGCATACTGCCTCTCTCTTCTTGTCCCACCCAGCTTGCATCCAGAACCCTTCTTCCTTCTGCCCCCTTTCCTCTTTGGGCACATAACACCATCCAGCTCAGTCTGTCTGGCGCTGGGGGCAAATCCTCAGGGCAAGTAGGCAGACGAGACTTCCTTTGTCTCTCCAGCCTGCCTGCATCAAGCAAGGTAAGGCCTTTGTTTACAAACTACCCAGCCTGCACGGAGATCTGATCTAGGCACCAGGAGAGACAGCAGTGGGGTGAGTTTGTGACCTGACTGGCGGCGGCGGAAGCAGCCCTGGACAGGGAACTCTGAAGTTCCTCATCCCCCACCCTATACTCCCTGGGCTCCCTGCAGGGGCTCTACACCCTGCATACTGCCTCTCTCTTCTTGTCCCACCCAGCTTGCATCCAGAACCCTTCTTCCTTCTGCCCCCTTTCCTCTTTGGGCACATAATACCATCCAGCTCAGTCTGTCTGTCGCTGGGGGCAAATCCTCAGGGCAAGTAGGCAGGCGAGACTTCCTTTGGTTCACTGGCCTGCCTGCACCAAGCAAGGTAAGGCCTTTGTTTACGAACTACCCAACCTGCACGGAGATCTGATCTTGGCACCAGGAGAGCCATCAGTGGGAGAGCTAATCTGGGTACCAGGAGAGCCGTCTTTGGGCACGGAGATCTGATATTGGTACCAGGAGAGACATCACTGGAGCACCAGGAGAGCTATCACTGCAGGGTGCCATCACTGGGAAAGTACATCAGTAGGCAAGGAGACCTCATCCGGTAAAAGAAGATCCATAGGGGAGCATTCGGAGAAAGAGATGGGCAGGCGCCAATGCAAGAATTCACCCAACAATCTGAAAAACTATATGAAACCACCAGAACCCAGCGACCTCACAACAGGAGGACATGAACACCTTAATCATGAAGAAGTAGATAAAATTGACTTTATGAAAGTGATTGACGCCCTTAAACAGCATGTAAAAAATGCCCTTATAGAAATGGATGAGAAGTATAACAGAAAGTTTGAAGAATTGAGTAAATCAGTGAATGATACCCTAGGAAACCAAGGAAAAACAATCAAACAAATAATGGAAACAGTTCAAGACTTAAAAACTGAAATGGAGGCAAAGAAGAAAACACAAACAGAAGGCCAGCTGGACAGGGAAAATCTAGGTAAACGAATAGAGACTACAGAAACAAGCATAACCAACAGAATACAAGAGATAGAAGAAAGAATCTCAGATTCTGAAGATACCATAGAGAAAATAAACACGCTGATCAAAGAAAACAGCAAGGCCAACAAATTCTCATCACAAAACATTCAGGAAATATGGGACACAATAAAAAGACCAAACCTAAGAATAATAGGAATAGAAGAAGGAGAAGAAGCGCAGCTCAACGGTCCAGAAAATATATTTAATAAAATTATAGAAGAAAACTTTCCCAACCTAAAGAAAGATATACCTATGAAGGTTCAAGAAGCATACAGAACACCGAATAGGCTGGATCAAAAAAAAACATCCTCTCGCCATATAATAATCAAAACACAAAGCATACAGAATAAAGAAAGAATACTAAGAGCAGCAAAGGAAAAAGGCCAAGTTACTTATAAAGGTAAACCTATCAGACTTACACCTGACTTCTCTATGGAAACCATGAAAGCCAGAAGGTCCTGGATAGATGTACTGCAGAAACTAAGAGACCATGGATGCAAGCCCAGACTACTATACCCAGCCAAGCTTTCGTTCACTATAAATGGAGAAAACAAAATTTTCCAGGATAAAAACAAATTTAAACAATACGTAGCCACAAATCCAGCCTTACAGAAAGTAATAGAAGGAAAATCACTAATCAAGGAGTCCAACAATGACCACAGTAACTCAGACATCTAGAAACCCTTTACCAGCACATCTCAAAGAAGGGAAAAACACAAAATCTACTACTAAAAAAAATGACCGGAGTTAACAACCACTGGTCATTAATATCACTTAATGTCAATGGACTCAACTCACCTATAAAAAGGCACAGACTAAGAGATTGGATACGAAAACAGGATCCAACATTCTGCTGCTTACAAGAAACACACCTCAACCACAAAGACAGGCACCTACTCAGAGTAAAGGGCTGGGATAAGGCTTATCAAGTAAATGGACCTAGGAAACAAGCAGGTGTGGCCATACTAATTTCTAACAAAGTTGACTTCAAACTTAAATCAATCAGAAGAGATGGAGAGGGACATTTTCTACTCATAACAGGAACAATTCATCAGGATGAAATCTCAATCCTGAATATCTATGCCCCTAATATAAAAGCACCCACGTACGTAAAAGAAACATTGTTAAAACTCAAGGCAGCCATCAAACCGCACACATTAATAGTAGGAGACTTTAATACTCCTCTCTCACCAATGGACAGGTCAATTAGACAGAAACCTAACAGAGAAATAAGAGAATTAATGGAGGTAATGAATCAAATGGACTTAACAGACATCTATAGAATATTCCACCCAAACAGGAAAGAATATACCTTCTTCTCTGCAGCTCATGGAACCTTCTCAAAAATCGACCACATACTCGGTAACAAAGCAAACATTCAAAGTTACAAAAAAATATTAATAACCACCTGTATCTTATCAGATCACCATGGATTAAAGCTAGAATTCAGCAACAATGCTACCCCCAGAAAGCCTACAAACTCATGGAAACTGAATAGTCAACTACTGAACCATACCTGGATTAAGGAAGAAATAAAGAAAGAAATTAAAGTCTTCCTTGAAGACAATGAAAATAAAGAAACAACATACTCAAACCTATGGGACACTATGAAAGCAGTCCTGAGAGGAAAGTTCATAGCACTAACTGCCCACTTAAAGAAAACAGAGAAAGCATACATTGCAGACTTAACAGCCCACCTGAAAGCTCTAGAAAAAAAAGAAGCAGACTCACCTAGAAGGGGTAGAAGACTGGAAATAATCAAACTGAGGGCTGAAATCAACAAAATAGAGACACAGAAAACAATTGAAAGAATCAATAAATCAAAAAGCTGGTTCCTGGAGAAAATCAACAAGATTGATAAACCCCTATCCAAACTAATCAAACGGCAGAGAGAGAATTTGCAAATTAATAAGATCAGAAATGAAAAGGGAGACATAACCACAGACACAGAGGAAATTCAGAGAATCATTAGATCTTACTACAAAAGCCTGTATGCCACAAAACTGGAAAATGTAAAAGAAATGGACACTTTTTTAGATAAATACCATATACCAAAGTTAAACCAGGACCAGGTGAACAACCTAAATAGACCTGTTAGTCGTGAAGAATTAGAAGCGGTTATCAAAAACCTCCCTTCCAAAAAAAGTCCAGGACCAGATGGTTTCAATGCAGAATTCTACGAGAACTTCCAAGAAGACCTAATACCTATACTCCTTAAGGTATTTCACAATATAGAAACAGAAGAGTCATTGCCAAATTCCTTTTATGAAGCTACAGTAACTCTGATACCAAAACCACACAAAGACCCAACCAAGAAAGAAAATTACAGGCCAATCTCACTCATGAACATCGATGCAAAAATCCTCAACAAAATTCTGGCAAACCGAATCCAAGAACACATTAGAAAAATTATCCATTATGATCAAGTAGGCTTCATACCGGAGATGCAGGGCTGGTTTAACATACGCAAATCTATCAATGTAATCCATCATATAAATAAACTGAAAGAAAAAAACCATATGATCGTTTCATTAGACGCTGAAAAAGCATTTGACAAAATTCAACATCCCTTTATGATAAAAGTCTTGGAGAGATTAGGGATACAAGGGTCATACCTAAATTTAATTAAAGCTATATACAGCAAGCCAACAGCTAATATCAAATTAAATGGAGAGAAACTTAAAGCCATCCCACTAAAATCAGGAACACGCCAAGGCTGTCCACTCTCTCCATACCTCTTCAATATAGTTCTCGAAGTTTTAGCAATAGCAATAAGACAACATAAGGGGATAAAGGGGATTCAAATTGGAAAGGAAGAAGTTAAACTTGCATTATTTGCAGATGATATGATAGTGTACAGAACGACCCCAAAAACTCCACCAAAGAATCCTACAGCTGATAAACGCCTTTAGTAATGTGGCAGGATACAAGATCAACTCCAAAAAATCAGTCGACCTCTTATACACAAAGGATATGGAAGCAGAGAGGGAAATAAGAGAATCATCACCTTTCACGATAGCCACAAAAAGCATAAACTATCTTGGGGTAACTCTAACCAAGGAAGTGAAAGATCTATTTGACAAGAACTTTAAGTCTCTGAAGAAAGAAATTGAAGAGGATACCAGAAAATGGAAGGATCTCCCTTGCTCCTGGATTGGGAGGATCAACATAGTAAAAATGGCAATTCTACCAAGGGCAATTTATAGATTCAATGCAATCCCCATTAAAATCCCATCAAAATTCTTCACAGATCTTGAAAGGACAATAATCAACTTTATATGGAGAAACAAAAAACCCAGGATAGCCAAAACAATCTTATATAATAAAGGAACTTCTGGAGGCATTACCATCCCTGACTTCAAACTCTATTACAGAGCTACAGTAATGAAAACAGCGTGGTACTGGCATAAAAACAGAGCGGTCGACCAATGGAATCGTATAGAAGACCCGGATTTTAACCCACAAACCTATGAACAACTAATTTTCGATAAAGGAGCTAAAAGTATACAATGGAAGAAAGAAAGCATCTTCAACAAATGGTGCTGGCACAATTGGATGTCAACCTGTAGAAGAATGAAAATAGACCCATATCTATCACCATGCACAAAACTCAAGTCCAAATGGATCAAAGACCTCAATATCAATCTGAACACACTGAACCTGATAGAAGAGAAAATGGGAAGTACGCTACAACATATGGGCACAGGAGATCGCTTCCTATGTATAACCCCAGCAGCACAGACATTAAGGGCAACATTGAATAAATGGGACCTCCTGAAACTGAGAAGCTTCTGTAAAGCAAAGGACACTGTCATTAAGACAAAAAGGCAGCCTACTGACTGGGAGAAGATCTTCACCAACCCCGCTACAGACAAAGGTCTGATCTCCAAAATATATAAAGAACTCAAGAAACTAGACTTTAAAAGGATAATTAACCCAATTAAAAAATGGGGCACTGAACTGAACAGAGTATTCTCATCAGAAGAAGTTAAAATGGCCAAAAGATACTTAAGGTCATGCTCAACCTCCTTAGCGATCAGAGAAATGCAAATCAAAACAACTTTGAGATATCATCTTACACCTGTCAGAATGGCTAAAATCAAAAACACCAAGGATAGCCTTTGCTGGAGAGGTTGTGGAGAAAGGGGTACCCTCATCCATTGCTGGTGGAACTGCAAACTTGTGCAACCACTTTGGAAATCAGTGTGGCGGTTTCTCAGAAAAATTGGGATCAACCTACCCCTGGACCCAGCAATAGCACTCTTGGGAATATACCCAAGAGATGCCCTAGCATATGACAAAAGCATTTGTCCAACTATGTTCATAGCAGCATTATTTGTAATAGCCAGAACCTGGAAGCAACCTAGATGCCCTTCAATAGAAGAATGGATGAAGAAAGTGTGGAATATATATACATTAGAGTACTACTCTGCAGTAAAAAACAATGACTTCTCGAATTTTGCATGCAAATGGATGGAAATAGAAAATACGATCCTGAGTGAGGTAACCCAGACCCAAAAAGAAGATCATGGGATGTACTCACTCATAATTGGTTTCTAGCCATGGATAGGGGCCACTGAGTCTATAATTTGTGATCCTAAAGAAGCTAAACAAGAGGGTAAACCCAAGGAAAAACATATAGATATCCTCCCAGCTATGGGAAATAGACAAGATTGATGGGCAAAAAATGGGAATCTTGGGGGGTGGGGTGGGATGGGGATGAGGGGAGATGGGGAGAGAAAAGTGTGAAGGAGAGGATGAGGGGAACTGGGGGAATCGGGGTGATTGGGGGTAAAGGAAGGTTGGATGGGGGAGCAGGGAAACTCATACCTTAGTTAAGGGAGCCACCTAAGGGTTGGCAAGAGACTTGAACCTGGAATGGCTACCAGAAGCCCAGGGCAATGTCCCCAGTTAGTTCATTGGGGCACCTGAGGATAGGGAACCTGAAATGAACCTATCCTATAATCATACTGATGAATATCTTGCATATCGCCATAGAACCTTCATCTAGCGATGGATGGAGATAGAGACAGAGACCCACACTGGAGCACCAGACTGAGCTCCCAAGGTTATAATGAGGAGCAGAAGGAGAGAGAACATGAACAAGGAAGTCAGGACTATGAGGGGTGCACCCAACCACTGAGACAGGGGGGCCGATCTATTGGGAGCTCACCAAGGCCAGCTGGACTGCTACTGAAAAAAACATGGCATAAAACCGGACTCTCTTAATGTGGTGGACAATGAGAGCTGACGAGAGGCCAAGGAGAATGGCACAGGAACTTTCATCTGGCGATGGATCGAGAGAGAGACAGAGACCCAATTTGGATCAACCGTCTGAGCTCTTAAGGTCCAAATGAGGAGCAGAAGGAGGGAGAACATGAGCAAGGAAATCAGGACCACGAGGGGTGCACCCACCCACTGTGACAGTGGAACTGATCTATTGGGAGCTCTCCAAGGCCAGCTGGACTGGGACTGAATAAGCATGGGTTGAAACTGGACTCTCTGAACAAGGCGGACAATGAAGGCTGATGAGAAGCCAAGGACAATCTCACTAGGTTTCGATCCTAATACATGAACTGGCTTTGTGGGAGCGTAGCCTGTTTGGATGCTCACCTTCCTGGACCTAGATAGAAGTGGGAGGACCTTGGTCTTCATGTAGAGCAGGGAATTTGGACTGCTCTTCAGTATCGAGAGGGAGGGGGAGTGGACTAGGGGGAGGAGAAGAGGAGTGGGGATAGGGGGAGGGGAGCGGGGGGAGGGGGCAATATGTGGGAGGAGGGGGAGGGAAATGGGAAACGGGGAGCAGTTGGAAATTTTAAGTAAAAAAGAATAAAAAAAAAAAAGAATCCAGAAGGATATAATATTACCTAAGTAAATAGGAAGTGCATTGTAAGTAGTTTCCAAAACTCTAGAATTGACAGAGACATCTCACAGACGTTTACCCAAAGTTATTCTGTTACATTGGGGCTTCCATCTTCAGCCTACAGACCCACTGCATCTTTCAGACTTTCCTTGAAGCAGGAAAGTTCAAAGACATTTTCATCCTATATTGGCAGTTTGTCAGTTACTTTTTCTGTGTCCTGCAGAATGTCTGGAAGCCTCTTTTATGAAGCAGGAACCTTGAAGGACTGTCTCACCTTTAGGCAAGTTAAGCAGTCATTTTTCTATGGGTCCTCCATGTCCAGTTCATACAGCATAACATCAGGAAGTACAAGCAAGAGCAGTTTCTTGCTCTAATGGCTAAAAAACTCCATGATGAAATTCTTCAATGCCCATCTTCTTCTTGAAATAGATTGGTGCTGCCAGAAGCAGATGTGTCCCTTTGCCATGAAAAGTCCCATGTTCTAAAGCATTTTAAATGCCATATTCTGTTAGTCTTTGAAATGTTTGAAGAACAACTATCCATCTGAAATATATCTTAGAAAACCTATATGACTACAAGCATGAGTATTATAGATAATTATCTATTAACATGTATTTTTAATTATGCATTACATTTTTAAATGAGCTGCACAAACACAATATATTAATCACTAGCAGAAATATACATATATCAAAACTGATCTTAAATTTGTATCAATAAACCAAGATCTGTACCAATGCAAATCTCTATAGCATATTCCCCTTTAAATGTAAACAAATATAAACAATATTTGGGAATTTGGGCATACTTCTCTCCAAACTACTTCCTGATTTTTGTTGGAGAAAGTATTTGGGGGTTCAGAGAGAACTTTGGGGGGATTTTGGTCCATCAAACCATATTAGTCTGGAAGGAATCCACAGGTTCTCATCCTCTGTGGAAATAAAAGCAACATATCATTAGACACAAATTTTGATATCAAGATATCTTAAAATAGATATGTTTGCTTATTTTAGTAGACAGTACAGTGAAATCTCTCTCTGTACTTAGCATATTTACAGTCAAATTATTAAAAGAAAATACAATAATATACATAAACCAGACTGTGTATATTCCCTCTTTATTTGGCTTATTTTTTACTTTATTACTTTTTCTACAAGTTTAGTATTTATTTTATTATCTTTAATTATTTAACCTATGATTATCTGTACTCTTTAATTTTATAACTGTTTATATTCCTTTTTCTCACTCTCTCAAGTCTATGTACATTTATCCAATATGGTGAACCATTAGAGGTCTTTCCCTTCTGGATTTGTCTTTATTGCTTATGTATCTGTATTATTTTTTGACTAGAAGCAGCTTAATTTTTAAATGCTAAGCAGTCATGGCTAGGACCAACTCCATACCCTTGCCTGTTAACTCTGCCCAGTCTAACATGGCTGAGGGATGTTCACTGCCCCTGAGAGCTATGGACAATGCCCTAGATCCAGGGTCACAATGGGCCTGTGTCACCATTAAGCAACTTGTAACACACTGCTCACAGACCGCATTTAAGTGCTCAGTGTCCTGAAAGAGCCATAGCTTTTTATGCAATTAGCAGGTATCCATAAGCCATCCCTCTAAAGAGTCACCAGTTCTGAGTCAGGAAGACTCTCCAAAGAAGCCAGGCCTCTGCTTGCTTCTAGAAAGTAGAACCACCCAAGAAAATGCTACTACCATGAAGCCATGCTTAACTCAGGTTTTTTCTGTCTAGAATTTTTTTCCAAGCTTTACCATGCTTTATGTGGATGTATTTGCCCATATTCTGGTACCATTTTCTAGGCAGAGACTGCTTATTTGTTTCCTGGTTGCCCAGACCTCAAATAATCAGACAAAAACTATATTAACTACAACATTGTTTGGCCAAAAGCTTAGGTATATTCCTGGCTATTTCTTATATCTTAATTTAAACCATTTCTATTAATCTGTGCATTGCCATGTGATTGTGGCCTACTAGTAAGTCTCCATCTGGCATATGTCTCCTGTGGCAGCTACATGGTATCCCTCCCACTCTGCCTTCTTTCCTCCTCCATCTGTTTGGAATTACTCTATTCTTCCCTGTTGTATGCCAAAGGGGCTTTATTCATTAACCAATAAAAGCACCACATATACAGAAGAACTTCTGACACCAGTTTGTACTTGTTCAATTGTGGCATGACTACTGCGGTGGTACCAACCATTTTCCACTGGTTTTCCATTCTGCTGTGCAGAAAGAAATTCATGTATGATTCTTAAACCTGGTCAAATGCCCGTTTCAGCAAATAACACTGGCTGGGGAGGGGGGCACATAGCTATTGTTAATTTGCTAAATGATAATGTTTTCAAACTATCTTCTAGAATTTATTTTATATTATAAAACTGTGCTGCTTTAAACCTCAGTCAAAGTAGCTTCGTTTTACAGTAGGCAATGATGAAAACAGGCCATGTGCATATTAATAAAAACGTTGTAGATATTGATTCATTATGGATATTTGTCTTTGTTTAGGGTTTTGGTTAAAAGTTGTAATGGATAATGGTCAGGACAAAAGTTAAACAGTGGAGATCAGATTGAGAGTTCTTGTTTTGAAAAAAAAAAAGGAGGATGTACTGTGGGATGACGGTCTTGTACCCTGTAAAGATTTGTCACTTGTATTAGTTTAATAAAATGCTGATTGGCCAATAGATAGGCAGGAAGTATAGGTGACAAGAATAAGAGAATTCTGGGAAGAGGAAAGGTTCAGTCTATAGTCATCACCCAGACACAGATGTTAAAAGGTACTAAGCCATGTGGCCAATACAGACAAGAATTACGAATTAATGTAAGATATGAGTTAATAAGAAGTCTAAACAAATAGGTCAGCCAGTTTATAATTAATTAATGCAAGCCTCTATTTGTTTCTTTTAGACTGAATGGCTGCGTGACTGGATGGGACTCAACTCCAAATAATCATTTGTTTATTTGTAACAGCAGATTTTTGGGTAGTATGCATTTATACATATTGGTGCTAAGAAATTTTTCAAAGAGCTCTTTTTCGTGGCGCCTCCTAGGCGGTCGGCTGTGCGAAGATGAAGCTGAATATCTCCTTCCCTGCCACGGGCTGCCAGAAACTCATCGAAGTGGACGATGAACGCAAGCTTCGTACCTTCTATGAGAAGCGCATGGCCACGGAAGTGGCTGCCGATGCCCTGGGTGAAGAGTGGAAGGGTTACGTGGTCCGAATCAGTGGCGGCAATGACAAACAAGGTTTTCCCATGAAACAAGGTGTCCTGACCCATGACAGAGTGCGCCTGTTGTTGAGTAAGGGGCATTCTTATTATAGACCAAGGAGAACCGGAGAGAGGAAGCACAAATCTGTCCGAGGATGCATTGTGGATGCCAATTTGAGTGTTCCCAACTTGGTTATTGTAAAAAAAGGAGAAAAGGATATTCCTGGACTGAAAGATACTACTGTGCCTCGTCGGTTGGGACCTAAAAGAGGACAGAATCCGAAAGCTTTTTAATCTTTCTAAAGAAGATGATGTCTGCCAGTACGTTGTCAGAAAGCCTTTAAACAAAGAAGGTAAGAAGCCCAGGACCAAGGCACGCAAGAGTCAGCGTCTGGTGACTCCATGTGTCCTGCAACACAATCGCCAGCGTATTGCTCTGAAGAAGCAATGAACAAAGAAAAACAAGGAGGAGGCTGCAGAATATGCTAAACTTTTGGCCAAGAGAATGAAGGAAGTCAAAGAAAAGCACCCGGAACAGATTGCCAAGAGGCGAAGACTGTCCTCGCTGAGAGCTTCTACTTGTAAGTCTGAGTCCAGTCAAAAATAAGTCTATAAGGGTAACAAATAAATGATCAGACCTTGAAAAAAAAAAAAAGAAATTCTTCAAAGAGATTACACATTAAACATTTACTATTTCTCAATTTAAAAGCATACATAATAGGATTTAGTAGCTTTACAATCATTTGCATATTATATTAAAATTTTAGAAATTCTGTATTCTCTGATTTGCTCAATAAATTCTCTTTATTATTTTTATAAAATTGCTAAAAATCATTTAAATGATTTCTTCAGTTGTTGGTATGGATTTTGATGAAAATGATGGTAAATTATCCCAACTTTTTGCAATTTGGGTGTGCTCATGTTAAATAGTTTCTAAGGAGCGATTTATTTATATTGCAAGTTATCTCACATAGCAATTATAAGAATAGTATTATCTTGCATAAGGGGTCTGAAATAGAGAAGTTTAGTCAATGAAGTGCTTGTACTCTGTTAGTTAATTTAAATTTAAATATTGTAAATACTTTTATAATGGTTATCACATCAATTTAGCGTATGTCAGACATTAAGCTCTTCATGATTACTGTAAGATAACCTGAAAGATATTTAGAACACTATAGTTATTTGTAAGCCTTTCATCTTGAGCTTAACATCACAGAAAGAAATTCATCAGAATGACACAGATATTATGAGTCAAAACAGTACATAATAACTGACTCCAGTTAGTGTATTTTTAGGATCATATGTGCTTACCACTTCTCCTGGCTATCACCTTGTTGTTTGTCTCTCTCCACATTTATTGACATGAAAACAAAAATAAATGAGTCCTAAAATATCACAGATCAGATAAATTATATTTAACTGCCTTTAATATTAAAAATAAATCATTCTGCAATTTGAAGTAGCATGTCATGTTTTTGACCCTGAGTTATTTATGTCAGTTGCATTAAAACATTTTTGACAGAAAAATCAATTATACTCTTAAAAATATTTGATAGTGACAGAAATTTTATCAAGCCAGAATTTGTAACAGAATAAAAATATATTCCTTTATTTTACCTTTGCAAATTCTCTTTTGCATGGAAGATTAAAATACTCTTGTAGAAATTAAGAATTAAGTGACCCTAAGAGAAGGCTAAGGGAAAATAATTGAGATTTCTATTTTAGTTTGCAACAGTTAAAGATTTATGAACAATGCAAATAACATCTTAATAGGTAATTAAATTGGAACTTTGTAGGCTAAAGGTGTTTTCTATAAATGTGTTGAAATCAGCAGCATTTTTAAAAATCATAACAGTATCCTTAATGAAATATAAAGGGCAATGCCAAATGACATAAATCGAAATGTGCAAAAGTAAAGGAATGTAAATTTTCTGTGAGGGATTTAATATATTTTCCTTGGAGCCATACCAAAGATTTCACCTCCTCTAAGCCACATTTAAAATTCTGTCAACCAGAATTGAATTCTATATTATTCTTTTAAATTGGGTTATTATTCACGGAAAATGCCTTTGGAAGAATGAACTTCCCTAAATATATTTTAAAGTTGTTAATCATATGTCTTTTGCCAAAATTTACATTAGTGACAATTAAAAGTCATGCATGGGTTGTGGATCATAATGGAGCTGTTAAGAATTATTGAAAATGACCAAAGTTTTAATGGGAAAAACGAGGTAAGATAAAAAATTACCTAGAGTTTAGATGTATCTACATGAGAAAATTTAATTTTTTAAAAGGTTCTTCTCCTCATTTATTCCCAAAATTGGAGGAATGCAGGAGGATGTGATAAGTGATGGTGGACCAGAAAGCTATGGAAGCCAACATAGTTATCTATTCTTAGAGCAGTGGCATCAAAGAATATAGAGATCAGTAAATAAATGATGAGGGGAGGATGAGATAAACTGCAAAGCAATGGGAAAGTTGGAAATATGACAACTCAGAAAAAATGAAAGGATAAGGAAGAGGATGTCCTGCCATGAAGATAATTGACTAAACTGTAAGCCAGCCCCAATTAATTGTTTTCCTTATAAAAGTTACTGTAGTCATGGTATCTATTCACAGAAATATAAACCCAAAAAAGATTCAAATTAACAATATAATTTTTGTGACTATTTAAGACATTCTTATTACAGTTTTACCCACCCATAAATATATTTATATACACATACTTTGTGCATATGATAGTATACCATATATGAAAGAATGTATGATAAATATATGTCATGTATATTTATTATTTAATATATTTATAAATTAAAAATCAGAAAAATCAAATAGTTTTCTAGTAGAATTGGTCTTCTATTAATGGAAGAATCTTCACCAAAAATACCTACCAATGTGATTGCCTAAATATGAGTAACCAAGAATAACATTAGATTTGCCAGAGTAAATTGGTGAATACAAAATGGTTAGCCCTTAAAAACAAATATTTAAGTACATTATATAGACTGAGAAGCTTGTATTAAGGAATAGACATATGTATATACATATACACATACACATGTAACAAACAACACTTAATGAAATAAAGACTACGAATTTGGATTAGTTCTAGAAGGTGTATATGGAAGTTTTTGGAGGGAAGAAAAGAAAGGGAGAAATATTGTAATTATTTTGTAATCCCCAAAATAAAAGAAAAAATAAAGAAGTCAAAAGAAATCAAAGATATTTACTATTAATAATCTGCTATTACATGTTTAGCTGTGAAGGGATTCCTTCCTAGTGATGTTAAAAAGTACTACTACTAGTCATCAACTGAAGTAATCAAATTCAGAGAAATTCTCATACTGTATAGTAACAGAGACACACTCTCAGTGATATACATGTATTCCATTATATAAAAAGCCATTTGTTAGCAGCTTTTTCAATTTTAACACCTGTCTTTCATGCAAGAGATACCATGCCTTTGGATTGATGAGATCACTGAGCAGTTAAAGACCACTGGGTATTCTTCCATAGAATCAAGATTCAATGAGTCCCCAAATGTACCTCTAGTACTTGAAGATCTGATTCACTCTTCTAACCTTCATGTACAGCAAGCATTTACATTTTACAACAAGAAAAATCATATACATACAATAATACAACAAAAATTGAGAAAAGCCACATAGTACAAAAATAAAACAAATATTAAAAATAGTTTAAAAAAAGATAGGAAGTATTATTTGTTTACTAGTTCAATGGGGAGTTGTTGATCAAGATTATTTGTTTATTATGACAGCAGTTATAAATATTTTAATTTTTCATTGTACAATTCAATAAATATCACATCATACTTCTGGAAACTAGAATTCTTGAAATTACCAAGCCTCTGGTTCTGTTTTTACTCAATAGGCTCTGTAAGAATCTATTACTTTTCTTTCCTCTCTACACTGGCTGCTGGCTTTCATTTTCGTGTGGATGCCTTACTTCAATGTCCCTCTTTATTTGTAGTTGGTATCTTATTCTTATCTTATTCTGTCTTATTAGGATGTTTCTTACCTATTAAAGTAATGAGGGATAACATTTTTATCCATTTTACTTCTTTATTGAATAAAATTATAGGCAATTTTTAAAATGATTTCTACCTTAATGTATGAAAGCAAAATAAATGATCAAATTTGAATGGAGAGGTGAGTAAATCATTCCAACCACAGAATATCACCTTATAGAATGATAATTGGAGCAGAATTAAGCCAATGGACCCGAGGATCACAATGAAAGGAAAACAAAATATTCTGACACTGTACAAAAAGTCAATGAGGCAACACTAATTTAATGCATAATAGAAGCTTTATGCTTTCATTGAGACAAAAGATTAGTTTTTCTGGGTTTTTTAGAAGAAAGAGTCAGAGAAAGAAACAAAAACTATTCTGTTTTGGTCAAGAATCTTCTACATTATCTCAGTTTGGTGAAACCATAGACGTCTAGAGCATAAAGATAATTGGCATACATATTACATTAGTTTCTGTATACTGTAGTATAATATAAAAGGTGTACTTCTAAATTAGAATAAATTCTAATTTAATTTAATTCTAGTTCTAAATTTTTCTCTGGACAAGTAATGAATTACTTCAATAGTAATAGTTTATTCTTGAAAATATATAATGATTCTAGTTTACTGCTTTGTTTAGGAACTCAGACAATTTTTATTTCCATGAAATGTTAAAAATACATCAAATCAAGGATGGCCAGGTGGCTAATGTAGTATATTTGGAATATTTAATATACATTAAATCCTAATAAAAAATCAGTTCATATGTATGTGTGTATAACTTATATTAAAATATATTTATAAAACATATCTTAGTCTCCTATGACTCTTGTGGGCATTTGTATTTTCTTCAAACTGTTCAATGGAATTTTAAGATAACATTATTACACAAATGCTTTGACTTGGGCTATCATAAGCATTGGGGATGCTCAAACTCAAGCACTTGTTTTTGTTACTGTCATTCCTTAGATGAACATTGTCGCTTATTTTTTCTTAATAGAACTGATCCATACAGCAGTCATCCTTTATCCTTCTAGTTTTCATATCTACTGTGCAATGAAGAAAAGATGAGTCGGATGTCACTGAGCATTTGAGAAAGAGATGATTTCTCTCCAAAGTACTTATTTAGTTGTGAATGTGTGTATGTACATACATACATACACACACAGATATATATATATATATATATATATACATTTATATATACATAAGTCATCAACAAATATAGGCTTTTCTCAGAACTTATATCTACCTTAGAATGATAACTAGGAAGTTTATAATGTTTTAGAACCAAATTTCTAGGAACAATTGTGTCATTCTTTAAATTTATGATAGAATTTATAATAAAAATATTTCTTTTTAGGTGCTATACAGTAAAATATAGGCTATTAAATGAGATCCATACATTTTTATATTTTTTCAGTGACTTTTGATTGAATTTCTCAATAGCTCCCAACTGCTCTCTGTCATTGGCATTTTCCTAATGTCATTTATATAACACACTGTTCTTAAAGTAGTATTTGTAGATCTGAGAATGCATTGATTTATTAGTCTAAGTAATTGTTAGTCACATAAAGATAATTAAGACATAATTCTTAGAGGCGTTCCCTATTATAAATTATGTGCATAAAATTACAATATTAGCATGCAAATCATGATATTTTGCTTCTCACCTCCAAAGAACAATGTCCCTCTCATAATAATATACAATATATTCAAATTAGGTACAAGAGTCTCTATAGTCTTATCAATCAATGGTGGAAAATACTTGGGAAAACCAAAAGAAAATATGTATTCTGTTTTTCTTTTCGCTTCAAAGTTATGTCAATGGGGCCTCACTCACATGTCAGAGAGTATCCTTTCTGCTCTAAGCAAAGAGGACAGAATGATGAAGAGACTAAGGAGAGAGCATTCTCCTTCAAAAATTCCAAACTGAAGTAATTCTACAAAGAAACCCTTTTTTTTCTTTTTAAAATTGATTTTATTGAGCTATACATTTTTCTCTGCTCCCGTCTCTGCCTCTCCTCTCCCCTTCAACACTCTCACATGGTCCGCATGTTCCCAATTTACTCAGGAGATATTGTCTTTTACTACTTCCCATGTAGATTAGCTCCATGAAAGTCTCTCTTAGGATCCTCATTGTTGTCTAGGTTTTCTTGGATTGTGATTTGTTATGATGATTTCTCAGAAAATTGGTAACAACCTTCCTTAAGACCCAGCAATACCACTTTTGGGTATTATCCAAAGAATGCTCAATCATACCATAAGGACATGTTCTCAACTATATTCATAGCAGCATTGTTTGTCATAGCCTGAATCTGGAAACGACCTAAATGATCCTCAACCAAGGAATGGATAAGAAAATTGTGGTACATTTATACAATGGAGTACTACACAGCAGAGAAAAATAATGACATCTTGAAATTTGCAGGCAATTAGGGAACGAGAAAATATCATAATGAGTGGGGTAACCCAGACCCACAAAAACAATAATCATATGTACTCACTCATAAGTGCTTTTTAAATATAAAGCATAGAAAACCAGTCTGCAAATTACAAGGAAACTTTTTATATCTCTGAGGAAAGAGGTAGGGAAAGCACTAGAACATGGAAAGATATCCCATGCCTATAAATTGGTAGCGCTCATATTGTGAAAATTACCATTTTACCCAAATCTATCTAAAGATTCAATGCAATCCCAATCAAAGTCTCAATCTCATTTTACACCAAAATTAAAAACAAAAGAAACAAACTAATTACCCTGAAACTCCTATAAAATCACAAATCTCTGCATGGTGCACAAAATCTTGGGAAAAGGGACAATGTTAGGAATGGTAAAACTCCTGCAGAAGAGAATGCAGGGAAAAAATTCAACATGAAACTGTAAAGTGTGAAGGTTCTTCAATCACATTTTCTCTAGAATCTACAGACCAGGCTTATTGGAGGAGAATATATTATTGACACTTTACACACAATTCCCTAATTATGTTCTGAATACTTGTCTTTATAATCATCCCTTATCCGGAAAACTTTTCTTTACAATAGACAGAGACCACTATAGAAAACCACCACCAGTCAAATTACAGAGTATGGAGCCAGGTTTCAATGGAGTAAATAAGTTAATTTAGAAATGAGCAACATCGCAGCATTAAATATTAAAAAGCAAAGCTTACTGATCCAAGCAAATATCTTGTGTTTATTCCAAAGCCTAACCAATTTAATAACACATCATTTTGACATTGTTTGGCTGTATTACTGTTTGTTGCTCATTTAATTCCTAGTGTTCTCTATTCTCAACTTCTATATTACCAATGAGAAGCAGATTTAAGCAGTAAATTTTCAACAGAAGAATCTCAAATAGCCAGGATACACTTGAAGATTTGTTCAATATCCTTAGAAATGCAAATCAAAAATGACTCTGAGATTCCATCTTACACCTCTCAGAATGGCTAAGATCAAAAATGCTAATGACAGCATATGTTGGAGAAGATGTGGAGCTAGCTGCTGGAAAAAGTTCAAACTTGAAGAGTCAATTTGAAAAGCAGTACGGCGGTTTCTCAAAAAATTGAGAATCAACCTACGTCAAGACCAAGTAATATCATTCTTGGGCATTTACCCAAAGAATGTTTAATCATACCACAAGGACGCTTGCTCAACTATGCTCATAGCAGAATTATTCATAATACTAGAACCTAAAAACAGCCTAGATTCCTCTTAATCAAGAAATGGATAAAAAAATATGCTATATCTACACAATTGAGTATTGTAAAAAAAAAATGACATCGTGAAATTTACAAGCAAATGGATGGAACTATAAAAATTCACACCGAGTTAAGTAACCCAGACCCAGAGCAATACAGTGTTAACTCACTCAGAAGTGGATGTTAAATGTAAAGCAAAGGATAGCCAGGCTAAACCACAGAGCCATAAAGAAGGTATATAACAAGGAGGATCTCCCTAGAAAAAAGAAATAGATGAGATCTCATGTGTATACTGTAGGTGGGGGTAGATGGGAGGGGATGGGGGAAAGTGGACATGCAGACTTAGGATAGTTGGGGGCAGGGCAGAAGGGGCAAGTAATGAAAGAAGGGGCCATAATAGGTGTAGGGAGAAATTTGGTGCTTGGGAAACTCCTAGGAACCCACACGGATGACTCCCACTAAGACTCCTAACAATGTTGAACAAATATCTTTGTAGTATGATCGGGAATCTTTTGGGTATATTCCGAAGAGTGGTACTGCTGGACCCTGAGGTAGTTTGATTCTCAAGTTTCTGAGAAACCACCATACTGATTTCCAAAGTGGTTGTACAGGTTTATATTCCCACCAGCAATGGAAAAGCGTCCCATTACTCCACATCTTCTCCAGCATAGGCTATTATTGGTGCTTTTGATCTTAGCCATTCTGACAGGTGTAAGACAGTTTCTCAGAGTCATTTTGATTTGTATTCCCCTGACAGCTAAGGATATTGAATACTGCCTTAAGTGTCTTTGGGTCATTTCATATTTTTATGTTGAGAATTCTCTTTTAGTTCTAACCCATTTTTTATATTGGAATATTAGGAATTTTGATGTTTAATTTCTTGAGTTTTTTTTTTCTCAATGTAGAACAATTTATTCTCCCTTTTCATAACTTGGGCAAGCTCACACTCTTAGGAACAGTACGACAGGAATAAAATAGCCTTCAGGAAACAAAAGCAAGAGTTTATTTCCTTGAAAAGGGAAATGGAATCTCAAAGGAAAAACAATTGAAAGGGAAACTTACACATCTGCAGTGGGAGGAAAGGGCTCTGTGTCATTGTCCTGTGAGCTGGTAAGGTTGAGACACCAGCACTAACCTCTCCCCAGGCAAGAATGAACTGACTTTGAGATTCTCTTTCTGAGGTCAGGAACTCGTCTTTCTGCCCCTGCACAACTAATGCGGCACTCTGTCCCTGGTGGACAGTTTAATAGCTTTTGGTTTTTGGTGGGTGGGCCGAATGGGTGAATGACTGGATGGGTGGATTTTAAAATCATATTTATCCTACATTCTAAATTGTGTGTATGGGGCCAGTGTGTCCATATGAGTGCAGACACAGAGGTATTGAACCACCTCGAGTTGCAAGAAGGTTGCGAATGACCTAACTGCAGTCTGGGGACAAAACTCAGGACCTCTAAAGAGCACCAAGTGTTCTTTTTCTTCCTTTTATTACACTTTTTTTATTTATTTATTTTATTTATTTATTTATTAAAGATTTCTGCCTCCTCCCCGCCACTGCCTCCCCTTTCCCTCCCCCTCCCCCAATTAAGTCCCCCTCCCTCATCAGCCCAAAGAGCAGTCAGGGTTCCCTGCCCTGTGGGAAGTCCAAGGACCTCCCACCTCCTTCCAGGTCTAGTAAGGTGAGCATCCAAACTGCCTAGGCTCCCACAAAGCCAGTACGTGCAGTAGGATCAAAACCCAGTGCCATTGTTCTTGGCTTCTCAGCAGTCCTCATTGTCCGCTATGTTCAGCGAGTCCGGTTTTATCCCATGCTTTTTCAGACCCAGTCCAGCTGGCCTTGGTATTTTGGAGATAAGTTCTCTGTCTGATGTGGGTATGGTAAAGATCTTTTTCCATTCAGTAGGCTGCTTCTTTGTCTTATTGACTGTGTCCTTTGCTTTACAGAATGGTCTCAGTTTCAGGAGGTCACATTTGTTTATTGTTGCTTTCAGTGTCTGTGCTGTTGGGGTTATATTTAGAAAGTGATCTTCTTTGCCCATGAATTGAAGGCTACTTCCCACTTTCTCTTCTATCAGGTTTAGTGTAGTTGGATTTATATTGAGGTCTCTAATCCATTTGGACTTGGGTTTTGTGCATGTGGATAGATATGGATCTGTTTTCATTCTTCTACAGGTTGACATCCAGTTATGCCAGCACCATTTGTTGAAGATGCTTTCTTTTTTCCATTGTATAATTTTAGTTTCTTTATCAAAAATCAGGTGTCCATAGGTGTGTGGATTACTCTCTGGGTTTTTGATTCAATTCCATTGGTAAACCTTTTTGTTTTATGCCAGTACCAAGTTGTTTTCATTACTGCTGCAATGTAATAGAACTTGATGTCAAGAATGGTAGTTCCTGATGCTAGAGAAGCTAAGTAACAAGGTTAAAAAGCATATATAGATCCACCTGGAAAGTTGAAATAGACAAGCTCATCTGACAAAGTTGAGAACATGGGGTAGCAGGAGACAGGAAGGTGAAAAAGGAAGAGGAGGGGATAAAAAAGAAGGGCAAGGAGAACTTGAGGGAACTGGATAGTCAAGATGAGAGCAAGAAAAAAGATATCTTGATTGAGTGAGCCATTATGGGTTTAGCAATAAACCTGGCTCTAAAGAAATTCCCAGGAATCCACAAGGATGACCCCAGCTAAGAACCTAAGCAGTAGAGGACAGGGTGTCTGAACTGGCCTTTTCCTATAGTCAGACTGATGAGTATCTTAAATATCACCATAGAACCTTCACCCAGCAACTGATGGAAACAGGCAGAGAATTACATCGGAGCATTGAACTGATCTTCCAAAGTTCAGTTGAAAAATGGGAGAAATGAGAATATAAGCAAAGAGGTCAAGACCATGAAGGCTACACCCACTGAAACAGTCTACATGAGCTAATGGAAGCTTACCAACATAAGCTGGACTGGGAAGGAACAAGCATAGGACTAAATAGTCTTTCTGAATGTGGTTGACCATTGCATGTCTGGAACAAACTGAGGGGCTACTGGCAGTGTCACAGGATTTATCCCTACTGTCTGTACTGACTTTTTGGGAACCTATTCTCTTTAGATGGATACCTTGCTCAGCCTAGATATAATAGAGAGGGCCTTGGACCTTTCCCAAAGCAATGTGCCTTACCCTTTCTGAGAAGTGGATAGGGGATGGATAGGGGGTGGTAAATGGAGGGAATGGGAGAAGAAAGGGGAGTGGGAACTTGGATTGGTATATACAATGAAAAAAAGATAGTTTTTTTTAATTAAAAGAAAATAAAAAAAAGACATCTAGCAATGGTAGAGACTGTGCCTGAACTGGCCCTCTCCTATAATCAAATTGGTGACTACCCCAGTTTTTGTCATAAAGCCTTTGTCCAGTAATTGATAGAAACAGATGAGGAGAGCCATAGCCAAATACTGGTCTGTGCTCTGGAAGTCTAGTTAAGAGGGAGTGGGATATATGAGCATGGGACATCAAAATTATGATGGGGAAACCCACAGAGGCAGCTGACTAGAACCAGGGAAATCTCAGACCCTTGACCAACAGCTAGGGTGCCAGCATGAAACTTACCTAGAGCCTCTGCATGTGGATTACAGTTGTGTAGCTTGGTCTGTTTGTGGGATCCAAGAAATAGTACCAGGAAATTGGGTTGATGCATGAGCTGGCTCCTTGGTACCTAATCTCTATTGTGGGATGCCTCACTCAGCCTTGATGCAAGTGAGAGGAGCTAGGTCCTGCCTTAACTGGATATGCCATACTTTGCTGACTCCCATGGGAGACCTTACACCTTCTGAATGGAGACAGAGGAAGAATGGATGGGGGGGAGGGATAAAAGGGAAATGAGTAGAGGGAATTAGAGGAGAGGAGGAAAGGGAAACTCTGGTTAGCATTAAAATACAAAAAAAGGAAATGTTGCATGTGACTCAAGAGTAACATTTCTGAAAAAAATGGTCAGAAACACAACAGGATTTAAAAAAGAACGCATTTAACATAATAGTTTATTTAAATTGTGCCTATTTGCTGATGATGCTTATTTAATGTTTGTGCCTGTGGATGAGTTCAGTTTGAGAACCTGCTTAGTAGATATGTGGGCCATGTTCTTCTGCTGCTTAGACCCCTGTGGCTCCTATAATCCTTCCTTCCCTTTTCCAAAGGTTTCACTGTGCTTCACCTAATAATATGTTAACTTTTTAAATAGATGTTTTTGGATCATTAAAAATCACAGATATGTGCCAAGGTGTTCCAGATTTTCCCCTAAATGAGAAAATGTTAAACTTTTTTTTGAAGTCAGCAAATCATTATCTAACAAGTAATTTCTCCAAATACAGTAATTCATATATTTAAGCATAAATAACATTGAGTTTATAATTTTTCCACATCTGGTAGGGATTTTCAAATTGATGTAATTATGAGCAAGAGTAGAGAAACACAATGAAGGAGAGCTGTAATCTCTCCATAGACAGAATTAATTAACTATCCCCAAAGAAAGTGCAATTAAAAAAATAATGTTCCTTTAATGCTAAAATTAAACAAGTTTCAGCACCAAGGGGAAAACTAAATCTCCACGTTCTGTTTCTATAGCAATATACTTGAGTCTTATTTCTTCATTACTGTCAAAAACATGGACCATCAATGTTATTTTTGGTGCAAAGTTTGTTTGAATATGATTAGAGGTGTTGGGACTTATATAGTTCTTTTCTCAAGCATCATAAAATCTCAGCACATACACTAACACCATTAGAGTATAACATTTCATTTAATATTTTATATATCAACTTTTGCCTCTAAAATATTTAAGAAACTATTCAAACTGATGTAATCTGTTTAATTTGACTGTAGTAGAGCCCTCACCAAATTTTAGGACTGTAGGTTATCAGTCAAGCTAGGGCTTTGCTAATGTACAGAAGGATGAACATAATGCACAAATACAAATTTTACATCTTTCTAGGTCCATTGGGAATGTTTTCTTTTAGTAGATAATGGTTATGTGAAAGTCAATTTTTCTTTTTCTAGTTTTGTGGTGAGGGTCTTTATACGTGTATATTTCTTTTCAAAAATACTTTGATTTCTATTTACAACACAAAATCAGCAAGGCCAATTTTGTTACTAGAACCTTTTGAATGGCAATAATAATTGACTCATTGGAATTAAACCCAAGGCTCCTTATTAGATTTTGTGTTAAAAGGTTTTAGAAACCCCTTCATTAGGTTATAGTCAATGAATATACATCATTTGGGGTGTGGGACAGAGGTCAATGAGAAGGTGTAATTTTCAGAGTAGAGGCAACTTGAGAAAAAGGCTAGAAGTAAGGCGGTGAGATAGATACAAGTAATCTCCGAGGAATAAATGTAGACTCATATTTGACAGAAAACATGGCATTTCCTTAGAGATATGATGATTGTAACTTTTTCTCATCTCTTACTGCTATTCTTTCAGATATGAATAGCATTGGGCATGCCAAATCCTGACTTCCTTTCTGAGCCCTACAGATAGTTATCCCAAGTTGGACTATATGATCACTGAATTTTAAAATTGTCTCACATTCATAAAAAAATAAAAGCTCACATTCACAATGATAGCAAGCATGAGAGTATGTTATTTTTGTTGTAAGTAATAAAATGACAATGAGCTTTGGTTAGTTACTTAAATGTAGCTATAATTTTTAAAAGTAAGGAAGAAGATCTTGAGTCAACTACACTCTAAACATAAGTCCTCTGAAAATTAAAACTCTAGAGTTATTTACAAAAGAAAAGTGAGGAAGAGGAAAATTAGATTCCTTAGGATGAACCTGAAGGAATGCCGGCCTCCTGAAATCCTTCATCTAATAATCAGGGCACTTTTTCAGTAGCATTTTTTATTTATTTTATTATTTTATCTATCTATCTATCTATCTATCTATCTATCTATCTATCTATCTATCTATCTATCTATCTATCTAACTGTTGTGCCAAAAAAGAGACCCTCAGAAAGACAACCACTGGAATCCAGTCAAGTCCAGAATGCAAAAGTAAGGTTTATTCTGCACGCATATAGTCCAGCTAGCTGGGAGCTCAAAGTCACCACTAATGATGCAGGGCAGTGGGGAGAGCTCCCACGTCTCATTTGCGGTTGACATTATATGGGCAAAACCTTCAAGCCAGCTTTACTTAGGGTCAAAGGGGTTGATTTTGCTGAGTACAGGGTATGGACTACTTCTGCATACCCTCTTCCTCCTTTAAGCAGCTACTTCTGCTTCCCTGCCCTCTCCCCAAGCTCCTGTCTAGACCACAAAGCTAGGTGGCTTGCTGTCAGGAAAAGTTGGTTTTTCCATTTAACTCTTATGATGTTGCAAAGAGCTCAATGCCAGTGTCTTAACCAGCTCCTGACAAAGAAAAGCTTTTTAAAATTTCCCATGTCCTTCTCTCTCTCTCTCTCTCTCTCTCTCTCTCTCTCTCTCTGTCTGTCTGTCTGTCTTAAGGCAGGGTTTCTCCGTGTAACAGCCTACCTGTCCTTTAATTTGCTTGTAGACCAGGGTGGTCTTGAACTCACAAAGATCTGCCTGCCTCTGCCTCCTGAGTACTTGGATTACAAACATGCACCACCACTGCTAGGCTTCAGTAGCATTTAAAATTTGATCTGTGTTTACTAATCTGAGTTACTACCACGGAGAAAAACATATGTAAAAGGGGCCTAAAAGAAAATTCCTGAACAGAATTAGTTTTCTTTTCTGGATTTTATTAGTTATTGTCCCACAATAATGCTTTGTTTTCTATAAAGCCTGCACAAATTTTTAAATATATGATTGGTTTGACTTGTATACAACAGAATTTACAATGTCTCAGTAATATTTTTTTAAAATTACATTGTTAACACACCTATCTTCAAGGACATGGTAGAGTGGGTGGTAAAGGAGGAAGACAACTCATGTTCCATTCAATCCATGAGTTGCTGCTACGTGACCATGACAACCAGCTACTGTTAGAGTAAAGTAGGGTTCAAAGAGTGACCTAGAGTGAAGAGCTTGTGTCATTGTCTATTGGAAGATTAACTGAATGTCACACTTTTGAAAAGAAACATGCTCAGAATTTGCTTTTGAGGAGTTATAATAAATGCACTATATTGTTTCTTAAAAGATCCACCACTCACAAGATCTAATCCATATTCAAAAGAGTAAGCATTCTTTTTGTAGTGAAGAGTAATTAATAAAGAGGCTCCTACTGATCCAAATTCTGCAGATAAGCGGCTATGAATGCTCCCCTCAAATGGAACATCTGCAACATCTTTGCCATCTCAAGGCTCAGGGAATACTGAGGAACAGTGAATGAAAATAAGAGTCGAAGGATGAGAAGCGGCACTGGGAGATGCTATCTTCTGGATGTGAGATGGCCATGGCACCAATGAACTCATAGTAACTGTGCTTATTCACGTAAGACTGAAATAATATGCCAGTCAAAATAACACGGATGGTAGAGGCCTGCAAGTCTATATCATATCTGAGGAATTATTGATAGTAGATACTAGACTACACATTGATACGTTTGGTGAGAGTTGTGGATACTTATAGATAACTCATGTTAGTATATGATCTTATAACCATGCACATGGAACATCACTACTTGGACTCAGAGGGTTTTTAAATAAACATAAGAACACTTAAACTTGGGAGGGATTATATTGGGAGAGAGGCTCATAGGGAGTTAAAAGAGTATACAGGTTATTATCAAGAAAGATTGGGTGAATGCTTAAACTTCTCAAGTAAGCAAACAAATCTGATAAAACAAAATAGAATGCAATCATATTTTATGACAGGTTAATCTTCCATTGATTTTTATTTTCCATGTAAAAGTTTATTTCTCTATCATTATAAAAATCATTTAATTAAGTCCACTTCTTGTAATTTACTTTATTCTAAAAATATATTTTTGTTTTTGTTGTTAAACACTGTAATGGCAACCATCTTTAGTGCCAAATGAGCAGATTATAAAATTCAACAGTGTTGAGACATAATAATTGAAGAGTCATCTTCAGTATATTTTCTATTGTCTTATTTTACCCTTCATTTTACTCAAGTGTATAGATTTCACATTCAACATGTGTGGTATTTATCACAAAAAATAAACTTGGCAGCATATACATCTCCAAAAGTAAAAAGGGAAGCATCTTAACAATTCCAAATTTAGAAGATTGATATCTATGGTGTGTTTCTATTCATCTTTTGTTTTATGTACCTTATTTATTTATTTATTTATTTATTTATTTATTTATTTTCCCATTCAAAAATTTACACTTTCTCCCCTCCTCCCATTCCCCTCCCGCTCCCCCACTCACATATCTCCATCCTCCTCCCTCCTTAAGAGAGGGCAGGGAACCCTGCCCTGTGGGAAGTCCAGGGCCCTCTCCACTACATCCAGTTCTAGGAAGCTCTGCATCCAAATAAACTAGGGTCCCAAAAAGCCAGTACATGCAGTAGAAACAAGTCCCAGTGCCTTTACCAATGGCTTCTCAGTCAGCCCCCATTTTTAGCCACATTCAGAGAGTCCAGTTTGATGGCAAGCTCATCCAGTCCTGGTCCAGCTGGATTTGGTGAGCTCCCATTAGAACAGGCACACTGTCTCAGTGGGTGAACCAAACCCTCGCAGTTCAGACTTCCTTGCTCATCTTCTCCCTCCTTCTGCTCTTCAAGTGGACTTTGGGGGCTCAGTCCGTTGCTTTGATGAGGGCCTCTGTCTCTATTTCCATTCATCGCTGGACGAAGATTCTATGGTGATATTCAAGATAATCATCAGTGTGATAGTGGGGCAAGGCCAGTTCAGGCACCCTCTCCTCTGCTGCCCAAGGACCTAGCTGGGGACATCCCAGTGGACACCTGGGATCCCCTTTAGAGCCAAGTCTCTTGCCAACCCTAAAATGGCTCCCTTGATGTAGACATCTTCTTCTCTGCTCCTATATCTGCTCTTCCTCCATCTCCACCCTCCCACTCCCCCAAGCTCTCTGCAGTCTTTCCTTTCCCTCTTCTCTCTCCCCCTCTCCCCTTACCCCAACCTCACCCCCACCCCTATCCCCACCCCCATCCTCCCAACTTTTGTCCGACAATCTTGTTTGCTTCCAAATTTCCAGGAAGATCTATATATGTTTTTCTTTGGGTTTACCTTGTTATTTGACTTCTCTAGGCTTGCAAACTATAGGCTTAATGTCATTTGTTTATGGCTAGAGTCCACTAAGGAGTGAGTACATACCATATTCATCTTTTTGAGTCTGGATTATCTCACTCAGGATAGTGTTTTCTATTTCCATCCATTTGCATGCAAAATTCAAAATGTCATTATTTCTTAGTGCTGAGTAGTACTCTAATATGTATATATTCCCCACTTTCTTTATCCATTCTTCCATTGAGGGTCATCTAGGTTGTTTCCAGGATCTGGCAATTACAAAATGAACACAGGTCAACATATGCTTTTGTAGTATGATTGGGCATCTCTTGGGTATATTCCTAAGAGTGGTATTGCTGGATCCTGAGGTAGATTGATTCCCATTTCCTGAGAAACCACCACATTGATTTTCAAAGTGGTTGCACAAGTTTGCATTCCCACCAGCAATGGATGAGTGTTCCCATTACTCCACATCCTCTCCAGCATAGGCTATCATTGATGTTTTTGATGTTAACTATTCTGACAGGTATAAGATGCTATCTCAAAGTTGTTTTGATTTGCATTTCCCTGATCACTAAGGAGGTTGAGCATGACTTTAAGTGTCTTTTGGCGATTTGAACTTCGTCTGATGAGAATTCTCTTTTCAGTTCAGTACCCCATTTTTAATTGGGTTAATTAGAATTTTATTGTCCAGTTTCTTGAGTTCTTTATATATTTTGGAGATCAGACCTTTGTCTGATGCAGGATTGGTGAAGATCTTCTCCCATTCAGTAGGATGCCTTTTTGTCTTAATGACAGTGTCCTTTGCTTTACAGAAGCTTCTGAGTTTCAGGAGGTCCCATTTATTCACTGTTGCTCTTGTTGTCTATGCTATTGGGGTTATATGTAGGACGTGGTCTTCTGTGCTCATGTGTTGCATTTACTTCCTACTTTCTCTTCTATCATGTTTAGTGTAGTCAGATTTATATTGAGGTCTTTAATCCATTTGGACTTGAGTTTTATGCATGGTGATAGATATGGGTCTATTTTCATTATTCTACAGGTTGACCACCAGTTGTGCCAGCACCATTTGTTGAAGATGCTTTCTTTCTTCCATTGTATACTTTTAGCTCCCTTGTAGAAAATCAGGTGTTCATAGGTTTTTTGGGTTAATATCCGGGTCTTTGATTCAATTCCATTGGTCAAGGTCTCTGTTTTTATGCCGATACCAAGCTGTTTTCATTACTGTAGCTCTGTAATAGAGTTTGAAGTCAGCAATGCCTCTGGAAGTTCCTTTATTATATAGGATTGTTTTGGCTATCCTGGGTTTTTTGTTTTTCCATATAAAGTTGATTATTGTTCTCTCAAGGTTGTGAAGAATTTTGTTGGGATATTGATAGGGATTGTGTTGAATTTATAGATTGCCTTTGGTAGAACTCTCATTTTTACTATGTTGATCTTACCCATCCAAGAGCATGGGAGATCCTTCCATTTTCTGGTGTCCTCTTCAATTTCTTTCTTCAAAGTCTTAAAGTTCTTGTCAAATAGATCTTTCACTTCCTTGGTTAGTGTAACCCCAACATATTTTATGCTATCTATGGCTGTTGTGAAAGGTGATGTTTCTCTGATTTCTCTCTCTGCTTCTCTATCCTTTGTGTATAGAAGGGCTACTGATTTTTTTGAGTTGATCTTGTATTCTGCCAATTCACTGAAGGTATTTATCAGCTGTAGAAATTCTTTGGAAGAGTTTTTGGGGTCACTGATGTACACAATCATATCATCTGCAAATAACAAAAGTTTGACTTCTTCCTTTCCAATTCGAATCACTTGATCTCCTTATGTTTTTATTGCTATTGCTAGAACTTCAAGCACTATGTTGAAGAGATATGGTGAGAGTGGACAGCCTTGTCTTGTTCCTGATTTTAGTGGAATGGCTTTGAGTTACTCTCCATTTAATTTGACGTTAGCTGTCAGCTTACTGTATATTGCTTTTATTATATTTAGATATGATCCTTGTATCCCTAAACTCTCCAAGACCTTTATCATAAAGGGGTGTTGAATTTTGTCAAACGCTTTTTCAGCAATTAATGAAATTATCATATGTTTTTTTTTCTTTCAGTTTATTTATATGATAGATTACATTGATAGATTTTCATATGTTGAACCAGCCCTGCATCTCTGGGATGAAACCTACTTGATCGTAATGGATTATTATTTTTTTTTGATGTGTTCTTGGATTCGGTTTTCTAGTATTTTATTGAGAATTTTTGCATCGATGTTCACGAGTGAGACTGGTCTGTAATTCTCTATCTTGGTTGAGTCTTTGTGCGGTTTTGGTATCAGGGTAACTGTAGTTTCTTAAAAAGAGTTTGGTAAACTTCTTAAAAAGAGTTTCTATTATGTGAAACACCTTGAGGAGTATAGGTATCAGCTCTTCTTGGAATTTCTGGTAAAATTCTACATTAAAACCATCTGGTCCTGGACTTCTTTTGGTTGGGAGGATTTTATGACAGCTTCAATTTCTATGAAGAAGTTATTTCTTCTATGAGTCACATGCCATGATTCAGTTTTAAAAATAAATTTAAAATAAGCAAGATAACAAATTAACTTTTTGGATTATTTCTCTTGTGGTAAAATTTTGTGTTTTCTATATAAACCCACTTCAAAGAAAACTAGAATAGCTCTGCATTGTAACTCCATGCTAGATAGGCAGAGGACGTATATCCAGGGTCACTGTTCTGCCAGATTTGACTGCTTAGCAAATACCAATTCAGTGAGATACTCTCTCTCCATAAAAATTGAAGGAAGTTGAAAAGAAACACCTGAGACTGCACATTTAATATAACGTTGGATCACTTTTCTCTTTCGCACACTCTATGTCTGTGTCCTTTTCTCTTTGTTTTTTTTTTCTCTTTTACTCTCTTTATATGCACTTATTTCAGAAATATTGTGTATAGACTGTATCACAATTCTTCTTTATGTAAAAAGGAAAGTTTTTTTATGTTTTGATTGAGCCATATATGAAATATAAGATGTGTCTCATACTAGTCAAAACAAAATGAAGCATGGAAAATCAAAGGGGAAATTTATTCTTAAGTATACTGAAATTTTCAAGATCCATATAGTATTAAAAATACCCCATGAGTGGTGAAATCCCACCCGTACATAAAAAGAAAAAAATTGTTAATTAAATATTCTTTCCATTATATAATTTGAGTACTGTTTAGTAGACTGGTTTTTAAGATTTTATACTAGGATATTCTTTCAGCAATCATTTAATATAATGTAACAAGTATTCATGACATGTTGTAGCTAAAAGGTATTAACTAGACAAATAATAGCCTACACTTTTTCATTATAATCTATGATCTTCATATTTATCCTTCAGATGAAATATTTATATAGTGGGATAGAACAGTCACATCTAGTATAGTTCAGCATGTGAAAAGAGGGATACAACTCTCAAGTTTCCTAGATGATTTGCCTGTAGTCTCTACAAAGATATAGTAATGGAGGGGTATATTATCTCATGAATATTCTAGATACTTACAATAATGATTTGCATGTGTCTTTAATGCAATTTTGGGGGAGTATGTTCTATATGCCATTTTCATATACCTCATACCCTTTGATCCTTCTCTACTGAGTTTTCACATTTGTTAGAGGCAGTTTTGTATTTTTACATGTTGATAACCATGTATCTACTCTGAATGCCAAAAGAGAATAAAGCATTCCCACTGTCTATCCCAGATCAATTTGATGCATTCAAATAGCAGATAAAGGAGTATCAGTCACACAGAATCAAAATCCTCCATGAGCCAAAAAAGGAACACATACATAGAATCTATTTACTCTATGATCTGAGAGCACATAGAAAGAAAGCGTGTTATCTCAAATCAGCATTACAGCAATCTGTTTCTCCCATTTGCTTTCTATCTTCCAGTGTAACTTTTAAACTTTGTTCTTCATCATTTCTTGATAATAAATTATTCTAAATAATCCAAATCCATGCAATATAAATTTATAAAATTTATATTGTTGATGTATATCATAAAATCTCTCCTTCCATCTTCAATTTCAGAAAATGTTATAAAGTAGACAAAGTTTTTTTTATTATGTGCCAGAATAACTAACAAAATAAATTTTGAGTATATTAATGCCTTTTGATGTTAGGTTCTTCAAAACAGAATGGGAAAGTTTGAACTTCTTGGCATATTGTTATTGCAAAGATTTTCATTTTCCATTTAGAACCAACTCATACCTATCACAGTACTATTAGCTTGTAAATGAGAATGCTGTCTTCAGTAATAAATTTACCGGTACATTGGATAGAGGCTGTGCAAGCCAGAAAAGAATGAAGATGTAAAGTAAATCTGATAGCACTCTTCGTTGAAACAACATTGGGAAATATAAAACTTGCTTTCTTGGGAAGTTCAATTCTGACCAAGGAGATTACACATTGATATTACGGCATTCACACAAAGTTTTCTATAAAAGTGATAATGTATGCATACACCATATCACGTTTGTTCTTTGGACCGGTCTATTTCTCCCTAAGAACACTGATTGTATGAACTGCAATGGATCAGTGTTGCTCTACTGTTTCAGATCAGAGGCCTAAAATGAGAAGAACCAATTGGGACAGGAACTAGAACTGAGGTCAGTATTTTCATGGTATTCCTGGGTGTGGGTCATGTGTGTTTTCTTTTGTTCAGATCTACTAGCATACATAGTCTTTGTCTTGCTGTCCTATTCAATAACCATCCTGTTGGCAAAGAAGGATTCATGTGTTTTTTTTTTTCCTCCTGGAGCACTAACTAAACTTATTTAATCTCTTTTCAGAAACAAAATGCACAGTTTCAATGCATACACTTTCTTCTACCAATGCATTTCACTCAGCAAGTATAAAGAATGTTCAAGTGCTTCTGAATTTCACAAACAGAATTGAAGCTATACATAGTAGTTATTATCATTTATATATGACTTAATGCACAATATAAGGAATATTTTCCAAAAGTATTCTGCTCTTCAGCTAATACTGTAGTTAGAAAAATTAATAGAGTGCTAAAAACACTGGGAAATGTATTTCTATATGATGTCTATCTACATTGAATTTTGTAATTCTATATATTCAATTAAAATAAAGTACTTATATTTTCTTTCTCTTTTGTTCTCCTATTTTTTCCAAAATTTCCTAAAATAGAACCCAAAGAATAGCTATTTCTCTGTCAACATGAGAGTAATCCATCTCCTTCACTCTGAGAGCTTACTTAGACAGAATACATTATTTGCTAAATAATAAAACAGAGAAGAGAAATTAAATTTATCTCTCAGGTTTTTCTGCATAGCTCCAGAATCTGGAAAATTGACAAGAATTCCTGGTAGCTGCTGACAACAATGGACTTTAAAATATATAATTTAACTTCCCATTGAAACACAACAAACACATAAGAAATGAACAAAAGCAATTATATAAAATACACAGTCACCATAATTAGAAGAAAACGTTAAAATTTAAAAATACCTGTGCAGAGCAGAATAAATAAAGAAAGAAATATGCAAACTAAACTATCAAAGAGTGCCAACAAAGCCCTTCAGATGTTTCATGGGAGAGGAGACAGTGAGGCCAAAGATGAGACTGTCTTAAATTTCTCCATAATAACAAGCAGGATTAGATGATTCGTCACTATTCAAAAATAAATATTATAGTGGAGTACCTATGAGGTTTAAGAGAATTTATAAGGATTTAAAAAGGGAGGTGGAAGAACACAATGAAGAGAGTTAACAGAAAGAAAAGTCAACCCTTGGCAATGGAATGATGGGTGACAAAAGTACAGATGAGGAAATTATGTATTTTCAAGACTGAAGAAAATGACAGGAAGTCTAAAATACCTAAAGGTTCACAAAGCTGTCTTCTCCTATTTCACATAGCATGTCAATTCACTATATTGGCATTCTTACAACTGTAATCAGAACACTCAAGGGACATATCTAAGGAAAAATTAATTTTAGCATATTTTCCCCTAATGGTTAGTCTATCATGGTGGTAAGAATGGGGCAACTGAATGCTTCAGACTATGTTCAAGAAGAAGTAGAGAAAAAAAAAACAAAAAAAGAAGGCATCAGGATATATATAAAGGCCCCAAGGACACACCCACAATGACCAAAAGGCCCCGACTGTCTACTTATCACCGTCTTTTAAAATGACAACCTTTTAGGAGTCTTTAAAGGAGCTATCACTTTACTCGGTTAGAGTCATATTGATTCTATCATAGACACAGCCTGAGGTTTTCTTCAGAAGGTGTGAGCCCATTCTCTATGCAGTTATTGTCAGCCAAGGTCATTATCAATCTTACCCTTAATAAAAATCGAATAAGTAACACAAGCCTGAATGGTTCAGTAGCTGAGAGTGTTGTCTCTTAAGCCTGAAGGTCTGATGTTCGACATCATAGCATAAGGCTGTAATCATACCATTGCAACGGGGAGATGAGAAGTGAATATATGAGATGCAGAAACAAGAAAGACTTTTTTAAACACTATGGAAAGCAAGGCCTAGACCTCCGAGTTGCCTTTTGACCTCCATCTTGCACTGTGCCATACCCTCTCGTACAGTCAGACATACATTTACAAACACATGTTTTTAAAAATCTAGTACAAATTGGTATTTTTTTTTACAGAGAAAAAAAGTTACTGTATGTTTAAATTTGATTTTTACTTTCTGCTCAGCAGACTAAATCCAGGGCCTCATGAATACTAAGGAAGCCCCCTACGAGTGAGCTGTATGCGCTATTACAGTTTTTTAGTCACAATTCTTCTAACGTAAGTTTGATACTGTTATCTAACAAAGAGATTATTAAACATTATGTCCTGGAAACGTACAAATTGAAAATGGAAATAGAAAACGATGTGATTCTGGTAACAAGGATTCTACCCTCTTCTCTAAAATGCTAGTAGAGCAGGGAAAGACTGAAGCCTTGCACACCGAGTTCCAGCTCCAAGCTTCACTTTTAGAATATTTAAAAAAAATAAAGAATATATAAAATTCATTGCTTAAAGATTTTTTAATTTTATTTTAATTATGAGTACATGTGTGTGTGTGGGGGGGGCTCCAGGTGTCTGCAGAAGGTTGACAAGTTGGATGTCCATGTGCTGGAGCTGTAACTGCTCGACATGGGTGCTGGGAACCAAACCAGGTCCTCTGTAAGGGAGTTGTGCACTCATAACATTCAGCCATTTCTCTAGCCCAATTTTTGTTTTTTTTCTTAATACATATCATCATGGAAACAAGCATAAATAAAGACTACAAGCAGTGACAAGATAAAAAGAAACGCCTTTTGAAACAGTAGGGGAAGTACAAAAATTTGGCAGTTAGTAAGTGTTGGAATACTAATAAATTTCGGCTATTCAAATCCTTAAGGGTTTTTCTCCTACTAAGCACATTGGTATTTCACTATTTATCTTCGTTACACCAGAACGTACCTTAGAAACAAATATTCTTGTAGGAAATATGTTATTGTTGGAGCTTGATATAAATATTATTGTGAGAATGCCAGATGATGAATATTTGTAATTCCAGCAACTGGGAGATTATGGAAGTACAGAGTTCAAGGTCATTCTTGGCTGCTTAGGGAGTTAGAAGTAAACCAGTTCTATATCTAGATACTGTTTCAAGATAAACAAAATAATTGTTGTTAGGGCAATTAACATTATTTTTTAGTGGTAATTAATAGAACTATCCTGTGAACAGGTTGTATTTATTTATTTATTTATTAAAAATTTCCACCACCTCCCATCCTCCCACTTTCCTCCCCCACCCCCAAATCCTTCTCCCCCTCGCTCTCCAGTCCTAAGAGAAGTCAGGGTGCCCTGCCCTGTGGGAAGTCCAAGGCCCTCCCCCCTCCATCCAGGTCTAGGAAGGTGAGCATCCAAACAGACTAGGCTCCCACAAAGTCAGTTCATGCAGTAGGATCAAAACCCAGTGCCATTGTCCTTGGCTTCTCAGTCAGCCCTCATTGTCAGCCACATTCAGAGAGTCTGGTTTGATCACATGCTCCACCAGTTCCAGTCCAGCTGGCCTTGGTGAGCTCCCATCAGACCAGTCCCACCCTCTCAGTGGATGGACGCACCCCTTGCTGTCCTTACTTCCTTGCTCATGTTCTCCCTCCTTCTGCTCCTTATTTGGACCTTGGGAGCTTAGTCCAGTGCTCCAATGTGGGTCTCTTTCTCTATCTCCATCCATTGCCAGATGAAGGTTCTATGGTGATATGCAAGATATTCATCAGTGTGGCTATAGGATAAGGCCAGTTCAGGCACCCTCTCCGCTGCTGCCCAAGGACCTAGCTGGAGAAATCCCCTTGGACACCTGGGAACCCCTCTAGAGCCAAGACTCTTGCCAACCTTAAAATGGCTCCCTTAGTTAAGATATCTTCTTCCCTGCTCCCATATCCACCCTTCCTCCATCTCAACCATCCCATTCCCCCAAGCTCTCCCCAATCCTCCCCTTCTCCCTTCTCTTTTCCTATCTCCCCTTTCCCCCAACCAACCCCTGACCCCCTGCTCCCAACTTTTACCCAGTGTTCTTGTCTACTTTCAATATTCAGGAGGATAAATATATGTTTTTCCTTGGGTTCACCTTCTTATTTAGCTTCTCTAGGATCACGAACTATAGGCTCGTTTTTTTTATAGCCTTTGCTTATGGCTAGAATCCACTTATGAGTGAGTACATACCATATTCCTCATTTTGGGTCTGGAACAGGCTGTTTTACATAACTTTTGCTTATGGATTTGTGCCTTGACAGGTGTGGTTTCCCAGGCATCTGCTTTGCTTTAGTCTATGTGATAAAGAGGCAAAATGTGTTAAATATGTAGAACATTTAATCATAAAATGAACTGTAAAATAGTTTGCTATAAAAATTTTTCAAAATAGTTAATGTAAATAAATGCTACTGTTTAGTATAGCATATTTTTCAACAAGCTGTTTTTATAAGTCTAATTAAGAAGTTATTTTGCAATCCAAATGCTATCTGGTAATTTTTTATTGTTAGTGATTGCAATCTGGTCATGATTGACTAGTTTAAGAGTTTTTCTACTGAGAACTGGCATTAGAAGTTTGAATTTTCCACATTTGTTCTAAAATTATCCAAAATGAATTTTTCTACAGTTAACTGAAGAACTGAAATTGTCATGTGAAATTTGATCTGTCACTGTATATTAAAATGCCAAAATATTTGTGTTTCAAGTTGTTCTTTTTCTTAGTTTTAGTAATGCAATATATTATTTTAATAACAAGTTCAGAGGTTTAGATAAATCATAATTTGTGTGCCTGTCCACTGTTGAAGTACCCAGCTGTTGATCAAATAGTCCTGCCAAGTTGAACATGTGCTCTTCTCTCTGGTTCACCGTGCCTCCTCCTGTTATCACAATTTCTTAAACCACAGAAACATATAGGCATGAAAGAAGAAAAGATTATTTGAGGGTATATACAATCTCCTGCTTTGATTTTAATCTCCTTCTGTTGCATTCACACTAAATTGTGACAGAATTGGTATTGTTATTATTAAGTAGAGAATAAAATATTGGAAATTCTTTCACATAATTCAAGAAAAAAGATGAATGCTTTTATTTGATTAGAATATTAACCCACTAAGAAATATATTCTGAGGATGGATAAAATGTTTTGTTTGCTAATTGTTGTTTACTAAACATTTTTCATCGTTCATAATGCCACACTCACTGCCAAGAGAGGATGGACAGTGTTTCTGTTATGAGAATTTGTGTAACAAACTAAGCCTGCTTGGTTCAATGACCAAGATATAGATGAAAAATTGTTATAAATGAATAAAAGAATACAACCGGTAGCATCTGTGAGCCTATAAATAAAGTAGAGTAAAATATATCATGTAATCCCAAGACAAGCAACAGGCCTGATAATCTATAAGAATTTCCATTTTACTCACAGTACTATTAAAATGCAAACATCTCTCAGCTTTATACTTAAAAGCAGAATGTATTTTAATTGCTTCCCGTAGGCTAATGCTATACCCTCAAGAATTGGTATCAAAATAAGCTTGGTCGGATTTATAGGCTTTGATGCCTTCCCAACATTTCTTGGTATTATTTCATGATTCCTGGCTCGCTCCTTCAAACTTAAATGTTGATGTCAACAAAATTACTTTGGCTTGATCTTGCAAGTGACAACTTTGGCAGACAGGGTGCCCATCAGTGTCACTGATGTATTTTAAAGTAAGAGAAATGTTGACCTGTGTTCCCATGAATGTTCCTTCACACATCCAGACTTAACAGCAAAAATATAATTCTAAAATATCTCCTGCTGCTGAAAAAATGCAAATATTTGGAGAACTTGAAGCTTAGTTAATCAAAACAATTATTTAAATGTCTCCCTTGAGTGAGTGGACTTTGGGATGTCTGTCTTAATATGATACAGCATCATATTCTTCACATTTTATAGTTTGGTATTTACATTTTAATTTTAAATGACAGGAAAAAGATGAACATTTCAAATATCTATTCAATGCTTTGATGTTTCCTGAAGACAGAGATGAACTATTTGAATTTGCATGAATCAGTTACATGGTATATATTTTTTAAAAAAAAATTGAGTATGTATTTATAACATATAGGAATGACTTTACTGTTCTCTACAAATTAAGCATTGGCAACAGAAGCAGTAATGACGTTTTGAGCTTCATTTATAAATTTCTGTAGGAGTGGTGACAGAAAGCTCACAGTCGGCTTTCATTCCTTAAGGGACACTGTCTTATTACTGTCAATATTTTATGTGTTCCTGCTGCATCTGAGAGTAGACTCACTTTTGCTGCTTAGTAATTAACAGATAAAATCTGTTGTAATATGTTATTAAAGATGATTGCCAAATAAAAAGCAAGCACCAGCTGGTGCACTTTATGTTAAGCTATGCTGCATATGCACTTCATATTTTGTTTATTTTGGTTGTTTGTTTTTTCCTATGACCATGACAATTTATTTTACAACAATCCTTTACACTCTTGGAACTATGGAGGAGGAAGCGCCTTTAACAGGATGAATACATGAACATTGTATGCATGTTTCATGAGCAACCTTAAGAAGCAATATATGATTTCTTAGTTTCCTCTACACCCTCCTGTTTCTCCTCCTCTTTCTTTTCCCCTCCCCTCCATAGTAGTTCTTATTATTATCATGTGGACAACTGACATGAGCAAATATTGGTACATTGTCACAAACCTAATTACTAATCACCCTTTCAATGGTGCTTTAAGTATTACAAAGGCCACGTCCTCACCCTTTTCCGTCCTAATGTTAAAGTTTGCTTCCATGATTTGCTTAGCTGGCTTCTAAGTATATTGTTATTGTTCTCGTGTGTTCTTGTTGTACTCTGCCTTCATTATGAAGTCTAAATGGAGGAGATGAAAGAATCTTTTTTCCCAGATATTGTCCGTTGTTAATCTGAAGTTTAATAAAGTATGTTAATTATAAATCACTAGAAATAATGATTTAGAGGTTATAAAGTATGTGTGACATATATTAAATAATTACCATTTTACAAGCATCACTTCTCAATTGGAAACAATCAAAGTTTGATTACAGTGTGTTCCTCTCCCTTCAGTTTCTTGTCTATTAATATGTCCTAAGGTAGTTAGCACATAGGGAGAGCCTTACACTGCATGTTCACTGGAAAAAAATAAAATCTTGGTAAGATCTAAAAACTTTACAAATTCATCCATTGTTCTTCTCTGTAGTTACAAAGAATCAGAAAAAATAATTATGGAAATTTACAGTAGATTTGAACATAATTTCCAAAATAGATTTAAACAAAATTAACTTTTACTAACTTGGAAAAACTATTAATCAGAAGAATTTTCTTTTCTTTTCAAGATAGTTGTTAATTAACAAAATGGTGTTTAGCAACTATTTTATAAGCAGGGACAAAATAGGTTTGCTATCTCTGAGATTCTGAAATGGGCACTAGAAATAAGTTTTAAAAGTAATTTTGTATGGTTTCCATTCTGCCCTTTGATTG
Organism: Chionomys nivalis; assembly: GCF_950005125.1. Lineage (NCBI taxonomy): Eukaryota > Metazoa > Chordata > Mammalia > Rodentia > Cricetidae > Chionomys > Chionomys nivalis. The sequence continues at coordinate 98,139,733 of NC_080087.1, read as the reverse complement.
CCAGCCTTGAGCCTGAACTTAGTACTTGAACTTCAAGTGCGATGAAATTAGCTTCATTTTTCATAAAGAAAACAGAAACAACATCGAAAAAAACTCATCAGGGAAATAAATTTCCTAGGATACTATTACTAGCTACAGAGTTTAAACACAGTGTAATTATCTAATTATTCACTAAGAGCTATGGGATGGAATTTTATAAATAAAGTTGGGCAGAAAGGGCTTTAACCTGGATTGTTATGAGGAGATCAAAGGGTGATAAGAATCCGGTTGCTTTTCATAATGTATCAAGAACAGATTCAATTAATGAAAAGTACAAATTAAAAAGATCAATTGGCCTTTCCCAAGATAATTTTCCATAAATTGTTTTAAAATGGGCATTGGCTTACAGAAATTTAGCATTGAGGCATGAAACTTAGAAGAGAGAAACAGAAAGATACGAAGATAAGTATGAGACTTTCCTTTATTTCTAAATCTACTGTTTTATAAAGTGTGTTCTGAAGCATGATTGATAAAAATGCAGGGTCAGAAATTGGGGTTTATTCTGAAAATGTGAAAAGCAAAACAGCCAGCCACTGGCTCTTACCTTGACCTTAGTCTGAAATGGCAAACCTGCCTTCTGGAATCTCAGAAGGAGACTGTATCTGAGAGCTGTCTGGCCCCATCTTCTATTCCTCTCTAGATCTGGGATCAAAGGCGTGCACCACTGGGATTAAAGGCATGTACCCCTCCTGATTTCTATGGCAACTAGGGTGGCTACTGTATTTAAAAGTGTGTGTCAATGTGGCTACTGGGATTAAAGGTGTGTGTTACCATAACCAGGTCTGTGAGGTTGACGAGTGAGACTATTTTACCCTCAGATCTTCAGGCCGTCTTTATTTACTAAAATACATTTGGAATGCCACTACATTTCTCCTTTTGTTCTAAATTTTAAAAGAAGGCTATAACTAATATAAGAAAACTATATACAATAAGTATAAGGACTATATACACTATATACAGACAATAGTGTTCAGACTAATACATCTCTGTTCAGTTTTGTTGGAAACGGTAATGCTACTTTAAACAAATCTGATGAAAAACCTCTCGATATCCACAATGCCAAGTGTTCAATAAAAAATGCACAAAGTTTTGAAAAAGTGACATATATTAATCTCCATTAGAGTTTTTACTTACTGTTACAATAGTGGAATTTTTTTAACAAAGTGAACTGAAACAAAAGCTCTGTTTAAAACACTATTTCATAGTAAACAGATATGAATCTGTCACATTAAATGTTAATCACTTCCTGGCTGACTTCCCTAAACTATGGGAAACATCTTAAAACTCTCTTGCTGCTTCTTGAACTATGGCTATTTTAAAGTTTTTGTCTGTGGAGAGTTTTAAAATGTGCATACCTTTATATAACTCCACTTTAAGGAGTAAAATGAAAAAGGAAAGTCTAATACGATGGGATGAATAGAAGTGTCAGAATGGAGATTCACTATTTATTATAAATTACCTTTCTTTTATTGGTTGCAGTCAAGCTTTTGAGGTTGAATAAACAGTTTTCTGAGATTGACTGAGTATGCTTCGTTTGTATATAAACATGTTTAAGAACCATAACAGTATTAGAGGTAGAAGAATGTTGTATACATTGAACAAATGCACACGTTTTATCTTTAGGTACTATTTATTCAGCACTTGTCATGCATTTCAGTGACTGAAAATGGCATCTGCATTGAAAACATGTTTATTGGAATCAGCAGAGAATCTAGCCTACCTTCCTGAAGAGGCCTGGCATATGAAAAGAGTATTTGAAGCGTTCACTGCCATTCAAGTCCAGGGACTGAATAAGTTTGCAGTCACTCAAAGTCAGATGTTTTAGAGAGAGAAAAGATTGCAAATAAATAACAATTCACTTACATTGGAGAGGCATTTTAAAGGCAAAATACTGACTCTTGGTAGCTACAATGAGCTCCTGGCCATGAACAGACTCAGAAATCTGCAAAATTAGGTGTGAAGCAAACAATGTACCTACTTTCAATTCCTTGACCTCTCCTCTCAAAACTACTGGCCATTTAGGATTGGATGGCAACTTTATACAGCAGAATTATATAAATGAAAGAAATCTAAATGAATTTGCCAAAGAATGGGAGAAACAGAACCCCAACTGTATACCTCTCATGGTGACAAGTGGTTTCTAGTACAGCGAAGAAGTTAAATCACATAGAGTTGTTGACCAAAGGGACTCCATGAAAAGCCTCCAAACAAACCAAGCTATTGTGTGGGCTATTCCTTGCTCTCCTCAAGTTGATGGCAAGGTCCTATTTCTGAAGGCAATACCTATACAACTAATTGAACTTGGAGAGCTCAATTTAGTGCCAACATAGAGCCTTCATCACTACTGAGTCCTGTTCAAGGTACTGGAACATATTCTGCATGGCACCAGAGGAGAAAGGTAAATACTAACTAGTTACAAAATCTGTGATCTATAATGACCTACTGCAAGCTGTGCCATTTCAATAGGAAGACAAAACTTCTGGGAGTAACCAATTACTCTCTGATTAGGTTTAAGTGCCATTCCACTACTATCCTGGTGAAGAATTTGAGAGCAACAGGACAAGAATCTATGGGAAAACCAAGTACTACTGTTCTGCTACAGGAATGTAGCAATGAAGTGATTCTGTATGACATTCTTCTGTACTCATAGATCAGTGTCTTGCTCAGCCATCAGCAGAGAAGCTTCCTCCTGCACTTACTGAGAACAAATACAGAGACCTAGAGATGGACCATGTGCAGAGAGTGAGAAACCTTGGAATACTCAGTTCTAAATGGAATATATCTCCATTAACCCCCTTTCCTCAGGACTCAAAGAATTCTGCAGAAGTGGAGGCATAAAGATTCTAAGAGCCAGTGGAGATTGAAGACACACACACACACACACACACACACACACACAGAGAGAGAGAGAGAGAGAGAGAGAGAGAGAGAGAGAGAGAGCCCACAAACATAACAGGATTGATACACATATAAACTCACAGAAATTGTGGCAGCAATCACAGTACCTGCATAAGTCAGGTCCAGATGTGATCGTAAGCACTGAAAGAAGTGGACACAAGCTTTCATCTCTAAACCAGAAGCTATCTTCAATTAATAACCACTTCCAAATGAACATGAGTTTTCTCCAGCGAAGTCTCATTGAGGATTCAAACCATTGTTAGTGGAGGCCCCATGCGTGAAAGTCAGTGAACAAACCATGAATTTTTTGCTTTTTTAACCTTACAGTTCTTTTGCCATATCTATTACAGCTTCTTTGGTTCTGTTTTTTTTTTTTTTTTTTTTTTATGGGATTTCTACATGTATGAGTGACTGAATCTCTGCGTCTATTCCAGTTTGCTTGTTTTTGTTTTATCTCATTTTATTAATTTCATTTGATTACTATTCATTAGATATTCTAATCAGAGAGAGGGGAAAAAGTGTGGATTTAGATGGGAATGGAGATGGAGGGATCTTGAGGGAGTTGGGGGAGGGGAAACTGTAATTCTAATATATGTTGCATGAAAAATTCTTTTTACAATAAAAAAATAGAAAAAATATATTAAACAGAAAGAAAAAAAGTACTAATTATAGCTGGGCAGTTGTGGCACTTGGCTTTAATCCCAGAACTCAGGAGGCAGAGGCAGGTGGATCTTTGTGAGTTCAAGGCCATCCTAGTCTGCAAGAACTAGTTCCAAGACAGCTAGGATTGTTAAACAGACAAACTGTCTCTAAAAATAAAACAAAACCAAAATACTAATTTGTCCCTTAAAATAAATATCTTTATGTTAACTTCAAGAAGAGAGAGAAATTTTTTAAATACTTTTGTTTGTTTATAGATGGCTTAAAATTCAATTAAACAGGTTTATTAACTATTACACTTTTTACCTTCATTGTCTCATTTTGAGTTATTAGATTTATTAAAAAATATGCATAAAATAAAAGAAAAACAATAATTAATGATATCTTATGGAATTAATGTGTCTTTAATAATGGAAAGCTACTTTGTAAAGTGCAAAGAAAATTAAATTAGAATGCATTTTGACTTCTGTAATTTTTCATTACAAATTTTTCTGTTTCAGAAGACTTTTGAAGTTAATAAGTTTGCAATTTGGTAAAATATGTGGAAAAGAGAAAATATTTTTTCATTGCCATTTTTCCCTTTAGAATATTATAACCATAGTTACTGATATAGCATAGTTAATTCAAAAAGTTATTAAGTATCAGTTTAGGAAAAGTTAGTTTACAAGCACTGTCAAGTAAGCTTAGAGTTTATTAGACTTTTTTTGTGTAATTTTTAGAAGAAAGTTAAAATTGACCAATAGAAGCGAATGTTTATAAACCTTATGTTGTGGATGGCTCAGGAAAGCAGAAATAGATATGATCTCCATAGTAAACTGGTAGCAAGAGTGGGGGTGGAGAGAAGGAGAGGTGGAGGGGACATGGAGGAGAATAAGAGGAAACAGGATAATTGAGTTTGGTGAAGGACAAAGAGGGAGAGAAAAGAAAGAGCTATCTTGATAGAGGGAGTCTATCATGTGGTTAGGGAGAAATCTGGTGCTAGGATTAATTCCCAGAAATCCACGAGGATGACCCCAGCTAAAACCTAGCAATAGAGGAGAGTGTGCCTGAATTGGCCTTCCTCTATAATCAGATTAGTGACTACCCTGCTTGTCCTCACAAAATCTTTATCTAGTAACTGCTGGAGGCAGATGCAGAGATCCACGGCTCAGTACTGGACAGAGTTCCTGGTGTTCAGCTGAAGAGAGATGAGCAAATAGGTCAAAATCATCATGGGGAAATCCACAGAGACAGCTAGTAGGAGCTCACTGACTCTAGATTGATGGCTGGGAAAGCTTCATAGGACAGAATTTGTCACTCTGAATGTGGCATTATTATTATTATTAGTAGTAGTAGTAGTAGTATGGCATGGGCAGTCTGTGGAACCACTGACAATGGGACCAGGATCTATCCGTAGTGCATGAACTGTTTTTTTTTTTGGGGGGGGGGCATTCCCTAGATATGGTGGGGAGGGGCTTCGTCCTGCCTCAATTTGATATGCCAGACTTTGTTTACTCCTCATGGGAGGTCTTACCCTTTCTGATGAGTGGATGGAGGGTTGGGTGGGGGAGCAGGTGGAGGGGTTGGAGGGGAACTGAGATTGACATGTAAACTGAAAAAATTTTAAATAAAAAAGAGATAAAAAACAAAGCACAAAAAAAAGCCAAAAAAAAAAAAAAACCAACAAAATAAACCTATGCTCAACTGAGGAAAAATAAATAGTACATAGAATGTTAGACAAACCTGATAGCTGTTTATCGGATGGATGATTCATATACAGAATACATAAAGAAAAGTCATAGAAGTAAATATTAAAAAAAATAAAAATCCAAATCAGGAAATAGGCCAATGAAGTGAACAGAATTCTCAAAATACAAAGGACAAATTACTAATAAAATTGTGAAATAATGTTTAACATTACTATCCATTAATGGTATATCCATTAATGGGAATAAAGCTACCTTGAGACTCCCTCTCATTCAAGTCAGGATGGCCATTATTAACTGAGGGAAAGATTGTAAAAATCACATGTGGTGAACAGCTTTAAGGAAACAGCATTTTCTAGAACACTGTGCATATGCATATATGGCCTTGCAGATCATAGCAGTGATCAAACAAAACCCAAGAATGAAGTAGAAGTGGGCAGAAAGCCTCACCACTTTTTAAGAAGTTATGTGCAATTGAGAGTTGTAAAAGGGGAAAATCAGTTTTCTGTAGTGGTGCAACAACAAGTATGTCAACCATATTTCTGGGCAGGCCCTATGATAAAGAATGGTTGACCTACACAAATCAGACTCCATGCTCTTTGTGTGTTATTTTGGTTTCGTTTATTCTTTATGCTTGTTTTGAGAAAGAGAGAACTTGAATTTGGATAGGAATCTAATGGGAGTTTGGAGGGTGGTGGAATAATATGATCAAAAATACTGTAGATTATACTCAAGTCATACAAATAATTTAAAAAAGCAGATCTATGAAAATAAATGGTATATTACAAGAACTACAATGTATTATTGAGAAATACAAATGGGGTGAATTTGTAGAGATTGAGATGCATACAAAGGATGGACTCTCGCCTATGTTACAGACTAATTTTGATGTATTGATTTCTTATTTATCAAGATTGCATCTCAAAAATTTCAATTAGTTTCCATCTTTCCATATCTGTGTCATATGGGAAAGCATTGTTTTAAGTCATTTAAAAATGTTTGATCTGTTAAAAAAGAAAGATACCAAATAAATTCTAATGTGAATTAGAGGAGTAAGGCAAAGAACACTTCTATTTTGCTAAGAGAAGTGTAAATATGTCTAGCTTGAATTATTTATCCTCAAAAAAATTAGAAAATATATCATCCAAATTCTGTGTCTTCTTATCTTGAAAAGAATCCAACCTAAACTCCGGGGTATGCACTCCATGGACTGTAAGGTCCATGCACCACAGATGCACTGACACCTTCATCTTTATAGCTGCTGCAATTGTACGAGAAAGCTACCGAATCATCACTGGAACCCATCGAACAGTGAGTGGAAGGGATGTGATCTACAGAGATAATGGAGGGTTGTTTAGCCATAAAGAAGAGTGAACTTGCTATTTGGAGGAAAATGTAATTTTAGAAATGCACCTGCATTTTGTTTTACTGTTGAAATTTTTCCAAGTGGGAGATATTTTAATTAGAAAAAAATGAATTTGCCGTTTTTCAGATTTTTTCCTTTTCTGTAATACTTTTGAAAAAATAATTGCATTATTTTTATATTTTGTTAATAGTTAAATAGCCATTTTAATAAACAAGTAATGTTTAGTTAGATCAAATATTATTGCTGGAGAGGTTGTGGGGTAAAGGGAATACTCCGGAATTCTGGTGGGAAGGCAAGCTGTTACAGCCCCTTTGGATGTCAGTGTGGCAATTTCTCAGAATTAGGAAACAACCTTCCTCAAGACTCAGTATTAACCACTTTTGGGTATATATCCAAAGGTGGCTCAATTATGCCACAAGGACAGGTGCTCAACTATGTTCATAGCAGCATTGTTTGTCATAGCCAGAACCGGGAAAAACCTAAATGTCCCTCACTTGAAGAATGGATAAGGAAAATGTGGTACATTTACGCAATGGATTACTACATAGCAGAAAAAATAACGACATCTTGAATTTTGCAGGCAAATGGATGAAGCTAGAAAACATGATATCATTTTGAGTGAGGTAACCCAGACACAGAAAGACAATTATGATTTGTACTCACTCATAAGTGTTTTTAAACTTAAAGCAAAGAAAACCAGCCCACAAATCACAATCCCAGAGAACCTAGACAACAATGAGGACCCTAAGAGAGACATACATAGATCTAAACTACATGGGAAGTAGAAAAAGACAAGATCTCCTGATTAAATTGGAAGCATGGGGGCCTTTGGAGAGGGGTGAAGGGGAAGGAAGAGGCAGGGAGGGGAGCAGAGAAAAATGTAGAGCTCAATAAAACGCAATAAAAGAGAATAAAATAAGTAAATAAATAAGCTCATTCATCTCACTAAAAAACCAGCAACACAACAACAACAACAACAAAAAAAAAACCCAAAAAACAAAAACAAATATGATCGCTACATCCTTTCATGGCTTTGATCCCAGAACCAGATTTGGTTTGCTATGGGACTAGAGAAAGGACAAAACACAGACATAAGATTCAGCCACCTTGGGATCATTTAGATGGAGAACCTGCAGCACCTTGGACGTTTAGCAGACTTATTATATACAGTTGGCATAATGTCACTGGTCTGTCGATAAACTAGGATATTTTTCATTCTTGATCAACTGAATAAACATTTTAAAACTTTAGCAAGCAGAATCTCATCATTGTTCTTATCATATTTGATTTTAACTGTTGTAGTTAATTCTATGTTTTTCTCCATTTTTCATAAGATCATTTGTATTCTGGGAAAAAAAAAAACGTCAGTTTTGTCTTTGCTCATGATATGTTAGTAGAAATGATTTCATATTAGTTTCCCTGTAATGGTCATTCCGTTGTTTTCAAAGTTTACTTCTTAATTTATTGTGCTGTGTCTTGAAGATGGAAAGTAAAAATTCAGCATTTGAGATAATTTGCCACATCTTGGTATTTTATGATAGTGTCTCAACTCACTATGAGGCTCAGCCCAATCTTATACTCAAGGTAGCCCCGGGAGGCTTAGAATGCACGGCTTTCCTACCTCTACGTGCCTGAGGAAGACTTACAGGTGTGGCTAATTATGCCCAGCTTGAAAGTTCCTCTGCCTCTATTCAGAGTCTCAACTGGCTTTTGTTGGATGGAGTTGCCTGATTGGCAGCTATTCTCCTCTGTCCTTTGCCAAATAATTTCCTACATTCTTTTTCCTTTTTTCTTTTTCTTTCTGTGGTATTCAACTTTCAGATATTTTGTTGCCTTTGAGAAAAGGATAGTTGACTATTTGTAATAACTTCCTCATCCACAGATATCCTATTATTTTGCTGTGAAGTAGATAATGGATTTTTTTCCCTGCTGGGTGGTTCTTCGTGGTTTATAAATGAATAGCTTGATATTTTAAAACTTGTCAATTTTTCTTTGATGAAAAACATTACTTCTGCTTTATTGCCTTTTTCTTCATTGTGATACAATTCTTATTTACAATATTTCTTATCTATTATGTTGCTTCCTACACTTTGAACTGCTGTGTTTTAGTTTTATTATTCTTTCTCCTTAACAATATAATCAAATTATTTCCCCTTTGCATCCTCAAAGTTCTTCTGTATTCCCTATCTTTTTTTTAAACCCATGGCATCTTTTTTCATTGTTATCATACACACAAACACACATGCACACACACACATACAATACCACATGCTCATATTGTATAATATTTCTTGTATATATTTTTCAGGGTTTACCATCAATCATTGGATAATCAAATGGTGTGCTTTTTTTCTGGGAAAGAGTATTTCTCTTCATCTCAGCATTTCTTAGTTGTATATAGTATTTTTGTGTGTGTGTAAAGTTGAGGCTTTGGGGCTTTTCCCCATGCACTTAAACCTGCCTACTCTTGTCACTGATCAGCGTATGTTTAGGCAGTCATGTTGGTTAGACTTTAAGGGTATAATCTTTGACATTATCAGGGGACACAGTCTCAGAAAAAGCTCCATGATCCTCTGGATGTTATAATTTATCTGCCTTCTTTTCCACAATGATCCTTGGTCTAAGGTACAAGAATTGCACCGAAGATATATCTACTGGGATTGCACTTGACAACCCTGCATTTTGATTGGTTGTGGTTTCCTGAAATGATCTCCTCACGTTGTAAAAACAAAAGTTTTTTATCTTTGGCTTTAAAGGCAAATATTTAGAGCAGTTAAGGATTTTACTGGGTTTAGTAATTGGCCATAGAAGGTTCTCCTCCAATATTCAAGACATCATTGGCAATGGGTAGTTGGTTAGCTGTCCAGTACCAGTCATATCTTCCCTCCTGTTGAGCAGGTCTTGAGGACAGTTAGAAGCTCCTGCTTACCATCAATGTATGCATGCTGCACCCTTAGAGATTTGTACCATGCTAGTGTGTTTTGAAGTTCGCAAGTGTCATATCTGGACAGAACTCTTTCTTCCTTCCTTCCTTTGAAAGCTCAGAAGGCACCTTCAGGTATGAAGAAAGGTATCCCTCAGGGAAGAATCTTTTAGTTTACTTCTAGATAAGGAGCCTCTGGCCATATTTTTCTTTGCCTTTCATAATCACTATTTTCTGTTTATTTGTGTCGCATGTTAGAAAAATTCTACATATTAATTTTATCACTATAATTTTTAGTTCTCAATTTTCTTTTTAGTTTACATTATTTTGAAAATTTTCTTAATCCAATCTTAATTTCTCTAATATAGCATAATGTGATAACTATGTCTGTGTCTGGCCTTTATTATCTTTTGGTAATGAAGCTAATAATATAATTACCTTATACCTTCTGTTCTTTCCTTGATGAAGTCATATTATTTAAAACTCCATGTTGAAGATTTTACATTTAAAATTCAAGTGGTATTTAAATTATCTGTGTTGTTATCTTCCATTAAGCCTGCTGAGACTTGCAGCTAGGAAACAAATATACCCTTAATTTGAAAAAAGGGTTGTGGTAAACTGAAGCTAGATCCACAAATTTCTGCAGAATGTTCTCTTACTCCTTAACCTTACTTTTAGGATTAAGCACCTTAGCTCACCAACCAAAGCCTACAGAATTAACAACGATTTGCCCAATTATCTCCTTGTACCTAATTTCATACATTCTGTTCAAAATCTTTTCAGATCATTAACCTGGCAGCGTCTGTGTTATATAATCAAATGACTACTGAAGGGAGTGCTACCAGATTCTACTCACATGTGTTTGACTATTTACTGTCTTATATACATATCTCATATTTCCTTTAACTAGAAGATCCCAGTTATGTCCTCATGTACATACACAGATATATACTCAAATGTATTAGCTATATAAACACTCCATTTTAAATTAGGGACATTTATTGTGAAACATTTGGATTCTCCTTTGGCTTTGTAAAATCTAGAAATGCATTATTATAAGTGAATACTCATTGAAAATTGCATAGTTCTGTTAAAACTTGTATCAAGTATGATTACTTGAACTCTACAGAATAAAGCCAAATTCCATTTATATTCTCCCCTCTTTCTATGTTGTTACTCATATAGGTTACAAAATGTTTGATGACTAGTTTTATGATATAGTGAAAGAATTTCAAATGAGTGTTTATGCAGAGTGACAGGAACTTGAAGGTATTGGATATCTGTTGAGGACTCATAGACCAGCATTGCAGACTTCTCAGAGTAGTTCTGAAGCTGTGTTAGGTCAATACTTCCCCTACAGTCTGATTTTGTATACTCTTCATCTCTCAGAATGCATCATGATTAATATTTTGCTGATTTTTTGTTGTTGTTCTTGTTGCGAGATTGGAATTTTGATAAATATTTTCCTAATACATCTGAATCACTGAATCTTATATACAGTTTTCAAGAGAAAATTCTTACTGTTTAAATCTAAGCAGGTTTTTTGGGGAGGGGAAGGCTGTTTTTGCTACTTATTGCTGTTTATACTGAATCCATAGGTACTTAAAGATTTTTAAGAAAATCAATGCATATATATATATATATATATATATATATATATATATATATATACCAGGATACTTCTACTCTAGTAGGGTTTCATATGACCCTGAAAATGTCCTTAGTGTTGTCTATTTTTGCATTCCTTGTCTCACCCCACCTCTTATTTTCACATCTGTATTTAAGCCACCCTCCCCATGCTCCCCCATTGCTCTAAAACTATATATATATATATATATATATATATATATATATATATTATTAAATATATATATTATTTGCTCTTCCTTGGGAGATCGCCCTGACCCAAGTCCCACCTAGTATACATAATTATTTGGATTGTGGCATGCCTATAAACTGCTAAAGAACTGACATAGACAAATAAGAGGACACATAGCATATTTTTCTTATTGAGTAAATTCGGACTGCTTCACACACAATATTCTTTCTAATTCCATCCACTTACCTGCAAATTCATGATATGCTCTTTTATTAACTGCAGAATAAAATTTCATTGTTTTCAGTGGACCACATTTTCACCATTCATTTTTTTTTTCTTGAAGGGCATTTAGTTTGTTTCCAATCTGGTTATTATGAATAGATGAGCAATGAACATTATTGAGAATTATCTCTGTAACAGGATGTCAGATCCTTGGGGGTATATGATTAAGAGTGGGATAACTGGATCTTGAGGAAGGTCTCTTCCCAGTTTCCTGAGACTGACCAACTGCTCCTGTAGCTGTACAAGTTTGCACTCTGACCAGCAATGGACAAGTGTTCTCCTTTCCCCACATTCTGACTAGCAAGGACTATCATCTAGTTTATTGAGCTTGACCATTGTGACTGGTGAAAGTTGAAATCTTAGAGAAGTTTTGTTTTCCATTTCATGATCTTAAGAAAGCTGAACATCCCTTAAGTGTTTCATTGATATTTGAGTTTCCTCTTTTGAGAATTCTGATTATTCTTCTACACCATTTTTTGATTGAATTATTTGTTTTCTTGATAAGCATACTTTTAGTTCTTTACATATTTAGATATTAGCCCTTTATCAGATGCATAGTTGGTAATTTTTTTTCATTTTGTAGGCTGCTACTTTAAAGAATGGTATCCTCCACCGTACAGAACATTTTCAGTTTTCTGAGCTCATATTTAATAATTGTTATTCTTAATGTCTGCTCTATCATAATCCTGTTCCGAAAATCTTTTTCTATGTCAATAAGTTAAATGAGTTCACTTTCTCCTCTGTCATGTTCAAGGTGTCTGCTTTTATATTTAAACTATTGATCCATATGGATTTGAGTTTTGTGCAGGGTAATAAATATTAATCTGTTTGCATTCTTCCACGTAGCGCCATCAAGTCTGACCAGCCCTCTTTATTAAAGATACTTTATTTTTTAGTGTGCATTTCTGCTTCTGTGTCAAAAATCAGATGTCCTTAGGGGTTTGGACTTACGTCTATGTCTTCGATTTGATTCCATTGATCATTGTACGTGTTTTATGCCAAATCCACTTTGTTTTTATTACCATAGCTCTGTAGTAAAATTTAAGATTAGGTTTGACAATACTTCTGCAAGTTATTTTATTATTCAAGGTTGTTGTTCCTAATTTTAGTAGACATGCTTTGAGTTTCTCTCTGCTTCGACTGATATTGACTGTGGACTTGCTGTAAATCTCTTTTATTATGCTGAAATATGACCAGTTTATTCCCATTATCTCCAGTACTTTTAACACTAGTGGATGCTGGAATTTTTTCAAAGGACATTTGTACATTAATGATATAGTCATGTCATTTTTATCTTTCAGCCTGTTTATGTGGTAGAATATTTTTTTATTAATTTCCATATGTAAAGCATCCCTTCATTAATAGATGAAGCCTACTTGTTCATGGTAAATAATTTTTAATGTGTCTTTGAATTTGTTCTGCAAGTAAGTATTTTATGAAGAATTTATCTCTCTTCATAAGGGAAATTGGTCTGTAATTATTTTTGTTAGGTTTTTGTGTGACTTGGGTATCAGGCTAGATATGTATTTATAAAAAGGCAAGATCCCTTTGTTTTCTACTTTGCAAAAAAAATGAAGTATAATAGTAATAATCTTTACTTGAAAGTCTGGTAGAGTTCTTCACTGAATTCATCTTGCCTTGGGTTTTTCTGATAGGGAAACTTTTACTTATTGCTTCTATTTCCTTAAGAGTTATGGTTCTGCTTAAATTTATTATGTGATATTGACTTAATTTTGATAGTTTTATATATCAAAAAAATTATCTTTTACTTTTTATGCTTTTCCAGTTTGGTGATTATATGTTTTTAAAGTATATCCTTAATATTCTTTGTATTCTCTTAGTGTGTGCTATGAATCCCTCATTTTGATTGGAGTTTTATTAATTTAGATGCTCTCTATCTGTCTTTAGTTAATTTTTGGTAAGGGTTTATCCACCTTATTGATTTTCTCAAAGAAACAATTTTTCATTTCAGTGATTCTTTTTATATTTTTGTATCTATTCAATTGAATTCATCCCTGAGTTGATTATCTCTTCTCATCTATTCCTTTTGGTTGTTATTTATTCTTTCAGTTCTAAATTTTTTTGGGTGTGCCATTAATTTGCCAACAGATCTCCTTTAGTGGCCAACAGATATCCTTATTCTTCTTTTCCTGGAAGTAACTTAGTGCTATGAACTTTCTCTAAGAATTGCCTTTATTGTGTCCCATAAGTTTGGGATATGCTGATATGGTTTTTATTCAATTACAAAATTTTAACAATTAATTTCTTAATTTCTGTCTTGACATACTTTTCATTTAGTAGTCTGTTTAGCTGTTTGTATGATTTTAATACTTTCTGTTGTATTTGCTGTTTTTGATATCTTAGACAGTGTTCTATTGCTGTGAAGAGACACCATGATCAGTACAACTCTTATAAAAGAAATCATTTATTTGGTGATTGATTATAATTTCAGAGGTTTATTTCATTATTATCATGATAGGAAGTATGGCATCACAGGTAGAAATGTGCTGGAGAAGTAGGTGGTAGTTCAGCATCCAGATCCATGGGCAAGAGGTAGAGAGAGAGCCCTTGTTCCTAATTTGACCTTTTGAAACTTCAAAGCCCATTCACAATGACACATTTCCTTTGATAAGGCCATACTTATGGAGGAAGTTCATTGGTTAATTAATTAAGAAACTGCTTGGCCTGATAGGTTAGAACATAGGTGGGTGGAGTAAACAGAACAGAATGCTGGGAGGAAGAGAAAGTGAGCTCAGATGCCATGCCGCTCCTTTACAGGGTAGATGCGATGAAGCTCCAACCCAAGATGGATGTAGGATAGAATCTTCCTGGTAAGCGCACCTCGTGGTGCTACACACATTAATAGAAATGGGCCAAGCAGTGTTTATATGAATACAATTTGTGTGTTGTTATTTCAGGGCATAAGCTATCCAGGGGGCCGGGAGCTGCGAGGCAGGAAAATAGGCCCACCGCTCCTACACCATACTTCCTGATCCTTTCAAATAGTGCCACTCCCTTTTGAACAATCATTCAAATTTACTAACCTGTGATAGTTATTTTTATTCAAGCCACAATAGCTGATTTGTGCTTTAATCGGTGGTGTTTTGATAGGATGAAAGGTGTTATTTCAAATTCTTGTACCTGTTGAGATTATTTTGCTTTCAATTACATGGTCTATGAAAAAAATTATATTTAGGTGAAATGTTCTGTAAATATCTTGAATAATGATGCTATTTATCCCCAGAATTTTTTTCTTTTTTCTTTTTATTTATTTTTGTTTGTTTGAATAACCTCTCTACTGTTGAGATTCAGGTATTAAAGTTATTCATTATCATTTTGTGGGAGTCAATATGTGATTTTAGCAGTAGTAGTGTTTCTTTTATGAACCTTGATACCTTGTGTTTGATGTATAATTGTATAGAATTGCAGTATCCTCTTAGTTGATTTTCTATGATTACGTAGGATCTTTACCTATTTCATCTGGATATTTTAAGTTTTAGGTCTATATGATCAGAAGTTAAAATGGCTATACCTGTTTCCTTCTTTATCCCATTTTTTTTAAAAATTATTTTGTTTATCTTTCTCTCTGAGATGGTAACTAACTTCCCTTGGTAGTAAAATATGTTGTTAAGGTGTTCTTGGACACAGCAGAGTAATGGACCTTGTTATCAAATCTAATCTGTCTTTTTATTGGGAAATTGAGACAATTGACATTGAAATTTATCAATGAGCAGCGTTTGTTGATCCCTGTTATTTTGCTGTTGTGGTGTGTGTTATTCCCTCTCTTTTGATTTGATGATCTCAATTATTTATTCCTCATATTTTGTCAGATTTCATTAACCTCAGGTTGATTTTTTTCTAGTGACTACTGTAGTTAGATTGATAGGTAGATACTGCCTTAATTTGTTTTTATCAACAACATTTACCTTTCTCCATCTATTCTTGGTCATTTTTCTGGGTATTATAGTCTGTGCTGGTATCCTGGGACTCTTTGTCTTTGTAGAACATCTTTCTAGGAACTTCTGACTCTTCTAATATCCCCGAGAAAGAAGGTATTATTCTAATGAGTTTCCCTTTCCATGTTACTTGGTCTTGTTTCTTTAGGTTTAGTGTTATGATTTTTTATGTTTTTATTTATTTATTTATTTATTTATTTATTTATTAAAAATGTTGAATTTCTTTTTTGGTCCTTTGAATTTGATATTACCTATGATTCTTATACTTTTCTGGACTTGTTCTTTAAGTTGATAAAGATTTTTTTCTGTGATTTTTGTTGAAAATATTTTTATTCCTTTAACATAGGTTTCTTCTCTTTCTTCTTTTACAATTACTTATATTTTTGGTCCTTTCATAGTGTCCCAGTGTTTTGGATATTTTGTTCTTAAATATTTTTTAGATTTAACATTTACTTTGATTGAGGTGTTCATTCCTTCTACCTTGTTTTCAATGCCTGGGATTCTTTCTTCAATGGTTTGCTTTGCAGTTTTGTGTTTTAATTGCTATTTTTTCATTTTAAGGTTTACCTCAGTATTTTGACAGTTATTCTACTTTTTATTGATTTTTATTGAACTCTACATTTTTCTCTGCTCCCCTCCCTGAAGTTATTCTATTTTTAAGTTCTACTCACATGTGTTGAAATGTTTTCACTATTCCAATCCACTGTTTGTGTTTTACTTATTTTATTTGTTTATTTATATCTTCTGCAAGTTTGTTGGTTTGTTGAGCGTATTCATAGTGCCCATTTTGAAGTCCTTCTCTAGTGCTTCAGCTATAATGCACTTCTCATTTGTTTTTGTGTTGGTGTCTTGGCTTCTGGAGTTATGGTTATTGAGATGATTCTAAGTGTTTATATTTGCTCTGATCTTTGTTGTGTTGGTACTCTGTCCCTGGCTTGCTATATTCCTCTATGGACCTTTGGAAAGCTCAGTGGCTACGAGTCCTTCTAGAGAGTGTTTCTGCACATCGGTGACTGGCAGGAATGTATAAAAAAGGCTTAAGAGAACAAACTGAGAGGGAATTCAGGGACGAGGTAAAGGATTCTTGACCTATTCAAGAGATAGCATTCTCAGGGAATTGAATGTGTTGTAGGAGAAGGACTTCTTACAAGTAGGTTGCAGAAAGACAATGACTAATCAGGAGAGACAATGTGGAAAGGACTCAGAGGACCCTGACTCTATACCAAGTGTTAGAATTCCCAAATAATGGAGTTGAGGTAGGAGAAGGGGTACCTCAGGGAAGTTGTTACTGGGCTGAAGAAGGGAATGGAGAGATCATGATTGAGCACAGAAAAGATAATTTAAATCAACCTGAGTCTCAGACTATTCTGTTCACTAGACATGACAGATACAAAGTGTTTCTAGGTATCTGTGCATGGCCAACCTCATCAATGATGATAGGCCAGAAGGAGGACTGAATGAGTCCTCAGAATGAGCAAAGTTTGGTGTACATTAAGGTTCAGTGGATTTCCCAAGAAATCTTAGCTAAAAAATTAAATTTTCAGCTTAGTATATATAATGAATGTGATTGAATTGCTATTTAAATAATATGAACATTTTTGAGAAATAATATGATAAAGTACACAGTTTAGATTTACTAATCCTGTTTGCAGTAAAATATGTCAAGGCACATTTTCAGAGATATCTGAGACAACAACTAGATTTTACATCCTACTACAAAATTTGAAATTGGTCAGATATTATTTAGAAGCTGGATTGGTTGGCAACATCACTGTTGCTTGCAATATGTCAGGCTGACCTTAAAAAATGAATTGGAAGTTACACTACATAAAGATACGGGGATTGCTTTAATAAGTATTGTGAAACAGAGATGCTTCTGTAAGGCCATCAGCCCTAATGGTTCTGTGAGAATCAGTTAATGAGATGTAAACCTAGCAGTTACTTCAGAGAATCAAAAATAATAATGCTCAAGGAAAAGAAAGCATTGCTTTCCCCAAGTTACTTTAAGCTATGAAACTATAGTATTTCTTCAAATGAATCCTAAGAATGTGCTAAAAATGAACATGCTTGTTTCCAGAAAGTCCTTCCTAATTATAATAATGTATGCTTTTTACAGTTACTGTTTTGCTTCACAATTTCGCCCTGTACAATAATTTAAACCTTAGAATACCTCCTGTGGGCATTGTATTCCAAATTGGCTGTCATTTTTCTCTGATTATCTGAAATTATTCTTGAAATTGATATGCCAATATTTAAAGAAATATTGATAGATAAATATTTGGCATTTGCATTTGTTTCATTAAAAGAATAGTATTAGTGCCTAGCCCTGAAACCATGTTCATGCCACAAACAAAATTGGATTAGCAGGTTTTGTGTGTTTGTGTATCTGTGCATACCTACATACATACATATATGTAACAATAATAATCAAAGAACTGAGGCTATCAGCTTGATAATGGAGGGCTGAGGGATGGTTTTTTTGCAGAGCAGCTGGAAGGGGCTAGAGGAAAAAAAGTGGAAACTGGTGTAATTTAAATTTATCTCAATTAAATCTATGTTATTCTAAAATGCCCTGACATCATTTTAAAGACTTCTTTCATTATTTTATGATTTAAATATTTCTCAATATAAACTTACTTTTGTTAGGGAGTAAACAATGAGATTCAAAAATATGGAAATATAAAATCTCTTTTCCTGAGTCAGCTTGTTGTAAAATGAAATCTATATGGTTTGCTTTTATTGTCCTATGGTCATATCTGCATAAAACAAGGGAGCATTTACATGAATCAATTTCCTTCTGTGGTTTAGGCAATTTTATGACACCTGACACCATGAGCTGAAAAAAAGAGGGCACGCTGAAATATTTTTCTTCTCAATCTTGCTAGTTTTCGAACATTTAGAGACCCATGAGGGGTGGGGAAAGGCAGATTTTGAATTCAGCGGTGTCCAAAACAGTGTATGAGTGCATAACAGAAGGAATTCTGGTTGGTTAACAGAGCATGCCAGTTCCAGACAACAGAAGCATAGGCATGCTTATTTATTCTGCATGGATGATGCATGTCTGTTTCTTCAGAATAATTTTTAACCTTCAGATATCTGAGACCAAAAGGAACACAGTCAGAAGTCATGAGTTTTCATTAACTCAATCTGAATGTAAACAGCAAAGTATATATACTCTATTGTTCTGATTACTTCAGATTTGTGAAAACATTATTGTAAATAAAATGGGATATAATCTAGAAAAGAGATTTTAAAACAACAAAGTAGTATACATGAATCAGAAGTAATCTAGTATGCTTCATATATGCATCTTTAATATGGATGTCTCTGCATTGACAATTGTTGGAAATATAAATGGTTTTCCTATAATCTTGTTGGTTTCAGATAAGTGAGCAAAACGGAACAAGCTAAGAATAATGCAAGCCATGAATCTTCAAGAAAGTCCTCATTCAAGTTCTCATCATATAGTTCTGAGGAATCAGAGTAATGATTAGATTAAGGCGAAAAAGACAAAGAAGAGCACAAATTAGTGGGAGGTCGTGGTAGTAGCTCCTAATATTATGGCAGAAGAAGAACCAGAGTCCCTGAGAATAGGGGTCAAACTACAACTTTGAGGGTTTATCTGCAACTTCCATTAAGTTCCATGTCCTGAAGTCTCCAGGAGCCCCCAACAGTGCCAGGAGATAGCCACAAAAGCTTAAACTGGAGCTTCTAGTGGATTGCATGGACATAAATGATATCAAAGAGGGTCTATTGCATTGTTATTAATTAAGCAATTTAATACTTTGAATCTTTCCAAGTTTGACCATGAGCTTGAATCAAGGCTCATCTCCACTGACCCATTTGTGCCAACTAATACTTGCTCACAACTATCTATGAGATCTGGCACCCTCTTGAGGAAGAGATCTGGTCATTTGTCCTCATCACCTTAGACCATGAAAACCAATAAGGACAAATTCAACAGAACTGCCATATGGGGCTGCCCATGCATGCTTCAGCACTGTCAGAGCATAAAAGAAGAAAAGAGAAAAAAAAAAAAAGATTTTGGCAAAGGCAATCTGAATAATTAATTTTCTTAAGCAATTCTCAATCATTTGAATGTAATTCATCTCATTTTTCCTCTTTTTATGTTCTGTTTCTATGGCAGAGGTTTTTGGAAAACTGTTCATATGAAATATACCTTTTTTCAATCATAACCTGAGGGGAAGGAGATATAAAGTCCACACATTTCTTTAGGCTTTGAAAGAAATAACTACTTTCCCATCCCAAATGCAAGTAATGACAGTCAAGAGGTACAGAGAGCATCAGTAAGTTAACCTGTAAAAAGAATAAATAAGACTTTGTGTGTGTGTGTGTGTGTGTGTGATGCCTCAAGGGGTAGTGACAGATATGTACAGTAGATGTTTCATGTTTAGATGTATTTTCCTAGGAGATGAAACTTTTTAAAGCGACATCCAGGTTTTTTATTTGTTCGTTTGTTTTTTTATTTTTCATTTCCTTAATATTACTTGGTTGGTAGACAGTTACTGGCTATTGGAGTAGCATTATATATCCATATGTTGCAATGCTATATATATATATATATATATGTGTGTGTGTGTGTGTGTGTGTGTGTGTGTTTGTAATATATATATATATATATATGTAAAACTTTATTCTTCAGCTACACAAAACATTGCAATGCTTGAAAATACTATACAGATTGAACCTATACCCATGTACACATGGGCAACACTAATTGGAATTAGTGGGTTCTGAGAAAAACCACTTGTTTCAGTTAGTATTGAATGCTTGGTTGATATGGCTCCCTTTCCTATACTAGGTTTAACTGTGAATATACCAATGAAGATCAGCCTAGCTAAGGACAAAGAAGGGGACCATTAAAGAGTAATTGAGTTGTCTTTGTCTTGAATAATTACATCTTTGTTTTGTTTTACTCATAGGAAAGTATAAATAAACTTACTTTAAAGCAGTTATTTGGTTTAAAGATCATTTTAGCCTGGTCTACAAGAGCTAGTTCCAAGACTGGCTCAAAAAAAATCATTTTATTTGCAGTCAGTAATGATAAAAGCTAATGTATTGATAAGGTGATATGTTTGTTTATTTGACATTAAATTAAATGACTGAATATTTTACACTGTATAGTATAAAATCAATGGATTTTAGTGTTGATATACATAAGTATTTATAACATATACCATATTATATATGTATGTTTATTATTATATATTAGAAAATCAAAAGTTTCTAACTGCACTCTAAATACTTATCCTTATATCCACAGATAAGTATCACTTTAACCCTGTCTTAAAACCTTATTTTGCAGCAATACAAAGATTTAAAAATTTACAGTTGGGCATAAAGTAGAGAATAAGTTATTGTGAGCACCCAATGTTATGTGTAGCTGAAGAATGAAGTTTATATATATACATATACACACAGATATTACACAAAGATGTGTGTGCGTGTGTGTGTGTGTAATAGGGTTGCAACACATGGAGTTATAATGCTACCCCAAGAGCCACTAACTGTCTACTAAGAACTCTAGCCACTGACGTCAGGAAATAACCCTTGAGCTATTGCTCAGGAGGTCAAAAAGTCATCCCATTAAGGTGTTTGCCATTGCCTTTGGTGACTGCCCAGAACTTGAGTATAAGATGTATTTTCTAAAGACCGCATAAGGATCACACACAGTATTTGATGAAACCAAGCTAGTGTTAGCCTGGAAACCTCCGTTGTCACGACTAGCTCTCCTAGTATCAGAATGAGCTATGCAAGCTAGAGAGGGAGAAACAAAGCCATAAGTCAGTAGTCCTAGCAGCTGGTAAAGCCTACAAACAAGCAAACAAACAAGACTTGTCAGGCAAGATACCTCCAATGGTGCAGTCAAGATACTGTTATGTGGGAGGTAAACAGCAGCTGTCTAGAATTAAGGCCCACTCAAAAGGTGAAAATTCACAGCTGCTGTTATAAACCTAGCCAAACTACCAGTGGCTGAAGATATCATAGATCTTACAACTGAACCACTTAGTGCCATTTTCCTAAATCTAAACAGTTTCTCACTGCATTCTAAATACTTATCCTCATAGCCACAGATACGTGTAGTCTTAATCCTATCTTAGAAGCTTATTTTGCAACAATAAAGAGATTTAGAAATTTACAGCTTGCCCTAGAGAATAAGTAATTGTGGGGTGTCCAATCCTAATTGAAACAAGTGTTTTATTTTTATTTTTCATAATCCACTTATTACAGTCAGTGTTGTCCACATTTTCAATCTCTACAATAGTTTGTGCAGCTGAAGAATAAGGTTTATTGGGAGTAAGTGTTGTGCATATAGTACAGGGAGGGTATTCAGAATATGTTACCTCCTTTAATTTTCTGAACAATCCAGTGATACAAACAATTGTTATCCAAGCTACCTTATTTCAAAGTTTATGATATTAGGCACAACTGCTTCAAACAAGGCACTGGGCTATGTCTATATTCAACAAATAGCACAATCAAGCATAAGAATTAGTGTTTTCTTCCCAGTATTCCATCAAGGCCTGCTGGTTTATATTGACATCATAAATTCTGGGATGGAAGTAATTTTGAAAGGTCACCTAATCCATTCACCCTGCCTTAAACTTTTCTGACAGATGGGGAGGAACTTTAATTCTCTACTCCTTCAAAGGAAAGTACAGCTTCCTTCTATCCCTTATTCTTGGATTTAACAACCCCCACTACAGGAAATCTCATTTTTTATAGTATAAATCCTACTCAAATGTTATTTAAGCCTGGTGCACTTGCTCAGTTTCTAGAGAATATGGTGTGATGTCTAAATAACTGCATTTTCTATACTTAAAGATACTAAAATGTCACTTTAAAAAAAAAGATGTAATTCATGTTTTAAGTCTATAAAGTTGAAACCTTTTACTCTTTAACAGCATAGTTTTCCTTCATGATCTTCTTGATATTAACATTCTTTTTTCTAGGTGTTTTTGTTTTAAATTTTAAGTAACAAACTCAGACAAGGGAGATGTACAGATTTTGGTTTTGTCTGATTTTCCAAGATTATTTTGTTTAAGTCAAATTAAAATATTATACAACAACTGCCCTGTTGTCTTTATCATTATTGTGAAAATACTGTGAGCATGATCTTGCTTTTAGGTTTTTTTTTTTGTGTGTGTGTGTGTGATTTTCTTCCAGTTATTGAACTTCTATCAATGACTTTATGAGTATAAAAGCATTCACTATTACTTCTCAGTAAAGTTTTTATCCCATGCCCAAACTAATTCACTTCCTTTTTACCCCCTACTTGTCTATAGGCTTATTTGATTCACATTGTGTCTCTCACAGAAACTCATTTTTTTTTCTCAGAATTTCCATTGTGAATTTAAATGAGATTAGGTAATGAAGACTTCTGCAAAAGATTAAGTTAAAAAATATGGAAACAATGGCTTCCTAAATAAATGTTTCCCATAGCTTTTTTCAGAATGTTTACTTCATTCTTTTTTTTTTAAATGAATTTTTTTTAATATTTATTTATTTATTATGTATACAATATTCTGTTGTGTGTCTGCCTGCAGGCCAGAAGAGAGCATCAGATCTCATTTCAGATGGTTGTGAGCCACCATGTGGTTGCTGGGAATTGAACTCAGGACCTTTGGAAGAGCAGGCAATGCTCTTAACCACTGAACCATCTCTCCAGCCCTGTTTACTTCATTCTTAATACTCTTTCCTGCATTCAGATTTCCAAAGTGTTGCTAGATTCCATCCTCCTGACTACTTAGTCTTTATATGATTTATCCTTTTTTGAGGTTTTATTTGAAAATTGTAGAGATCACCTTCTCAGCTGATTCAATAGTTGCTGATCTTTTGAGAGGTCACATTGCATAATAGCAATTGTTGGCAATCATGGCCTTAATTAAAACTTGTACCTAAATAAACTTTCTTCTACATTAGTTTCCCAGATGTCTTTACACATATCTTTTATTTTATTTTATTTTATTTTATTTTATTTTTGATTTTTTGATACAGGGTTTCTCTGTGGTTTTGGAGCCTGTCCTGGAACTAGCTCTTCTAGACCAGGCTGGTCTCGAACTCACAGAGATCTGCCTGCCTCTGCCTCCCGAGTGTTGGCATTAAAGGCATGCGCCACCACCGCCCGGCTACACATATCTTTTAAATCTTAAATTTATTGGAATGCTAATTATCACTACTTTGGAATGATTTGATATCTTATTTTTAAGATATCATAATATTAAAAGTGAAGTCATGTTTACCTTGTTGCCATAAGAGATACTTTGTTATAGCTACAATATCCACCATGCTAACACTAAAGGTTTGTGAGTATTGCTACACATGCCTCCATCTTAATTTTGTACAAAATGAACTGTCACTACCTATGTTTTTATACTGTGTCTCCACCCATCATACCTATCTCCAAACTATAAGAAGCAACAACGATTTTATAAAATATTCAGAGAACATAAAAAAACTCATAGAGTTCTTCTATATGGAGTTTAATGCATGTCTGAGATGTCACCAAACTCTCAGAATATCAAACAGAAATCATAGAGGCAAGTATGAGTTACAGCTATTGATCAATGGTATCTCAACCAATAGGCAGAGAGTGAGAGATCATGGAACACTCAGTCCTAAACAGTATTTCTCAAGCAAATCCGTCTCCTCATGACTCAGACAACTCCGTGGAAGAGGAGAAAAGAGTAAGAACCAGAGTTGATGGAGAGCATCAAGGAAGCAAGTACTTCTAGACATGGCAGGGTTGTGGCACAAATGAGCTCACAGACTGTGGACCATGTCTAGGGCCTGCAGAGATCTGAACAAGATGGCGTACAAGAGTTGGAAGAAGAAGTAAACACAAACCTTCACCCTTAATCTAAATACCAGAGAGTTTTTCTGCATTTCTTTTAACTGCTAGTTGTTTCCATAAAAGCATCGACAACAATAGAGTTTAGATCTTAGTATTATGTTGCACGGCCTTGCTGTCTTGTAATCCTTTGGTCACAAACTCCAGAATGCTGAAATTACCACACCCAGCAAGAGCTCTGCTTTTAAATGGAAGCATAAACTCAAAATAATTTTTCTCTCATTGTATGTAATTTGAATTGCGTGGTTTCTTACTACCTGTATTTGTTACTACATTATCCTTACATATAAGGTAAGGCTTTCCTTTAACTATTATTACTGCTTACAGTGCTCTTTTTGTGTCAGTTTGAAGGCATTTAAATTATTAGAAAAAATTGTCTGATTGACTAAAAGTTTGGTATTACACTGAAATTCAGACCATGTTTATTAGCATTGTTAAATTATAGTGAAAGGTTATTTGGAAGTAGGATGACTTTTTGAGTGTGTGTAGTACTGGGATTTGCATCACAGCCTTCATGTATGCTAAGTGAGCACTCTGCCATCAAGTCTAAACCCTAACCATGTATGACTAGATGAATCTGTCAAGATTAAAGCCTCAGTGATGTAAATTTGTACAGAAAGGCTACTGAGTCCATTACGTATTCAAAGGAGAATATGTAACTATACATAGAGAATAAGTATTGACAGATTGTTTATAGTGGAAAGGGAGAATGAATCAAAGGCCAAAGTTTCATGTTTATTTATATTTTCAGTTCAACCTACTAGATAAAGCAGGTGCTGTATCAGGAAGTGGTCTACAAAAGGGAAAGTGTGATTATGATATTTTTTCACTGAATCAAAATGAGGCAAACATTTTGCCACCTAATTTCACCTTGACAGATCCCCGTATCACCTGTAGGGAAAGACGGAAATCTTACATACTATTCTCATATGAAAAATAGATCATAAATGGCAGAATTTATACAAAAATGAAAAGAAAATAGTAGATATTTTAGAAATGTTGGTTTGCCTAATTTGTTTTGACACCATTTCTAAAAACAAAAGGGAATACCAAAAAAAGAGCAGAGGTAATTTATTGATTTAACCTATAGCTCATTGTTTTTCTTGAGAAGATAGGGAAGGCATTTCTGCAGAGTTAGCCATGTTTGTAATTCATAGAGGAAAGTTATTCTGGGATTTGCCTTATTTTAAAGACAATAATATAAAAATTTGTATCTCTATGTGAATTTGACCTAAAGATAGAGATGACCTTATAGCTAACACTTGTGAGTTTTAATCAAATCAATAAAAATATCTGCGTAACAAGAGCTAAGTTTCATAACTAAATAAAATTCAAAATTTCTTGAAAATTTATTCACTCAATACCCCATATCCATCATTTGTTCTATGTGGATATTTATACCAAGCACATATTTCTGTTTCTATGGATATAGAAAAAATATAAAATGAATAAAAGGTTTTCCATGGAATGTAAATCAATATTTTGGAAAAAATGTAATCTGTTAGCTTTTCTTCACTCTTATCCAAACCTCAGTATAATAACGCTTATGTAGAGCCAACATTAGATAAATCCTCTATAACAAAACCAGCTTTTGAAACCAAACATATGCCTGGTTTTGATTTGTTAACCCTGAATATGTACAGAACACATCCTTTCCCCACTGTTAGGACTTTAACCACAAGTATGCTTTCTCCAGTCTGTGAGCCTGAAATATAAAACAGACCCTTTTCCTGAAGGAGGAAATGCAGCATGGAATAAAAATAAGGCACCATGTCTTGGATCTATCAACTATGTTTGAGAAGGTCACACTGCCCCTAAAGGATGACTCAAATGAATGTTTTTTCCCTATGATTTTATTTTTTTTCTTAAATATGCAATGTAGTTTGTTTGTGATAGGCATTTAAATCTTTGCCCTATCAATTACTATTCTCAAATTATATTTTAGAAACCTAATCTATCCTGTAAATGAAATAAAATGAAAAATAGTATTTCACTTCTTTTAAAACAAGTCCCACTCTATAGTATTTCTTTGCATTCTAATACATAAGACATACTAATACTTACTGCAAAAATGATCCTGCAACTTTAAAACTCTCTAGCCTTCTAAATCTAATTAAATCTAGAATCCCACAACCATCATAGCATGTACTTAAAGCATTTTTGTTTTTATAACCTTATTAAGCTATAATTTTGTTGTACAGTTAAAATTTTAATTCATGTCTGTCCATGCTAAATACCCACATGATATTCAGATAGATTTTTCTTTATGACTCTGACAAATGCATCAGTGAAATATAGAGTAATGGACTCCCAAGGGACATGTGGCCTCTGTAAGACTGCATAAGTCATTTGATTCTTTATGAAGTACCCTCCATCTAGCTTTGTTTCAACAATCTTTTTACTTTTAGACAACCTCATTTCACTCATGTGATACTGTTTATACATGTATTATATAAGTTTATCAATTAAATACATTTGTGAATTTTTGATTGAGCAATTTAGTATGAGCATAAAGATTTGTCAGTAGCTTTCTCAAAGAAACCATTTAGTATCATCTCAGTTTATACAGGATACTCTTGTGGGGATAGAGTTATGCTATACACTTGAAATTTAGTATAGTATTTAAAGAAAAAGTGTGATTTTTCTACAATGAATGCTTTTAAATTTGAAATTATTTTTATTAAAATACACAAAAAAGAAAAGTTATATATTCCATGTGTGACATGAATTCTTTTAGAAATACTATAATGGAACAAAAAGTGGAATGGGTTGATTATCAATTTTTAATTACATTGTTGGTGTAGGAGGTCCTTCTGTTTATGTGTTGCTTTCATTAGTTATTCAATAAAGAAACTGCTTGGCCTGATAGGGCAGAACTTAGGTAGGCAGAGTAGACTGAACTGAATGATGCGAAGAATGGTAGAGTGGCAGAAGCCATGGAATTCTGAGAGGGATGCTGGTTAGAATCTTGCCAGTAAGCCACTGTCCTGTGGCAATATACAGATTTAATAGAAATGGGTTAAATTAAGATGCAAGAATTAGCCAATAAGAAGTTATAGCTAATGGGCCAGGCACTGTTTAAATGAACACTGTGGGCTGCATTCCCGCCCAGCTCCTGCACGGCTAGCTTTACCTGGAATAATTACACGGAAACTATATTCTTTTAAACACTGCTTGGCCCATTGTTCCAGCCTCTTATTGGCTAGCTCTTACATATTTATCTAACCCATTTCTAATAATCTGTGTAACACCACAAGGTGGCTTACCAGGAAAGATCTTAACCTGCGTCTGTCTGGAGTGGGAGAATCATGGCTACTGCCTGACTCAGCTTCTTTCTCCCAGCATTCTGTTCTGTCTACTCCACCCACCTAAGGGTTGGCCTATCAAATGGGCCAAGGCAGTTTCTTCATTAATTAACCAATGAAAGCAACAGATTAGAAAGAAATCACTCCCACATCATGAATACAGTTTCTGTGTGATTATTTCAGGTGTAAGATAGACAGATGACCAGGATGACAAGCAGCCCACACCTCCTATTACAGAGTGGATAAATGTTTTGTTATATATAATTTTACTATGTTGAAGTTAAAGCCTTCCTTTTTGTTTAAACAGAAAAGGGGGAATGATGTAGGAGTTCCTTCTGTTTGTGTGTTGTTTTCATTATAATGAATAAAGAAACTGCCTTGGCCTAGTTGATAGAGCAAGAGCTTAGGTAGGTGGAGAAGACAGAACTGAATTCTGGGAGAAAGAAAGCAGAGTGAGAGATCTGCCATGGAACCTCCAGAATCAGACATGCTGAATCTTTCCCAGTAAGCCACGACCTCACAGTGATATACAGATTAATAGAAGTGGAATAAATCAAGATGTAAGAGTTAGCCAATAAGAGGTTAGAGATAATGGGCCAGGCAGTGATTTAATAATACAGTTTCTATGTGGTTACTTTGGGTGTAAGCTAGCCGGGTGCCCAGGACAAAGGGCCACTCTCCTCATGCAACAATTTGTGACATAAATATTTTTGCTGTGTTATATTTTTAGTATTTTTCCCTGCCACAGATAAATAACCAACCCCTATGCATGAAAGACAGACACTAACCCTTGGCTGCCTCTTCAAATCCATGCCTTGCTGCTCTGCACCTATGAGTTAGAGCTAACAGAACATTTTCATTTTTTGTTGCTCTCTATGCTGACATAATAGTTAGCTTTACATAAGCCTTGATGATATTATTTCTTCTGTTGCTTTATTTAGGTATCTTGTCTTTATATCTATACCTCTCCTCCACAGGAAATAAGGAGGTCAATAAATAGCGTTACCTGCTTGGATTTCCCATCAGCAGCTGATCGGTGTTATTTCCCCAAAGCACGGAAGCCCTGTTCCTTTGATTGGCAAAGAAGGGCTGTCTTGCCATGTTCGTGCATGCTGTTAGCTTTGTTTGTCCATTTTACCGGATTAAGCTCCATTATGAGGATTTTCAGGTCACCCACAGTTAAATGTTATTCTAGCTGATGGGCACTTTGATCAACACAACTCATGAAATTTCTTTGATGATTGCTTGTTCTCTTTCAAAAGATTTCTCAGGAAAAAAAATGATTTTAAATTAAGACATCAAAGGAAAAATAATGCACACAGGCCAATTAATGCATTCACCAACATGGTGTGTCCCCACTTTTCTTTCTTTTATCCTGACCTACGTAGTTAATTTAGATGGCATGTATTTTTATGTGACTAAGGGGGAATAAGAGGAATGGGGAAATGTGCTATTCTCAGACTGTTCTCGTGTGAGACTCAGAAATTATCTTCAGCATGATTCAATGGAACAAGAAAACTAGACTAAATATTGTATTCTACATTTTGCAGAGTGGTGCCGACATGTTTGCCATTAACTTAGCTATGAAGTGAAGGAATATAGATCATAGAACTGAGACAACATTTTTAGATTAGTAGGAAGGCTGTTGGAAGATAAGAACTACCCCCAAGATTTTATGCTAAAGAAAAATTTTTTGTTAAAGACTTAAATGATTTGTTATTAAAATTTAATTTTTCTGGTATTTCCATCTGAAACACAAGCATATAATTAACTGAACAAATGTTATACTAGGAAGACACTAAATTTTAAACTTTCTATTTTTATTACCACATGTAAAACAGAATAATAATAGAATGTTTTTTGGCAAGTAAGAGTGATACGATTTTTCCTTGCTTCTAATAAAAAAGAGGTCTGTTAATATTATTTAGTTCCTTAAAGACAATGTGTCTTCCAATTTGTAATTATACACATTCCTCATTTTACACTCTTTTAATATATTAAACTTGATATACATTAAATAATAGTTCAAGTTATCAAACACCCAGAGGACTCTGATAGTCTTTCAGTGAGTTTCAAATACATTCCCATTTAAAACACAAGTCTAATGAATTCCACACCTTTGTTTCTGAAAGACATTTTATGTATCTGGGTCTACAGGGTATTTCAAGTCTGGAGATTATAATGCAGCAATTAAAGCAAGGTTTGTAGTAGTGTGCTCATTATTTGAACTAAAATTCTTCTGAAATTGACAGACAATGTTTAATGCAAGACATTTAAGGAACATTTGCTTTGACAAGGGGGAAACCACACAGTGGGTCATATTACTTTCAAAGAGATTAAAGACTGCAAAATGTTAGAGACACTCACGAAACTTCCTTATTACAGAAAAGAAGACGGGGACTTACACAGAGCATTCAAAAACTTCACTGTTAAGTAAGCATATGTGAAGAGAGGTTAACTTATGGGACTGGCAGCATGAATCTCCCAGTATGCTAACCATGCTATTTTCCAGACCCTTCTACTACATTTCAGTGTCAAATTATAAGGGAGAGAAGGAGATAGAAAGCATTAAGATGAAGATTTTCAGAAGATCTCTGTTCACACTTCCTTTTAACACTCTTAATAGAAAGAAAACATTAAAACCTTTCTAAATTCATCCGCTATAAAATTTGACTTCTAATATTAAAACTACAAAGTTATTATGTAATTCTATGAATACAGTTTAAATACCCCAGTGTCCAACTGGTTGAAAACCATACCTGTTTACTTTTGCTAAACAGCCTAAAACTTTCTTTATTTCTCAATGGCCTATGCTTAAACTGTGTGGTGTCTTCAGCAATAGCGTAGCACATCACCCTAAAGTTTTGAGGGACAACCATGAGTAATGGTCGTAACCTGCATTCTTTGGAGTCTCTAGGAAACACCTGATCAAAAATTCAATGGGAATTTCCCTGCATATGCCACTAAGGTTTTTATTTGGCAACCTATGGCTTCTTAGAAGAATGTTATACTTTCTGTAGAATAACTCCAATTAAACTCTTTTGTAAGATGCTTATAAAATAGTAAGTTTCAGGGGCTGGAGAGATGGCTCAGAGGTTAAGAGCATTGCCTACTCTTCCAAAGGTCCTGAGTTCAATTCCCAACAACCACATGGTGGCTCACAACCATTTGTAATGGGGTCTGGTGCCCTCTTCTGGCCTTCAGGCATACAGACAGAATATTGTATACATAATAAATAAATAAATATTTTTAAAAATAGTAACTTTCCATGTGGTATTTCACAAGTCTTCAAGTTGTCCTTACACAATTTCTTTTTGGTGGCTATCTTTCATAGTAAAATGGCATTATACATATCTGAGGGAAACAGCAGCAAACACAATCCAACAGTCTTACCCAGCTGCAAGACCTGTGTACTACAATAATGACCAGCAAGGCAAGATATGCCTGTAGGTACAGTAATGAAACATGCTAAAGGGGTAATCAGTAGCTTTCTGATTGAATTTGAGGTTTGCTTTGAAGGAGGAAACACATGTCTGATATTGTAAATCTATCTCAAATCTCATGAATGGGGAACTCTTAGACCCCAGGGGTCACCTTATTACTCTCACTCAGCTAAATAGACATAATTTCAAAATATTGTCCAAATTTTTGTTTCTGTTTTGATAGATTCACATAATTCTTAGTTTTCATTAGAGAAGTTTCTTATTGCACTGAGTGGTAATTAATTCTGAAACACAGTTTGCTGATGTGCAGAGAACAAGTGTGAGCAGAGTGCCCAGGCACAAGGAAGACATCTACAAATCCCTCCCTCCAGGGCTCATGGGTAATCACAGAGAAGGGATTAAGGATCATAAAATTCAGAGGTCACAAAGAACTTGAGAGCAGCAGTATTCAAGAAAATCTGTGACACATTTTAACTCATAGGAGCATATATCTTTGGTATTTGTTCCAAAAATTTTATATTTTTAGTATTAGCTTTAGTTTTTTTGAGACAGGGTTTCTCTGTAGCTTTGGAGGGATAAGGTATTCTAAAGAGAAACTTTTCTTAGAATATTGTTGAGAGCAAATCCAATCCAATGAACATCATTCTCAAATATGAAAAGTGTGCCGAGAATGCTCTTTCACAAATACAACCACGTGATAATAGTTAGCAAGCAGTAAGTGGGAATGGGTCAATAGGACACAGAGATTTCTCAAAGCACATCTGGAGCAATGGTCTAGAGAAAATTTTTGTAGAGGATTACAAATGATATAAACGGTTACTTAAGGATAAAAAATAGTGATAACAAATTTAAAGTATTATTATATTCCATATAAGAAAACGTCAATATTTTGGTCATTTAATCTCCCAAGGGCATATATTTTAGATATTTCAAATGAAGATTAGAATCTACAAGCATCCATGCTTCTCAAATCTCATCTTGGATATCATTGTTACAGGACAACAGAATACAGACAGAGCCGAATGGAAAGTCATTGACATGGTGGTAGTCTAACCATAATTTTGCCCACTCTGTGCTTCATATCAACTATGACATCTCATTATCCCCACAATTCTTAAAGATGATTTTTATCACCACTTTAAAGAGGAGAAACCAGAGTCAAGATTATTTAATTTTCATAAGCTCGCTGTGTTCATAAAGGACGGGAAAATATTTTATTCCAATCATTTTAAGTCAGTGTATTACAAAAGAAGAAATATAGTTTTTCAAGGTTTTCATAAGTCCACTCACTCTATACTTTTAATTTTTCTCTGATGCTATACTCGTAAGCTGAACATATTTGAGTTGTGGCAAAAAATATACAGTGTTGGTCTGACAGTGAGATCACTAAATATTACAGAAGCAATTGGCTGGAAAGAAGACTTCTCATTCAGAGCAGGATGTGAACCACTGATTATTTTGGGATTCCAATTACTTGGATTTCAAATCTTTTCTAAGTAGATTTGATTTGGTTTTCACATTTTCCTTCTGAAACTCTTCAGATGTGTAACATATAAGTTCCTTCCAAAAGTTTTAGTAAAGCTAATTTTTGAAGACACAAAAAATGCTTAAAATGCACCTAACTCATTAGACTCAAAGTTTCAGTGACACATGCTCTCCCAGGGTACCTTGCTTTGCTGTTGAGCATCCTTTTAAGATGAAATTTGCAGGTTATTTTGTTTATTGTTAAGCAGCTACATTATATGTGGCAATTGTTGTTCCAACAAGTGTAGTAGCTGTTTATGAAGGTACAATTTTGTGTATATTTGAAAGCAATACAACTTTTTCAAATGCAAAAGTTACATTTAGATTTGAAATAATTGTAATTACTGGCAATGGATTACACTTAAAATATATATTTATCTTGAACAAATTTTGAAACGATATTAAGTGGTTTACAAAAATATCTGTAAACATGACTAATTGAAGCATAGACACACAGCTGTTTGGACAGCTAAACTACACGAGTATTAGCCATTTAGAACTTTGCATTAAGTAGTAATTTTGAAAATTTCTGCCCAATTTCAACCTGATTGATGTGGATGAAAGTACATTAATATTATCAGTGCAATATTTGTCTAGTTTACTGCAACTGAATTACAGTCAACTCATAAAACTGTAAGAATTTATTCTTATAAATTATATTGGAAACAACAGATGTGGTGGCTCAGGGTCATGGAGCTCGTATCAGGAGCTCTCAACATCTCTTGGACAATGAGACTCATCAAACAACAACTAACCAAGCTCTCAGATTATCTTGGCCCTCTTCTCAGGGCCACCCCATGTTCCCCTACGGGCCTGAGCCCTTTTGAGTTGCTTTATGACAAGCCCTTTCTTCTTAACCACCTCCCAGTTCAAACTCCTCCCCTGGCGGGGTACCTACCCTACCTCTCCCTCTTAAGGTTCCTTCTCCATTCACACGCTGACAGTTATCTTCCTGACACCACACCAGTAGACCCTAATGCCCCTAAACCTGCCCCACTCTCCCCAGGGGACAGAGTACTCCTCAAACAGTTAACTCCTAGGTCTCTCGAGCCCTGATGGACAGGACCTCACAAGGTAATCCTGACCACACCATTGGCTGCCAAGCTCTTGGGACATCCATGCTGGTACCATCTCTCCAGGCTCAAGCGTCACCTACTCCAGACACTTGGTCTGTCCTGCAGACAGGACCTTCCACCCTCTGGTTTTCCAGGATGCTGCAATGAAGGGCCTACCTGCTCCTCATTCTGGCACACTCATCTTTATCGATAACATTTTTTTCCCCAGACACCTGCCTTCTCATCTCCTCCAAGGAACAGCTGCCTGCCTTTGCCAGGATGACATTTCATTGGATGCGTTTCCAGCCACACCTCTCACTAAATGTGGACACCTGGCTCTCCCCTTCCTCATGCCGCCATGTGTCTGCAGGAAGTAGCCAGATTCGAGTCTACGCCCTTTTTCCAAAGAGAGCCTAAGTTTTTGTCTTAATTACCATTCCAATTTTCTGTCACCCCTATATCCAAAGAGTCTGAATTGTTAAGTTGGGAACGTAGATCCCAGTCCCTCACATCTATCCCAGCCCCCAGGCCCGGTCTGGACTTCAAATCCCAGCAGGCCAGGTCCTGACCCCACTTCCCAGGGTACTTAAATGATTCCCAAAAAGAACAACACGTGGTCTCCCTTTCTTCCTCCTGGGGGTCGTATTTCTGCGGCTTCCTGGTTTCCCCCTCAGGGCCACCCAAGAGCACGGATCTCCCATTAAACCTGGATATTTCTTAATTTGGCTTGTTTTGATTTGGCTTGATTGGGAATTTTTGCATCATCAGGGAGCTAATATTAATAAAAACTATGTTATTTAAAAATAAAATAACTGTTGACATAACAAAGTCCATAGATACCAGACATTTGTTGCTATAGAGACTGATTTCAAATGAAGATGTTGGCTAGTGTCCCCTATTTTCTACAGGATTATGTACACAGTTGACAGCACAGGCCAATTGGTTAGCTTGTTCTTGAAAACGGAAGTGAGGACTGAGGAAAGAAATAGACAAGAAACAGAAAGTAGAGACAGGAGAGCTTCCAGTGAATACTGTAACAGCCTCAAGCTTATTATCCATAGTCCTTATATACCCCAGTCAAAAAGGGAAGCCAAAAACCTTGATACAGGTCTTTGTATCTCCCATGATACAAAAAACAAACAAGCATAATTACCTCTTTACATCTCAAAATACCCAGTACCTAGCCCCTAAATCAAATATCCTCTTGTCTGATCTTTGAGTAGCAAGATATCCAGGAACCACATCTTTTGCCAAACATCTTATTTGTCCTTGAGGAGCAGGATGGAACCTTTAGTCAAGATGGAACTGATACAAAACTGTGATCTCTCACACACAATCAAACATTAGTAAAATTGTGTGAGTCACTTTTAAATTCTGGCACTACTGAAAATGAGGGGTAAGTTCTGATAATATTTAGTTATTTCAACAGTGAAGCTCAAAGAACACTAGCCAAGGTAATTAATCATAATAACATAATTTAGTCAAAGGCCCATTTTCTTGGATTTTGACAAAGGAAAGTGATTCACAGAAATAAAGTATAAACCAGTTCTGTTTTGATGAGCATGCACTAAAGAAAGAAGATTTCTTTCTCCAAATAAAATATAAGAAAATTAAGCAAATTAGTTTTAATGTTAGGAACATGAAAATTTATGTTCTTTAGGCTTCAGAGTCAGAAAGGTTTCAGAGCAGAAAGCTAGTCACAGTGGTCAAATATATTCACATGCAATATATTAAATTTCCAATGGAGTGGAAAAATAGACATTTTATACATGGAATATATAAACTGAAACATAAGCTTATGCTATATTTCATATATATAATTTTAGAAATTCAAATAGTGTTCATTGCTTTTTAAAATATAAAACTCAAGGATTTTATATTAATTAGTTACCTGAAATTATAGATAACAGTTTTATTCTAAAATGTATATGTTAAGACATGAATCCTAGAGCAATCTTGTACAAAGAGTGATTAAATGAAGGAATTAAGTATTAATAAGCCTTCCAGAGGTCAAGACTGAGAAAGAATAGGACAGATCAATAGAAAAGACAAAAGAATCCAGAAATATACCCTACTTAAAAATGTGCATTTTATTTTTAAGCATTTAATTGCATATAATTATAAGCATATAATAAGCATATAATGATTCACCACTGCTATTCTGGACAACTAATCCTGAGAAATGAAACTTAGCTTTACACAAAACTCATATATGAATTTTAAAATTTTAAGAGCATTCTCTAATGTTCTTCATATTTAATTTATTAATATTTGCTTATTCATTCAATATATTTTTGAATTTTTCTTAAATGCATTCTTTTTATTGTTTTTATTAAGCTATATATTTTTTCTCTGTTCCTCTCCCTTCCTCCCCTCTTACCTTCTACTTTCTTCCATGACCCCCAAACTCTCAACTTAACTCAGGAAATCTTGTCCTTTTCTCCTTTCTATGTAGATCCATGTATGTCTCTCTTAGGGTCCTCTTTGTTGCCTAGTTTCTCTGGGGTTATAAATTGTAGGATTTTTTTCTTCATTTTATGTCTAAAAGTCACTTATGAGTGAGTACATATTGCATGTGTCATTCTACAACAGAGATACCTCACTCAATATGACTTTTTGATATCCATGTATTTGTCTGCAAATTGCAATGTCATTTTTTTTTACAGCTGAGTAATAGTCTATTGTAAAATGTACTACATTTTCTTTATTCATTCTTTGATTGAGGGACATCTATGTTGTTTCTAGGTTCTGGCTATTATGAATATGATGCTATGTACATAATTAAGCACATATCCTTTTAGTATTATGGAGCAGGCTTTGAGTATATATCCAAAAGTGGTATTGCTAGGTCTTTAGGTAGATTGTTTCCTAATATTCTGAGAAATCATCATACTAATTTTCAAAGTGGCTGTACCAGCAGGCCCTCCCACCAGCAATGAAAAGGTGTTCCACTTACCCCACATCCTCTCCAGCAAAAGCTGTCAAAAGTGTTTTTAATCTTGGCCATTCTGATAAGTATAAGATGGAATTTAACAGGCTAAGGATATTGAGCATTTCCTTAACTGTCTCTCAGCCACTATATGTATTTTAGAGAATATCATATGGATATATAATATACTATGATCATTTTCATCCCTCCACTTCCACCTCTTCACAATTGCTAAATCCCCAAGTACCTTTCCCTACCAACTTTTTCTTTTTAAATTTCTTACTATTTCTTTTTTCATGTGCCTCAATGCCCAATTAGTGTTTCTCATGCGTGTGTTGATATGGAGTCATCCCCCCGTATTAACTGTGTCCACATCTTCCCCTAACAAAATGCTTATGACTGCAGTAGCAGAAATAATTGTTATTCTCTCTTCAGCTGTGAACTTGTGACCCTAGTAGAAATTCAAGTTGGAACATTGACTTGCTTGATCTTCTGCAGATCTTTGGCAGTTAATCACAGTTGTTGTAATTTCATGAATGCAGTGATTACATAATTTCCAGAAGAGTGCATTTTATAGTGTTCCCTTTCATCTCTTTCTTTCTTTCCTCTTGTTATTATACTACTGGAGCCTTAGGATTGGTGGAATGAATTTCCATTTAGGGTGGAGTGCTCACAGCAACTTATTCTCAAAATTGGACTAGTTATGAGTGTACACATTAACCACTGCCTAGTACAAGAAGAAGGACTATTCTTTTGAATATAGATTAGAAGATGGAATCATGGAAATATATAAAGAATGTATTGCATTACACCTGACTGAAAATAAACTACCAACAATTCTGAGCAGAATGAAGCGGAAGTATTCATTCAATCCTTTTCTAGAATATGATCCACATAGACCTTCTTCCAGTTTGCCATGTGAATCTTAGTTTAATCCAACATTAGCAAAATATTAGGGCCATCTAACAACAAATCATGATTTGGGAGACAACTAGTTTGTTTCTTCACCTTACCAGCTTTTTATAGATAGGCTTTATAAAATAACTTCTTGGAAAACGTATGAATATAACTTAGATGTTGTCAATTCTCTCATTGCCAAAATAATATTGTATATACAGGTTATTTCAATTAAGTGCTTTATTGAAAGATTTTCACCACAACATCTATGAGTTTACTATTTCAAAAGCTTTGCTGTATTCTCAAGATAGCAACTCAAACCTCCTTTCCACCCTTTAGCTGTGAGATTCCTTCCAGCTCTTCTCTGATGAGACCGAGCATCAGGGAAGAGATGCCATTCTCATAGATGTCCCATTTAGAACTCATAGCTACTGATTCTCTGTACTTTCACTAGTAATGAGTTTCCACATCGGTCACAGATTGCCACAAAAACAAGCTCCTCTGACAAGGCTAAGAGCAGCATAAACATAAAGATTTAGAAGCAACTTGATAATATGACAGAATAATTAGCAAAATAACAATAGTGGCTTCCCTCCTGTGACATATAATTTTACCCAAGAAGTGGCTTTTTGTCATACAATTATTCTTTTATTCAGAAATAGCAAGGATATTTAGCAGACAAACAAGTACACAAGAAGGTCATCTACTCTTGTGAAAATATTGTTTAAGAGTGCCCTTTAGATATCAGTTTAAGAGCCTAACCAGTAAACTTCTGCAGAGAAAGTTGATATAAGTAGTCATCAAATAGTTGATGAAACTAGTAAGACAAAATAAAAATTTAAAGACATTTGCTTCTAAAGAAAAGTATAGTATAAATATATAAATAATTTACAAAGCAGAATCAGAAGGAATGCTTTAAATATAATATATTTAAATGTAATATATTTTAAATATAATATAATCATACTTTACTATATATATAAATATATATGTATTTTTATATATGCGTGTGTGTTGGACATTTAGTCCTTATATTTAAAATTTGCTAAAACCATTAATAAAAAGTAATTTGATAAAAATGTCAAATAATTAAAATTTTGTGCACAAGACAATAAAATAAAATCTATCAATTTGAGGAAGAAACAAAATAAGTGGTAGCAGAATCGAAAAGATAAACTCAGGCAATAAAAATTATATATATATATATATATATATATGAGTGTGTGTGTATGTGTGTGTTATCATGAAGTAAAATATATTATTAAAAATTAATGAAAAAGGAAAAACACAAATAAAATTTAATATATTCATAACAATAACCAAAGAAACATTATTTAAAAATGGTAAAAGCAGGTTTGACTCTAGGTCTGTAAATAAAGGTTAACTCATAGTAGTACCTTTAAATATACAAATTTAATTATACAAAAGAAAGAAAAACAAACAAAAACTACCTCCAAAAAACAGGCAAGAAACTAGAACTCACAATTTATCAAAACTTTCATTAAGTAATGATTACAAAAAAAATCTCAAAATCTTGATGTATTAAAGAAAAGTCTAGGTAAAGTGCATTCTATTAGTATAAATTGTTTTATGAGCACTTATGTGTTTTATAAATGCTTTAAGATACATTATATTAACTTTAAATCTAGAATATACTTTACCTATTCTCTTCTATTCTTAAAAGAAATGTCTATTAAATCTTATCCTAATGGTGCTAGTCTGCAATTAGTGCTGAGTAAGCAATGCCACAGTTTCAGTTGCTCAAGTTTAGTACAGAAGTACAAACTGAGTTCAAAGCAACCCTAGGTAACATAAAGAAACTCTCTAAGAAAATGAAGCATGAGATATAAAACTAAATTCAAAGATATATGACATAATGATTGATATTCAAGAAAAGGAAAGAAACAATGATTTATCTAAACAGATGCCTCTATATTAAAATAATTTCTCAAAAACAGAAAAAAATAATTTCCCATTGTCTGTACATTGTCTAGTTGTGGGTTCCTGTGTGAGTTTCCAACTACTTTAGAAGGAAGCTTCTCTGATGATGCTTAAAACGTCCCAATCTTTGGGTAGAACAGGATGTTGTTAGGGGTAAGTTTATTGGAAGGGTTCTTCATCATAACAATAGTATTTGGTTTTCCTCCCATGGCCCGGTTTTTCTTAGGTTCTTGGCAACCCAAACAGTGAAGTACATGGCTTCTATCTCATTGAGTGGACCTAAAACCCAATCAAAGAATAATTGGTTAATCCCATAATTCTTGTGCCCCTAGTGTATCAGCAAGTCAAACCATCAGGTCACTATTTTAAATTACAAGATTTGTAGTTAGATTGGTACTTGACTTTTCCCTGTTAATGTGCAGAATACTTTCCATAACCACGAACAGTAATGAGCAGGCATGGAGCCACTAGATAAGTACCAGCTCAGCTTCTTAACTGTGAACACTAGTTTAGTAGACATGGTATCTCTAGCTAGGTACCAGTTCAGCTTCTTAGCCATGAACACTAGTCATTTGGCATTGGGTCTTTAGCTAGGTACCACCACACATTCTTCATATCCAAAGAGGTATTCAAGTGTTGTCTTCAAAAACAAGGTCTTGTCATCAGTTTCTTTCTTTTTTCTTTTTTTTTTCTTTTTTTCTTTTTTTATTCTTTTTTAATTAAAATTTCCAACTGCTCCCCGTTTCCCATTTCCCTCCCCTCCTCCCACACATTGCCCCCTCCCCCCACTCCCCTCCCCCATCCCCACTCCTCTTCTCCTCCCCCCAGTCCATTCCCCCTCCCTCTCGATACTGAAGAGCAGTCCAAGATAACGAACAGCATTGGCATTAGCCTAAGACATTTTGGTGTTTTCATGGGGATTTCTTTGGACAATAACTGAACTAGATGCAACCCATTCCTGGCATGGAGGTTTTGTTTGGTAATGTAAGATGTCTAGATCGGGAATTATCTGACCTGTTATTTTGAGGCTTCATTTAATTTTTTTATGTATGTATATTTTCAACGTTTCTAAAATAGTAACTGTTCATACAACTTCCCAAATGGCCCTTTGTATTAATTATCCCTCTCTCTATTCCCTCCCTTAATCTCGTCTCCCATCCTTCTATCCATTTAAACCTCCCACTCCAGTATTATGGACTTTTCTCCATAATTATATATTTTATTTGCTTTCCATGAAAAATCATCTCTCTCCCCTACTTCCTTACTCTATACCTAAGTTTTGTAGTTATATGAATTGTAGCATGCACACCAAAGGCTTAAAAGCAAACACCTACTGTCTGAAAAATATACAATATTTTTTTTGTTGTGGGGGAAAGGCTAAATTACCTAACTGAGGATGTTTTTTTTTTCTAGCTCCATCCAGTTACCCATGAACATGAAAGTTTTGTATCTTCAAACAGTTGTGTAATATTTGTATTGTTTTAAGTTTACCACGTTTTTATTGCCCATTCATCTCTTGGTGGGTATTAAGGCTGTCTCCAGTTCCTGGCTGTTATGAATAGCACAGGAATGAGGGTGAATGAGCAAGTATCTCAGTAGTAGGATGTACAGTTGAAGGCGTAGGTCACAAACAATCACACACCAGTTTGGAATTATGATTAATAGAATGGTTATTTATTTAAAGGGGAAAAACTTACAGATCACTGTCCCAGACAAAAGTCCTCTGCACGATCAGGAAAGGAGTCTAGGAATCAGAAGCAGAGCCTCAGAAGCCAGAGAGAGAGCAGAGGACAGCTGATGCTTTTTTTTTAAAAGAGAGAGAGAGACCACACCCCAATGGGCTGGTATCTCAGTGGCTATTGGCTGAAGGAGCAGAAGGAGCTCACGCAGCATACAGTCCTTCGAGTATATTCTCGAAAAAATTTTTTTGGTCCAAACTAAAGATAGAGAGTAAAACCATGATGACAAATATGCACAAATAATAATGGAGTCATTTAATCATTGGTTTTAAGCTTAAAGTAAAAATCTATCTTTAACATGTTGGTTAAACAAAGACAATTATAAGAGAACATTGTTGAGTGTTAGTTTATGTTATATCACAACTTTCTTTTATGATTCCAAAAACTCAAGTCTATTTTCACAGTGCTGAAAATTCAACTCTGTTCTCACAGTGACTAATACTTTATTTTTTATAATATAATTATCAAGTAGATAAATTTCATATTTCAGTGTAATACCTGTGTTGGCATACAAAACAGTTCCACAAAAGTCCAGCATGGAGTATAACAAACCTTTACTTATTTAGGGATAAACTCACAGAGAGAGTATTGATCTGCAGTTTTGTGTTTGCTTGGAATTGGAACCAAATCCAGCAGTCAAGAGGCCCTTGTGTGCTCTTCATTTACATTTGTAGTACATGAGACCATGCCCAAAGTGCCCCGGTATCTTAAAGACTATTGGTTGAAGAAGTTTCATAACAGCAACCCCATTGTCTAAATCAGAGAGTTCTAAGCTTCATACAAACTATATAAATAAGAACAAATTCCAAGTATTGTCCAGGGAAAGGAAGAGGCAAAAATATACTTAAAAATTAGAATTACAACCAACATAAACAACATCAATTTAAAAACATGTTCCGAATGTTTAACTAATTATCCTATCCTAAGGAGTCTAAGTGTTATTCTAAAGATGGCTTGGTTAAGTCATGAGAAGTAAGTAACTATGACTATCTTGTCTTAGACACTTTAAAGACTCCAGAAGGAGATAATATTACCTAAGTAAACAGAAGTTTAATTGCATTGTAAACAATTTACAAAACTCTAGAATTGAGAGAGACATCTTGGTGCCTGGACAGTCATCTAAAGTTCTTCTGTAAGGTTGGGGCATCTATCTACAGCCTACAGGTCCAGAGTATCTGACAGACTTTCCACTGAAGCAGGAAACTAGATCTGTTCAGTCTTGTCCTGGCAATGTTAATCAGCTGCTTTCTTCTGTTTCCTGCAGAATGTCTGACAGTTCTTTCATGAAGCAGGAAGGGTAGTCTCACCTTTTTTAGGCAAGTTCAGGAGTCTGTTTTATATAAGTCCTATATGTCAAGCAGTCCAGGCAAGAACAATTTCTTGCCTAAATGGCTAACAAACTCCAAAAGGAGTCTTTTTAATATCCATCATTCTCTTGAAGCAGATTGATGCTGCAAGGAGCAGATGTGTATCATTGTCATGAAAAGTACTTTGTTAAGAAAACATTTTAAATGCCAAATTCTGTAGGTCTTCGAAAGGCTTGAAGCATAACTATTCATCTGAAATATATCTCTATATATTTAAAAACCTAACTAACAAGATTGCAAGTTTGACTATTATAAATGACTATCAATCTGTATTTCTCAATTTTAATGAATCTCTTAATTGTTTTACAAAAGACACTTCCTATATAACAAAAGTTATTTTATCTCCAAGTTGCTTATGTATTCTCTGGAAGATTTGTGAGGACATTTTGTATATATGTAATTATTTTACCCTTTACAGAAAGACCTACTGACCACTTTGTATTATGAAAAGGAGAACATCATTAACTTCCTTTTAATAACAGGAGAATAAGAATAATGAAATTCTAAGGTGGTTTATATTTAATATTTACCAATTAGCAACATATGTATATATATATATATATATATATATATATATATATATATAGTGTGTGTGTGTGTGTGTGTATAAAACAAAAAAATGATGACATTAGGTTTTTGACTAACTGTAACTTACAATCTTTTTATACAAAAAGCAGGAAAAATCAAGCTGACTAAACAGAATATACTCCCATTTCTGAAGTATCATATTGGTACTGACTTTGATGATGGAAAAGTTTATTGCTTTCCAAGTATATATTGTCAGTGCATTTTCAATTGCTGTGCTGAAGCCCTATGGTGCTATGGCCCTATGGCCCTATTATTATGGCTATTTTGAAGGGTGATGTTTCTCTTATTTCTTTCTCAGCCCATTTATGGCTCTCTCTGTGTGTATGTTTCCACTATACCCCCTATACCCCATTACAGATAGTTGTGAGCCATTATGTGTTAGCTAGGAATCGAACTCAGGACCTTTGGAAGAGCAGGCAATGCTCTTAACCACTCAACCATCTCTCAGTTCCTTCTTTCTGTTGCCAGAAGAGGGCACCAGACCTCACTTAAGTTGGTTGTGAGCCATTATGTGGTTGCCAGGAATTTAAAACAGGATGTTTGGAAGAGCAGGCAATGCTCTTAACCACTGAACCATCTCTCCAGCCCCTTCTTTCTGTTCTCCCTTTTTCTACCTTTTTTAACTAAACTAGGTTTACTTGATGTGGTTTGTGGATCACATCTGCATTCCCCTATCATATGGAGCACAGGGGTCTCCATGGACCTATTCGCTATTAGTGTATCCCATAGAGGAGTTCTAGATAGATTGTTTCTCCAGCTTTAAATTGGATTAACCTTTTGCTGGTGTTTGTAGTCCCTTGTATGTCTTGGATGTGAGTTCTTCATCAGGCACATGAATGCGCCAGTATTTTCTTCTTCTAGCAATCTTGCCTTGCTTTCTTTGGTGGTATCTCTGAAGCACGCTGGTGCATGGTGATGGAGCTGTTAGGCTTTAATGTCCTAAGACAAAGTTTTGCCTGATCCAGTCACGACTTGTGCCCATATCCTATTTTTAGAATTTGTTCATCTCATTTCATACTTTTAATGTTGCATTATGAGTGAATTTTATTGGTGATGTTTCATAGTCACCAGCACTTGTTTTTTCACATGTGGATACCAAATTTCCCCTGAATCATTTCTTGTTGGAAAAAAAAATTGTCCTGGAACTAGCTCTTATAGACTAGGCTAGCCTCGAACTCACTGAGATCCGCCTGCCGCTGAGTGCTGGGATTAAAGGTGTGCATCACCACAGTTAAAAATATTATTCTTAAGAGTGATTTTGCAGAATTTTGTTGAGATTCAATTGATCATAAACATGGGAGTTTGCTTTGGGTCTTGCAATCCAGTACCATATCAAGTTGATTTCTCAGGTGAGAACTTTGGTGAGAACTTTGCTAAAATCTCTAACCCCCGCTTCAACGTGTCAGTTACATTTTCTGGTCTAAAACTCTCCATGACTGTAGGGACATAGCCCCACCAATTGGGGGCGTGTTCGCCTCGGGCTAATGTTTAAGGATAAATCTGCCGGGCGTGAGCCCAGCAGCCTTTTTCTTTTGCTCCGCTTTTCCAGTGCTCCGCGGGAACCTGTGGTCCTGTAAGTCTATTTCCTTATTAAAGCTGTATATATCTATATAATCTGTCTACATTCATTTGCACCGCCAC
This sequence comes from Chionomys nivalis, assembly GCF_950005125.1. Classification (NCBI taxonomy): domain Eukaryota; kingdom Metazoa; phylum Chordata; class Mammalia; order Rodentia; family Cricetidae; genus Chionomys; species Chionomys nivalis. The sequence continues at coordinate 98,094,804 of NC_080087.1, read as the reverse complement.
ACATGACTAAACTTCCCCACTGGAGCAGAGTGGAACTCTAATGGTCACCTCTGGGGAACAAAGCCTTGCCCCACCTAGGAGAGAACACAACCATACCACAAAGCTAGAAGGATCCTCTATCGGCAAATAGAATGTAAAGGAAAGGCCCAGACTTGCAGGCTGGGGACTCCTCAGCCACCCTCAGCACAGGTCAGCCTCGTCGTTGGTGCAGCACAGGTGCCAGCATACTGGCTTTGAAGACTTTGGTCGCTAGAGCACCTGGGAGGCCAGACCCAGACTGTTCTGGAGCCCACGAGCCTGAGTCCAAAGGTCCATGAAAGTCAATGGGGATCACTATTTTAGAAAACACAAAGAAGAGGAATTGCCATTTGGCTTTGTGCAGGGGTGAGGAAAGAACTGTGGCCTTGCTCTACTTGATGTTGTTTTACCATTAAATAGGTGAGGCTGGGCTTCTCATCACCTAACATCAGAGGGAAGCTCTGTGAAAATTGAATTATCCGTCAAGGGGCGCAGACTTTGGCAGGTGGAATCGATGTAGCTGGCCCTGCAGGAAGCAGAGGGTGTGTGGAAGAAATTGTGGCATGCTGGGTAGGGTTGCTTTGTTAATTTGAATTATAATTATTAGAAAGCCTCTGAGTGAAGTGCTGTGTGTTAAATAGTAAAAACACTTGTAAGAATTCTTTCCTGAATATCTGTGATCATAAGATGTCTAATAAATTCTATCTACTTATCTATCTATCTATCTATCTATCTATCTATCTATCTATCTATCTATCTGTTAAAAAAGATGTTTTCTTATGAAAATTTATGTACTAAGGCTTAGGATGTTTGTTAGGCATCTTGGAAACTTATCTGCTGCAGTAAAATTGGCACACAATAGTAGTTATATAAATATACCTAAAATATTTTTGTTTTGTTATATAGCCAGCATAAAATCACAGCAATAAGGAAGTATTGATTTCCCTTGTAGTCGCCAAATAAACCAACTTACTGTTTTGCTACCCATATACAAATATAATATATACACATGGTATATAGTACATAGTAATTAGTCATGACAATCAATGTTACTGGTTTATGTATTTTCCTTACTATACATTTTTGTTATTTTGTGATGTATTCCTTCTATATATAAAATAAGTACCCAATTGTGTGTCAAGTTGTGCTGGCTGTCAGAAGCCTCTTTTTTCCTTCTGTTTAACATGTTCCTTGATTGCATAAATGGACTGTTTTGAGTGACGGACTATATCATCCATAGTTATGAAAAACGATTTTATGGTGGCTCACAGAATTATAAAGTCACCAAACACTCGGATTCTCAGAATGTGTCCCATTGTTATGTCGTTCTTGAAGCTGTATGTATAAAACTTCATATTTGGAAAGTCAAAAAACTATGTGAAAATATGTTATGCTCCTTCTTTATTGAAGCCTCGATATTTGAGTACTATTCTAATATTTTTCTAATATCCATTTGTTTATAGGTCAGGAAAGACAGATAAGATGAAAGATGGAAACTCCAAGGCAGCTGAGATAAATTCTCTGAGATCTTGTAATCAGAATGACAATGATGTATAAGCCCACAGGTGAGCATAAAGTAGAGCAATGCATATGAATCCCTTTATCTCCTCAGCATGACCACAATTGCTGAATTGAGGCCATTTAGGAATATCAGAGTCAAGAGTTAACCTATTTCAGAGAAAACAAGCAAACGGAAATGATAAGTTTTCTTTTCTTTCTTTCGCATTGTGATGCTGTGTCTCTATGAATAAGCTTGATATAGAAACAGAGATAAATTTCATTGAAGTTCACTTTAAAAGTCCAAAGATGAACCCTAGAAAAAGTCTAATTAGGCACCCTAGAAAAGGAATTCTTTTTATTTATTTATTTATTTATTTATTAAAGATTTCTGCCTCCTCCCCGCCACCGCCTCCCATTTCCCTCCCCCTCCCTCAATCAAGTCCCCCTCCCTCCTCAGCCCGAAGAGCAATCAGGGTTCCCTGCCCTGTGGGAAGTCCAAGGATCCCCCACCTCCATCCAGGTCTATTAAGGTGCGCATCCAAACTGCCTAGGCTCCCACCAAGCCAGTACGTGCAGTAGGATCAAAAACCCATTGCCATTGTTCTTGAGTTCTCAGTAGTCCTCATTGTCCGCTATGTTCAGCGAGTCTGGTTTTATCCCATGCTCTTTCAGACCCAGGCCAGCTGGCCTTGGTGAGTTCCCAACAGAATATCGCCATTGTCTCAGTGTGTGCATGCACCCCTCGCGGTCGTGAGTTCCTTGCTCGTGCTCTCTCTCCTTCTGCTCCTGATTTGGAGCTTGAGATTTCTGTCTGGTGCTCCAATGTGGGTCTCTGCCTCTGTCTCCTTTCATCGCCTGATGAAGGTTAATATTCAGGAGGATGCCTATATGTTTTTCTTTGGGTTCACCTTCTTATTTAGTTTCTCTAGGATCACGAATTATATGCTCAGTGTCCTTTATTTAAGGCTAGAAACCAAATATGAGTGAGTACATCCCATGTTCCTCTTTTTGGGTCTGGCTTACTTACTCAGGATAGGGTTTTCTATTTCCATCCATTTGCATGCAAAATTCAAGAAGTCATTGTTTTTTAGTGCTGAGTAGTACTCTAATATGTATATATTCCATACTTTCTTCATCCATTCTTCCATTGAAGGGCATCTAGGTTGTTTCCAGGTTCTGGCTATTACAAACAATGCTGCTATGAACATAGTTGAGCATATACTTTTGTTGTATGATAGGGCATCTCTTGGGTATATTCCCAAGAGTGGTATTGCTGGGTCCAGGGGTAGGTTGATCCCGAATTTCCTGAGAAACCACCACACTGCTTTCCAAAGTGGTTGCACAAGTTTGCATTCCCACCAGCAATGGATGAGTGTACGCCTTTCTCCACAACCTCTCCAGCAAAGGTTATCATTGGTGTTTTTTATTTTAGCCATTCTGACAGGTGTAAGATGGTATCTTAAAGTTGTCTTGATTTGCATTTCCCTGATCGCTAAGGAGGTTGAGCATGACCTTAAGTGTCTTTTGGCCATTTGAACTTCCTCTGTTGAGAATTCTCTGTTCAGCTCAGTGCCCCATTTTTTAATTGGGTTGAATAGCCTTTTACGGTCTAGTTTCTTGAGTTCTTTATATATTTTGGAGATCAGACCTTTGTCAGTTGCAGGGTTGGTGAAGATCTTCTCCCAGTCAGTGGGTTGCCTTTTTGTCTTAGTGACAGTGTCCTTTGCTTTACAGAAGCTTCTCAGTCTGAGGAGGTCCCATTTATTCAATGAGGCCCTTAATGTCTGTGCTGCTGGGGTTATATGTAGGAAGTGGGCTCCTGTGCCCATGTGTTGTAGAGTACTTCCCACTTTCTCTTCTATCAGGTTCAGTGTGTTCGGACTGATATCGAGGTCTTTAATCCATTTGGACTTGAGTTTTGTGCATGGTGATAGATAGGGATCTATTTTCATTCTTCTACAGATTGACATCCAGTTTTGCCAGCACAATTTGTTGAAGATGCTCTCTTTTCTCCATTGTATACTTTTAGCTCCTTTATCGAAAATCAGGTGTTCATAGGTTTGTGGGTTAAAGTCAGGGTTTTCTATTCTATTCCATTGGTCGACTTCTCTGTTTTTATGCCAATACCAAGCTGTTTTCAATACTGTAGCTCTGTAATAGAGTTTGAAGTCAGGGATGGTAATGCCTCCAGACAATCCTTTATTGTATAAGATTGTATTGGCTATCCTGTGTTTTTTGTTTTTCCATATAAAGTTGATTATTGTCTTCTCCAGATCTGTGAAGAATTTTTATGGGATTTTGATGGGGATTGCATTGAATCTATAGATTGCTTTTGGTAGAATTGCCATTTTTACTATGTTGATCTTCCCAATCCAAGAGCAAGGGAGATCCTTCCATTTTCTGGTGTCCTCTTCAATTTCTTTCTTCAAAGACTTAAAGTTCTTGTCAAATAGATCTTTCACTTCCTTGGTCAGAGTTACCCCAAGATATTTTATGTTATTTGTGGCTATCGTGAAAGGTGATGCTTCTCTGATTTCCCTCTCTGCTTCCTTATCCTTAGTGTATAGAAAGGCAACTGATTTTTTGGAGTTGATCTTGTATCCTGCAACATTACTTAAAGTGTTTATCAGCTGTAGGAGTTCTTTGGTAGAGTTTTGATGGTTGCTTATGTATACTATCATACCATCTGCAAATAATGAAAGCTTAACTTCTTCCTTTCCAATACGAATCCCCTTGATCCCCTTATGTTGTCTTATTGCTATTGCTAGAACTTCAAGCACTATATTGAAGAGGTATGGAGAGAGTGGATACCCTTGTCGTGTTCCTGATTTTAGTGGGATGGCTTTGAGTTTTTCTCCATTTAATTTAATGTTAGCTGTTGGCTTGTTGTAAATAGCTTTTATTATATTTAGGTATGACCCTTATATCACTAATCTCTCCAAGACCTTTATCATAAAGGAGTGTTGAATTTTGTTGAATGCTTTTTCAGCATCTAATGAAATGATCATATGGTTTTTTTTTCTTTCAGTTTATTTATATGGTGGATTACATTGATAGATTTGCGTATGTTGAACCAGCCCTGCATCTCTGGGATGAAGTCTACTTGATCATAATGGATAATTTTTCTAATGTGTTCTTGGATTCGGTTTGCCAGTATTTTATTGAGAATTTTTGCGTCGATATTCATGAGTGAGATTGGCCTGTAATTCTCTTTCTTGGTTGGGTCTTTATGTGGTTTTGGTATCAGGGTTACTGTAGCTTCATAAAAGGAATTTGGCAATGACTCTTCTGTTTCTATATTGTGAAATACCTCAAGGAGTATAGGTATTAGCTCTTTTTGGAAGTTCTGGTAGAATTCTGCATTGAAACCATCTAGTACTGGACTTTTTTTGGAAGGGAGATTTTTGATAACAGTTTCTAATTCTTTGCGACTAACAGGTCTATTTAGATCGTTCACCTGGTCTTGGTTTAGCATTGGTATATGGTACTTATTTAAAAAAATGTCCATTTCTTTTGCATTTTCCAGTTTTGTGGCATACAGGCTTTTGTAGTAAGATTAATGATTTTCTGAATTTCCTCTGTGTCTGTGGTTATGTCCCCCTTTTCATTTCTGATCTTATTTATTTGCGTGTTCTCTCTCTGTTGTTTAATTAGTTTGGATAGGGGTTTGTCGATCTTGTTGATTTTCTCCAAGAATCAACTTTTTGTTTCATTGATTCTTTGGACTGTTTTCTGTGTCTCTATTTTCTTGATTTCCACCCTCAGTTTGATTATTTCCTGTCTTCTACTCCTCCTGGGCGTGTCTGCTTCTTTTTTTCTAGAGCTTTCAGGTGTACTGTTAAGTCCCCAATGTATGCTTTCTCCGTTTTCTTTAAGTGGGCACTTAGTGCTATGAACTTTCCTCTTAGCACTGCTTTCATCTTGTCCCATAGGTTTGGGTATATTGTCTCTTTATTTTCATTAAATTCAAGGAATACTTTAACTTCTTTCTTAATTTCTTCCTTGACCCAGGTGTGGTTCACTAGTTGACTGTTCAGTTTCCATGAGTTTGTCGGCTTTCTGGGGGTAGCATTGTTGTTGCCTTCTAAATTTAGTCCATGGTGATCTGATAAGACACAGGTGGACACTGATATTTTTTTGTATCTGTGGAGGTTTCCTCTGTTTCTGAGTATGTGGTCAATTTTAAAGAAGGTTCCATGAGCTGCAGAGAAGAAGGTATATTCTTTCCTATTTGGGTGGAGTGTTCTATAGATGTCTGTTAAGTCCATTTGCTTCATTACCTCCAATAATTCTCTTAGTTCTCTATTTGGTTTCTGTCTGATTGACCTGTCCATTGGAGAGAGAGGTGTGTTGAAGTCTCCTACTACTAGTGTGTGTGGTTTGATGTCTGCCTTGAGTTCTAGTAATATTTCTTTTACATAAGTGTGTGCTTTTATATTAGGGGCGTAGATATTCAGGATTGAGACTTCATCCTGATGGATTGTTCCTGTTATGAATATAAAGTGTCCATCTCGATCTTTTCTGATTGATTTTAGTTTGAAGTCCGTTTTGTTAGAAATTAGTATGTCCACACCTGCTTTTTTCTTAGGACCATTTACTTGAAACACCTTTTCCCAACCCTTTACTCTGAGTAGATGCCTGTCTTTGTTGTTGAGATGTATTTCTTGCAAACAACAGAATGTTGTATCCTGTTTTCGTATCCAATCTCTTAGCCTCTGCCTTTTTATAGGTGAATTGAGACCATTAATATTAAGTGATATTAATGACCAATGGTTGTTTACTCCGGTTGTTCTTATTGTTTTTGGTAGTAGAGTTTGTGTGTCTCCCTTCTTTGAGTTGCTCTGGTGAAGGGTCGCTAGATGCCTGAGTTATTGTAGGCAGTGTTGGCAATGTTGGATTCCTTGGGTTGTGATTTTCCTTCTGTTACTTTCTGTAGAGCTGGATTTGTGGCTACGTATTGTTTAAATTTGTTCTTATCCTGGAATGTCTTGTTTTCTCCATTGATAGTGAACGATAGCTTGGCTGGGTATAGTAGTTTGGGTTTGTATCCATGGTCTCTTAGTTTCTGCAGTACCTCTATCCAGGACCTTCTGGCTTTCATGGTCAGGTGGAAAAAGGAATTCTTAATTGTCTTGTGCATACAGTTAAGCAACATTTTCAGAGTTCTCTTTCTCACTTTCTCTGACTCTAAAGCTTTCTTTTTCTCTCCCTTTTTCTTTCCCTCTCTATCTCCAAATATAACATGTCTATTATCATATTGCATATATACTTTGTAAGTACTTTATAATACTTAGTTGAGTTTACAAATACAAAAAAATTTATGAAACGAGTAAGGCAGTGGCTCTTCTATGAAATTATACTTCTGTAAAGTGTTACCAGCAAAGATATTCTGTATATATTTCTTTAGGAATTTTGGTTAGTTTCTAAAATAAAAACAACTTAATAATTAGCTGTATATTATAATGTATTATCAAAAAGCTATATTTGCAATTATAAATGTCATTTCCCTTCAAGTTAATTTGAAAATCTTTAGCAACATATTTATATATGAAGACAGAATTCTGATTAATTTACATAGATTATTTAAATATATATTTCTCTGGTTTGAACATCTATAGACATTAAAAGGAGAAAATTTCCATCAATAAAGACCTCAAAGTTATCATAGTGTAAATACAATTATGTAGTGTTGAGAATCAATGGATTCAAAATAATAAAAGATATTCTGGTAAGACAAGATTTCCCCAGAATACACCAAAGCTTGTGTAATAAATAATGAAATACTTTTTTAAAAATATTGATAGATGCCAGAAACTCAGTGATTATTCAATAGAAAGCTAAGGTGCTGAGAATAGTATGAACACACACACACATAATAATGAAAATTATGGTATAAATACTGCATTTTCAAAAACTGAGTTGCTATTTTATAGTCTCTTACATTTTGAAATAAACCTATAAAATTGTACCAACTAATAAATCCGACAAATCTGGTTTATTACTCACAGAAAGACAACAAGAAAAAGCAGAAAGCAAGCAATCCATGGCCAATTGTCCCCCAAAAGTTAAGGAATTCAGCCACAGTGAATAGAATCATCTCTGTGTGTCCAAGAACCACTGCATCTTCGGGATCCTGAGGCACCCCAGTACTGCTTTACATGATTGATGTCTCTTGGAGTGCTGGGTGAAGCATTGTTTATTACCTTGTTCCATGACAAAAGAAGACATGGTCTGGGATGTTCTGGACACTTTCTTATCTCAGTATATTGTGTTTTGCAAAATTACAGATTTTTATAGAGACTATTGGCACAGGAAGTCCTACTCTAAACTTGGATAGCATGTTTTATTGTTGTGTCAGAGAACAGGACATAGAGGAAAGACTAACCCAGACCACATCCTGTAAGTCATCCGAATAAATTACTTTTCAATATACACATTCATTCTATCACTTCTCTTCTTTTAGAGACACTGATTAGTAAAGATTGTAGTACCAGTAGTGGGTTTGATACCAAGAAGTTGTTGTGAAGAACCCAACCACGGAAGTTTTTGGAAGAATTTTGAAGTCTCTGAACTATAGTTGTTGAAAAGTATAAGTAGAAATTCATGAGTCATTTCAGTTGGAGCCTGAGGATAGTAGTGATGCAAGCAACATGGAAAGTGGAGTTTCCGATCTTGAGGTTTCTGAGAATAATATAAGCAAGTGGAGTAGAGGCATCTGTCTAAAATTTTGATGAAGAATCTAGATTTTTAATGCCTGTGTCCCTAGAACTTGCCTGCATTTAAATTTTAAAATGTAATGTCTAAATTTCTGTTAGAGAAAATTTCAAGAGTACATATAATTGAATCTTTGGCATGATGATAATTGATAATACTTACAGAGATATGCTATATAAAGTGCATGTAGAACAGAAAGAATTACGAAATGTTGAGTTTGGAGAGAAAAATAGCACCAGGAACCTTAACTTTACAGTCAAAGCCTGTGCCTTTTTGTCATTGCTTGGAGATCATAACCATTAAGAAGAGTCCCCTCTGCAGTGGGTCAAACAGAAGGGTGAATTTGAGGCAAGATACTACCAGCTAAGCTTCCAACTTCTGAAACAAAGCCTAAGTCACTCCATCTTATAAAGTAACTGCTTATATTTTTTTCTTTTTTCCTTTAATGGGAAAATGGGGAGGGGAAAGAAGAGATCGGTCTCTGGAGACAGGAGCAGCAGAAGAGAAAGAGAGACACACACAGAGAGGCAGAGATAGAGACAGAAAGAATAGAGACAGAGAGACAGCTGGAGAAGGGGGAGAGAGAGAGACAGAAAAATAGAACATAAAGTAACTGCTTATATACATATTGCTAATGTGATTCAAAAGGATTCATCCCAAATTGATAGACAGACTTAGTGCTACATAAATGGTTCTAGCTTTAAAGTAGTGTGGGATGCAAGAATGAGGAAGAAATCATGGATTCTTACTCAGCAGCTCTTCGATCCTCTGAATTGTGACACAAGTGAATTGTGTCAGAGGAATCTGTGTGAATGATAAGATATGACAAGAGTCTTGAGAGGCCATTGTATGAAGCTGTGAAAGTAAAGCCTAAATTTCAGTGAAGACTCCAAGTGTTGTGGATGACAAAGTCCATGAGATACCCGCCAAGGAGAGCTGCAGACTAGGAGTAGAGCAAGCCTGAAAAGGAGATGTACGAAGTATGTAGCAAAACTAGAAAAGAGGAGTCTTCTAAGTCTTTCAGTAGGAGACATGGCTCTACAGATTTTGATACTTGTCCTGCCAAGTTTCAGCTTTCCCTTTATTCACTATTTTCTCACCCATGACTTTTAAAGGTGTAAGGTCTGTTTTGTGTCACTATATTTTAGAAGAATTTAATTTCCTTTGATTTTCTGGAGGTTACAATGAAGATGTTGCTTTGAGTCACACAAGAGATGTTCTGTTTTGAAGTGTTAAGCTCATAAAATGTTGTGGAACTTGAAAAGTGGAACTATGTGATGTTTGAACTATGAGTTGGACATGAAGCTTATGAAATACAGGTAGCAAAACATTATGAGAATGTATTCCATAAGCTAAGGTAAGTGAATAGTTGGTCCTAACTAAGTAACATTGTTTTAAGAGGCTTACAGGTGACTTGGAAGGAAGAAATATGTTACTAAGGAAGGGCATTGAAAATTTAAGGCCCAATCACTCAAATTTACTCTTTCTCACGCTTGTGTTTGAGAAACGATATCTCAACTTTCTGCTCCTTTTGTCATATTTGCTGCCTGCTAGCATCCCTCTCCATCTCTTATCTATACCAAACTATGTAAGTGTAAACTATTCCTTCCATAAAATGCTTTTGTCCACAATGTTTTATCAAAGCAATATAAAAGTGACTAATGTAGTACCAATTAGCAAAGTTATTATATTTAAGATGTTCATCCATCTCCTCAGATACACATTAAGAGATCTATTTAATCACAAATGTATAATTAATGGGCATGAGATGTGCCTGTGTGACTTCCTTGAGCCATAATCAAAATGTATTTCATTATATCTAGATGTCTGCTACCACAAACTTTCCTGGAAAAGAGTCTTATCCTTTGTTTCAGTAATGTAGAAATAACTGAACTCCTTCCAATTCATGCAGCAAATGGAACCGCTCATAAATCTTTTTCACTGTTTCATCCAAAAGATCTGAAGTATACATCTTTTGGCTAATAAGAGCCATATCTCAGTGGCTCCGAATGACTAAGATAGGACTGTGAGCTTTCTCTGCCAATGCCAATAAGAAGCTGCTTGTCATCTTTTTCGAGGACATGTGCACTTATCTTGACTGTCAGAACACTAACAGCAGAGTGACTCTTTTCCACAGACAGGATTCCTCATCTTAGTGGCAGGTGATTCACAGCCCATTATACGCTACAACAAATACAGAAACATTATATTGTCCTTCTGGCCAGGAAGCAGTAACTAAAAATCTGTAGAACAATTTTATGAAGCTAATATCTGGCTTAGCTATGAACCAGGTGGTAGGCTTAAGTTGCATAATACAACTTTTGTATATGATGAATCAGTTTTAAAGTCTTACCTAGATTTTGTGTTCTTTGTATATAATGTATTAAGTAATTATTTATGTGAATATGCACTGAAGGTATCATGTTCCTAAGATCAATGAATAACTCTTGGAATTGACATCAAGCTATACAAAGAGTCTTTTTGTTTGGGAGAAAACGTTGTGAATAAAGTAATACTCTGAAACATTACCTGATGTTATGTTTATATTCTCATCAATCTGTAACCAATTCACACTCACACTCCACATTCTCAGCATCAGAGAGGAAAAGATTATTCAACTTTGCTTGCTTACTGTAATTCTGTGGTTTCAGGGTTTTTTTTCCTACTAGTTGTGGTATTAGCTATATGGTACTGGGATGTTTGCTCTTTTTCTGCATTCATACCTTGGTGGTCAACTGTTATCTTTGTTGAGTGATCCAGAAATTTCGCTATGGGTATCCAACCCAATTTAAGAAGTCACATTTTATAATAACTTGATATGTATAATAATGCTATGTACATAAATATAAAGATCACACATTTCTAATGTCACCAGTGGATCTCTAGTACTCTGATATTTTTTCTACTCCCATGAGTGCAACATCTCCTAGAAAGCAGCCATGTCCACCACTTTATTATTGAACAGATTTCACTTCATAAGATGAGAACTAGTTATAATTTCAATAACTAAATGTTAACAGGGGTTTCTGTATTGCCCTGTCCCGTGGCTGTTCAGTCCCAAAGAAATACATAAAGGTGGTTGGTCCACCAACTGAGGCAGTGTGCCTGTTCTAATGGGAGCTCACCAAATCCAGCTGGACCGGGTCTGAATGAATATGTGATCAAACCGGACTCTCTGATTGTGGCTGACAATGGAGGCTGATGAAGAAGCCATTGATAAAGGCACTGGGACTTGTTTTTACAGCATGTTCTGGCTTTTGGGGACACTAGTCTATATGGATGCACAGCTCCCTAGACCTGGATGAAGCGGGGAGGGCCACAGACTTCTCACCGGGCAGGGTTCCCTGCCCTGTCTCAAGCAGGGTGGGAGAGAGAGGAGGGAGTATGGCGGAGTGGAAGGGGATTGGGAGGAGGGAAGGAAATGTAAATAATTGAATGGAAAAATAAATAAAAAGAAATACACAAAGGTCTACTACATTAATTATAAACTGGTTGGCCTATTAGCTCAGGCTTCTTATTAACTAATTCTTATATCTTACATTAACCTATTATTCTTGTCCATGTTAGTCATGTGGCTTGGTACCTTTGTCAGCGAGGGATTCTCATCTTGCTTCCTCTGTGGCTGAGTGACAACTACAGATTGATCATTTCACCTCCCAGAATTCTCGTGTTCTCCTTGTCACCTGACCTCTACTTTCTGCCTGGATGCCCAGCCTCTACTTCCTGTCTGGCTACTGGCCAATCAGCATTTTATTACAATAATACAAGTGATAGGATAAAAGACCATTGTCCCATAGCAATTAAACTTAGTTTTTCAGTATGCTCTACTGCAGAAAGTTGTTCATGTAACAGATAACCAAAAGTATTGTGGGAACATGGGGTTATTCAAGCTTAGGCCCTAGATACTAGTACCAAAATGCAGAGCAACTGACTAATTTCTGAAGAAGCATGGGGAAAATAAACTAAAGAATGTTACAAGTGAAATCAAATTAATCTTGATCCTTATTTGCCAAAGGGATTGTCAATGAGGCATTAGCCCAGTCAATAACATCATAACAATCTTTAATATCAATTACATCTGTCTCAAAGAAGTTGATGATATTTGGCAACACAGAAACTAAGATTAGAACCTGGACACACACCATTCTGTAGCCCATTGTCAATTTCTATATCATGTGGGTATTATAGACATGGTAACTGAATGTATTGTTCCATTTCTCTCTGTTAAATTCCTGAATTAATAATGTTCATTCCTTAATTTATTTTGTAGTACTGCTTTGTGAAATAATTCCTTGGGGTTTGATAGTTTAGGTAACAGGCAGGAATAAATAAGCCCCACTGTCCTGAGTCCAATTTTTAGCTATGAACAGTCATATCTCCTATGTGACAGTGATGCTTTCTTACAAACATCATAATACCAGTATCTAGGTGCATTTAGCAGTGGGAGCAATCTTGTTTATTGTATAAAGTTTAATTTGATGGATTTCATTGTTTATTGTGTATAGCATAAGCTACACCAAAACTACCTATTCTGTGTAATATCGTTAGCAACAAACTTGACTAATGAAAAGCTGGGTTTCTTAAAAACATGAAGGCAAATACAAAAATAACATATTTTTATCATCTAACAGGTGGACACTAATACTGTAATATTTGAGAAACTCGTAGTTAATTTTAACTAAATTGGAAGTTACCTTATTATAAAATGGTCTGGAGATTTTAAAAACATGCAACATGTAAGTGTCATTTCAATGCACACACACATATACACTAGTTTTAGATCACTTTTGTTTCATAGCAAAATTGAAAATAAAGTATAATAAATAATTTTGACTAAGATTGATTCTCCCCATGTATAAGCCCTCATTTGAGTTGTTTAGTTTTTGTTTTTGTAGATGTCCATTGAGTTAAATGTCCATTAGAGTTAAAATTTAATCATTATTTTAATTAGGATGCATAGACTTAAAAATATTGAACATACCTGGTAATGTGTTTCTCAAACCACAATTGTAAATTTTAATAGGCTACTCTGTGGTAAATTAGTCATTGACTAATCATAGAATATGCATTCATCATGAATGTCTAATTAATTTTTTAGATCTCTTAGAAAACTTTATTTTTTATCCTTATTGACTTTATGAGACAATCTAAATGGTGATGATTTTATCCTTTAAAAGTATATTTCTCCTTTCTATAATATAGTATTTTTGTTTGATTTTTCTCCTTTATATTTTTGCAAATGTTGTTAATGAGTTTCATCACATTTGCTCTTCTACTTTTCGAGGTACTCTCCACACACTTCTCCTCATTTTCTTTTTCATCTTCCACAATTTTTTCCTCTGTCTATTAGCTACTGATTAGAATTATCCAGGATCTACTGTGTATCATGGAATATGTTGGATACCAGTAATTGCTTTGGGAACTCCTTCAGCCAATAGGTTTTAAGACACCAGTCCATTGGGGCATGGACTCTTGTACTATAAATGCAGATGTAAAGCTTGTATAGCCTCTCTCTCGGCTGCTGGATTTGGTTCCTGTTCCCTGCTTGTGTCTATCTCTAAGTAAAGAACCCCCTATTATACTCAATTCTGAGCTAGTGTGTTGTCCATTTACAAGTAGTACATGATGTAGTTCATTCACAATTAAAAAGACAAAATTAATAAGAGTAGAGTTATAGTCAGTATTTATGAAATAATTGGAGAAAATAGTGGAGAGAATGTTAGTAAGAAAGGAGTGATTTTTTCAAGGAAACACAAGTGAATAATGATTAGATTCAGAAAAAAATCATGCTTGATTGTGAATGATATCTACATAGGAAAATTAGATGTCCAAAATGGGATGTTGGTTTTGCAAATACAAATGTGGAATAGACAAACAATATGAAAGAAAGTATCTCATTACCCATAAGAAATGTGGAAGAATAGAGTCATGAAGCAAATGATAGTAAGAAAAAGTAGTCAATGTCTATAACAAGGGAATAAATGGTTGAATGTGAGGCTTGGAAGCATTAAATGTAAACAATTATTTTAATTTTATAAACATTGCTTTGATAAAAACTGAAAAAGAGTGATCTGCTGGCAAATGAGTGATAATGCAGGATCATAGAATACAGAAAGGTCAGGAAACAAACAATGAAACTCCAAAAGAGTGAAGCATGGGCTTAGTTTGGAGGTGAGGTAATTAGCAAAAATAGAATATTCTAAGATGATTCCTAATGTGGTTATATCTTATTTATAGTTTCAGTAACACATTGTTAAAATAATACTTTGTGATCAATACACACTAAATAGACGATGACATTTTCAAGAGATGATCTTCTATTTGAACAACTTCTACCATATATTGTTGATTAAACTATCATCACACTGTAACATAAGGCATTATTTATGTGGATGTGGAATGCTGGTATAAACAATTTATTACCACTTTAGTTCACAACTGTCTACAGCACTAACAATTATATGCAGCACATAACACTTTATTATTTTTCAATTCCTAAGAGTTTTGATCTTTCTATTAAAATGACTCAAAGTCATTAAATATAAAAATGATATAAACATACATATGAGATAATAAAACTAAGAGGAAAGAACATAGTTCATCATCTACATATATATTTCACACACCTATTTCAAGTAAAGCATTTCTAAACTCATTCCACATAGAAAGGACAGGTCCGATTGGCTGTCAGATGATTATACTTTAAGCAAATAGAAACCTCATAATCACCACAAATGTGTTTCATAGTAACAATGCCTTTTTCAGCATAATAGTATTTTTTACATACCAGACATGCTGGTTTCTACTTTTATATAAAAAATCAGCAGGCAGAGGTTGTGCACGTCTTTAATCCCAGTACTCGGGATGCAGAGACAGGTGGATCTCTGTGAACTTGAGTTCAGCCTGGACTACACAGTGAGTTCCAGGAAAGGCTCCCAAAGCTGTAGAGAAACCCTGTCTCAACAAACAAAAAACAAAACAAAACAATTAGGCTATTAGACCTTGTTTTAAATTTTATAGATTTCAATATAGCTTATAAAAATTGGTGACTACTTAGTCATTTTGAGTGTTTTACTTTGATGGTGATAAAAAGCCTCATTTTGTTATAAATGAAAATATTATTAGAAATGTACCTCTGAGCTGCCTTTGGTGGCACATGCTTTTAAACCCAGCAATTAAGAGGCAAGGGCAGGTAGAGTTCTGTGAGTTCGAGACCAATTTAGGATACATATGGAAGTTAGTTGGTGTTGATTAGAAAGACCCTGTCTCGTTGGCAAGAAACTTGACTCTAGAGGGGTTAGCAGGTGTCCAGGGAGATGTCCCCAGCTGGTACCTTGGGCAACTAAGGAGAGGGAACCTGAAATGACCCTATCCTATACTGATGAATATCTTGCATATCGCCTTAGAACCTTCATCTGGCGATGGATCGAGGTAGAGACAGACTCTCAATTTGGAGCAATGGTCTGAGCTCTTAAGGTCCAAATGAGGAGCAGAAGGAGGGAGAACATGAGCAAGGAAACCAGGACCACGAGGGATGCACCCACCCACTGTGACAGTAGAACTGATTTATTGTGAGCCCACCAAGGCCAGCTGGTCTGGGACTGAATAAGCATGGGTTGAAACTGGACTCTCTGAGCATGGCGGACAATGAAGGCTGATGAGAAGCCAAGGACAATGGCACTAGGTTTCGATCCTAATACATGAACTGGCTTTGTGGGTGCTTAACCTGTTTAGACGCCCACCTTCCTGGACATAGATAGAAGACCTTCGTCTTCCCGCAGGGCAGAGAATTTGGACTGCTCTTCAATATCGAGAGGGAGGGGGAATGGTGTGGGGGGAGGAGAAGAGGAGTGGGGATAGGGGGAGGGGACTGGGGGGAGGGGGCAATATTTGGGAGGAGGGGAGGGAAATGGGAAACGGGAAGCAGGTGGAAATTTTAATTAAAAAAGAATAAAAATAACAACAAAAAAAAGAAAGACCCTGTCTCAAAACTGAAGAGAAATCTTGAGGTTAGGCCTAAAGTTATAGGTAAATGAATGGATGAATGGGCAAATATAGATAGATAGATAGATAGATAGATAGATAGATAGATAGATAGATAGATGATAGATAGATAGATAGATGATAGATAGATAGATAGATAGATAGATAGATAGATGATAGATAGATAGATAGATAGATAGATAGATAGATAGATAGATAGACAGATAGATAGAATAACAGCCAAAAATTATACAGGTTGAGGTAACCTGGACTGAGACTCAGAATGACCAACACTACTTATTCTGCCACCTGTGCGAATGAGGAGTAAACACAGAACCAAGAAAGTACAAAGAACATAGCTGAAGTTTTGTGGAAGAACAGAACAGAATTGGGAAACAACAAATCAGAACTGAGAATAGAATAGTGAGGTACAGGTGATATGAAACTGCAAAAGAAAAAAAAAAGCAATACTTCATGCTTACAATCTGATATTGTGCTAGCTAGTTTTATGGTAACTTTAGGAAAGTTATTGTCACCTGAGTGGAGATAGCATCAAGTGAGGAATTTCTCCACAAGATCAACCTGTAAGCATATAATTCTATAGAGCATTTTATTAATTGGTGATCAATGTGGGAGGTCCTAAACCTTCCTACATGAGGACTCCCCTGGGATAGTGGTTCTATGTTCTAGAAGAAAGCAGCCTAAACAAGCATTAAGGGACAAGGCAATAATTAGGACTCATCCATGGCTCCTACATCAGTTCTTTCTTTCAAGTTCCTGTCCTGGCTTCCCTCAATAATGAAGACAATGGACATTAATGTGAACACATTAACCAAATAAACCCTTTCCTTCCAAAGTTGGCTTTGGTTATGGGGTTTCTCCATAGCAACAGCAACTATAGCTAAGACATAAAGTCACACAATTAGGGGTCCATATTTTATACAAAATATTTACAGGCAGGCTCACTGGCCACTAGGCAGCTGCAATCCTGCCAAACAAGCAAGATAGCCAAACAAGCAAGATAGGCCAGGATGTATGGCTCCTTCTCCTTTTTTAAAAATGTAGATCGCCTGGGGAGTGGTGTTTTCCAAAGCTGGTGACTTAAGTTGCAGTTGTTTCGCTAGCCCTGCATCCCCCGGAAAGAGAATATTAAAGAGTATTTGGTTTACCTGGGGGATGAAAGCTGTTTTGTATAATAAACGCGGGTAGATCTTCAGGAATGGATGACGCCTGAGATGCCCTTCCATTATGACTGTGAACTGTGTCTCATTATTTCTCCTGCCTCCATACAGGTCCAGTTAGGGAAAATAGTTTCTATGTTGGGGCATACGGACCCTGACACAGAATATGCATCATTTCCAGTTAAATTTCTCAGAACATACCAATGTCATGAATAATGAAGGACTATATTTTGAAATAAGCAAATTTAAATAGGCCTATCCGAGGCACAATGAAATTAAAACTTTTCAGAAACTAAATGAAAGAAATAGAAAAACATTGAGTATTTGGAACAAACACATGTTAGTTGGATTTAGTATGTTGATTTGATGAGTTTTCTCACTGTAGGTTATTTCAATGGAGAAAAGTTAGGCAAGTACAAACTTGCATACTATATCCAAATATACATCAAAAATATATCCAATTAATTTTCTGTATTTTAGAACAAAATTTTAGATGTGTATATAAATATTCAAAGATAGTTCCTAATAAAGGAAAATGACTATTACATGCTGGGTGATAAAATCAACTCATGTTGTATGTATAGAATTATACCACTTTTTAAAATGGGTACACTAACATAAGAAAACTTTGAAAATATTATTCACTTAAAAATATGTAGAATTATGCATAATTGTGTCTATTTTATGTATTTTTAAATGTTTTAAAATTAATTTATGTATATATTAAATAACCTGATATACTTCCATCTCCAGGATAAAACATCCAATAAGAACAATATGAACCTAATAATGCCCATTTAATGTTAATTTTAAAATGATAAATATACTTTAGTGTTTGAAGAGAATGGAGAGTGACACTCCATTTGGAGGTAAAATAATAAGTCATGCTGGTATTTAAGAAGTAGAAAGTGGAACAAAATTACACAATAACTGTGAGGAAGTCTGGGTTTGTGAAGAAAGTCTCAGTGAGGCTAAAGTCATTAAGATCCAGGAAAAAGAAAATTGGTACATTTGAATCATCATAACTTTATATTCCCAGGGCATATTTTTCCATTTTTTTTCTTTTTTTTTTTATTCTTTTTTAATTAAAATTTCCAACTGCTCCCCGTTTCCCATTTCCCTCCCCTCCTCCCACACATTGCCCCCTCCCCCCACTCCCCTCCCCCATCCCCACTCGTCTTCTCCTCCCCCCAGTCCATTCCCCCTCCCTCTCGATACTGAAGAGCAGTCCAAATTCCCTGCCCTACAGGAAGACCAAGGTCCTCCCACTTCCATATATTCATATGTCTGTCTGTCTATTACACAGGTTCTCCTAAATATTTCATGCACACTTCAAACTCAATATGTCTTAAATATTCATTCAATTTACATCCTTTAACCAATGTTCAAGAGTTCTCAGCTTCTGACTTCTTTTATTTCCTGGAATGGCTTAACAGACACCATTTGTCACACATAGAAATCTTCATAACATCATACCTAGGACTGATGGTGTTCACCATGTATTTGGATGAACTAAAGTTTTGTTGGTTTTACACAGTACATCTTTATCTTCTATAATCTCTTGATATTTCATCCACTGCCCATTTTTCATGTCTTGTGCTGCTATGTTACATAGGTTGTTCTCCAATAACCTGACTCAAATATTTTTGCCATAAGCATCCCATGTTTGGGGACAATAATCACGTACCACTACACCTTGAACTGATTTTTATATAAAAATAATATAACAACATTTCTAACTTCCACACAAATATTCAGTTATTTCTACACTGTTATATGTTATATGGGAAAACAAACCTCCTTATACCTTTGCTTATATCTTTATAAAATCATCCTTATATCTTATATATGATTTGTAAAATCTGTGAGTTCTTTGTAGATGTGTAGGTTTATTTCAGGGCTCTACCTTGATTTATTAACATATGGAAATCTTTGTAGTATTATGGCTTTTTAATGTATTTTAAACTTAGGGATATGCTGTCTCAACTTTTTATCCAGAAGTTTCTGTCCTACCTGGTCCCACACTCATTCAGTCCCAAAGAAACACACAAAGGTTTATGTTAATTATAAACTGTTTGGCCTATTGTTCAGGCTGGTTACTAACTAGCTCTTACAACTTAAATAAACCCATAATTTGTATCTATATGTAGCCATGTGGTTTGGTACCATTTCTCAGTATGGCATTCTAATCTTGCTTCCTCTGAGTCTGGGTGATCATGCTATCTCTTTACAGCATTAGAAACTCTAAGATGTATGTGTTGATAATGTCTAAATGCAATTCTTTTTTTTTTTTTTTTTTTGCTGTTTGATTTTGTATTTTGAAATGTCACTGAATTTCTTTGCTATTTTTAGCATTTTTTCACTTCTGCCTTTAAAACTGTGTAGATTTAATATCTCTTTATTTGCAAAGACAATTTAACTTTTTCTTTCCTTTAATTTAATTAGTGCTCATGATTGATACTTTTAATTTACTTTTCTGGGATACATGTTGGGTTAGAACTTCCAGCCCTGTTAGAAACAGAAGGTTGGGAGTGAGAATCCTTTTCTTCTTGTTCCCTCTCTCTCCACAACCACAGCTTCCAGGCTTCCTGTATATGATCTTTATTGCGATAAGAATTTTTTCATCTAAAACTAATTTGTTGCGTGTCTTTATTATAAGAGGATGCTTCATTTAGCCAATTACCCTTTACATCGATCAAGATTGTCAGAGAGTTTTGTAATTTCTTGTGTTAATATAGGTGAATATATTTAATGATTTGTTGATAACAAACCATGTTGACTGAGGTTTTTGTACTGCCTGGTTCCTACAGTCATTAGTTCCAAAGAAGTCACACAGAGGTCTACATTAATCATAAAGTGATGGGCCTATTATCTTGGCCTTCTTATTAACTCTTATAACTTATTTTAGCCCATAATTCTTGTCTGTGTTAGCCACATGGCTTGGTACCTTTTTTGGCGAGGTAATCACATCTTGTGTCCTCTGCATCTGGGTCACGACTGGAGACTGAGCTTCTGTTCTCGTTGCCCTGCCTCTACTTTCTGCTTGGTTTCCCTGCCTCTACATCCTGCCTGACTACTTGTCAATCAGCATTTTTTTTTAAATAATACAAGTGAGAGGATATAGACCATTGTCCCACAGCAAAACCAATCTTATATTCTATAAATTAAATTGATAATCATGTTTAAACCATTTATACAGTTTTGACTAATCTGCTCATATTGTTTATAAAACCATTGTATGTGATCATAGTGATAATGGCTGCCATATATATAAGGGTTGCAAAAGTTATATTCCTTAAATTTAATTTCTTTAGTTCAAATGGTCAGACAATTAGTCCTGTATTATAACGGTTCCTTGACCTGGCCATTCATGTTAACTCTTAAATATTAATTGATTTTTTATTTTTCTGTTTATTTTCATGGACTACATTCTAGACACATATAATTGACAATCCAAATCTCTTTGTAATAATGGTTAAAGACATTCACAATGTATGTGTATCTATTAGTAATAAGTTATGTTAAAAACAAACAAACAAACATCAAACTAACTGGTTGAAATGAATGTGTGTGTTGGGAGATTGCTCAGTCTGTAAAGTACTTGTTATATAATATGAGCACCTATTTATGTACCCAACAGGTAGTTATAATATCCGTTCTGGGTATGCAGTGAGAGTATATATCCTGTGACTAGTTGGCAACCATGAGATTCAATGAGATGCTTTCTCCAAAAGAATAAAGAAAAGAAGGGAAGAGAATAACTGAGGAAAACACCATGTGTCAGTATCTATCCTTTAAATGCATGAATATATATTTGTGCAAATGCAAACATACAAGAGACACGGATGTTCACTTGTCCTTCATGTATACTTCTCAAGGGAAGCAATCTGGCATGGGTGCGGGAGATTTGTAACATAATGTTTCTGGAGAAACAAGCTCTTCCCTTTCACAGGAATTATCATTGTAAATGTAGCCTTTATCCTAGCCCAAACAGACACTCAAGCATTGTCAATGAGGCTTCAAGCAGAATAATGAAGAAAGAAGAAATTAAAATACAGTGTTATCACACAACATGTCTACCTCTGTCTCTTTAGCTAGACATTTGGCAAGAGAACATGGTGTCAAAAGGAATCTTTGAAACTAGCTATTTTTCAGGCATCGTGGCACATTAGGGTAATCCCAGCACTAACAGAATGAATGATAGAGGATTGGTGCATGTTTGAAACCAGCCTGAGTGGTAGAGTGGCTTCTAGTTTGGGCTACTTAGTGAAAGTCTGTAAATAAAATTGAGTCTCGTCTCAAATGTATTCGCCAAGGTCTGAGGTCATTACCATTGACAGCAGTTTCTTTTCTGGTGTAGAGATTCTCTAGGGTCTTTATATTGCAATTTAAGCTAGATGATATAAATTTGTTTATTAGAATGTTTACTTTGTTGTAGTGTTTTGAACCAGTTTCATTTAAAGCAACAAAATATTTACAATGCTGGGGATTCTCCAGAATTCAGTATCTGCTTCCCTTTTGATATGCAATCATCTCCTTATGTGATTCTAGCCACTTAAATCCCTTGGAATTTCTACCTGAAAACTTGTACCCCATGGAGTTAGCAGAAAATAACTGTATTTACCCTATTCCTAATTAGCAGTTATTTCTCTCCATGTGACTTTTATTAACGGGAAAACAAGTCTCTTGAGTTCCTACCAGGAAAGAAGTTAATTCACTCTTCGGATCATGAGAATAAAACCTTTTTTTTTTTTTTTTTCTGTGTATGGACCTCCTAAAACCTCACATCAGAGTGTGGAAATTCTGATTCAGTAAAATTGTTACAAATAACTTTATGATCCTAATGAATAGCATGTAAACACATAACATTACAACTTAAAGCTTTATTTTATGTACTTGCTGCTTTTTAACATACTGTAATAATAGACTTTGTCACTGTGAATTTTACTGCTGATGATTATTGCCAGAGCAAACACAATTACTTCTCTCCTGATGAATCTGAACTCCTTTTGCATTTTGCATAACACTGGCAGTAGCAATATAGTTCCAGATAGGTAATACAGTGGATTCCCTAAAAATATGTGAAGTTCAGATAATTTCAGATAATTTACCTAACAATCTGGGTAATTTCTTCACTCGTAAAATAGAAGTTTTGCTGTATGTTATATCACAAGAGTGCCATGAAGATAAAATAAGTTTCTAGAACATCAGCAGACAATAAATCTTAACTATATTTTTCTTTTTCTTTTTTTCTTTTTTTTCTTTTTACTTAAAAATTTCCACGTCCTCCCCTCCTCCCATTTCCCTCCCCCTCCCCTTCCCCCTCCTCCCATTCCCTTCCCCCTCCCTCTCCAGTCCAAAGAGAAGTCAGGGTTCCCTGCCCTGTGGGAAGTCCAAGGTCCTCATGCCTCCATCCAGGTCTAGGAAGGTGAGCATCCAAACAGACTAGGCTCCCACAAAGCCAGTACATGCAGTAGGATCAAAACCAAGTGACATTGTCCTTGGCTTCTCAGTCAGCCCTCATTGTCCGATACAATCACCGAGTCCTTTTGATCATATATTCCATCAGTCCCAGTCCAGCTTGCTTTGGTGAGCTCCCATTAGGTCAGCCCCACTGACTTCCTTGTTCATGTTCTCCCTCATTCTGCTCCTCATTTGGACCCTGGGAGCTCAGTCCGGTGCTCCAATGTGGGTCTGTGTCTCTAGCTTCATCCATCGCCAGATGAAGGTTCTATGGTAATATGCAAAATATTCATCAGTATGGCTATAAGATAGGGCCATTTCAGGCTCCCTCTCCTCAGCTGTCCAAGGATCTAGCTGGGGACATCTCCATGGACACCTGGGAATACCTCTAGAGTCAAGTCTCTTGCCAACCCTAAAATGGCTCCCTTAATTAAGATACATACTTCCCTGCTCCCATATCCACCTTTCCTCCATCTCAACTGTCCCATTCCCCCAAGCTCTCCCCATCCTCCCTTCTCACTTTTTCTCTCCATATCCCCTCCCCCCTTCACACCCACACCCAAGTTTCCAATTTTTGCCTGGTAATCTTGTCTCCTTCCAATCTTGAAAAAATTGTGCTATTGCAGAGCAGGCCTGTTTTCTAAATAATGATTTACCGTAATGCTTTATCTTCATAAAAATATTGTGTGTTTGCGTATGCATGTGTATGTGTGCGTGAACACTTACGTGTTGGTGCAGGTATGTGTGGGGTACTCATGTGAATGTGTTATGTGTTTGCATTTATCTGGAAGATGAATGTCAGCTTCAGGTGTCAACCCTCAAGTAACCTTGCATTTTGAAACAGACCTTCTCTTTAGCTGGGACTCTCCAAGCAGTTTAGTGGTTGTCCAGAGTCTTAGGGACTTATCTTCAGCCTCCTACCTTCTACTGAGATTACCAATACAGACTGTCCTGTATTTCTTTTCTTTCTTTTTTTCTTTGTTTGTTTTTTTTTTTGTTTGTTTGTTTGTTTGTTTTTGTTTTTCGAGACAGGGTTTCTCTGTGGTTTTGGAGCCTGTCCTGGAACTAGCTCTTGTAGACCAGGCTGGTCTAGAACTCTTAGAGATACACCTGCCTCTGCCTCCCGAGTGCTGGGATTAAAGGCGTGCGCCACCACCACCCTGCCTGACCACATTTTTCTAAGAATTTCTAGGACTTGATCTCAGGTCCTCATGTTGCAATTTGCTCTGCGGTAGTTCAGAGATTCCCTAGTCTGATCATGAAAAAAAAATTTAAACCAAGAGACTTTTATTTATATTCAGGTGGAGATCTACAGCTGGGACTTGGGATTCTAAAATGCAGTCACCAGACAGCTTAGTCGGGAGCTTTATAAGGCAAAGAACACAAAGTTGCATTCTGTTTGTGTGTAAGCAGGTCATCATATACAAAAAAAGCTTCAGTTTACCATACGCAAAAGCAGCAGTTTCCTGAAAGTTACACAAGACTAAGAAGTTACAAAAATTAACTCTTTGCAGCCTTTAACATTTGTAAGTCTGTTTTTGCTTTATAGTTCTATTAAGGACAGTAATGTTAAACTACAAATATTATAAAGTTAGCCATCAACAAAATGTTAGCCATCACATTTCCCCCTTGAGTTGTGTAGCCTGAGTTGAATTCTTGACTTTGTGGGGGGTACCTGTTCATGTTGAGACTTAATTACCATCACATTAATGGTTCATCAGTGAGAATTTATATATCTGTTTAAGGACTTAATGATGCAGGGACAGGGAGGCTAATCTAACAGCAGTTACTAGACAGGAAGAGCCCGAGAATGAGAATGGGAACCATTTTTGTTTGTTTATTTTATTTTGTTTTGATTGAGCAACTTCTTCCTTTATGGGCAGTTTCTTCAGAGGACAGCCTTGTAATCTCCAATGATTGCTGAATGCTTTTCATAGAAAAAACAGCTTTCCCTTAAAGTCATACAATTATCTCCTTGGAAGGGCTGGGTTCATATATACATGCGTTTTCTCCCTGCTGGACCATCATAAATGTAAGACCGACTGCAACAGGATGTCAAGATACAGAATTTTGGGGGAATGTTATACCTGCCAAATAGGCAAGAAAGCATGCAACCTATCAGGATTTGCAAACCAGTCAGTTTCAACTAAGAGGTGAAGGAATGAATGTCCATCTGATGAAGTGTTGTCTGGGAGCTCTGAGATATTTATTGCAAGTTTGCATTTGCTCCTAAAGGAAATTCTAGTTATATATCCTCTGAAAGAACAGAGCAAACAGAGTAGGAGAAAGCAACCTTATTTGTTTAAAACCTGCATCAGTCTTATCTTTACTGGTTCTTCCCAGGCCTTGGTGATGTGGCTCATTTTTCTGCAGTCTGGTTATCGTCTCCTCTGACACACTTAACTTGGAGTAATGTGATGGGGAAGCCTTGTTAACCAATTATCTTTAAGAGGTTTATTAAAACATATATTGTGTGTTCCTTGCTTAATATTGTTTATGTTGTTTGTAATTTTATACTTGATATCTTTTCTATTGTATATAGTTTTGTATTGAGTTTGGATCACTCTTGTTTAAACAAAAGGGGGAGGTGATGGGGAAGCCTTGTTAACCAATTATCTTTAAGAGGTGAGACCAAGTTAGGGTGGGGTTTACTGGGACCCACAGAAAAACAACGCTACCCAGGTGTGCTCTCTCTGTTTCCTAGTAGCACAGCTGAACTTGGACTTCTCACATCTGTTTCATGAGTTTTCCCCTCATAATGAATAAAAATATAATTGCTTTATCTTTTAGTTAGCCTGGTTCTTTCCCAACTCGAGTTAACTTCTACAGCAATGTATCCAGTGATGATGCTATATACATTGACAGTATGACAGGCATGACAAGGTGTGGGTCCTTTCTGTAGCATTCCAGTTTCCTTTACACCTAAGATTCCAGTCTTTTGTTGAGGTTAAGGGACAACTGAAACTGCTAGTCAGCTAAGATGTTTTCCTCAGGGTTCAGGAAGGCTGCAATGCTAGTCAAAGGCCAAAAGTTGGGGTTCAAGCTGTGGGGTGCACGCATAAGAAGCATATAGTTTGCAGACCCAGCCTGAAAAGATAGGGAACAGTCATACAAGGTAGACTGGTTTTTATCAGCTGTCAGGCAATCCAGGTCTCATAGTCATATGGAATAGTTTGTAGTTCACAGCTGATCCATGTTTAGTGTCTGTCAGCTGTGTGGAAGTCTACTGGGACATTTACAGACTAGGAACAGAAGTTAAAGTTTAAGAACTTAAAGGAAAATCTTATATTTAGAGCTTTCCCCTCAGGAATAAGCAGAAAGTGGGGAAGTTTAGGCTGCTGATTGACAAGACTGCTTATCGGGAGTCCATTTGAACTCTGACAGACAAATCCAAGTCATAATTCTCTGAATTTTTATGAACTTACATGAATTTAAAGTTTGCAAAATGAGATAAAAGTTTTAGCTATATTAGCATTCTCACTATTTGCAATCATCGTAGAAATCCACATTGTAGAAAAAGTAGTAGGCCCACACCTTTGAGTCATATTAAAATTTTTGGATAAAAAATTATTTTGTGAATTAAAGGCATTAATACATTTCCCACTATTCACATATATGGTATATTATATATAGACATATATACATGCATACACATATATACACACACACTATGTATGGTAACTTTCAAAGCCCTCTATTGAGAGTAAAAACTAGAACTGGAAAAATTACTAGAAAAAAATCTCTACATATAGCAAATCATTGACTTGCAGACCCATTAATTTTTGAGAACATTCAGGGACAAACATTTTGGCTTAACTTATGACCTTATTCTGAGATAAAACTGACACCCAGAAGAACATGTTATTTGGTCATTTTTTAAAAAAAAAAAAAACAATTAAACAGAGTAAACAAAATCTAATTTTGTTGTTTTGATTTAGGAATAAAAATACTACATTTTAATCATCATATTCTTTTAGTGTTGTTTCCCAATTTTTGAATAAATTTTGTTTTTAGGATTTTGTCTTTATCTGTTATTTTTATTGACAGGACAAGAATCATCACAAAACAATCAATCCCAATCCAAAGTATTTTGGAGACATTTTTATTTAAATTTAAAAACATGCATTCCTTTTAAAACAGGAGTTGAATCCATGACACACATACAGTATGCTGCAGTAGGTTAAGATTAGCCATGTATAGATTTTCAACCATGAACTCTCTTGCTGTAAGTTTTGAGTTAAATATTTACAGATTTCACAGATATGTAACCATACCCAGTAAACTTACAAATCCTGAGGTACATAAAGTTTACTTAATAGTCTTACAAATCTTGAAAGATAATTCATAATTCTTCAAAAGTTTAAGAGAATTAAATGAAAGCAAAAAAGTATGAGATGAGTGACAATAACCCCCATAGAGAACAGTCTATTCCTTAGTTTTGATTTTTTTCTCCTTTCTGTTATATAGTCAGGTGCCATGAAGGACACAGGACATAGATTTTGGAGAAAACTTTTAAACAAGCATGTTTGGGTCTAGAGGATAAGGAACCACAATCCAACTCTAGAGCCAGCTTTTCTCTGAAATAGAAGACTTAAGACAATATTTTAATATCATCATTACCTAAAGAATTCCTAAATTCTGGTAAAACTGAAGTAAATGATGAATGGGATGAACATGATCCCTGGTTATAGATGACTGAGAATGCTGCAAGAAGGAGCTGAGACGCCCCACGTGCCAGGTGCTTATATGCCCAGCAGCTGTGCCTATTCCTTTGCTCCAACCAGGCTCCTGGCTTCCACATTGCAACAAACTTATGGATACATGAGGAAACAAAGATCCATTAAACAGTACCATAAAAATACAAAATATTTGCCATGGTGTGGTGGTGCACACCTTTAATGCCAGCTCCCAGGAGTCAGAGGCAGGCGGATCTTTGTGAGTTCGAGGCGGCCAGTCTGGTCTACAGTGCTAGTACCAGGACAGTCTACAAAGCTACACAGAGAAATCTTGTCAAAAAAAAAAAAGAAAAAAAAAAAGAAAATGAAAGACAGAAAGAATGTAAAGAAAACCAAAATATTTATTACAGCAAGGGAAGAACCTGACAAAAAAAAAAAAAAAAACAAGCATTTGGCAGCTTCTTTAATTCACCTGAATCTAATTTCCATCTCAGCTTTTCCAACAAGGGCCAGAGGTGTCCCAGTATCCCTCTATCCTGGGAATTAACACCGTGTTCAGATTTTCCACACGTCCCAAAAGGTGCTATACAGACAAACAGTACCTTTACCTACACCTCCTATGTTTCCTGTTGCCCCTTCTTACAATCTATTATTACTGATTTTACATTTCAAACACAGTTTCCTTTTATGTCCTCCTCTCATCCCCTCCTCCCACCACTCCTCTACCCTCTCAATCCATTTCTCCATTTCCGTTTAGAAAGGGGCATGTCTGCCTTCCCTAAGCATCAAGAAAGCATGTCATATCAAATTGCAGTAAGACTAAGCACCTCCCCTTGCTTTAAGGCTGGACAAGAAACCATTATGAATAATAGGTTCCCAAGAGTCAGTCAAAGTGTTAGGGATAGGCCCTGCTCCCACTGTTAGGTCTGCCAAAGTAGACCAAGCTACACAACTGTCGGATATATGTAGAGACCTAGATTATCCCCATGCAGGCTCTCCGGTTGTTGGTTCAGACGAGTGTTTGAGCTCAGGTAGTTGCTTCCATAGGTTTTCTTTTGATGTCCTTGACCCTTCTGGCTTTTACAATCCTTCCTCCCTATCTTCAGCAGAATTCTCTGAGCTTGGCTTAATGTTTGCTATGAATCTCTGCATCTGTGTCCTTCAGTTGCTGGAAGAAGGATCTTGATGACAATTGGAGTAGTCACTAATCTACGTTCAGGAGATGTCCAGTTCATACTATGTATTCACCATTGCTAGGAGTCTTAGCTGGGATCATCCTTGTAGATTCATGGAAGCCTCCCTCACACCAGTTTCATTATGAGCCAGAAATGCCGCCCCTTTCCATCATCTTTTTCCATGCTCTCCCTCTTCATTCACCCCAAACCTGGATGCTTTATGATCCCATACTACCTGCCTCTAGTCCACGCAGGACTCCCTTCCCGGGGAAATCCATGCATTCCTGCTTTACCCCGCCTTTTTACCTAGTCTCTCTGCATCTGTAGATTACAGCATGGTTCTCCTTTACTTTACAGCTAATAACCACTTATTAGTGAGAACATAACCATGCTTGTCTGGATTACCACACTCAGGATAATTTTGTTTTTTAGTTCCATCCATTTGTCTTAAAGCAAACAGAAGGTCACCTCATGCCATGCATGCTTTTGTTTTCACAAGCAGAAACAGAGGTTTTGTCAACCTCCTACAAGACCAGACAATTTCAAAATTTAACCCTTAGCAACTCTTAACATTTGGAAGTCTTTTTTTGTTTTATAGTTCTCTTAAGCATAGCAATTTTAAACTTTTAAACATAGAGGTAGCCATCAGCAAAATGTTAGTCATAACCATGTTTGTACTATCATCAACTCAATCAATAATATGTAAAGTATAGTTTAGTTTTGTAATTCTTTCCTCTTAAGCAGTGGTGCCATTTGTAAAATATGTTTTAAGAAAGGTATGGTTATATTTTTTATTATTGTCTTTTTCGTTACAATAGATAGTTACTACATAACTGTGTACTGATTAACTGATGAGAGTTTTCATTTTAATTAGTCAATATAGTCCCTAGCCTTGAAGACCATTTTTATTTTATTTTCTAATCAGTTCTAATATGTCTTTTACTATCTTTTCCCACCAGGTCTCAACTTCTATTTTACATTATTATTTTATCGATAGTGTTGGGTTTATAATCCTTTCAGCATTTGTCTTACAGTTTTGCACTGGTGCAAACACATGATTTTCTTCCATATGTTTACTTTTAAGGAAATTCAGTGCTTTAGTATTTCACACTCACTTAGCCCACTTGGTATAACTGAGCATTTACTGAGAAGATAGATAAATATATGTCTGATATTCCCCATCTTTTTAAGTTTTACTGATTTATCTAAATGAGCATTCATTGTCTGTCAAATGAATCAAAATTGCTGCATATGATTGAGGCAGTTAAGGAAAATTAGGCACTAAATTGATTCATCACTGTAATAAATAAATTCAGTATATGACAGAAATGATTAGTAAGAAAAAGGAATGGTTGGAGCCAGACTGACTTGGTTTACTTCCTGCCACTGGTTCACTGACTTTAGATAAGTTACTTACTGTCATCTGTGCTGGTTTTTTATATCTACAAGGAAAAACAATCATCTATAATTTATAAGTACTGGGGTAGGGTCGAATGAGTTAGGGATGGTTCTAAACATCAGTAGCTCTACATCCTTTAAATGATGAGATACATTTAAGAAACGATTGTGTTTTTGTTATATAAAGAAATACAGCCTCTCTCATTTGCGTTCTGAAAAATACGTACAAATTTCCTGAGGATTTGATGAGACTATGAAAGTATACCATAGACAGTAAAATATGAAAATAACAAGTTAATACAAAAAGTAATGATTTATCAAATGCTTTCATATAACGGAAGAAATAGTCAACAGTTTAAAATGACAAAGTACAAAATATGTGAAATATTTGAGAGCACTCTAATAAACCAAGTATTAACTTGTCAATTACATAGAGACATGAAGGCTACTCAGTATTTAACCAAACCAAGAAATCCATATTTTAAAAGAATAAGCCAAAACAGATACTTTCAAAGGAAGGTATAGAAATGTTCAATAAGCATATAAAAATCAAATTTATTACATTATTAGAGAATGTAAATTAAAACTAATTAATTAGACATGACCTCATTTCAGCTTCACTGACAATCATCATAGGCAGACACATATTTGCATATATATTTTTCTTTGTTATATGAAGTTATAAGTCATAAAACTAAAAAGAGACTACAATAAGGGAAAAAGAAGCCTTAAGAGAGGGTTGAGGTTCAAAACAAGCAAGTATTCCAATGAATGTAACATGGAAACTGAAGGTTATCAACACACAGCCTATTGATAATGCCCTTGTTTGTCTCACAGAGGGGGAATGTAGGTCACTATTGCTAAAGATACCAAGTCCTTCAGACACCGCTGAGCTGAAACTGACCTGAATACTTTCTCCCTGAAGAGTGGCTTTTATAGTATTAACACATACTTCTGCAGCCAACAAAGGACTTACAGCATGCTCAACAACAGGGACACCATGCATGGTACTAGATTCCTACTCAACTACTTGAGTGTTGGGTCTTGGAGAAGAACCTACAGTCACCACTTCACTAAAGCAGCACAACACCTAACTGCATCCTAAGCATTTGTTATATCTGCAGATTAGTGTAGTCCTCACCGCTCACCAATGACACTTCTCTTTGTAACATACAGAAACTCCAAACCAATTAAAATACATAGTTGTAGGGCCCTATTCTGCATCTACAGCACAATCTCTGTACCAAATTCAGAGGGAACACTGAAGAAGATGGGGCAGGAAGATTGTAAGAGCCAGAGGGCCAGGGAAACGACTGAGAGACTGTTTCTACGAGCAATGCCAAAAGCTACACCCATAAAATCTGACCCCTCCAAAATATAACCAAAGTGAAAAAATAACAAAAAGGAATAGAAGAACTGTCGAATTTATCACATTATGGATAGTTGCAGAAATGTAGTGGTCCAAGATCCACTCTGCGTGTATTTCTGCTCTCTTTGGTTTCTCAGAGCAAATCAGGAGAATTCCAAGGAGGTGAGGGAAGGACATTTCCAATACAAAAACTGTGTTGATAGAACATGAAAATAGTGCATGTCAAAGATTTTAAGTGGTCTGTGTTAAAGCACCAGTTGTATGTTGTGTATTTTCATTCTACCAAAAGTTGAGGATCTTTGGATGCAAAGGAGATGTATATCTTGGACCGTACCTCTGTCCCTAGTCCCATATGCCTGTTAGGTTTTCAAAAACTACACACGGTATGGGCTTTAGTTTGTATTTACAAATAGAGAAAAATGATTTCTTACATCCATATATAAAGAATGTGATGCTCTTTTAATATCATGTATTGACAAACAATGATGAGAAGAATTTTATCAAAATAATATTAATTGATGAAAATGTAAATGTGCTTTTCAATATCACAAAGACATTTTATATGCATAAAGATTTTTGTGCCTTTATTTGACACCTTTAAATTAAGGATAGCTTCTTAGGAAATGTAATTTCATTGTAAGCTTTATTTGTTTTAATTCCTCATGCAGCATTGCACACATATGAAATATGTTTTAATTGTTTATGTAACATTGTTCACAGTAAAATGTTTAAATCTTAAATTAAAAAAAAAGGAAAAAGAAGAGATAACCTTTTAGGGAATGAAAACAGAAGGTAAAGGTGTAAGAGGGAAGCATGGAAGAAGAGAACTGTTGGAAAAATGCATGAAATACATACTTTGTATGCTAATTTAAACCTACAATTTAAAAGATAAAATTGTGAATGGGTAATTACTAAAGAATAGGAAGGGTGTCTCAATGAGACATTTGCATAGTTAATAGAGGGGATAAATAGATCAATTAACCCCAGTAATCTACATAAAAATGACATAAGAGAACCCAACAATTTCTACAAGTGCTATATACTAACTAATAAATCACAAGAAGGAGACTAAAATCACACGTGTTGTAAAAATGAAGAAATGGAAATATATTCACACTGCTTGCAAGAACATGAATTAGTACAACTCTTACAAAAATGTATAGTGTTCTTTCAAAATTAAAAACACTATCATGTGGTCTAATAAATGTGTTCCTCTTTATGTCCAAAAATAGTGAAATAGGTGAGCTGAAGTGACACCTGCATACACATTTACTATAGCAATCTTCAACCATCAAGAAAGAGAAATGGCAACATTGCCCTCTAACTAGAACCTGAAATAATTGCAGTTAATGGAAATCAAGCAGGAGCCACGACAGGAGAGGAGACTGTGGGACAGAAACCCTGAAAGAGTGATAGTAGAACATCTTTGGGTGACACTTACCCCCCCCCCGAAAAAAAAAACCCATAAACTAACAAAAACCTCAGTTCCAGACGTGGGAAACCTCCTTTTGTGTTGTTGGTCAGGGGATCCAGGATTCCCAAAGAAACAACATGTTAATGCTGTTGACTTTATTTGTTTATAGAAAAAAAAATAGTAGAAGACACCACATACTTCTGAAAAAAGACCTGGTGAAATCTAGCTGGATTTGGCCTGAAGACT
This sequence comes from Chionomys nivalis, assembly GCF_950005125.1. NCBI lineage: Eukaryota > Metazoa > Chordata > Mammalia > Rodentia > Cricetidae > Chionomys > Chionomys nivalis. The sequence goes on along the minus strand of NC_080087.1, from coordinate 98,061,667 downwards.
TTCACCCTGAGGACTAGTGTTTATGGTTTTAGGGGGAGATACTCAAGCTACCAAGGGGGAAAGCAATCAATAATCCTATCCAATTTTTATATGATATGTTATGTTATGTATGATATGATATGTTCACAGTAATGAGCACCATGACATCATATTCTGAAAGCGACGACAGAAGTACACACACACACACACACACACACACACACATATTGTGGGGATAATCAACAGCCATCTAAAAGGACTTAAGGTTAATCAATAAGAAAGACTTCATGCAGCCATCTAAAAGGACTTAAGGTCAATCAATAAGAAAGACTTCATGTCTGGTACTGAAAACCTAGACAGCATACCATGGATGATGAGACCAGGGAATCTAAAGGAAAACCTACTACTCTGACTTTTCCTAAACCTAAGTGCTAACTTCATTATAAATACTTGGCTTTCTACCTACAGATGAGTGCAACATTTACCAGTCACCAGGGAAGATGCTGTCTGCAGCAGACAAAGACTATTCTGGAAACTGGTCGGAATGTAGAGAGCAACTGACTGAGTTAACCTCCTCAGTTAATGCATTTATAATACAATCCCTTTACCTGAAGCTCAGGAAATATCGCAGAAGGGGCATCAAAGTTGTAAACACCAAATAATCAGGGCACGTACTCTGAACAGTATCCTTTACCATATAAAAAAAAGCACATACAGTGGAAGGTAAGGAGGAAGAGATATGTCTGGGAGGAACCGAGGCTAAGAGTGATGACTAGGATAAAAATGTATTATAAGCAATTCTTAGAGAACTAATAAAATATCTGATTAGTAAAAAGTGTAAGAAATACTTGTGGAAGAATAAGAGAGTGAGATAAACATACACTATGGGATTCTATTTACCAAAACAGGCTAAGTTCTATCATTGACTATAAGGGGGGATTTCAACAATTATGTTTAGGGAAATGAGTCACATTTAAGAGAACTTTAAGTACCACATTACCTCATTAGTGTAAGGAACCTAAAAATGTGGGTCTCATGGACTAGAAAAATGGAATGGCATTTATTTCAATTGGTGTGATGAGTAAAGGGAGAGAGTTCAAGAGGGGGTTGTTAATGACTACTAATTTATAGCTATGAGACTGAAAGCAAAAGGAAGTCCTGGTGCCGTATGGATCAGCAGGACGATTAGAAACAGCAACCACACCATGTGTTTCTCAGAAATCCTTAAGACCTCACAATATTCTAATATAAACATGTAATGTAATGTTTAAATTAATATGTATGTATAACCAAACTAAAACATTTCACCATTTTTCCAATACATTTATGTGTGTGTGTGTGTGTGTGTATGTGTGTATGTATTGGAAAACTACTTGTTACTCCATTAATATGTAATCATTTCCCATTTTAAAAAGGAATTTGAATGAAAAAATGCATGCTTTGTAATATGAAAATTTAAAAAGTGCAGAGAGAAGTCTGAAGTTTTTCATCACATAAGTAGTTATTTAAATAATTGATGTATTTACTTAAACTTGAATGGCATGCAATATAATCAAACACTGGAACATCTTTTGATGTCTCATAAATTTGTGCTTTTTGTCTCCTGAGTAAAAGTTATCAACACAGTAAGACTGTTAAGAATAAATGAATGAATGAATGAATGAATGAATGAATGAATGAGTAAATAAAGTTAAGCCATTCTATTTCTTACTGAAGGACAAATAATTGGTGTTTGCTTGTTACTTAGTCTTCTCTAATCTTCTTCAAGGTGATTCCTTGGGCTTTGGAGATTGCACAGGTTTGGACTTGGCGTTTGTGAGGTTTAGAAGTGTTCAGTAGTGTTTTGATAACCACCATTCAGTTTACATTGAAAATCATTAGGCACACACCTTTTTGGAATATCAAACACTTTTTGCCTGGAGTCATCTCAGCTATTCATGAGTCATCTTGATAATTTTACTTGTGGCTATTCAGAATTTAGGCAACTATACTAGTGGTTTACAGGAAGTCACTGGTGCTTTCTGAGACGCCAAAGAAGAGAACAAATTGCCTTAATAATGACTGTTTTTCTCAGTCTAAAAGGTTTTGTTTGCATCTATTCTATTTATCCCTGCTTCCCATCAAAATCAAGAGTAGAGTCATATCATCTATAAAATTAGCAATGTGATCTGTTTCTCAAGTAGTTAGCAACAACAGACTAGCTAGTGCTTCCTGTACTATTTCAGTTTCTTCACTCACTCTACTGTTTCTGCACAGCTCATCAGAGAGTATCTCTTTCTTACTGATCCCAAAAGAATGAAAGCAAAACCCCTATTCAGGACTCACTGTCCTTCAGTGTCCTAAAGTTATTCATGATTCCCAGTTGTGCTAATGTTTGTACAATGATTTTGGTCATATCTTTCCAAATCCTACAGTGAATGTCTTACTCGCTTACTTTATATTGAATAAGGGTTATATTTAGTACCTGCTGTTTTCAACTGACTGGACTGTAGTTGAAATCCTTAGCTATCAGAAAAATGTCCCTTCAAGATCATCTTACTATTTCAGAAAGAATTTCAGCACAAAACGTAAATTAGGAAAGGAGTTTATGAATATCCTACATGCAGGCTCCTGAGATAAGGGGCAGCTCCACTGATGGGTTAGGATGACCCTGACTGCAATAGATAAATGCAAATAATAGCAGAAATGATGGGAGACAGTATTTACAGAAGTTTTGCTATTTCCCAGAAACTGTCTTAAGTGATTTGAAAGTGCTAACCTGTGTAACCCTCAGAGTAACTTCACAAGGAGCTGTTAAACTTATTTTGTAGTAGAAGAAATGGAGATTATTTCTAGTAAATCTTACCACCAAAAATCAGTAGGATCAGTCTTTGCCCTGAGGAAGTTTGTTTACAACGCTTGAGTGTGAGTAATACTTCTAAGCAAGCAGTGACAAACATAATGTCATCTTGCTACTGATTAGGGTCCTTCCTTTGCAATGAACTAATCTAGATTATTGATTAAAATTATGTTTTAAAAAAATATTCTACTTAAAATATTTTATCAAAGAACATTTTTTATTCATGAAAATGTTATATTTTACTATAAAACAAAGGCTTAATAATGGATGATAGGTTTTGAAATGCTACCACATGTTAGGTAATCATTAATAAGTGATTATTGACTAGATTAAGCATCAAGGTGCAAAAAAAGAATTCAAGTATACACTCTCTTCTAATCTCTCTTCCCAAAGGTTACTGTAGTGCTTGTGCCTTGACAATGGAGTGGGAGACTATGTGAAAGAAAGAAGTGTCCTAGAAAGAGGAGAAAACAGGACAACCAAAGAATGAGAACAATTGTAATAACAAATGGAATGCCATAGTGAAACATACCAATTAATATCCTCATTTTAAAAGGCAAATTTGAAATCTCATAATCTATCCTTAATATATTTTCAGCCAGAATGTATTTAGAACAAAATAGTTTGATCAAATACATCCTTTTATTTCTTCTAAGAATTTTGATCCACTTAGAAATACAGTGTATACAGTCAGTGTGACAGAAAAAAGGGATTAATCCCTCAAAAATCCATTTGCAATACTCAGTTCTTTAGTACAAATATTTCCAATTAATAAACAAGATAATGTCATATATCTTCAGTTTTCTTAACAGATAAATACAATACTGAAATATACAAATAATCATTATAAAATCATTGTTTTAGATACCAAATGTATTAAACTTTTGATCTTATTACAAACGTTAAAATTTAGCTAATGGGGGAAATTTGCTAAAAATATTTTATATATTAAGGACAATAGTTTTAGGTTTGTTGTCTGAAATCTAAAATGTATTTTTATCATGTGTGTATACGATGTATGTATATGTAGGAGGGAACAGCATGGTGTGTGTAGAGATCAAGGGACAATTCTGTGGAGCACTTTCTTCTCTGCTAATTTATGTCCGGGTGGGGGTGAGATGTGGGGTGTCAAACTCCCACAGCAGGCACTTAAAGCTCTTATCCTGTAATCCATTTTCTTGTCCCTAGGTTTATTTTTAAAGAATTGATATGGAAACTTTTTCTCCTGCCTCAAAATTTATTAAAGTAGTCCAAATTTCAGTGTGGTAATATTCATTTATTTAAAGTTTTTTTGTTTGATTCTCTTTCCATGGTTATGATTCTTCTCTAAAAACTCGAGGTATGTATCCTTCCTAGATAAAGGGAAGAAAATTGACAAAATGATTTTATTAGAAAATTCTAGGTTTTGTAAATCCGAGGATTCACAAGCTGCTAGCATTTGGTTATCCACTCCCGTGCAACACTACATTGGCAACAGCAGACATCTTTGTTTGCCTCTGACTTATGGGCCACATTTGGGAGAACCTTGCCTGGGAGCTGAGAAATAGCTTCAGGTGGAATTCTGGAAATCTGGAAATCCACCTCCCCATCAGGTCCTCAATGGCTCTGACCCTTTAGATTTATTTCTCCCCAGGCAAATCCTCCTGAAGAACCACTCCTGAGTTGTTGACCTTTCAGAACATGACAGTCATGATGTTTGGACTTCCTATTTATTCGGTCAGGTCCACTGGTCTTGAAGGTAGAATTTGCTGGGGTTATTAGCTCCTGAGCGAGACAAGAAACCAGGTCCTTTTTCCCACAGGCTAACACCTTAAGCAGTTCTGATTAAACACAGGTACAAGGAAAAATAAAAAGGAAAAAAAAAAAGAAAACAAACAACAACAGCAATAAGAAAACAAACAAACAAAAATGTACTTTTTGTTGGAACTACACTTACAGAATTTTTTCCCCCAGATCTATAATTGTTTAAAATAAAAAGTCACTTTTAAAAGTATCTGTTCTCTCATTTCTCCCAGGAAAGAGACGTGCGTTAATTAACAAAAGCCCCACCGTACACTTTGAAATGAGAAAACTTCAGAGACCTACGTTCCCAAAGGCCAGAACAAATATAAGACTGGCAAAAAGTTACCTGGATCCCTTTCTCTGAGATGCAGAATGCAAGCTGTACAGACTCCTTTCCCAACACAGAAAACATTATAGCAAACAAGGGATTTGAATTTAGATGTTTACTCAGCTTCACTGAATCCTGGGCTCTTTTGTTTCCCATCTCTGCCAGGAGATTGGCTGTTTTTCTTATGCTTTGGCTCCCCACGTCCCCTAAGCTAATATGCAGTCCCTGGCAAATTACAGCTTTCAGAACTGGAGCGGAGACTGTGGCTTGAGGGTAAAATTAACTCTACCCGCTGATTATGCACCCCCCCCCCCGCAGCCGTTCATCAAAATGTACAGTGGAAGGCTTTAAAAAATATACATATGCATGCAACCAGAAATTTACATGAATTCGGGAGTCAGTTAAATATCGAAATTAAAAGCTGGATACCTAAAGCAGAGGTTTCCAATAAGAGACTCCCCCCACAAACCTTATAATTTGACATGTGATATATTTCGTGATCATTCTGGTTTGTGCCTGTGTACAATATCCTCTTGGCTGTTTTTCATCTCTTCTGTGTGTAGAACATCCTGGGTGAGGCAATTGTAAACCATTATGTCCTTTTTAGGTTCAAGTATTTCCTCCTTTAATCTGATCACATATCTTCCAAGTTGCCCATGATTAATCTAAACATAATAATAAAATTACAGTGAGCTCCCGACAGAGAATTCCAGTAAACTTTTTGATGAACCTTGAAAGCAGTAAGAGACAGAATGCGTTTGTAGATATTTAGATCTACATATACCCTTAAACACAAAGATTTACAGTACATAATCTTTTATGTAAGATTCATTACATTTGGATACAATGTTGCTCTGTGCTGCAATACCCTAAAAAATTGCATTTGTCCTGATGTTATTCATATGGCCAATGAATATTCTGCTACCCTGTGGAATTGCTGTACAGTGTCTTCTGTGGAAGTTGTCAACCTGTGCTAATTGAAATGTTTATAAAATGTTGATTCTGAAATATTATTGCTTAACAGTTCAATAGTTCTTTAATGTGCCTGTGTTTTATTAATGAAATGATTTATAGAAATATTTAATCTCACTGATTTACCATTAGCCTTAATGAGTCTAGTTATTAAGTACTCTATTTCCGAAGGCTATGAAAACATTCTTGGCAAGTGTGTAGTATTCTGTGATGAGTTATTTTTGCCGAGACACAATCAATGCTGTGGGAAGCTCATTCCTCAAGAGCAACAGTGTTATTCATGAGCATATAACTTGATGATTCTTTCTGTAATTTTCATACCATGGCTTTTTTATTTATAAGAAATTTAATATTGATTATAAAAACTATCCCAGAGAACTATTAAGCACTTTTAGATGATGATATATTCATAATTTTTCATATTAATTAAACTAAACTCTGACAGCAAACCATTTAAAAATACTTAAACCAATTCTTGAAGAGTTTGTAGATTTCCTCCATAGGAAAAAAAAAAGCACATTTAATTAGTTCCTATTGTCTGGAAAAGTATTTCAGAAGATTATCACCATTCTTTAGAGTCATACTTGAATAATAAACCAAGAACAGTAGATATATTAGATCCACTTAAAACAGCAATTTTCTTTCTTATAAATAAAATTCTCACATTATATTTGGACAATTTAGCTGTATATTTTAAACCTATTTTTATGGTGGCTCTGTGTAATGCTATCCACAGAATTTTAGGATTCCAAGGACAGATGATAGGTTTAGTATCATTCTATCTTTCTTGATGATAGACAAAATAATTTGCTTATTTCAGATACTGAAGAAAATCATTTCGTAGGTTCACCTTAACAATCTTATGATCTTAAGAATGTATTTGCCTCTTTTATATTTTAGTGATTATTGAGCATATTCAGTCTATAGGAATAAACAAAACACAGGAGCACAGTAAAGATGTCTTTCTTTAAGCAATCAAAATAAAGTCTCAAACTACTGAACTGTTGAAAATGGCCTCAAATGGATTTACTACTATTACTATGTGTTTTTGAACTTGCAGTATTGATGTATGACATGTCATAGGAAGGAACTGGCAAGATACAATGGCATAAAATACCAGTATTATGTGGTTTACCCCACCAAAATTGTATATTTCCTATCCCTTGTTAGATTTCCTCCACAGTGTAGGATTATCTTTGCATTATTGGTCACATCTGGATATGATTTATGTGGGAGGTTGATGATTAATCAGAAACTTGGGGATTGCATGAAAATCCCCTGTCAGCTAAACAAAATGCCTTTTAGAGTTTCAGATGAGTAAGTGAGGAGTAGCCCATGATATTATTAAAAAAAACCAACATAACCTCAAGGTTTTTATTCAAATTCAGAAAGGAATTTAGAAGAGATTACATTTGCTGGCTACAGGTCAACAATATGAGATATGAGCCTACTAATTCCAGAAGACAACTATACATTTCAAGGGTAGGTTTACTTGTTAGTTATACTATGTTCCTTAAACTAAAGGACCATTTAAGTTTGAAGCATTAACTCCTTGATAATACTAAAAAGCAAATTATTTTTAACAAATACCATATTTTATATTTTACAAAATACCTGCATTACTGAAGAGTCACTCAGCATTCATGCTTGAAGCATAAGAAGTAATACCTAACAGTAAGAGACATCTGTGGTAAAGCAAAAGAATTATCATAATCTGTTAAGAGATTTATAACGTTGTGTAAGGACTAACAAGAAAACAAAACATTAATAAATGTAAATTGGCTTCAGGCTGTTTGGAATTAAAAAATGAATTTAATATTTACAACAAAAAAGGATTCAAATAAGTTCTACAGAAACTTAATACAAAATCAAAGTTTTTAGAGAAAACAATGCATACATTTAATAATGAATTGTGTTTTAGATGAAATTTTTAGCTCTTACATTTTTCCTTCAGCTTACAAAGAATGTATTGAAAAGCCCATATGCTGTGTCTCACAAAGTTAAGCAAAATTAAATTCTAAACTATTGAAAAAAAACAATTAAAGATTAGTATGATAAGCTCATATTGCTTGGGGTTTTGTTTTAATGTCAATGAGCAAAATAATTACAAGTCTATGATTTAAAAATTATTTTATTTTTGAGATTGTAATTTCATCATTTTCTTCCTCCTCCTTTTTTTCCTCTAAATCTTTCAATATACCCCTCCTTCCTCTACTTCAATTCATAGCCTTTTTATCCATAATTTCCTAATATTACAGCTCAGTACAGGAAAGTTTTCATAACTTTGTTATGAGGCCTGACATGACCATATGATCTATTTATCTCCATATTTACTACAATTAATATGAAGAGTCACAGATTTGCTAGCGGAACATCAAGGTGCTAATGCGATAATGTGCACATCTCTTTATATTTATTCTTAATCAATATAGGTTTTGACATAACTGTAAATAATTTCATGTGAGATTGTGATATTATAGTGCATCTTTAATGATTTGGGTTTAAAAAAAGCAGCAAGGACAAACTTTTATTACCGATATGATCTAAATATTTTTTTCTGTGTATAAAACATTGATGTCAGGTTTTTAAATCAGGAGATGCATTAAAAGCTAGAGATTTATTGATCAAATCATACTTGTAAAAGCATCTGATTGTTTGCTAGTTTTTTTTTATCTGTTTGGCATGGAGTATTGATTTCAAAGTTGAATGAATTGGGTTTATATTCTATGCTTTGTAAACTGTATGAGTTTATTCAAGGGTTTTGGCTTTCTTGTACTGACTATCTCATCAAGGAAACAGAAAAAAGAATGTATAGTAGTCTCCCCAATAGGGTTAATATTTAAAAAAGTAAAACATGAATAACAAAAATTGAAAACCTTTTTTAGCCATGAGCTGAGTAATTGTTATGTGTTAGAATGATCAGCAAATCTGATCCGTACCTGTATTTAGTAAATACTACCTCTTACTGTCAAAATTATAGAATCAAATTGAAAAACTAAGATGAAGACCTCTTCAATGCATCCAAAACAAAATATATTATGTATTTTATATTAGGCTATTTTTAGAAATAGGTATTCTATACTTAAATAGACATCTTACACTACTTCTAACTAGTAATCTATGATAATACTGCTTAAAGGTTATGCATGTAGTCAGTGTGGGGATCCATAATGAGCTGATGTAATGAATGACCTACTATTCCGGTGCAAACAACTTCAAATATCTTTTATAATGATTTCCGCTCCACAAATTCAAAGAACACAAGTTCTTACAAATATGTAACTGTGCTTAAACCAAGTGATTGGGAAAGTGTTTACTGCTTGTAATATGTCATCACTCAAAGGGAGAAAGTTCAGGCATAAATTAAAGTAAACAGAATTGCTGTGGGAACTCCTTCAGCCAATAGCTTCTAAGATATCAGCCCACATGGACTTGGTCTCTTATACTATAAATGCAGTCATAAAGCATGTGTGCTCTCTCTCTCTCTCAGCTGCTGGATTTGGTTCCTGTTCCCCGCTTGTAAAGAAGACTGTGATCTGTGAATCTATCCCTAAATAAACTACTCTTGATTATACTCAATTCTGAGGTAGTTGGGGCTACTTTATAGTGTCAATATACATTGCACCCACGTGAGTCCCAACTCCATGCATGGCCCAGAAGGTCTCTCATACCCACCTGCCTGACTTGATTTCACTTACTAAGTGTTTTTTTTTTTTTTTTTTTTTTGCCAAAATCCTGCTGCAGCAGAGCTACCTGTATGGTGGGCCTACTGCTGTAGAACTTGGCAATTTCCCAGGTTTGTACAAGTTTTCCCCGCCCTGCCACTTTCCCTGCCACTCAGTGACATGCACAGCTTCCAGTCTGTATTCCTGGCATGTGAGCTCTGGATTTCTTGGTATCCTGGTAACCAAAAATCTCTCTCTATGTATGGAATCAATTTTATTTCTTTTAATTTGTCAAGCAAAGCATATTTGTCAGTATGTAAGCAGGCACTAATGTGGAACTGAGAGGGACTATTCACGCTGCTGCCGGTCATGTCTCTCTACTATGCAGCTGCAACCATGACACCTGCAGATCAATAAATATTATTATACCAATAACAATTTACTGAGGTCTCATAATGGAGGTAACTTTATTTGAGTAATAAATATATAAATTTGAAAATTATATAATGGCAGAATATTACCATCCAGGAATTTAATAACCTTTTTTTATACTATAAATGGTATTCTGCAAAGTTTATAAAATTTTTCTGATATATCCATTTATTAGATATTGGGACTTAGCTTTGTTTTTCATATTATATCCTTAAGACAACGGCTTGAAAATAGAGCCAAGAATCAGAAACTCATAGAAATGATATAGTCTTTACAGACTAATTATGAACAACTAGATGACAGGACTAATACCATTGAAAATCAAAAGATAGCTGAAAAAATTAATATCATTGAAAGGATAACATTACTTTGACATACAAAATTCAAACCATGTCAAAGGGTACTGAGAAATTATCTGAAAGGATTCACATTATTGAATTTGATGATGAAAATCTGCTGAAAATTTATGATAATTTAGCAGAGTATCTCTTCAGGAAGACCATCTTCATGCTTTCCAAATGATATCCAAGGATGAGAAGTTATCATTAATGGAAAAATTTTATAAATTGAAATGATATGTGCAGAATGAGGACCAGAGGCTAAATGACTCAATGAAATCATTAGAAATATTCATAAGGGGCTGGAGAGATGGCTCAGAGGTTAAGAGCACTGACTGCTCTTCCAGAGGTCCTGAGTTCAACTCCCAGCAACCACATGTTGGTTCACAACCATCTGTAATGAGGTCTGTTGCCCTCTTCTGGCCTGCAGGCATACACACAGACAGAATATTATACACATAATAAATAAAGAAATGTAAAAATAAATATAAATAAGTAAATAAATCTTTAGACATATTCAGAAGCTGGGTGGTGTTACACACCTTTAATCCCAGCACTCATGAGGCAGAGGAAGGCAGATCTTTGTGAGTTCAAAGCCATCTTGGTACAAGAGTTAGTTCCTGGATGGGCTCCAAAGCTACAGAGAAATCCTGTCTCAAAAAACAAACAAACAAACTATTCATAAGTCAAGAGATTCAAGCTTTACAAAAGACAGTGTTAAAAATATTTGAAACAATTGAGGAAATTATTGGAGCTGATGAGAAGGGAAAAAGGTACAAAGAAAGGATTTAACATTGCCAGTACCTGTAATAGTCAGATATGACTTATGAAGGGTTTTAGCCATGTACCCTGTAATCACCTCTGACAAATCATCAGGTACTATATGCCCAAAAGGATCAAAAGAATGTAGATGGAAACTTATAGGTATAAACTATGTAAAAGAAATTGATGGGTGGTGGTGGCGCACGCCTTTTATCCCAGTACTTGGGAGGCAGAGGCAGGTGGACTTCTGTGGGTTTGAGGCCAGCCTGGTCTACAAGAGCTAGTTCCAGAACAGGCTCCAAAGCTACAGAGAAACCCTGTCTTGAAAAGCCAAAAAAAAAAAAAAAAAAAAAAGAAAGAAAAAAAAAGAAAGAAATTAAGCAAGAAGTAATATCTTATGGCTATGGCTGGCATTCACCATATTTTAGGGAAATGGTAAAGACATAGACTTTCAGCAATAAGGTTACCCCACATGATAGACTTTAATTAGTTTCAGTGGTCCTGGAAGATGGACTGCAACTATTGTAGAAATGCTATTGGTAAAAAGAAGCAAAAATTTTAGAACTTCAGGGAAAAGCAAAGGATTAGAGAATTTCCAAGATCAAATTCTTGGCGAAGACACTTATGCTGACCCAGAAGATCAAGCTATTCATGATGAACACATCTTTTCCCTATGCCACACAACAGCCTTATTGCGTGAGACAGGATGCAAGAACTAGGAAAATAATTGAACCATATATTAGGGTTAAACAAAGCCAAAGTGAACCCTTTAGTGACTTTTTACTAAGCTTAACTAAGGCTGTACAAATAGAATTAATAGACCCAGAAGCTAAAAATGTACTTATAGAATCTCTAGCTTTGGAAAAGGCCAACTCAGAATATAAAAAGATACTTGGAACTTTAAAGGTCTGATCATCACCAATGGATTGATGGATCCTGCACACAATTAACATTGAGATATTGACTATAATACTGACACTTGGGTAAGAGAAGCAATTTCCAAAGGTATAAGGAGATATCAAAACACCAAGTGTTTTAATTATGGTAGAATAGTATATCTGAGAAGGGATTATAGACAAGGCACTCCTAGAAATGATATACCTAATGGCAAAAATAGAAGGTCTCAATCTTCTGGATTATGTGGAAAATGTGTCAAAGGACCAATGAATGTAGATCAACAAAAGACAGACAAGCAACATGAAACAATCAGAAAACTCCTTGGGAGTGGCCTCTCACAAGCCTCCAGGTCAAACATGGTCCATTCATTCCCAGTCACAGTTGAGGACATATCTCACCAGAAAAATTTAAAAAAAAATTGCCTGGTATAAAAAGCCATACTATTCTGGATGATGGAATAAATATGAAGGATCACTCAAAAATTTTAATAGAAAATAGGAAGTGTATATTTGGGCATATGGTGCAGGAGAATTGTCTGTATTTAACCCTGTCTTAAAAAGCCAAAAGTTAAAAGTAAAAATAAAAAAATAGAAGTTAAAGTAAAGCCACATAATAATAAAAAATACACAGAGAATCTTGATATTTTATGTTATTATGCTCTCTTTAAATTGCTTAAATGCTAAGAAAGAAACAACAGCTGTTAAAAGATATTTGCTTATAGATGCTGCTAAATTAATCCAAGATAGGTATTTTGAAAATACCATGACTTCAAAATTGAAGTCAAAGGTATGTTACTTTGAAAACAGATTTTGCTTTTGTTTCCATAGAAAATAAAAGACTGTGGATTCATTCTAAATTTCAAAATAATCAGGTTCAATCCAGGAATACCACCTAAAAAATCTCCAGTAGGAACGATGGCTCAGATGACAGAGTTCTACATCCAGAACAGGTTCAAGACTGCTGCCTGAGATGATCAAGACTTACAGGATACTTCAGTCAGGACTTGATCATAACTCTCAATTTTCTTTAGGTCCACATAAGATTATCAGTGCCCCCAACCAGCCAAAAGTAGTCTAAAATATTATGTCCACATTTCCCCCCAAATGGACTATTGTTTAGAAAAGGGGGGGGGGAATGGTGTAGGAGAATTGTCTGTATTTTTCAATCATGTTTTAAATAAATACTGATTGGCCAGAGAGGAAGTATAGGCAAATCAGCCAGACAAGAAGTAGAGGTGAGGAGAACAGAAAAATTCTGGGAAGGAGAAAGCCCACTCCCCCCATTCATGCCCAGACCACCAAAGAAGTAGAATGTGACTTACCCTTCTGAGAAAGGTATTGAGCCATGTGGCTAGATAAGTATAATGGATTAATATAAGTTATAAGAGCTAATAAAAAGCCTGAGCTAATGGGCTAATCCATTTGTAATCTTATGGAGATCTCTGTGTGATTTTCTCTGGGACTCTCTGGCTTTGGGAACTGGGCAGGACAAAAATCCCGACAAGCCAGCCCCTCATGTTACAGGCATACTTCTATAAATGATTAAAGCTAAGAGTGCATATAAATAACATTGGAATAGAGGGAATACTGAACACAGGTTCAGATATGACTACCAATATTCCAGAAGCGTGGCATCTGAATTGGCCTCTTCAAGTGAAAGATGTTCAATTCCAAGTAGTTGAACCCTATTTCAAGTGAAACAAAGCATGAGATGTGTGAAATGCATAGGGACAGAAGGACAGAGTGGAAGAATGAGGCCACATATCACTAATATCACAGTAAATTTATGGGTTTGTGACTTGATGTAGCTGATTAACATTCCTGGAGTCCTAGAAACTCAGTTTTCTGGGACAGATATTATAAAGTCCTATAGCAAAAGATCATCAACTATTCAGGCAGTACAAAGACTTGAAACAACTAACAAAACTTCAGAGATTCTGATGGTCCTACCTTTGAAATGTTTAACTGAGGTACCAATATGGCTTAAGCAATGGTCTTTAACAGAAGAGGGACTGGAGGCTTTAGAATAACTGGTACAGGAGCAACTAGATACTCCCTATATTGAAGAATCCAACAGCTCTTAGGATTCTCCTGTATTTGATGTTAAAAAAGAAATCTGGAAAATGGAGAATGGTGACAGATCTAAGAGATATAAGCAAAGTAATTCAACCTATGGCCCAATACAATCTGGAATCCCTTTGCCTTCCCTATTACCCAATGTATGGCCTCTTATAGTTATCATTTAAAAAGATTGTTTCTTCACTATTCCCTTACAAGAAAGTACAGAAAAAAATTGCCTTCACAGTGCCTACTTATAATAATTTTCAGCTTACTAGGAGATATCAATGGACTATCCTCCCTTGTGGAATGATTATTAGCCCTACCCTGTGCTAATACTTTGTAAGTCAGCCATTGGAAATAATATGCAAACAATTTCCTAAATCTATAATTTACAATAACATGTATGACATAGTGCTATGTGATTCAAATGTAGATACTTTAGAAAGAGTGAGACCCACAGTGGAGCACCGGACTGAAATCCCAAGGTCCGAATGAGGAGCAGGAGAGAGAGCACGAGCAAGGGACTCAGATCGCGAGGGGTGCACCCACACATTGAGACAATGGGGATGTTCTATCGGGAACTCACCAAGGCCAGCTGGCCTGGGTCTGAAAAAGCATGGGATAAAACCAGACTTGTTGAACATAGCGGACAATGAGGTCTGCTGAGAAGTCAAGAACAATGGCACTGGGTTTTGATCCTACTGCACGTACTGGCTTTGTGTGAGCCTAGGCTGTTTGGATGCTCACCTTACTAGACCTGGAAGGAGGTGGGAGGTCCTTGGACTTCCCACAGGGTAGGGAACCCTGACTGCTCTTCAGGCTGCTGAGGGAGGGGGAGTTAATTGGGGGAGGGGGAGGGAAATGGGAGGCTGTGGTGGGGAGGAGGCAGAAATCTTTAATAAATAAAGAAAGGAAGGAAGGAAGGAAGGAAGAAAGAAAGAAAGAAAGAATGTTTGAAGAAGTAAAGAAAGTTTATCAAAGGATTACAAATTGCACCTGAAAAAATACAAAGAAGAGATTCTATCAATTACCTAAGTTATAAAATAGGTCTAGAGAAAATTAGAACACAAAATGCTCAAATTAGGAGAGAATGGTTGTGGACTCTAAATGGCTTTCAAATATTGCTAGGAGATATTTCCAATCTACAACCCACTTTTGGAATAACACCCAATATACTAACTCATTTAAACAAAACCTTAGATGGTGACAAAGAATTAAATAGTCCCTCAGAATTAACACTGAAGTTGAGAATGAATTAAATTTGGTTGAAGAGAAATTATAGAAAGTATATGTGGATCAGGTGGATCCAAATCTTAATTTCATTATAGGAATATAATATTGCCTTCCAGAATTTCCCCTATAGGAATTTTAATTAAGAGGAAAGATGTTATCTTAGAATGTGTATTTTTACCACATACAACCAATAAAAAATATTAAACACTAGGTAGAAAAGATCTTTGAATTAATTATAAAAGAAAAATTGAGACTTCATCAACTTCCAAGAATAGACCCAGCAGATTCTAGAGCCTTTTACTACTGATGAAATTAAAAAATTTATGGGAAGGCAATGAATCCTGGCAAAGAACTTGTGCTAACTATTTAGGAGAGATAAATAGAAATTATCCCAAAAGTGATAGAATTACCCATATAAAGAGAACTACTTGAATTCTTCTTCACATTGTAAGTGACACACCAATAACTGGAGCATGTACATTCTATACTGATACAAATACATCAGGAAAGACAGGTTACAAATAAGAAGATTTAAGTTAGGTGGAACAAAGCTCTTATAATTCTGTCCAAATGCAGAATTCTATGCTATTCTCATGATACTAAGGGATTTTAAAGAACCTCTCAATATAGTTGCTGATTCACAAAATGCAGAAAGGGATGTTTTATATATTGAACCTTCTGAATTTATACCACATGATACATAATTGACTTCATTATTCATTTACGTTCAAGATATAATCAGGAATAGGCTTTGTCTCATATAAATAATACACATCTGACTCCATATGTTTCTGGCGTTCCTTTAGCACAAGGTAATGCAGAAATTGATTGATTATTGATCGGAAAAGTGATAAAGGCCCCAGAATTTCATAAAAACAAATGTCAATAGCAAATATTTAAAGAAAGAGTTTTCTATTGCATGGCAACTAGCTAAGGAGATTGTAAAGGGATGCCCAGCTTGCTCTTTCTATAACCAAACAACACTCGCTGCAGGGAGTAACACAAAAGGTACTCAAAGAAATAAAACCTAGAAGTTGGATGTGTTCTATTTTGCATATTTTAGATAATAAAAAATGTACACCACACCATTGACACTTATTGAGATTTTCAAAGGGCAACTGCTCTGAGCTCAGAAAAGGATGATACAGTAATCATGCATTTATTAGAAGCTAAAGATTTCATGAGTATATAAGCACAAATAAAGACAGATGATGGTCCTCCACACGTCTCCAAGACAATGAAACAATTTTTGCTTATTATAATACAAGGTATATTACAGGTATACCAAACAATCCTACAGGTCAAGCAGTTACAGAAAGATCAAATTGAACTATACAGGGTGTGTTAAACAAACAGAAAGGGCTAGAAAATATCTCCAGAACTAGACTGCATAATGCTTTATTAACCTTGAGTTTTCTTAACACCAATGAGAAAGGAACAATGGCAGAGAAACATTGGCTAATAGAAAAAAACAAACAAACAAACAAACAAACAAAAAAACTTCTGAATTAAATCAGCTGGTGTTTTTCAAGGATGTGTTGACCTCAGAATGAAAACAGCAGATATGCTACACTGGGGAAGGAGTTTTGCTCTTGTTTTTACAGTAGAAAAAAAAAGCTATGGATACGATCAAAATTAATAAAGATTTGGTTTGAAAAACAGAAACCTCTTTAGAAAGCTCATCCAAAGAGGTGACAATCATACAGGTGGTAAGAAAACCTCATAAGGTTTGGGACAGGGTTCCATTCTTGTCTTTGAAGGAAAATACTCATCTTCAAAAACTCAAGAGACCTTAGATATTTAGATGCCTAAAGAAGAAAAGATAGCTATCCAGAAAAAAAAAAAGTAAAGAGAAATCTGACTTATGATGCCATAATGTCTTTAAAGTAAAATTTCATTACCTGAACATGTATATATCTCTACATAAAAATCAAAGCTAGCTATAAAGTTGGATATGGTTTTCTTTCTCTAAATCCAAGCATGTTGTTAAAAGAAAAATTCAGAGTTTATGTCTCATATCAGGAGCCACCTTGTATGAGAAAGAAAGAAGAAAGAATTTATGAAAAATTTTACTTCTCTCCATACCTATTTTTGTTTCTCTTGTACCTTTTATTGAAAATATGTCTATATGAATAATGTTTCAGTTTTCCACAATGAACAGCAAATTTTCTGGCAGTAATCTTAGAAGTTTCTGCGATGAAAATGTGGCCTCACAACAGTGATTCCACCTGGTTGATATGATGTCATGATGTTAATAGTGCTACTTTAAAATCAGTTTTGGGTACCAGCTGCTCAAAATGATTCCAACTTGGTTAGCTGAAATGGAGTACCTTCTTACAATGTTCTGGCCTGGCCAGAACTTCAAATAAGAACTTCAGAAAAGCCCTACTGAATACTCAGAGACTACATGCATTTATACCAGACAGTAAAGTTGAAATGTAACCATCATTTTAGTTTCACAAGGTTCCATAAAAATCTTTGCCCCCCATGACAGCTGGAATCAATTCTAGAAGATGACATCCCTTCTCCCAACAATGTTTGTCCTCAGAGTTAGTTACATAAATTAGGGGTTTATTATAACTATATAGGGTTCAGGATTGGGGTAGAAATTATGTATATGCAGGGATCTTTTGGGGAAAAAAAGGAAAATTGGATGGGATAATTGATTGATGGGATGGTAGATTATTGTGAGCTTACTCACACTTATAATAATAGTGAGTAAAAGAGTGAATAATTGTAATCCATTATTTATAGACAATTTACATTGATATAGAATCTTGTATATTGATACAAATTCAAATTAGATTTGTTATATTGAATATTCTCCTATTTCTGTTTACAATATTTGTACACCTAGGCAAAGTTATTTTGTCTGCTTGTATGCATGCATACTTCTACCCCTGCTTAAGACACTTTGTATATTGATATAATTTTAGGATATATTTATCATATTGCACTAGACAGTTCTACTTCTGGTCAAGATACTTATTCATTATTTACATTTTAGGTCATTGATTTATTTACTATATAGTTGTTTAAAGTTTGTTTAATATTCTAATATGAAGTCTTACTCTTTAAGCTGTATAGGTATTAAGAATTATAGGACAATATTCATCTATGTTTGTCACACTTATAGTTAGACTAATCAGGTTCTTTAGATATATAAAGATTGTATTCTGCATACATAGGTAATCTTCAACCACTTCAAAGAACCATAGAATACGGCATTTAAATAATTTAGGGTTCTTTTGGCATGAGACACGATTGCTCCTGGCAGCACTGATCTATTCCCGAGAGAATGTTGAGCACTGAAGACACTTGGCACTTGTTTTCTTCTTGGCAAAACTGGCATTTAGGCACAGAAATGTCCCTGCCTTGACCATGGACAAAATGCATGGTGACTGGACAGGACAAGAAGGACACAATAAAAAAAGATTTCCAGGACAGGATAAGCTGGTTTTGAAAATTTTTCTGCCTCTGAAAATGGTCTCTCAGTTACTCTAGACCTTACACAAAGTTGGTTTTTCCAACATTGCAAATAAGTCTGGGTGGCAGCCCAGGTAACCAGTTGTCTTTGTCATTTATTGCACATTTTGAAAATTGCTTTATTGTACTCCTGTTACTCAAGTAATGTTATTTCCCCTCACAGGTCTTTAATGGGGTTGTAGATGAGGTAGTAATTATTACTTTCCTCTCATGACTTGACCAAGCCATTTCTAATACAGACTCCTTAGAATAGGATAATTATTGAAACATTTAGCATATATTTCTTATTTGATATTGTTTATACTGGTTATAATTCTAAGTTTTATATTTGATGTTTGTGCTTATTGTATATAGCTTTGTATTAGGCTTAGAACTCTCTTATTGAGACAAAAGGGGGAGGTGCTATATGAACTTCTTTAACCAATAGCCTTTAAGATACCAGCCCACTTGGGTGTGGTCTACTATACTATAAATGTAGTCCTAAAGCTTGCCTGCTCTCTCTCTCTCAGCTGCTGGATTTGGTTCCTGTTCCCCTCTCATATAGAAAACTGTGATCTGTGAGTCTACCTGTAAATATCATACTGAATTCTGAGCTAGTGTGGGACTACTTTATAGTGTCAGTATACACAGAATCATTCACTGAGTAATTTATTCATAGTTGTCTTGAACATGAAGGCAGATACAGAATTATGTAATGAAGTACAATCAAAATTAACAAATCAAATATGAGTAATACATAGACTACCAAATATTAAAAGGAATGAACCTACATGTTTGAGACAGGATCTCACTTTTAACCTTACCTTCCTTAGGACATTCCATACAGACCTGACTGTCCTAAAATTCCTAGAGATTCACCCACCTCTGCTTTTCAAGTGCTAGAATTAAAGACATAAACAGATACAATTAGTTTTAAGCAAGTATTTTTTTATCCAGCACTTCCAAGGGGTACTCTGTTCCTTCTCAAATTCATAGTTTTATTTTTAAATTATTACTATTATTGATTATAATCATTATGTTATATTAATAAAATGTCTTATGGTATACATATGTAAATGGTCCAATAATGAATCCATTTAGTTTTGCCCATATAGGTATATATTCTTAGTTGAGACCATTTGAATTTTGGTAATCAGAGTGTACATCTCTAGAATAAAAACGCTCTCCTTTTTTTACAAGTCATTAATTGCTTATGGATCTTTATTGATGTGTGGAGCCCTATCAGATTTTCCCTGCTTACAATGGCTTGTAAACTGGTATTGTTATCAACCAAGTCTTGTTTAGACATCCATCAGATATTACAGGTGCATGTTCCCTATTCTTCATGGAAGAAACAAACTACTTGCTCATGTCTGGATTCTCTGACTTACAGTCTTTCCATGCCAATATCATTGATATTCCCAAAGCCATAGCTATAGAGGTGTATTGTGTTGTAAGAACTGAGTTAAGCACCCCGTGATCAGTTTTTCCTCTGTTCTGTGACCAGATGTTGATTTCTGTAAAGGTCTCAGTTTGCAGTAAAATGTTTACTGCTGATGGTTAAGAGCTACATTTACCTGCAGGTATAATGATAACAAGGGTAGCTCATACTGATAATAATGTGGATTAAAAAGATCACTTATATATTGCTGGTGTGAGTACAAACTTGTATATCTGCTATGGAAATCAGTACGGTGGTTATTCAGGAAAATTGGAATTGATCTTCCTCAAGATCTTGCTGTATACCACTCTTTGACATATAATGCTTCATCTTGTCATAGAGACATTTGCTAAACCATGTTTATTGTTGCTCTATTCATAATAGTCAGAATTTGGAAATAATCTAGATGCTCCTCAACAAAACGATGCATAAATAAAATGTTGTGTGTTTGCACAATTGAGTATTCTTAGCTTTTTAAAAAAGAAAAGTAAAACAAACATGATACACACACCCACAAGACACCATAAAATTTGCAAGCAAATGGATGGAACTAGAAATAAATAATTCCAAATAAGGTATTCCAGACTCAGAAAGACAAATGTGGTATGTATTCACTTATCTATGGATATTATTTGTGAAGGCAGTGATAACAAAATTACAATGTATAGAACCACACAGGGTAGATATTCAGAGACACAATATAGATCTCATTAGTGAAAGGAATAGAATAGATAGCTGTGGATAGATTGGGAGGTATAATAGGAGCATCATTTGTGGAAAGAATGGAGTTCGTAGGGGGAAATATGGGGGAAGATAGCTAATATTAAGATATATGTGAGAGATAGTATAGAAACCTAATAGAGTAGAATTTTACTAAAATATATGCATATATCAAGACAATCTAAATGAAATCACCAAATAATGGGGGAGACAGAGGCTCAACAGGCCATCTCTTGCCACCAAATGAAGCTTCCAATATTGAGATTGGCTCATGTTTAGTTGAGTTGCTGTACAAAGGGCCTCAAGGGAACCTTTAAACAACCCAAGCTATGAGAACACGGTCCAAGAATGGAGTGTTTGTGAAAAAAATACAAGAAAACAAGACAAGAGTCTTGTGACTTCTGTTTCTTCAAAACAAGGGATTTTCCTTAGAATGGCTGTCCATGCTCCTGCTAGGTGCTGTAGCAGATAGGAATGAGTTTACTTCATAATACTCATTATTGCTTATGGTTGTTATTCAATCATGCCTCTATGGAAAAACAGAGGCAAAAGCCCATTTTTTTTTTTCGCCGTGTGTAACACTTTACTCATGTGATTCTTCTTATGTATTCTTCTTTAGGATTCTTCTTAGGATTCTTCTTTATTCATATGTAAAGAATAAATAATAAAATAATAAAGAATAAAGTTTGCTGTTACACAAGACTTTAGTCTGCCTCATTTGTCAACTCCATTAACCCAGATGCCAATGCCTCTAGAGTAGTGACAGCACCCTGTTGCCAAAACTGTAGGTTGCTTTCCCCAAACTGACAGCAAGGCCTAGTTGTTAAAGACAACACCTACAAATTACAATCTGGAGATGCTCAGTTTGTTCTGGCCAAGAGCCTTCACTCTTACTATCCAGCATCTTTGGTTCAGAAATATACTCTGCACAGTTCCCCTAAAGAAATATTAACAGTAAGCCAATCACAAACCCTTTATCTATAATGATGTACTGCCTGCAAGATGTGAAAGGACAGTGGATGGTGCATAAACAAAATTGTGAGAGAATGTTGATAGAGTTCTGATTGGTCTTATTAATAAAATTCCAGAGCCAGTTATTGGGGCAAATACTGAAAGATCAGAGAGAGAAAGGAACAAGCCACAGCCAATTCTTACCTTGTTAACTCCTCAGCTGAAAAAAAGTTGACCTCATGTCTCCTCCAGCCTCTACTCCTCTCTCTGCCAGGCCATATCACCTCAGCCATATCACCTCCTGTCTGTTTCTACAGACCTACAGACCTCTATTGTGCCAATTTATGTGTGAGTTCTAATTGGTATTATTAGTAAAAAGCCGGATCCGGATATTGAGGCACATGCTGAAAAATCAGAGAGAGAAAGGAATAAGCCGCAGCCAACTCTTACCTTGCTAAGTCCTCAGGAAACAAAAAAGGCTAACCTCAATAGAAACCAAGTGATAATTGATTTGTCTCAAGGCCCACTCCACAAGGTGGAATCTAGATCCAACACTGCTTGAGTGACTAAGAACCTGAGACTAGATAACACAGGAACCTGAGGCAAAACCAAATATTACTGCTCTAATAAAAAGAAAAATAATACACAGAAATATTGACATTGTACTGTACTTATGTCATTTCCTTTTTAGCCATCATTTGAGAAACTTCTCCCGAAGCAGATGGGAACAAATACAGATACCAAAAGTCAGATGTTACTCAGAATGAGAGACCTTGGAACACTCAGCCCTAAATGGGATGTCTCCATCTATCATTCCCATAGAGCTCGAAGAACCTGTGGGAGAGGAGGTAATAAGAGTTTAAGAACCCAGAGGAGATGGAGGACAGTAGGAAAACAAGGCTCTCTAATCAACAAAAGCAAAGTTCATATGAATTTACAGGAACTAAAGAAGAATACATGAAGCCTGCATGAGTTTGAACCAGATTCTCTGTACGGTTTTATTTTAAGGGACTGCTGAGTGTGCAAATGAGTGGGTATCTGATTCTTGTGCTTTCTCTTGGGCTATTTCTTTCTGTGAGTAAGTCTTTTTACATTTAAAAAAAAATTAATGATTGAATGGACTGTCATCTATATTTTCTTATTTATTTATTTATTTATTTATTTATTTATTTATTTATTTATTATGTATACAATATTCTGTCTGTGTGTATGCCTTCAGGCCAGAAGAGGGCACCAGACCCCATTACAGATGGTTGTGAGCCCCATGTGGTTGCTGGGAATTGAACTCAGGACCTTTGGAAGAGCAGGCAGTGCTCTTAACCTCTGAGCCATCTCTCTAGCCCCTCATGTATATTTTCTAAGAGAGGGAAAAAACAGCTTTTTTAAAATTTATTTTTATTTATTTATTTATTTTTTATTTATTTTTTTTAACAGAATGACACTTTATCAACCACACCAGAATTAAGAGTAGTTGGACAACATTTAATGGCTCCACAAGTTTTGTTTTGTTTTGTTTTCAGGTGTGTGTGAATGTATGTATATGTGTGAGTGTTTGCTTTTACTTGGTTACAGTTCAGTGTTACTGTTTTTTTGTTGTTGTTTGTTTTGTGTTGTTTCTATGTGGTTTTATTTTGTGTTCTTGTTTTTTTTTTTGGAATTTACTGTATTGTTTTTTCGCTTCATTATGATAAATAATTTAAAGTGGCATAGGTAAGGAAGTGGAGAGATCTGGAGGGACTTGATGGATGAGAGGAATATGATATTTGAATTTGTAAATTATTTTAAATAACCTTGAAAATTATTATAAATATATATTTTTATTTTTATTACTAATTAAATGTAAATATATTAACTTAAAATGAATTAAAGTTAAATGAGTTTAATTGATAATTATTTTTAAATAATTGAAAAGTATAATAATAAATATATATTATTTGCCAAAAAACAATTTAAATTCTTCATTGTCTTCTTGGTAACCACAATTTGGGATGATACAATAGTCCCTTTAAACTTACATTTGAATTAATAAACAAACTGAACAAGACTAGTCAGAGAGACCTCCGACACATTAGAAATTATACTTTTCTTGAATTGTCATGAACTAAAGGGAGGCCTATCCGATATATGAGTCAGGGTTCTGTTTGAACAAATAACAACTCTTGGGGGGAAAATCGCTGCCTCCACTGTCCTTTATTGTAATGCACTCCGCGGTTCTGCTTTGCTCCTGCAAATTTTATTCTTCACTTTATCTCTTTAGAAAATATTAATTGTTTGGATATTGTGGTACACAAGAGTGACACCAGCAATTTGGGGATGGAAGCAGGAGAATCGTCAAGTGTTGAGACTGAATATAGCCGTTGCTACATGAAACCCTGTCTCAACTACATGAAAGAAGAAAAGATAGAGAAAGAGGGAGTCAAGTGTGAGAGAGGAAAACTGATCATTTTTGAGATTTTTTTTTTTTTTAGTTTTCTTAATCATATAGATGCGGAGGGCAGGGTCTATGCATGTGTAATGTGGAGGTCCACAGAGTACAAAACACAGTGTTAGATATCCCAGCTTGAATTTCAGGTGGATGTGAACCACTCATGATGTGTATTTCGAACTTAAATCATTTTCTGTGTAAGAACAGGATGTGTCCGTTAGTGCATGGATGGATCCAGTCTTTAAAGTGCATTGTTAGCAGGACATAATGATGGAGACCAGATGATGGAGAGGGGCCAATCCTTTAACATATGTCTTGGTTGTACATGCCCTCTATCCTTCTCCAAGCTCCATGGTCTCTTTGTGAATGTAATAACGCATTTCCTGAATTTTGTTTTGTGTAAAACCAGAATATTATGATTCCTGATTCAAAGAATTTTTACTAAAAATAAACTGAATTAACCTTCAAATTTAAACAAACACATTTCACTTGAAAGATTCTCATGTTTTCTGTCATTGATTATTTTTGTTACTTTTTTCAAAAAAAGTAGGAGAATATATGAATAACAATAATTCTGAGAAGATTTTATTGCTTAAGAGAACTGACCATCATTAGGGATATATCTGAAGAAATAACCACTCTTAAACTCTAAGATGAAAATGTTAATTTGTATATCCATCATTAACATTTTTCTAAATTATATTTTATGTAAAGCATGTACAATTTAATATGAGATGTACTCAATCTAAGTAGTAGCAAACATGCTAAAAACAAGTTCATGACATGAGAAAACACTGGGTAAAGTCCTCAGGATCTGACCACTTAAATGGATTTCTTGATTACTGTCTCTGATTGTATCTTTGGACTCAGGGTGTGCATCCACCAGTTGGATTCAAGCATGTTAGCTATAGAATCCATTTTTTTTCTGGCAAGAAGAAGATGAGAAAATTGAAGACAATGTACCAATTCTTCATCTCTTGTGGGACATGCAATTCTCTCAAAGAAAATTGAAGCACATTTAGCAGAGAGTAGGGATGTCATGCGCATAACCGAGTTCTTCACTGTGGCTAATGACATTGTTCAAAAGGAACGTTATCTAAAACATCATGTAGTGGTGAGCAACTCCAGTAATGAGTGCACTAGTCTGATACATAGGTTTTAAAGCAATATAGAAGATGATTTCAAGCTCTTTCAATTTTCACATTTTCAATGTGTATGTCATTTTCAGTGTTGGGTGCTTATTTTAAAATTGTCTAAGTCTGTATTGAGAATGTTTTCTCTCTTTGCTATTTTATGAATTATTTTATCTTTTACCATTCATGAAGAAAATCTAAGGAACTTGAGAAAGTACAACAACAGAATTCTATTCTTTCTACTTACTATAACATCATGTATGCCCCAATGGATTTAGAGATTACTGTAAAACATTAATATATGATATTAATATGGTTTCTTATTCCAATCAAAATTGGGGGCATCAAAGCACAGACTGGAGATGTTTCAGAAGCATTTTTATTTTTTTCTTGTTGTATGAGGGCTCTCAGATTTGCAATGGTGATGAAGTATCAACCAAATATTCTATCTGCGCTACAAAAAGGCTTACTGCTAGCCCACTGTGTTTATAAGCCTCGGGGCTTGTTCTTAGAACATTTACCATGTTATTTTCTTCATTTTCCTTAAAGCATTGCCTAAGTCTGCAAGGACTGCTCATTTCTCTAAATGTATGATAACTTAATCTTGCATAGACCCTCACTAACTAATCTTCACATATTGTCCAATATATCATTGTCCAAAAGTCATTGATATCAATATTAATAAAATAATGTGCCCTGTACTCTAGATAATGTATAGTGACTGTATCAAATACTCACTTGTGATAATAATACTCACATGCTTTATTGTCAAAGATCTCCATGAAGGTCTTCATATTGACAGGAACTCAGAGATTTAATAAAACTTCATCTTCCTGTCATTATTTGTAGGCTTGATTTTTTCTCAGTAACTTTCATTCTGTTTAAAATATTTTTCCTATGTTAGTGATTAATGAACATTTAAATGACTGCTTTTTATTTTTCTGGTTCGAAGCTGTTTGCAGCAGCTGTTTAGCTTCAGCAAGCCCATTTAACACAGTGAAATATCTCTTTGATATGTCCAGAGATATGTGATTCTATAATTTAATAGTCCATGTGCAAATATCCAGAAATTATTGTTAATGAACTTAATGAATGCTGAAGACTCAAAACATCAAATACATGCTATTTTCTGACACTGCTATCTATTTCAGGGATTTAAATGCTTTAAAGCACACTAAAGAATCCGAATGCAAATATTACATTTTATTTGCTAAATACACTGAGAATGTAGATATATCCAGTACATACAGATGACAGTTTTATCAGTGCCTTAGGAAATAGATTTGTACTTTCTAAATCTACTAAAATGCTTTTGCTTGGTTAAAAATGAATAAATGAGCAAACATATGTTAGTAAGTAAAGACTCCTCCAGAACTCTGAAATTGATTCATTAAATTGTGCCAGTCAATGGAAATTCTAGATGGAGTCAGTTTTATTTTAATATTTTTGTTAGGCTGCTCCAAACAATGTAAAATAAATCAAAATTCAAATAGTGATTTTGCTTTCACGGAACTATTTAACATGCACTAAAATAACACAACCTGTTCCTCTGTCTTGGCAAAAATGTGTGATATAGTTAAGGCTGCAGTACTACATCATTGATAGTTCATGTCGACAAGTTATCAAACTGAAGGCCATCAAGGCAAAGGCAATGCAATGGAAAACTGTATTATTTCTGTATTTCCTGGTTGAATTTTCATAGTTGATATCAGTCCTACAGCAAGAAATTTAAATATGATTAAAAGGATTTTTGTGAATTTCCTGAGATGGACCAGTGGCCTAGACATGCAAAACAATTACAGCAACATGATCATGAGAAGACTTATCATGGTTGAGCGTATTTTAACCACCATCTCTTAAAGGATTTCCTAGCATTGATTTGCTTAAAAATAATAAAAAAATGTGCAATAAGAAAAATGAAACAAAGGTTTTCCTGCTTTTATGTCTTTTCATTAATAAATAGTGAAGATTTTGAAACCAAATGAAAGTGCTAAACTGGACAATATAACACATTTCTCTCAGAAGACTTCTCTGAGCTAATTAAATGCCTGATTTAATCATATTATTTAGTACAATGGTCATTAATCTTCAATTTACTGCCTATCTTCTTTGAGAGAATATTCACTTTCACAGGCAGGTTTCCTTATATATGCCCAATAGGAGCTCAGAAACTAGCTTATCTTCTTAATATAAATTAAATCAACAGATATATTAAGCTATATTTAAATACATATTTAAAATATATAGAAAATTTTAATATATGAGTAGACATAGTCATTTGATTAGATGATTTTTCTGGTCCCTATTGTCTTTTGTTTGATTCCATTTTAATTTAATTAGTGCCAGTTTTTTGGAGGAAGTACACTTTGAATAGTGTGGTATGATTTAGCTTTTTGTCAGAGCATTTACATAGCAAATTTGAAATTGTTACTTATTCGGGTGATTCCTAGCTTATATTATTAATGAAGCACAGGAGTGCTGAAAAGAATTATTGTTTCCATTTATTTTGTATATATGTGTGTGTGACAGGTTGTTTAAAATTGTCTGTGTGGAGGTTAAAGGAAAACATGCAATATCAGTTCACTCCTTCTACCAAGTGAGTCCTGGAGATTAGAATTTTGGTTGTCATTCCAAAGTGACGTGCTATCACCTACTGAGCCATTTCACGAGCCTCAAGAAGCAAGGGTTTGCATTGTCCTTGTGAAAGCATATGATTATACTGTACCTTAATTCCCCACAATTGTATTCGTAATGATATGAACAAAAGAAAAACATCCACCTCCAAACCAAATACAAAGATATTAATATTAGATAATATTTGTTAAGTGATATCACTTCAATTGCCAAAGGCAAAATTTTGATATAAATAAATGTATAATTAAATCTAGTAACCACTTAAACACTATTGATTTCAATTTACATATATGTTTTCTTACTGGCACTTGCAGTAAAAATGTCAGAGAGTAAGGACTCAGTTCATAATAAATAAAAAAATAAGTTGAACAAGAAAATTTTACCTAAATTATTCTAG
This sequence comes from Chionomys nivalis, assembly GCF_950005125.1. Lineage (NCBI taxonomy): Eukaryota > Metazoa > Chordata > Mammalia > Rodentia > Cricetidae > Chionomys > Chionomys nivalis. The sequence continues at coordinate 98,033,214 of NC_080087.1, read as the reverse complement.
TGTTAATAAAACTCAAGAGTCAGAAATTGAGATGAAAAACCTGATAAATATAAGCAACAGGAAAGAGGTGATTGCCCGAACTTACTCTTCACATTTTACCCATCCAAATGTTCCAGAAATTTCCCTCAGCCCCTTCTTTCTTCTTGTCTCTGTCTATCATGCATTTCCTAAGTTTTTCAGCATCTCAATGGCCAATCCTTATCAGTCAGTTGTTGACTCTGTTCTTTATTCGAAGTGGCTTTATTGGCAGAGCAGACTGGCATTGTGAATAATCCTACAACAACATTTCCCCCTTTTTGTCTGAATTAAAAGGATGGGTTTTAAACCAACATAGTAAAACTATAAAAAGTCAGAACAATTATTAAGTATGAAATATATTCTTAATGTCTAGACCACTACTATTGTAAAATTCAAAGAAAATACTTCGTTATTTATCCTGTTTTTGAGTCAGAAGTTTTGTACCTGACTTATTTTCTATCAAAACTACAGAACACCTTAACTATGGCTATCTGGTTTCCAACTCCATCAGATATCTGAGAATAATAATGTTACCTGATTAAACAGGAGGTGCTGAGCAAGCAACTCTAAAACTAAGCAATGTCAGAGATAGAGATATCTGGCTGCCTGGACACTCACCCAAGGTTCCTCTGCAATATTGGTGAATCCATCTTTATCATATGAGTATAGAATATCTAACAAACTTTTCTGTGAAGCAGGAATTTTGCAGGACTGGGACTGTCCCACCTTGTCTTGACAAAGTATGAGAGTGACCTTCTTTTGTGTCTTGCCTGTCCAATTTTAACAGCATTCTCTCAGCAGTTGAGGTAAGGATATATATATATATATATATATATATATATATATATATATATATGCCACAAATGAAAACAAATTCTTCAATGCCCATCATCCTTTTTTTTTTTGAAGTAAATTGATGCTGCTAGAAGCATTTTCAGTGCCAGGAAAAGTTATTTGTTATTAAAATATTTTAAATGCCATGTTTTGTAAGTCATTGACATGTTTGAAGATCATCTATGTATAACTCTGTTTGACCTTGAAAACTTACCTAGTATGACAAAAGTGTGATTGTTATAGATGACAACCTAGTAATCTCTAATTTTTATTATCCTAAATATCTTTCTTGGACTTTAAATTACATTTTTAAATGAGCTACATAGACAAAACACTTTTACAAAAAAATAGAAGTATATAATACAGCATAACAAAAATAAACTTAACTTTATATCATTATACATAAATATCTTAAACAAGAGTAGAAACATATATACAGTATAGCAAAAATAACAATAAATTTATATCATTATACAAAAATGCATAGCAGTATAAAATATTTGAGACTAGTAGTTGCCTTTTTAGTTTGAAAGTGGATTCAATTATCTACTCATTTATTCTACAATTCCTATGTCATCCCTTGTCTTTTCCAAATGAGATCCCTGAATTTAATATCCTTTGCTTAGTTTCTTCCCAACCACAACTAATACAAACCTGTAACCAAATCTCTTAAATTATGACAAACGTTTATGTAACGAACAAAAACTTTCTACCCTACTTCTTGGGAATGTGGGCATTCTTTTCTTAAAATTATTTCCTGCTGTCTTGGGTCAATGACATCTTTAGAGACCCAAAAGAAAAGTAGAACAATGGTCAAGTACTGGGAGAGCTAACCCTATTATTTTTTTGTTTCATCTCTGTGTGATAGTATAGAGTTTATCTGAAGTCTTGATTGGTATAGTCTGTGATATTGGATCACCTCAAATAACAGCTTAAAAGTTGGTCTGCATGCAGAATTTTGAGAAAACCTCAACAGATGTTGTGAAGAACGGCAGGCTGTGTCCCGCATTAACCAATGAAAGCAACAGATAGACAAATGACCCTCCTCCATCAAACAGAGGCATTCTGAAAGGCTGACTAACTTGGACTATTTGTTTTAAGTGATATTGAATCTTTTTTTTTTTTTCTGGGAGTTTGACGATGCTCCAGTGAGTATATGAGCAACGCTAACTGGACTTGATTTCTCTGAGAAGATAGGGGAGGTCATTAGGGTGGAGAGAACAGACCTGGAAGGACAGTTTAGTGAGTGTGATCAGGATGCATTACATGAAATTCATGAACAATCATGAAAAACATTATTCTAGAAAATAAAAGGAAAAATAGTATCCGGGAAGCCTAGTATACTCCAAACAACACCTAGAAGTGGAAGTAGAAAATGTCATGAAGAAAGCTCATCTGATCACTACCGAATTTTAGGTGGAAAACCGGCAGAGCACCAAGAAGTGCATGCAGCCAATTAAAGCTAAAAAAGCCAGCCCCCACAGGAAGGCTTCTCTGCCAAAACCTTGATTTTCTCTCTTTAAGACTCCTCCCTTTTGTTTTAATCCTATGACTAAAGAAGTCAATTTGCAGTAGTTTTCTTCATGCTTTTACCAAATGCCTGATAAGCAGGGAAAGGATGGAAATTTTCATTTTGACTGACAGTTCAAGATAGAGGCAGGGAATATGGTGGCAGAAGAATTGGGTAACTGCTTGCATTCCTCCCTCCCCAACCTTGTGGTCGGAACCAGGGAAGAGGAGAAAACAGGACAATCTCTAGAATCTGAAGCTCCACCTACCCATCCCACAACCTCACAACCTTCCAAACAGGTAGGGTCTGAGTGTTTCTATTATATGAGCCGATATGGAAATTTTCCATTTAACCAGGACAGACTGTGTTGTTTAAAACCAAGTTTGTGATAGTTCACTATTTGGGCCATTTGTTTTTATAGGAAATCTAATAAATTCACTAATAAGTGTAGCACGTTGATGAAACGCTAAGACTTTTACTGTGCTTGATATTTTGCCTCCTAGAATAAGCAAGCTAAGCAAGGTAGCAGCATTTTTTTTTTTTTTTTTTTTGAGACAGGGTTTCCTGTCCTGGAACTAGACCAGGCTGGCCTCGAACCCAAAGAGTTCCGCCTGCCTCTGCCTCCCAAGCGCTGAGATTAAAGGCATGAGCCACCACCGTCCGTCCAGGTAGCAGCATTTTAAGAATTTTTTTTGAGTAAATTTTTATTTAATGAAAATAGAACAAATGTGACAAATGTATAGAAACCTTTTTTTTTTACTTATTTATTTATTTTTATTCTTTTTAAATTAAAATTTCCACCTGCTCCCCATTTCCCATTTTCCTCCCCTCCTCCCAAATATTGCCCTCCCCCCACTTCCCTCCCCCTATCCCCACTCCTCTTCTCCTCCCCCCACTCCCTTCCCCCTCCCTCTCGATACTGAAGAGCAGTCCAAATTCCCTGCCCTGCGGGAAGACCAAGGTCCTTCTATCTACGTCCAGAAAGGTGAGCGTCCAAACAGGCTAAGCTCCCACAAAGCCAGTTCATGTATTAGGATCGAAACCTAGTGCCATTGTCCTTGGCTTCTCATCAGTCTTCATTGACCGCCATGCTCAGAGAGTCCGGAATCAACCCATGCTTATTCAGTCCCAGACCAGCTGGCCTTGGTGGGCTCCCAATAAATCAGTTCCACTGTCACAGTGGGTGGGTGCATCCCTCGTGGTCCTGATTTTTTGCTCATGTTCTCCCTCCTTCTGCTCCTCATTTGGACCTTAAGAGCTCAGACCGTTGCTCCAAATTGAGACTCTGTCTCTACCTCGATCCATCGCCAGATGAAGGTTCTAAGGTGATATGCAAGATATTCATCAGTATAGGATAGGGTCATTTCAGGTTCCCTCTCCTTAGTTGCCCAAGGTACCAGCTGGGGACATATTCCTGGACACCTGCGAACCCCTCAAGAGTAAAGTCTCTTGCCAACCCTAAGATGGCTCCCTTAGATAGGATATATACTTCGCTGCTCCCGTATCCATCCTTCCTATATCCCAACCATCCCAATCCTCCGAGCTCCTCCCATCCTCCCCTAAGAGGCACACTCATTCATTGCTGGTGGGAATGCAAACTTGTGCAACCACTTTGGAAATCAGTGTGGCGATTTCTCAGGAAATTTGGGATCAACCTACCCCAAGATCCAGTAATACCACTATTGGGAATGTACCCAAGAGATGCCACATCAAATGACAAAAGTATCTGTTCAACTATGTTCATAGCAGCATTGTTTGTAATAGCCAAAACCTGGAAACAACCTAGATGCCCTTCAATGGAGGAATGGATGAAGAAAGTGTGGAATATATACATATTAGAGTACTACTCAGCAGTAAAAAACAATGACTTCTCGAATTTTGCGTGCAAATGGATGGAAATAGAAAACACTATCCTGAGTGAGGTATCCCAGACTCAAAAAGAGGAACATGGGATGTACTCACTCATAATCGGTTTCTAGCCATAAAATAAAAGACATTAAGCATATAATGTGTGATCCTATAGAAGCTAAATAAGAAAGTGAACCCAAAGAAAATCATATAGTCATCCGCATGGAGAGGGGGAAGTAGACAAGATTCCAGGGCAAAAACTGGGAACTTGCGGGTGAGGTGGCATGGGGCAAAGGGGAAATGGGATGAGAAATATAGAAACCTTTTTGCATAACTTTAAATACATTTTTGATGGAAAGTAAGAAGTGTGTTTGTGAAAATTATCTTCTAACAAAACATCAATATACATAGCAAAAATGAGGTTGTTTTAATATAAAATTCTTACAAAATTGAAAATAATATATTGTTCTGCATGCATGTCAGTATATTTGTCACTTGAGGCTGTTCTGTAGCCTACACATGCAGCATGCAAATGTTTGTAAGTATGGTCACAAGTGTACATGTGAATACACACACAGAGAAATAGACACACACACACACAAACACAAAGTTCATTGTTCAGCCCAAAACATCATTCATTTCTAATGTTATCATTTTCAATGTAAAACAGATTGAAATTAAACAAAATGGATTTTACCAGTACAATGTATTTTTCCTGCTTCATCACACTAATATTTCACAAATCAAAGATTTAATCAAAAGTTATTTCTGGTTGATTTTATATTTATAAGAAAAAATGGGTTATTTCCTTTTTTGTGCGACATTTTTGTCTCAGCTAAGGTATTTTCTTGACTATTTTGTTTTTAGTATTTGCATTTCTCTAGCCCATCAATTGAATCTTCACACTAAAGGGAGTCATGAACTAAATGGTTTTTAGTTGAAATTAATTTCTGGATTATTATAAAAATATGCAAGAAGATACTGTAACATGCAGTTTTGTGGAGCACCAACAATGATGAATTCTTTATTACACAAGAAGTTATCACTAGACAAAAGCTAAAGGACAATTTAATGTATTTAGCTTATCTTTTGCAGTGTTGAATTATAACTGAAAAGCAAAAGCAATCAATCCTGGAGAGCAAATTCAGACCAAGTTGTGTATACTTCATAAGGGCTCAATACCATTTAAAGTAAAAGACATACATCAAAATTTTATTGAATCAAAGACCAGTAAATAATGGTCTAAATTATTTCCACTACTTATACACTGAATATATTTAATCCAGATATTTTTATAAATTTATAGTAACATCACTATCATTAAGCAAATTACTCTTTACATGAACCAAAATGATAGACTCTGTATATTCATTCTAAATTTTACATATCTAACTGATATAATTTATATGAATACCCTTCCAGCATATAGGTGTGAGTCACTGGTGGGAACAGGGCTGAGAAGTACCTGTGACTTCTAAGAAGTGAGGGTCTCAGGGACCTTGGAATTATTGAGATCACACACACTGAACATAAAATGAACCTCAGTTCCTTAGTCTTTCTGTTACCTGGCCCAAAGTTTGAAAAATTCCATAGTTCTCACTGTCACCATTATATAAAAGAGGTTGAGAGCAGTGGGGGCTCCCAAACCTGGACAGACCTTCTCAGTCTATTAGATGATGTTTAATCTTAATGATAACATGCTGATAAACAGTCTATTTTTAAAAGACTAATAGGAAGAATTTAAGACTAGATTATTTATTTATTGTTTCATGTGTGTGAGTGTTTTGGCTATATGTATGGAGTTACAGATGGACCTGGGTGCTGGGAAATGAAACTCAGGTTATTTCGAAGTTCAGCCAAAGCCTTTCATCTCTGAGGCAACTCTTCATGCAAAATAAGCTGTAACATTATAATTAATTTAGCCACAATAGACTGTATGCTTTGATAACTTATGAAACCAAAATCTACAGCTCTATCTTGAACAAATATCATGTTTAAAGCAACTTTCCCTTGAAGTTCTCTAATGCATAACCTCTAAAATTGCTAACCAAAAATGTAGCATAGTAAGAGTTCTCCAAATTCTCCTCCCCACACCTGTGAGGATATGAGTGGTAGGGTGAGTATGAATATGGAATTCTCATATATATCTATATATCTATATTTCTCTATGTCTATCTATCTATCTATCTATCTATCTATCTATCTATCTATCTATCATCTATCTATCTATCTATCTATCTATCTATCTATCTATCTATCTATATTTGCCCATTCATCCATTCATTTACCTATAACTTTTGGCCCAACCTCAAGATTGCTCTTTAGTTTTGAGACAGGATCTATCTATCTATCTATCTATCTATCTATCTATCTATCTATCTATCTATCATCTATCTATCTATCGAGAGAACATTGGGAGAGAATGAAAGTTTGAGGGGGGAGAGTGAGGGTAAACACAATCAAAATCCATTGTAGAACATTCTTAAAAATTCATGATAATGTAGAATATTTAAAATATATACTCAAAAATAACTCATAACTGCTTTGGATTAAGAAGGACACACAAGGATATTAGCACTCACATTGTTTTAATGGCTCCTCATGACCTGGTCTACAAACATGAGTCATTTACCCTTCTAAATTCTAAGTGAAGAGGCTTAACTCAAATTAAAGATTTCAAAAAGATGCATTTCACCATGTTAGTCGTTCATATCATATTTTGCCATCAGAATAAATAAACTCAATGGATTTTATTTTCTTTAGAAAAGACTTCTGCACTTTGAATAACAACAGTACTTACCCTTCCTTGAAATACTTTATGGATTATTGCATATTTAGATCTCAGTGATCCTAGATGGTCTCTCTAGAGTTTTTCTAAATCTCCAAGCTTTTGAGTTTTAATACACAAACTACTTTCAAAATTATGTAGTCTCATTTTGTGCCCAGTTTACTGCATTTGAAAATTATAGAAATTCTTCTGACTCCTTAAATGACAAGTTTTTAATAGGTATAAGATACTATTATATCCTAATCTCTTTCTTACTATTTGAATTACCACTGTGTATTAAGTGGACGTCTGCATTTAGCTTTTTATTATGCATTATAGATTATTTCTCTGAAAGGTTAAAACTAATTCAGCTCCTTTCAGTGACTATGAGTAGTCACAATTGCCTCTTTCCAAGGACACTCATGTAAATCAAATGCTAATTTCATCTCTGTGAGGTGCCATTGAAACAGCAGTAAGCTCTCTGCAGACATTCCAGCTTTGAGAAGACACCACATGTTTAAATACTCTAGTATCTCCTTGGCCTTCTGTTTTTAAGGAAATTTCTGTTCAGGAGCATTTTACTGCTATAGTGTTCCTATATTTCCACCCTTTAAAGTAATATCCAGTAGTGGGAAAAGTCTCAACTGGTGCTAGAACATAAAGCGGTAGTTTAATATCTATAGTCTACATGTTAGCATATCAAATGCTTGGCTTAAAAATGGTTTTTACAAACAGAGTTTATCTCTAAGATATAGAATTCTCTTTTAATGAAAGATTTAGACATATCACAAAATATTTAGCACATAGCCACATAGATATTAAAACATTAACTAAATTACAACTTTGGTAAGTGGCGTGATAAAAAATTGTTGTTATAGATGAGACTTTCTAGTAGAATATTTGATGGAAACTTCCAAAAATTGGAAACAACTGTACATGGTACAGAAGTATGATGAGGAGTGATATATTTGAAAATTCATCTGTAATGTCCCATGTCTCACTGAGACTCTCTGTCCTTTAACACTGAACATGTTGGTAAATCTTGGTATTACTAAAGACACTGAGTGATGATTATTAGGTACATGTGGATGTCTTTTAACTTTTTACATGACTATAATGCATGGTCTTTTGTAATATTTCAGTGTTGATATTATACTAAAATTTTCAGGGATGGTATATACAGAATAAAATTATTATGAATAAAAGGGAAAAAAAGCTGTTTCTTAATTGAATACATAGAAATTTTAGACATTCACATTATTCAATCTTGGTATTGAAACATGAGTATTGAAATGAGGATTTTTTTCAATTGAAAATTGAAAAAAATAGAATAAAATCTGAAACTCTATGCTTAATCTATAGGTTTTATGACAGACTAGACAGATATATTTGGCAACTGTAGCACACATCAGTAAAAGTTAAGCAGAGTAAGAAACAAAGAGACTGAAGACCAATCAGTAGGTAGAAACCAGAGACAGTCACACATTTTGTTACAGAAGTGCAGGCAAAAGGGAAAGCAATCTAGGCATAGGCATAGCTTAATGAACCATATAGGAACTGAGGGTACACATGAAATTACAAGTTTAGACAAGGAACAAAACAAGCTAAGGAAATGTCAAAACAACTAGATGTAATCACTTTTGAAAAGGAAGAAACACAAAGAACTGGAGCATATTTCACAGTACGGATAGAAGTTCATTCACATATCATTTTTTCCTGAGTGAAAAACCCTTTATAAATTAACAAAGGCAGGCATGTCTTATTTTATTTCTTTAGAAAAAAACCACTGAAAATTAGTTATAGATAACTCACATTTAAAAAGCGAAAGAATTTACTTTGGGAATAAAGAAATGGTTTAGACAAAACTATAAAAATATAAAATGATGTATACAGCCTTGCAAAGCTTAAACTAGAGAGCTAATTAACCAAAAATATTGTTAGTAGAATCCATTACATCCTGGTGGGCTCAGCAGTGGGTACACAGCTAAAGACTATGACTTTCTCTCACCCAGAGTCCATTAGCAGTTAATAGTTCAGCAGGGAGTGCGGGGCTTGTGTGCCCCTCCCTGATCATAGTAGGAACTAGTTTAACTCAGGGCACACAAAAAGACATTGATGTTGTCAAAAGACTTACAGAGGAGGGGTTTAATAGAAATAGTAGATAGACAAGAGAAAGTAGGTAAAAATACAAAGAATGCATAGTAAATCTCCATGATATTGTCAGCAAATTTAACACAATATATAAAAATCCTGATTAAAAAAGAATTGATAATACTTTGTGAAGTTGAGCGAACCAGCCTGCCACCATCTTAGGCTTGAAAGCCAACTCAGAGTAAAGTCAAACTATATTCATTCCCGATTCTGATTAAATATCTGTTTTTCAGGGATTGTGTGATACCCCACATGTATTCTTTACTAAAAATGGCTTTGTAAACCATCACTCTAAATGGTTTTGTATTGTCTATTCCTGGAAACAACAACCATGCCTCTGTTTTCAAAAGTTGTTTTGAGTATCGTTTTAGGACCACCTACGCTATACTCATAAACCACTGCCTTGTTCAGTCATCATCAAAGTGGCTTCTTCCTTCAGTGTATAGGGAATAAATATAGACTCAACAATATAAGGTGCAGAAAGTGAGACAGCATGGAGCACTCAGTCTTAAATGAATTGTCTCCATCAAATTCTTCCCCTCTCTTTTCAGGAAACTCTGTAAAAGAGGGCTGTTGTCTGGGACGGTGATCTGTAAGTTTATTCCCCTTTAAATAAATACCACCCTATTAATCACAATTCCAAACTGGTGTGGGATTGTTTATGACTTGCACCTTCAGAGAGAGTAAAAGGATTCTCAGAGTCAGTGGGGATGGAAGATACCAAGGAAATATTGCCTATCAGACACAAGAGGATCGATGCACACAGAAACTTCCAGAGACAGTGACATCATGCACAAGGTTTACACAGGTCTAAGTCAGATGGAATCCCAGAACTAAGAAAAGGAAGTGAATATGAGTCCCATCTCTAAACAAGAATCTATCTCCAAATGACAACTGTTCACACAATTAGTTTTCTTAAGTGTGGTCTCACTGGATATGTGTATACAAATAACACTTAAAGATTGGCACAACTTCCAGAAGTTGATAGTGAATTCAAAATGAACTCATCACTATTTTAGTAGATATTTTTCCCTCATAATTCTGAATTTGGGCATTTTTTACATTACTAGTCTCCTGTTTATATATTATGATTTGTGATTTTAATGAGTTTCTGTGCATTGATGTATCTCTGCCTTTGTGTGTGTATGTGTTTATTCTATTTCTTTTTCTTCATTTGTTTGTTTGTTCATTCATTTTATCCTATTCTGGTTTATTTGTTTAATTTGCCTTGTTTCTTTGAGAGAGAAAGAAGGCATAAGTTTACATGATTGAGGAGAATATTTAAGGAGACAAGGGTGGGGAAGTTATGATAAGAATATTTTGTATGAATAAAAGCAACTGTCAACAAAATTAAATAAAAATCCATGACTACAAAGTTACTATAAAACAATGCAATAAACCATTAGTTAAAGAATCTGTCCTATCATGAACATCATAGAATCTAACACTCAACTTTCATAGTTACATGACATACTTTTCTTATAAGGACCACAAGGCTTAGAAGTAAGATAAAGATTTTCACAAAGTTACCTTCCTAACTTGCGTGTCCTATTGCTACATGTAAGTTAATACTTATGTGATTGATTTACACCGAGCCAGACTTTACATGTTGAGTTAAAGAATATAGAACTTAGGAAGTTGCCCTTAATTGTTCAGGACTTTCTGATAGTTTTTATAATTTTATTGTAAAAGTTTTAGAATAGATTATATCATTATTCATTAAGAATTTTACAAAATACATTGATACTAATTATAGGTATTCACTCACCTGCTACAGATTTTGTTCTTAATACTGGAATATATATATATATATACATATATATATATTCCATATTAGATATTTATAAAGAATGCAAGAGTTTTGTTATTGTGTCTTGAATATAGAGAAAGTTATCAAACAAAAAAATAATAGAAAATCATCAAAACACTACAACTAAGTAATTTAAGTAGCAGCCGAATTTGAAATAGAGTTAATAGAGTTCTGTGTGAAAGATTCTACCAAGAGGATCAGTAAATTTATGTTTTAACAATTATTTGAACCTCTGTATCTGTAAGTGAGTGTGTGCATGTTCTCATGTCAGCCCCAGCTTCCTAGTTTCTATGTGGCAGGTCGGTGTGGGTCTGTTTTTCATTCCAAGCTGCTGGGTACAATAGACTGTGCTGAAATGAGAGGTTCTAGGGAATCTCCTCTTTTTCAGTAGAAGCTTTGGGATTACAGATGTGCTACAGCATCCAGCTTCATGTGTGTCCTGAAGATTCAAACTAAATAAAGTTCTCACGCTTGAGTGGCAACCCCCCACCTTGCTATATACAAATAGTTATTTGAAATGATACTTTTTAAAGAAAAAAATCTTAAATCATATGTTTATGAGTGACTTGAATTTGAATCAATGAAATATGTGAGTATTAGAACTACATGCAAAGGGAAAACAAGGAGACACTTCCAGATAATTAAATTTGTATCTTCATAAACAGTAGGAAGTCACCAGGGGAAAGAGAAAATTTAAAAGTGAGAAAAGATGACATTGGATACATTGCATAGGAGACAGATTATGGAAGATTTAAAAACCTGGGAAAAGGAACAGTGCTTGAAAGTTTGCCCAACAGTTTATTAATCTGGAGCTAGTGTGAAGAATAAATTATGAGGGAACAAACAGAGACAGATAATAGACACACACACTCACTTGCATCCATTGTTTTAAATGGTGACTATCTTTACATGGACGTTTCCTTTCATAATTCCTTACAACTCACTTTTCCTTTCTGTCAGTCTTTCTCATAAACTTATATTTCTTTTGACACTTATAAGTAATTAATTTTGAATTCTTGATATAGCATTTAATTTTTAAATTTAATTTTTATTAATAATAAATATTAATTTAACTCTCATTGAATTATTTCAGTAACTTAAAAGTATTTGATTTTATATGTCAGATATCTTTAGATATTTTATTATTCATAGTTTGCTTGAATAAAAACATAGCATTAAATTTTTTGATTGCATTTAAGTTTTCATAGTCTGGAATCATGTGAATTTTCAACATTTATTATTAAATGTTTTCCCTAGCTTTACTTCACTGGATTGAAGAGTAACCAGATTTTCCCATTGGGATTTCCAGTTTGACTCCAAAATGCTACTTGTGAAAAATATCTAGATTATCAGATCTATATAATGTTTTGAGTTCAATTACTGTGGGGTCACACGACCTATTAAATCATCCAGCCACAGGCTACATTTTATAGTTCTATCTTAAGAGTGCTTTACGAAGTACAGTTCATGTTGCAAGAAAGGGGGAAAAATGAATTGAAAGCAAGCAGTAGTCCTTGAGTTTGTGTGGATTTTAGGTCAAACTCAGAGTTCTCAAGACAACAGATGCTTTTGGTACGGACGAATTCTAACAGGCATTTTCAAAATGTGAAATAAGAGGTTGCTTTTAAGCTCAGCAAATGAATCCCTCAGTAATTGGTGTTGGGGAAATGCATAAAGTGATTCAAACATTATTTATGAAATTTTAGTAATTGTTACAATAGTTTTGTAGGAAAACTAAATTGCCCATATAGTAGGCAATGAACTTACACTCAGCATCACTACCAATTCACAGGTAAGAATTGGTCACAAGGGAACAAGTGAGAGAGCTTCAAACTCACAGGAATGTAAAGGAATGCTATTTTTAAAAGGACACGAGGCCAAATATCTGGCATATAATCTTGATTCAGTCCATGAAAATGTGCCAGTATTTCTATATTTTTTAGATAATAATTATATTTTTTCTCTATTCTTAGTTTTTTTTTCCTCCCAGAGAAAGCTACATTTAGGAGATCTCAACACTCTTTGTGTCTGTCTTTCTTTGTCACTGTCATTCTTTCTTTGTCTTCCTCTGTGTCTTTGTGTGTGTGTGCCTGTCAGACTGCTCTTCTATTTAAAAAAAAAATGCTATTTTTAGTTCTCAGGTAATTCTATCATTAAACCAATGTAAACAAAGCATACTTGGTAGTAAACATGGCTAAAAAAGCATGTGGGTCTTTCTTTAATTTTGGAACTCCATCCCATTTGAATCTAAAAACTTTTCCATCAGTGGCTACCTTCCAATCTTCACCAAATATCCCTCATAGTCTCTTGATAGTCAAAACTCACTATCTGCCATAATAGTGGGGCTCTTGGCAGAAGGCATTCCCAGTGCATGGGACTTTGGGAGCCACAGCTTGGGGCTACGTTGGAATAGAAAGGGGAGCTTCTGCCAATCCAGTGAGCCCAGCGCTTCCCTTGGCAGCATTGTGTCCCTGATTAGGCAAGTACTACTTCCTGCAAGGGAGCCAGAAGACTCCCACAATGCCATACTTGTCAAGCTCAACAGCTGATGCTAAGTTGTGACCCGAGATATCCTTCAAAAATTCAGTATTATCTGCACTTGGAATACCTTATCAAATCTGATAAAGATTATGAAAATTTTAACTCATGAACTGCTTGAAGAATGTTAGAGAAATAAATTATTCTGCATTAGGCTCAAAGGTGAACTAGTTTTGAAGTAAGCACAACGTTAGACCTACAGTAACTTCTTAACCTTAGTTACTTTCATGGAACATGTGCCAATGCCAGGATCTGTTCAATGTTTTATCTACACGACACTTCACAATTCTCAAAATTTGTTATTCAGAAGAATACAAGCTCAAGTAAAATAATGTGTAGTGGCATTAAGAGATCTTATTTATTAATTTTTTTATTTACTTATTTATTTATTTATTCATTTATTTATTTATTATCCCACCACAGTTTCCCATTCCTCGTTTCCTCTTAGCCCTCCCTCTCCACAAAATCAGCTACCCTGAGCTCACAGGGACTCAGAGACTGAGCCAGAAAACCTGCAGGGTACTGATCTAACCACTCTACACATGTTGTAGTTGTGTAACTTGGTCCACTTGTGGGACTCCTAACAGTGAGAGCAAGACTGTCTCTGATTCATTTACTGGCATTAACAGATTTTAAAGACCGTCTTTATTTCGCAGTTTGTGGGTGGGAAATTTAAATCAAATGTGGGGGTTTATTACACTGTAACTAAAATGTAAACTTGCTTTCCAAGTTTCTTTATAAAGCTGAATTTAACTAATTCACTCAGTGCGAATTAAAGAGATTCTAGCCCTCTGTGCCCTCTTGAATTCTTCTGCGGTCCTAGGTACAATGGAACTGGACTAGAATGAAAGTTAGTGCTGATCATATCTTTAATATTTCTTTGAATGTCTAGGTTTTGGAACATTCAACACTCAGGATTATCTTCTTTTAACTTTTTCACTGGATTTCTGTCAAAATTTAAGCTAAATTTTCTTATATGATATGTTTATAAATTAGGCATTAAATATCAGTTGTTAAGATGAATTCTTTAGAAAAAGATGCAAGATTTTATAGCTGATCTATCTTTTTTTTTTTTTCTTTTTTTGGTTTTTCGAGACAGGGTTTCTCTGTGGTTTTGGAGTCTGTCCTGGAACTAGCTCTGTAGACCAGGCTGGTCTCGAACTCACAGAGATCCGCCTGCCTCTGCCTCCCAAGTGCTGGGATTAAAGACATGCGCCACCACCGCCCGGCCTAGCTGATCTATCTTTAATAAATGAAATAAGTAAATCTAATTTGGAACTAACAATATATTTTAAAAGTATTGTTTATTTTGTTAAACATTTATGCATTGAAATATTACTACAGGCCATTTCTAGACACCGTATTTGAAGTATATAATGAAGTATTTCATTAATAAGCCAATGAGTGCTAACTTGGGACTGACACATAAATGAGACACTTTCTTCTAGAGCACATACCCAGGTTCATTTTCGTATCAGAAATATTTCATTTTTTCCTCTTTAGAATACTAATTAAAATGATATATTCAAAAGACTACAATCTATTTTGGGATAGAATATTTATAATGCATGGCAGAATATCTTCATTTATAGTGCTATTTGTTGTTTATTATAAGAGTTTTATTCAGTTACAGATAACATAATACAAATTTTATAAACTATATTTATACATAATAAAATTTATGAGAAACATATTGTTAGTCACACAAGTTCTTCTATAGAGACACAAATTATAATATTTCGTGGCACTAAATAAATCAGGATTTTATGTCCTACCATCTAAAAATCAGTTGCTGGTAATATTAAAATCATTTATAAAACTAAAGGAAGATTGCTAAGTCATTTCATATTGAATTGACCCAGTGAAAGACTAAATGTCTGAGAAGATTAAAAATAAATAAATAGAAGGGTGGTGAGATGGCTTAGTGGTGAGGAGGGTACACACACACATGCATGTGCACACACATACATTCACAATGTTTAAAATAAAACTGTAAATACTACACAGTTTAGATGGCATAAACCATAATCTCATCCAAATTATTTGTTCAACCACAAGTCACATCAACCACTTGTGAGACTGATACTGTGGTAGGAAGAAATAGAACTGTTCCATTTACCTTTAATTATTTGAACATTTTAGTTTCCATCAGGTAAGTACACTATGAGATTAGGCTTTTAGCTGTGTGGTAGTTTGAATGTAATTGGACCTCATAGGCTCATAGGGAGCCATGTAAGTGAACAAGCGGGCCATGTTCCATGCCCAGGAATCAGCAGAACCTGGAGGCTTTGGGCCACACGGTTCTGGAGTTATGGATAGAAGAAAGGGGCTACGGAATTTGCCTCTGTGGCTAAGGAAAGCAGTTGAGGTCAGGCATGTGTCGGGTGTTCCTGAATGGAGACCTACAGAGGTCATTTTGTGAAGTTGTTAAGGTGAAGCCTGAATTGGCTTGGAGATCCTCAGGTGTTGGGGTTGCTAGAGTTGTGGGGTGTTTGGCAAGGAAAACTGCTAACAGGGAGTGAAGTCAGCCCAAGAAAAAGAAGAGTGTTACAGAAAATAGAGCTGAAAGTAGCTGAAGCTCTGAAGAGCATTTTGACATTAGACTTAGAGATGCAGAGTTTGAAGTTTGCCCAGCTGGTTTTTGGTCTAGCTTTGTTACAGTATCTCCTCACTTTTCTTCCTTCCCTAGGTTTTGGAATGGCAATGTACAACCTGTGCCATTATATGATGAAGTATTTTGATTTTGATTTTATAGGGAATTACAGTTAAGAGATTGCATGAATCTCAGAAGACATTTTGAAATTTGGAATTTTAGACATTTTTGAGACTGTGATTGACTATGGGAACTTGGAAGATGAACTAAACACATTTTTCATTATGGTATCGTAACAAATGTATGGGGACCAGGGAGTAGAATGTGGCAGTTTGAATGTAATTGATCTCTATAAGCTCATAGGGAGTGGCACTATTAAGAGGTGTGGCTTTGTTGAAAGTAGATGTGGCCTTGCTGAAGCAAATGTGTCACTGTAGGGGCAGGCTTTGAAGTCTCTTTTGCTTAAATTTCACTCTGTGTCACAGTCCACTTCCTTCTTCTGACCAAGGTGTAGCTAAGACCACATCTTCCCCAATGCTGCCATGCTCCCTATGATGATGATAATAGATTAAGCCTTTGAATCTATAAGCCACTACCTCAGGTAGTTTCCTTTATAAGAGTTGCTGTGGCCATGGTGTCTCTTCACAGTATTAGAAACCCTACCTGAAATAGACTGCACAGTCTTGACCTACAGTTAGCTTGCTCTCTTTCCTTTCTACAAGTGGTTAGAAATCTCTTAGCTTCTTGCCCCTCTTGCGATGTCTACTGTCTCTTCCATTATGCCACAGACAGGATGGACTCTTCTCCTTCAGGAACTTCAAGCCAAATTATACTCTTCCAGCTATTAGTTGCTTCTCATCATGCCATTTTATTACATCACCAAAAAAAAAAATACATAGAGCTTTCAAACACATGTTTGCTTAAAACTCTTTGCCCTGCATCTGATACTGGCTTTCCACTAGCTTCCTGATAACAAAGACACTTGAGCCCTGATAGCAAAGACTTCAGAACCCTCATTGAGTCTGTAAATGGATGTCTATTGATGTGGTTACTATTACAATGTCTACTTTCAGAGAACAGCACCAGTGTCTATTTCTATCTCCCTAGTTTACTAATATCATTAGCACATTGCCTAGATCATAGTTGTCAATCATTCCTGATTAAAGGAATGAATACATTAATGAATATTTAATAGTTTGATCTAGGAGTCTATTGGAAATCAAAGAAAATGATCTTCATAATGAGACAACTCATATCTCCAAAGTTTTAAATATCACATTGCTTTTTGGGATGCTAATTAACCACATTTAGCTATAAATTTAATATACATACAATGTTTAGAGTTGCCTATACTTAATTAAAGACTGTAATACATAGTTTTATACTTTATTGGTTACTTCTCTCTTGCTGAGATAAAACACCAAGAACAAAGACAGTTTACAGAGAGAAGAATGAATTCTGACTGCTGTTCCAGAGTGATGAGAGTTAGTCATGGTGTGGGGATGGGCCACATGGCAGAAGCAACTGGAACAAGAACTTAAGAGATCACATCTTCAACCATATTACACAGTGGAGAGAAGGAACTGGAAGTGGTGGTATACTATGAATTCTTAAATCCCATGCCTGCCAACCACACCCGTTAATCATCTCACACATACTCCACTGTGTTTTATTCACAGGTACATATGTGAATTTGCTACATTTGTTACAAAAGTACCTTAAACCTTTCACTTAGGTGACTATCTACAATTGTCTGTTTTATAATACATTATGTATGTGTGTGTATGTGTGTGTATATGTGAAGCAACACACAGTAATATATTGATTTTAAGTTTGTCTTATATAATTGACCCATATGACACTACTTATTTCTCTCCTCTGCTGCTGCTTCTGGTAACCACTCCTCTATTTTAGGTTTTAAAATATTCTTTGCTTTCTTTTTATCTTTTGTAAATTTCTAGATATGTTGAATGATTTTTATTGACTTGACACAAACAAACAAACAGGGAAAAGGGCATCATACTTGAGAAACTTTTTTTCCATGAAAATTTGGGTATCTGTGAGGCAATTTCTTACTTTATAGTTGATAGAAAAGCCTCCTACCCCACTGCAGGCTTTCCTAGCTAGGTGAGCATGGGATGTATGCAAAAAGAGCTGAGCAAGCCAGTAAGCAGTGTCCTTCTATGGTGGTCTTTGTTCCCGTTTCCCAGTTCCCTTCTTGAGTTCCTTCCTTCATGGCTTCCCTTTGCAATGAACTACTCTGTAAGCTCAATAAGTACTTTCCTCACTGAGACATTATGCACATGGTGTTTTCCCCAGCAAGGGAGGCACCCCTGGACAATAGACATGAGAAGTAGAGAATTCACCTTTCTATGATCTGCTTTGTCAAAATATGCTACTCATATATTTTTTTTTAAATGCATACTATCGATAGCATTTCATTGTGAAATATCTTGCAGGAACCAGGAAATTTTACATCAAGATTAGGTTTTGTTATTTTTTCCAGTCATATTTGGACTGTCTACTTTGAGGACCAGTGTCAGGAGAAATTGAAAAAAAACAACAACATACAAATCCAATATTTCTTGAAGTTGAGTAACCAAAATAAACCTTGAGTAAAATCTATAATCCTGTCTTTAAGAGACAGGTTTACACTGAAAGCAAAACCAGTTACAGACAATAGCCACAAGAATAGAAAATGGACTTAAAGACAATCTATTACTATTATAATGCCAAATTAACATAGCTTCAAACTGCCTTCTTATTTAGCCTCAATATCCACAGGAAGGTTTCTTCTTGCCCTGGATCATGACTAATACAGAGACTAACAAACTTGCCATGCTCTCATAGCTCAGATTATTCAGAAGCAGGAGGTAGTAAATTTGGAAAGCAGATGCTGCAAAATGACGTGTTGGGGACTTCCCCACAGTTGTGGTTGCTTACACAATACCTCTATAAGACAAAACTAGTCAACTGTATCATAACGCAATATTATTTGTAATGTTATGAAGAATCATAATAGCAATTTTCATAGTGCTCCTCTCATTTAGATTCCCATCAACTGTGTATAAGTATTCCCTCCATTCACCATACATCTTCAGCAGGATGTGTTGTTTTATTAATGATAACCATTTAGACTGGGACAGAAGAGTATTTAAATGTAGCTTGATTTCTATTTCCCTAAAATATGGTAAATATTTTAGAACATAATTATGCATTTATTGGCTATGTTTTACTACTGCCAGTGAATATTGTTTGCTCACTTCATTGGTCCATTTATTGATTGTTTTTATACTAGTGTTAAACTACTTTCTGTTCTTTATATATCATGGTTATTAATCTCCATCAGAAGAATACCTGGCAAACACTATCTACTATCTATTATACTATTTTCATAATGAACATTTTTTTTTAAAAAACTGGAAGTTTTTTTTTTGGTACAGTTCTGTTTGTCAATGAGTATTATTATTTCCTGAATTATTGAAGTTCTATTTTGCAAACTCAAGGCCTAAGTCTAAGTCTCTAATTTATAAAAACAAAATATTTTATCAACTAGCTTAAAGGGTATTAGGCTTTCATATTCCTCCTATGATGATTTTTTAATGAAATCAGCTGCACCAATAGTTTGTGTGTATATGCATATACATGTGTATATGCATACACACATATATATATACACATATATACACACACATATATATATATACATATATATATATGTTTTTCATGCATTGATTTTCTTCTTAGAATATAGTAACCTTATCAACCTCTTTTGATTAGTTTAAACTTTAACTTGTTATGCCAGATATGAGTAAAGACAATTTTCAATTTTTGGTTGTTTGATGTATGATTTTTCAGTACGTTCTTTTTAATTTTTACTTATCTTTGCCAGTGGGGTATGTTTCTTGCAGAGAGTATATGTAGGAGGAGGGGCTACTTCTTGGTTCCCGGCTGCCCGGCTAGCTTAGACCTGAAATAATTACACAGAAACTGTATTAATTAAATCATTGTTTGGCCCATCAGCTCTAGCTTCTTATTGGCTAACTCTTATATTAATTTAACCCATTTCTATTAATCTGTATATCGCCCTGTGGCTATGGTTTAACGGGTAAAGTTCCAGCAGCTCCATGACTTCTCTCTGACTCTACCCTTCTTTCTCCCAGCATACAGTCTAGCTTTTCCCACCTAGTTCTGTTCTTTCCTGCCATAGGCCCAAAGCAGTTTTTTATTCATTAACCAATAAAAGCAACACACAGAGAGAAGCACCTCCCACACCAAGTAAATAATTATATCTCGATGAAAGTCCAATCCACTAAACTACCATTTTTATTTTACTATTTTACTAGGGAGTTAGCTTGTAATTTTCACATTATTAAACAGATTAAACATTTTTGGAACATGTCTTCATTGCTTTAATCTTTCCTATTTAAAAAGAAATATTTTTCTTTATTTTTGAGATGATAATATTATTACATCATTTTTCTATTCTCTTTCCTCCCTTCAAACCATCACATATGCATCTTCTTGCTCAATTTCAAATTCATAGCTTCTTTTTCATAATTGCTATTCCATTCATGTATGAATATAAATATGTATTCCCTAATATAACCTTCTCCATCTGTAGTTGGTTTTTGAAATCTAGTTGCTTTGTACTTCCATGGGGAAGATTATTTAGCTGTACTTCTTTGTATAGGATTGAGGCCTTAACATCTTTCTACTATCTGCTTTAGCATTTCTTTTGTTTATGTCCTGTATAGCTCATGTTTAGGCAGGGGTACTCATGAGACTTTATGGGTGCAGTTTCTGACATTCTTAGGAGACAATCTCAATCAACTACATGAGCTTCTGGTTCTTGCAATCTTTTCAACACCTCTTCTAGAATGTTCCCTGACCCTTAGGTGTAGGAATTCTTTTGGTAGATACATCCATTGGTTGTGCGTGCGTGTGTGTGTGTGTGTGTGTGTGTGTGTGTACTATTTATTTCTGTTTTGGTTTGTTTGTGTTTTTAATTTTATATTTTGGAGAAGGGTTTTACTGTAGCTTTGAAACCTGTCCTGTCACTGGCTCTGTATACCAAGCTGGCCTCCAACTCACAGAGATCCTCCTCCCTCTGCCTCCTAAGTGTTAGGATTAAAGACATGTCCACCGCTACACAGCACAAGTGTGTATTTTGATTGGTGGTGGTTCTAAAAGATCTCTGTCAATTGTTAAGAGATATTTTCTTGATGAAGAGAGAGGAATACTATTATCTGTGGAAATAAAGAAAAAATATTCAGGGCAATCAGGGATCATTCTGGTTTAATATATGACATTTATATATCTATTAATATCTGGTAATTGTAAACTCTCCTTTAATAACCTTTATTTCACTAGCATTGAATAGTTAGGTAGATTTCCAGAACTATGTTCTGCATTTTGTTGAGTGGATCTTAAGTTCAAATGTTATTTTAAGAGCAGTTATGGCCAAGGTATACATGCTACTAATGTACCCTTTCAGTTATTATACCATGTTAGTCATTGTCACATTTCATAGGCACAAGAGCTAGGAAGGACTGTTTGTTGCTTCTCTCCTTTGGAAAATTACATGGCTCTTTCTGTACCATGAATGAAAGAATGAGATATCTAGATCAATTAGAGAACAGGGTCCTCTGGGTCAAATGTGTGGTGTCTTCAACAATATGAAGCTATTGTGCTCCTTTGATGGGCAGCAAAGAGGAATAGCAATGCCTACAATGTTTTGGAAAGAAACTGTGTCTTTTAGTTGGAAAGTTAAGCAGAATTACATGGTGGATTATCATTCGCAGTTATTTGCTAACTCCCTTGATTTTTTTTTTCTTAATTGTGGTAGTAGTTTTCTAGTTTAATGAACTGATCATTTTTAAGTCCTTTTCTACATCCCATTTGCTCATCAATGCCTCTCATTGCATTTATTCTTTCCCAAGCTTGAACCTTCTTTCCAAGTATATGTAAGATTTTAAAATATATATATTCAGAAAGAGCCTGGAGAGATGGCTCAGAGGTTAAGACGACTGACTGCCCTTCCAGAGGTACTGAGTTCAATTCCCAGAAACCACATGGTGACTCATAGCCATCTGTAATGAGTGTAATGAAATCTTGTGCCCTCTTCTGGCCTGGAGGCATATATATGCAGACAGAACATATATGTATATATGCAGGCAGAACACTGTATACATAATAAATAAATATATCTTTAAAATAATACATTCAGAAATTCTAACATGGCAGTCATAACTTGTTTTACCTTGTAAATTCTAGAAACTCTATTATTTGAAGGATACTTTTTCTTGATATAGAAATTTTTATGGAGCAAATATGCTCAGATCTTAAACTGCAGTGTGCCAATCTTTCTATTTATTAATTATTTAGAATTTCCACTGAAAAGTCATATATCATTTTGATGAATTTGTTTATGTATAAAATTACTGCTGCTTTTTTGCAATTATCAGCATCTAAACTTCCTTCAGTAGGTCTACTACTTTAACTGTAATGTTACTTGCTTAAAAGTTGATTTTGAGTCATCTCTATTTGGGGTTCTAAATATTCTCCAGATTTGGACACTCCTCTCTGTCTTAAGGTAGAAAAACTTTTCTTCTAAAGTTTTACAGAATGGACTAACTAAAGTTCCTCTCACCCAAAAATCATCAGTATTGTGACACAGAATTCATGAAAATTGTGCAGTGATTGTATTCCAACTTATTGCTAGCCAAGTTTTCTTTAATTTATTGAAATTGTAAGTTTTATCTTTCAATATCTATGATTTTTAATGGCACATTATTGGATTTCTTTATTTCTTAAAAAGTTACTTATTTTGATGAAGTGTTTAGCAGTATAAAATTTTGTTGTTTGTTACCCTAACATTCAGGCTGACAATGATTTCATGACAATCTTGACTTAGCCTTTCAAGTGTTGTGATTACAAGTGTGTACAACCTTACCTAACACTGTTGAATATCTCATCTAGATTTTGAATTGACTTTTTACTTCATTTGTATTTCAATTCCTTTAGTGGTAATTGATCATAGTTAAATTTGCCTTTTAAATTATTTTTACAGGATTTCAACTTTGTCAGCGTCTGTGCTACGTTCGAATAGTATCTCAGCATTTAGTGACAGTCTTATAGCACAGTAGTATCTGTTTTTTTCCAGCTTTCAATCCTTTAAATCTGCCATCCCAGAAGAATGAAAAATAAGAAATAAAACAAACTAAATACAGAATGCAGCAAGTACAACTATTAACATTAAATATTTCCACAATAATGATAAAAAAGAAATAAACTAAGATTCTTGTCAACATTGAATTTCAAAATTTGTAATTATTATAAACATGAGAAAAGGTGACTAGGATGAAGTGGAGGGAGAAAAGGAGGGGTAAGATGAGACACAGCAGAAATGTCTGTGTGATAAAGTAGATAATAGAGAGGGATAATGCATAAACAAGTAGTGAGACCACACTGCTTATATGTCTTCATTGGTGAATAAATGAATGATGGAGATGCTGTTAAATTTTCTTAGAATTCTGATTTGGCACTTGAGATAGAGGCTGGATGTTTTGAGTAACTTTCTCTTTGAAGACCAAAGAAGCTTGACAAAAATGTCATTTTTTTTTCCTGGGGCACAAATGCTATTTTGACCCTTTTTGTTCTCATTCCTTGCTAGAGCTACGTAAATGTAGGCATTACTAGAAAGGTTGAATAAGAACTATCTTCAGGGTTCCCTTGTACCAAAGGCATTCTACAGTATAGGCACAAATGTTGAAAATTTCCAGACAACAGGGACATTTCTAACATTTATACTTGGTGCTCCTAGAATGTAGAGAGCAATGAGACTGATGCTATGAGTACCAGTGAGACAAGATGTGGACATTCAGTGATTCAACTCTGATCGCTTTCCAGCTTCCCTCATATTGACATCTAGCTTTCCTACCAAGCACAATTACCATAAGTCTTTTCTACCAAGCACAATTACCATAAGTCTATATTCAAATAACAACCAGTTTCTAGGCTAACTGTGCTTTTGAGAGTGATCACTTGCTTAAGCAGTGGAATAGGAGAATTCTGTGTTAATGGAAGCCCACCAGAGATGACCCCTTAGATATCAATTATAAACAATAGAATTTCTTCTGAACATAAGTATAGCCTTGAATGTCCAGAGAATGGAATTAACAAAACAAAATAAACAAAACAAAACAACAACAAAAAACAGTTCCTTGTGTATTGCTTGACAGCTAGAGATGGGTTCCACAGACGTAAGCAGTCTAACAGAAGCTAAATAAACACTAGGAAATCCAAATCACAGTTCCCACAATAGAGTCTGGTAATTTTCCTGAGTTTCTATATAAAGGAGATCAAGTTCTAGTTAAATCTGAAATGACCTCAGCTAGAAAAAATGATGGAGGAACCTCTGTTCTTTCTTGCCATGTCAAATGTGCAACCCAGAGACACAGCAGTGCTTGGCCTTTTGCTCTTCCCAATTGAAAGATTTGACTGCAAGACCATATGTGAACCATTTCTCTTCCTACAGCACCAGTGAGCCAGCGAGGAACAACAGGAGCTCATACTACATGCTTGTGGCATTGATCGCAGGGTGCATTGCTTCTACTAGAAGGCCAAAGTTTAATGCTTTTTCAATATCTGCTATCTGTCCACTGTTGTTTGCTGTTATCACTCCCCTGTCCATGCCGAGCACCTTTGCCTTCAACTACTTACCTGATGTTTTGCTTTCCACCTGTACAGACAAGGTGACTGCTAAGTGTCTCTAATCCACAACCTTCCTCTCTCCAAGTCAACATTTTTAAGGGCTAAGAAGGACAGGACTTAGGTCTCTGTCTTCAATTTCTCTCCTATGCTAAATCACATTTAAATATCACCGGCTGCTTCCATTTCTCTGCTGAGGGCAGACAATTCAAGTTTCCCCTTTCTCTCACTTGCCACACAGTTTGTCAGAGGAGCCAATTTCTGCACTTTCAATACTATCTTGCACAATTATGACCTTGAGGTTCAGCTGTATCCTCATCCTTGTCCTCAGAGACTTCCCCTTAACTCCCAGTTTTTGATTTTCATGAAGAAGCAGGGCACGAATCAAGAACTGCAACACAAACCAAACTCCACACTTTGGCTGATGACCTTCCTGTGCTTCAGATTTTTTCTGATTAACTGCTACAGCGATTATAATTGCCCATATGGTCCCTGTGGTCTGCTCAAACACCATGAAATAAGGTGATTTTATCAGTCACATTCACTGACTACATCCAGTGTCTTACTCAACGTAGGTGCTCAATAAATGTTAACTTAGGAGGAATAACAGTTGGGCAATTACTGAATCTGTGATCTGTCCAGTCCCCAGGCTGACCAGATGACATCGATGATCTTTAAGGCAGTGTGTACAGTCTTCTTTTATTACCTCACTTAAGATAAAATGATGACCCCAAGTGAAAGCAGCCAGACATCCTTGATTTGTGTAAATAGTATCAGCTAATAATTATTTTGAGACATAGGAAATGGGTTTTCTCTAATCTGAACACAAGAAAGACAACCATAACAAATCACCATAGGTTTGTGACAAAGAGCAATAGAAATTTTGCAGCTTGACAGTTTCTTTTTATTTTTTGTAATATATAACATATATTGTAAAAGAACAAAATAGATAAGACTCATAATATAGAACAAAATATATAAGACTCATACTATAGAACTTTTAAAATTAAGAAAGTAATCTACAATAATAGAACTTCAGGGAGAAAAAGGAACATCCCCCCCCACCCCACCAGAACCTAGCAGAAGAGATCAGGAATGTATTTCATTTTCTTTATAAGCCACATCTCATTGCCATGTTTATCAATGGAAAAATGTGCTATTAGTGTAGCAAGAATTGTCTATTGTTATCAATCTGATATTATAGGATATATTATAATATTGTATAAACTATACAGTATTATATACTGTAGTAAAGAAGTAAAGAATTAACTTTTAAATATCTCAGAAATGTTGTTTCAACACAAAATGTAGATATAGCCCTACAAAACTTACTATGCTTTATTTAGCATCAAATATGAGTTATCAAGACCCATGGTTACCGTTTGCCACAGAAGAGATCACAGGAACTTTTGAAGTCGCAAAACAAAACCACATAACACTATTAGTTATTAAACAAATGGTAGGTCCATTAGTTCTCTGCCTGAAGATCAATGTCTCTCTCTCTCTCTCTCTTTTTTTTTTTTTCCAGATAGCATCTTATAAAACTGTCAGTGTTTGAACTGCTGGAAGCTATAACCTGATATGTTTAACATATATTGAAAAAGTTTAACTAGAATTCAACAAGGCAATTATTTCAGATGTAGAACTAGTGGTGTCTATTAAGAACAATTGAACGTATCCTAAGATAATTATGGCTCTCAGCCTGCTAAATTTTCTCTCTTCAATCCTGTTTACATCTGTCATTCAGTCAGGTTTCTACATGGATGTGGCTTTTGCAGGGAAGTGATGTGGGATTCCCCTCGGTATGCTGTGATTACCATTAATAAATAAAGGAACTCTCTTGGCCTATTGATAGGGCAGAACTTAGGTAGGCGGGAGGGGGGGAACTAAATGAATTCTGGGAGAAAAGAGGCGGAACTAGAGAGAAACCATTTAGCCTTGCCAGACAGAACTTTACCCTGTAAGCCACAGCTATGTGGTGATATACAGAGTAATAAGAAGGTAGAGCTAATGGGCCAAGCAGTGATTTAAATAATATGGTTTCTGTGTGATTATTTTGTGGCTGAGTGGCCAAGCAGCCAGAAACCAATAAGCAGCCCTCCTTACAACAGGGAAGTTCTGTCCATGATATCATGTCCAGCACTGGTTGGCAGAGATAAAGTAGAGATTTAAAAATAATAGTAAAATCATGTATGTGGATCACTTTGACTAGTTATCTGAAGTGAGAGAAGGTATTTATTGATACTAAACATAAATCTATTTGTTAAGGTCAAAATGTATCTTCCTTCTTCAGAGACCCACATTCTAGTACCTTCTTCCCAAATGGAAATCAAGAAAAGCATAAACATTTTATGCTCAGAATATTATACTTTAAATTTGAAATGTTTTCACTATTTAATTATTTTACTCATTTTATCCTATAACTGGGTGAAGGAATATTTATCAAAGATATATTTTATTACATTTATTATTTTGCTACCATAATGCTGCACTTGCTCTACAATTATATTCCCAAGTCTTTCTCTAAAATGTCTAACTTTAATTTGTTTTTTTTTAATAATTGAGACTCTCATGCTTAAGTATTCTACATATAAGCATTTTTTTTCCCTCTTTTCTGTTCACTCCCCCCGTGTCTCCTCATATTCAGGTCTACTGTCTTTAGTTACTGCTGAGTTCACTTACGGTTATCCATGTGTATCTGTGTTTCATGTGTTTAGACATAAATATTTGAGACCAGATAAACAATCAAGGGACCGGTCTCTATAGACTGCCACATATGTCTTTGAGAAATTATTGATTACTTGCAGTTTTTCATCCAAAAGTAAAACCCTGTGAAATTTCTTCCATTATATGAATACATCCTCTCCATTTGAAGCCCACATGCTCTTTTATATTATGTAAATATCAACAAGTTTTTATAATAGCATCATGATATTCAAAATATATAGAAATAATGTTATTTATAACTGGTTAAATTCTCACCTCCAGTTTATTCTACAGTATCTGATACATTTAAAAGCTTTTGAGAGCTCTTAACAGTGATAAATGCAATGGAATAGACAGACCATTTCAAGACAAATCTTGGAAAAGGCTGTTAAAGAGTATCCAGGTATCTTTTTGTTCAATTTAAACTAAAGAGTCATATACTGTCAATTATATACTAGGAAGCTAAAATTTGCTCATGCAGTCACTTATGAGACAACATTGTTTATCTTCTAAAGGAGCTTTCAAAATTTGTGTGAAAGACATGGAATGAACAATTATATGCACAAATATAAGAAATGCTTTTATCTTAATAGTATATGATGTTATAAGACATTATTCTGACAGCAATTCATATAAAATACAGGTCACATGAAATTGGAGGCAGGAGCTGATGCAGAGGACATGGAAGCGTTCTGACTACTGGCTTGCTCAGTAATCAGATTACATGGATTATTCAGCCTATCTTCTTTTTTTTTTTTTTTTTTTTTTTTTTTCGAGACAGGGTTTCTCTGTGGCTTTAGAGCCTGTCCTGGAACTAGCTCTTGTAGACCAGGCTGGTCTCGAACTCACAGAGATTCACCTGCCTCTGCCTCCCGAGTGCTGGGATTAAAGGCGTGCACCACCACCGCCCGGCTTCAGCCTATCTTCTTAAAGAACACAGGACCAACAGCCCAGAGATGGACTAACCACCTTGCCTTAGGCCCTCCTGCACTGATCAATAAATAAAGAAATGCCTTAGAGCTGGATCTCATGGAGGTATTTCTTCAGTTGAGACACCCTCTGATGACTCTATCGCTTATGTCAAATTGACACACAATGTCACCCAGTACCCTGTACAATAATATAAATGTTATTTATA
The DNA here is from genome assembly GCF_950005125.1 of Chionomys nivalis. Lineage (NCBI taxonomy): Eukaryota > Metazoa > Chordata > Mammalia > Rodentia > Cricetidae > Chionomys > Chionomys nivalis. The sequence continues at coordinate 98,004,589 of NC_080087.1, read as the reverse complement.
GACAATTACTCTCTTAGTATGAACTGCCACCTATTATATATGTATCTGATATGTAGTGAACAGTCAAAACAAAACAATAAATAAATAACAAATGAACAAAATGCCAGGCACACAAATACCTTAGAGATTGTGGTAGGTTCAAGGTCATAACAGATAAGCGAGATCACTGAATGTCAGAGAATGTGAATGACAGAAGGTCGTTGTCACCAGATGAGGTATAAAGACAGAAAATTGGAGAGTTAAATGAAAGACGTGTTCTCTAGGAATTGTGGTACACTGAAAAGCAACTGAAATGATGTTTTAACATGGATTTATATAATTTCACCATGAAATTCCACACTTTGACTTCTCAGTAGAGCTGTCAAATGTTAGTAGATAAGTCAATTATCTAATTTTTTCTAAAGATAGAGGAGGTCATTTAGTTGAAATGAATGATAATTTTAGAGACGTTAACAGATTTTTGATAAGTGTTGACAACATCCTGAAGTACTTAGTGACATGTTAAAACTTAGTTTCAGATCTGCTTGCTTCCATAAGTTAGAGGGAGGTTTTAATTCACTGCAGGAACCAAGCAAAGTGGTACCCTAACAACAAGCATACAACCACAAACACTGGTAAGCCTGGAGTGTTTCTAGATGAAGGTGTCCACATGCTAAAATCAAATGTTGTGCACTGAATAAACCCTGCTTTTGCATTCTGAAAAGAAAAATGTCAGTTTTTCTCCTCCAGGAAATAACCTGTTTCTTAAATTTTTAAGTAGCGTGTAGGAAAGTGTTGACTATCAGAGAATGTGATCATTATTTTATATGAGAAGTTATACATAAAAGTTTGTTCTTAATAGGTAAGGTATATTATGTGGATAGCACATAGACAGCTTTACCACTGCTTCAAGGAATTAAAACTAACCAAGGAAATGATGGATGCAGAAGTAGAGGAAATGGGCTGTTATCAGTCTGCCGGGTGTGATGTTCTGTAACTATAGTCCCAACATGTGGAAAGTGGAGGTCAGATAATCAGGTCAATTTCAGTTACATTGTGAGTTTGTAATCACCCTGGCTTACATGAAACCCTGTTTAGAGAAACATAGATGCATAATGAAAAAAAAATACTGGATGTCTACCTTGGACAAAATTATCATTCAGTGATAATTGACCCAGTTCTACAGACAAAGCGTAAATTTTTAGGCCAGTGGTAGTTTGAAATTTTTTATTTGGAGTAGATATGTGCTTGAAAATTTCATTTCTTGACCTTAAGATTGGGAATTGATTTTTATAATAGAGTTCATTTAAAATCTTTCCAAAACTCATTTTTTTTTCTTCTTTTTTGCCTCTTTTCCTGTCTCTAAGACATAACCTTTGTCTGTGGTCTGTCTTTTGTCCTCATCTGCCTCTAGGGTCATCATTGCAATATATTCCTATTGTGGGGAGCTGGGGGCTGCATTCCTGCTACCCAGCTCCCGGCCGCCTGGCTAGCTCATGCCCCAAAATAACAACACACAAGTTGTATTCTTTTAAACATTGCTTGGCCCATTATATCTAGCCTCTTCTAGGCTAATTCTCACGTATTAATTTAGCCCATTTCTAATAATCTGTGTAGCACCCCAAGGTGCGCTTACCGGGAAGATTCTAGCCTATGTCCATACTGGGTTGGAGCTTCATCGTGTCTGCCCCAGAGAGCAGAGCTAAGGCATATGAGCTCACTTCCTCTTCCACCCAGCATTCTGTTCTGCTTACTCCACCCACCTATGTTCTAATCTATGAGGGCCAAGCAGTTTCTTTATTATTTAACCAATGACCTTCCTCCATCATACTCCAAAACTTCCTACTAGAGTCAGCTTTTAAATACTTTTCATGCTGATTGCTTTTTTGAAATTTTTGACCTAAATTAAAGAATATATTTTAGTTTTCACTGGCTTATGTTCTAAACTGTTATTAGTACAATTCTGTTATAACTACTGTAGATTTTTTTTTAAATTATATCTGATAATGTTCCTCATTCTGTTTCTACCTTCTGTCAGTGTAACTCTATGGTACTTGTTTGCTAACCTATGAGATCCAGATTTATAGTGTGTGAGAAATTGTGTCAAATTTTAATGGGAATTTCATTATATCTACACATTAAAATTGTAAGTTAGAACATTTTAACATTTTAAAGAAGAAAATTGTTACTCTTGATCCTTGGAAATGTTCATACATGTATAAAATGTATCTTAATTGTACATACTTCCAAATTTCTCTCTTGAATTGCCCTTGGTAACTCTTCATAATAGAGTTCCCTTCTAGGTTCAAGAACCTGTTTTTTTAAATAACCTCCAATTTAGTGAATGTTACCCACATACACATTTATGGGATAATCCAATGAAACATGAGAAATCTGCCACTTGTGAATGTTAAGAAAAACTGAATCTCCCTCGACCAGAAGCTCTCAATAGTTTCTAAACTAGGGGTTAGTCCTCATCATTCCTCTGTAGTTAAATGATTCATATGTACACACACACACACACACACACAGTCTCTCTCTCTCTCTCTCTCTCTCTCTCTCTCTCTCTCTCTCTCTCACACACACACACACACACAGTCATTTCATAAGCTTGGAACTCATTTCTTTTTCCTGCACACTTAGGCTGTGTTGTTCATGATCCCACAGGTAGAGTTGTGAGAGTTGGCGTTCTTGTTTGTCGCCCAATCAAAACTTAAAGTTCACTATTTATCCCAGTTGAGTGTACTATTTATTTCCAGGAGACTTCTCTTGTTGGCAGTTACTAGAACTAGATATGTGTTTTAATTTTTTTAAAGGTTTATTTTAGGGTCTGTGAGATGACTCAGTGGGTATAGACACCTTCTGTCAAGCCTGATGACCTCTGTTCTATCTACAGACACACACAGACAACTAACTAACTCCTGCAAGTTTGTCTCTGACCCCTGTATGTGCCCAATGGCACCTACATCTGTGCACATACACACACACACACACACACACACAGAGAGAGAGAGAGAGAGAGGTTTATAAAATAAAATAAAATATAATGAGAAAATGATTTATCTGATTTCTTTGTGTATGTGTATGTTCATGAGTATATGTGCATGTTTGTGTGCAGAAGTAGAGATGTTTGTTCACAAATGTTAGAAAATGGTGATTGATCTCTGCATCTGGAGTTACGGACATTTAGAGTAATGTATGGGACACCTGACTTGTTACATGGTTGTTGGGATTGAAATTGCAGTACTCTGAGCAATCTCCTCAGTCCATATATCTTTCAATATTTAATGCATTGATGAGTCATTTTATAATGAACTATTGGGATTTTAAAATATTTTTCAGTAAATAATGAGTAAAATATAATTCCCTCCCTACCTGTATTCTATTAATTCTGTGTTACATTTACTAGTTGTGTGATTCCTGAGTCTCAAAGGTAATCTTATTTGGTGAAGTTATATACTTATATAATCTGCTTAGTAGGATCCTGAAATCAACACACTAAATTTGAGTATTTTGGTATGTATGGTTAATAGAAATAGTGTGTTTAATTTTTGTTTCTTTTTTCCTTTATTTATTTATCCATTTTTTCTTCCTATCTCTTTTGTTCTCTCTTTCTCTGCATCTTTTTCTCTATGATTCTCTCACTCATTCTCTATCTATATCTCTGTCTCTGTCTATCTCTCTCCTTGCCTTCTTCCCTTTTCTGTAGTTTTCCTAATGGATTTTCATATCGGTTTAATTTTTTCATTGTAGAAATAAGTTTGATATATTTTCTTCTTTCTATTTTTTTAATTTTTGAAATTTCTTGTTACACTCTCTTGTTAAACCTTCCTCATATAATTTATAAGATTTTCTCAAAAAGGCAGCTGCTCCTGAGTTTTTCCTCATCAGATGCTTCTGGTCACTGATTCAATCAGTTTACTCCTTACTGGACTATTGGCATTTTTGTTTGATTATTCTCTTTGGCAAAGTATTTATCTTTAGGAATTTATCAACTTTCATGAGTTATCCATATTTTTCAATTATGATTGTTTGAAATAGTTCATCATGATCCCTACTTTTGTACTGGCTAGTTTTATGACTACTTGGTACCAATTAGTCATTTTATGAAAGAAAATGTCAATTGAGGAAATGGCCCACTAGATTAAACTGTGTAGAAGCCTGTGCTGATTTTCTTGATTGTTCATTGATGTACAAGAGCCCTGGTTACTGAGGGCAGTATTGTCCAGAAGCTGATGGTCTTCAGTCGATAATAAAGCAGGCTGAGCAAGTCATGGAGTGGCATTCATCCATGGCCTCGCCACCAGTTCCTGTCTCTCAGTTCTGTCTTGAGTTCTCTTGAAGATGGACTACAAAGTATAAGACAAAATCAACCCTTTCCTCCTCAGGTTGCTTTTTGTTATGGTCTTCATCACAATAACAAAAACTCTAGCGTCAGCAGTGCTTATGTGATACTGTTAAGTGACACTATTCTGTCTTCATTTTTTGTTGTGACAAACAGAGTAATAAAAAAAATAATGTTGGAGGGCTTCACTCATTTTTTCAGGTTACAATAGGTCATAAAGAGATGTTACCACAGGAATTCATGCAGGTATTTGAAGGCAGTCTTGCAGTGTTACTTTGCGCCTAGAAATTGATTCACAGAAAAGGAAGTATAGCAGACATCATGGAGAAATGCTGCTATCTGGTTCATAGACTAACTCTCACTCAATTTGTTATCTGTACAGGACCTAGGACCATCCATCTGTCTGGGGAAATGTGCTGCTCACAGTGGCCTGAAACTTATGTATCTAATAACACATAAGTAGCTTGCTTGATTTTTCCTTCATGATTTTCTCTCTTTCTCTCTCTCCCTCTGTCTTTCTTATTATTTTACGTTCTTTTGCAGAATCATCTGACAATAAATATTCTTAAATGCTTAGTTTTTTTTTCTTCTGGTTGATCACATAGATTTCTGAGACCCTGTAGCTTGATACCTTAGATCCTTAATTCCCATATATTCATTATTATAATCCCTTTCTCTTAGCTGAACATATTATGTTTGTTCTTATACTTTCATAATCAATTTTGGTCATCTTTCTGAACTGTTTTGTATCTAGGGTAATTTATATATTTTTGTTATTTTGAATCATTTGTCAGTAAATTCAAAGACCCCATTTCCTTAAATTCATTTAATACAGCTTTATTTCATATTTTGTAATGACTCTTTCCTTATTAAATTTGTATGTTCTTTTCAGCTTTGCTTCGATTGCATTTTATGAACTAGTTATCTCTACTAGTTTTCACTTAGCAGCAAAAAATAAATAAATAACCACTGAGTGCTTATAGAAATTCTAAAGATCTCTTAGTCTCTTATATGAATACTTTATTCGATCTTTCCACTTTCTTGTAGCAAAAATAGTCAAGGACAGGGTATCTTCTCTTGATCTCACAAATCCACACATTTTGCCAAACATCCCATAGAAGTGCCCAGAAACAGTTTCTCCTAATCCAGATGAGGAGCCTAGTTGCCAATACCGCTGTGTTTCAGGAGTTTGAACAGTAATTCTGTGGCAAAATACACCAAAACTTCTCATATCTGGGGAAGGACATATATCAAATAGTTGAGAGGGGCTTTTGAAAAGGTGAAACATTGCCCTATAGAACATGTTTGGGTTGACCTGTATCCTTAAGAGTTATAAATGATGGCATTTGATTAGATCCCTGCATCTTCGCATGTGAAACTTTTCTCATATAACTCACTCCACAATTTCACAAGATAATCAGTTGCACTAATTGCCTTTAGTTTTTGGAAGATTGAGATAGTCATGATTCTACTAGGCATTGTCTCTTCACAGACAAAATTGGATATTGCTCTAGTTTTCTCCTATGTACGGACTCTGTACAAGCGTGTTTTTGGACACTAAGCTGTGTAGCCTTAGGAGAGGATGATATGGATAAAGTGAAATAGTTTATCTTACCATCTTTAATATCTATTTAGATTTTTTAATAATAATGTATATTTCTAAATATAGCCTGTGCACTGAAAAGGTAAATGTACAGGCAACAATAAACTATTTCAAATAGATTTTAGATTTACCAGTTAATATTAACTGCAATGAAGAAAGAAAATTTCCCCAAATGCCAAGCTTTTAACAAACCGTGTTTTCACAAAAGACCAGCTACACAGACGCTGTAGCTACCGCAGGATAGTGTTTCATGTCCTCATACAAAGCTTTACTACCCTGATTTAGGATATGGAGGATGACTGACTACGGTGTGACTTTACTTTCCTTCTGGAATGTTTGAACAGACATATCACCCCAGGTAGACAGATAAACAACAGACAAACGATTCCATTCAGATATAGCTTGATGAATCATGGAATTGGATAGGGTTGCTAAGAGAATGAGGAAGAAGCAGTCACTCATAGGTATGTGGGTAGTGCACCTAACTACATCACTAAAGAAGAGTCTACTCTACACAGCAACTGTCAATCTCTTATGTGGCTTAGAGCTTGCTGTACCACCTGCTGAGCCTTCCCTGACATTCATGATTTACAAACAGGCAGAATTTGAGAGGGCCATCTGAGAGTAAGCAGAGCTGCCCCAGTTTCATGATGGCCTAGAGGATAGTGCGCCACTACAGCAACCTTATTTAATTTAGCAATGTTATTTACTCATCTTGAAAACTTCTACATTGTTGAAATCATATAGACCCTAGCTGAAGAGGGGTAGTTATATACCATGTCTCTTTCTTTTCTTCTGACCAGCAGAATAAAACAATATTAAGTTTGACAATATTTGAGGATGGGTTACAAAATATTCATTTTTGCCTACACTGCTTAGAATATTATTGTTAGATCTCACTCTCTGGCTGTCAGGACAAGGACGATTAGACGTTATCAGACATATATGTGCACTAAGAAATGCTCTTAGTGGCGGCTTTGATGGCCGGTAGCTGCAGATGGAGCGGTGGCATTTGGAGTAGACGCGAAACTGGATGGCTTCTACAAGGAGCCAAGGCCTCTGATATAGACAAGACTTTTGGATTCTTCAGTGATGGCGAATCTCCCACCAAAAAGCTCAGGAAGCTGCTTCCAAGCATGAAAACCAAGAAACCTCGAGAACTCGTGCTGGTGATTGGCACAGGCATTAGCGCTGCAGTTGCACCACGGGTCCCAGCCCTGAAATCCTGGAAGGGGTTAATCCAGGCCTTGCTGAATGCTGCTATTGATTTTGTTCTTCTGGAAGACGAGGAAAGCAAAAAGTTTCTAAAGTGTCTCCATGAAGACAAGAACCTCTTCCATGTTGCCCATGACCTTCAGAAACTCTCCCCACCCAGTACCAGTAATATTCGGTCCACATTTTTCAAAGACTGTTTATATGAAATATTTGATGGCCTGGAGTCAAAGATGGAAGATTCGGGAAAACAGCTCCTTCAGTCTGTTCTCCAGCTGATGGAAAATGGGGCCCTAGTATTAACTACAAATTTTGATAATCTCCTAGAGTTCTGTGCAGCTGACTGTGGAAAACAGCTTGAATCCCTTGACCTTACTGATGAGAAAAATGTTCTGTAGTGGGCTCAGGAGAAGCGGAAGCTAAGTGTGTTACACATCCATGGGGTTTATACCAATCCTAGTGGCATTGTTCGCCACCCAGATGGATGTCAGAACGTGCTCAGGAACAATGAAGTTATGAGAGAGATTCAGAAAGTCTATGAAAACAAGTTATTTCTTTTCTTGGGTCGTGGCTGGACGGTGGACGACACCACTTTCCAGACCCTGTTCCTAGAGACCGTCAAGCATAAGTCTGACCTAGAACATTTCATGTTGGTTTGGAAAGGAGATGTAGATGAGTTCAAGAAGCTTCGAGAAAACGTGCTGGACAAGGGGATTAAAGTCATCTCCTATGGAAATGACTATGCCGATCTTCCAGAATATTTCAAGACACTGACATGTGAGATCTCCACAAGAGGCAGATCCGCAGGGATGGCAAAAGAAGGCCACTAAATGGTTTATCTTCAGCACAAGTTGAAGTAAGAGGCTGTAGTACATGAGCAAGCTGGAGACATCACCATTAGACCATGCTATGGGGCCTTCCTGTGGATGTGTGTGACAAAAGCAAACATACAAGAACTCAGAACAGCTCCCAGGAAGTACCAATACCCTAAGTTGAAGCTTGGGATAGAATAGGGGTAGCAGTGTTTCACCCTCCCTTCATGCTGGATGTTTCTTGATACTCTGCTGCCTGGTTCAATTTAATACCCAGTGACATCAGGACCCAATGCAACCCCTACCTACCCCAGGGTAGGACACACTTGTCTACATAGCAGACCAATATGATGGCTCCTGGCCATGGTTGGCAGCTCTGCAGGACTTGGGAAGCAAGAAGTCGTGGAGTCAGTGGGCTTGTGTTGCAGTTTGGTACTCTATTTGGATTTTTCAATTGAGCTATGGCTTTAAAAAAAAAAAGAAAAGAAAAAAAGAAAGAGATGCTCTTAGTCACGAGCCTCAGCTAAGTTTCAGGAGCAGTGCTTCTACAGAAAATTCTATGGAACACTGTTTTGGAAATTTTAGCTCTTCCCCTTTCCCCAAAGATACTAAATAGTGTTAGAAAAGAGACAGGAGTGCTACACTTAGAGTACCTTGAAAGATAACTAGTCCTTTTCTCTTAATCATAAAACATGTATGATATTTTTTATGCAGAGATATAGTAGAAAAATGAAACATGGGATATCAGCAATACTTACAAAATTATTAAATATTGTGTAAGATGAAAAGAATATTGGAGCCGGGCGGTGGTGGCGCACGCCTTTAATCCCAGCACTTGGGAGGCAGAGGCAGGCGGATTTCTGTGAGTTTGAGACCAGCCTGGTCTACAAGAGCTAGTTCCAGGACAGGCTCCAAAACCACAGAGAAACCCTGTCTCGAAAAACCAAAAAAAAAAAAAAAAAAAGAAAAGAATATTGGAATATTAAATTTATAATCTCCATAAATATTCTGAGCCTCACAGTTTTTGACCCTTATCTATTAGATTAGGAATTCTTTTAAAATTATAAGAATTTATTCATCAATAAGACAGCAATTAGAATTAATTTTAAACTTTTCAAAGATGTCAAATGAGCAGATACACATAGCTAGTTTTTAATTATATGACAGGAGTACCTGACTATATAGTTATACCCCTCATATAATCATTATCTTATTTTATAACTTAAATATAGTATCACATTCATTTATTATATGAATCTTATTAAATAGTAGTTCACAGAAGTTAGAAGTTGCCATTTATTTTATAATATTGTATAAAAATATGTTGGATGATTTTTTCCAATATGAAATATACCATATCCAATTTTTAGACCAACCAAGTACTCTATAGTTCTTTAAATGGAACCAAGAAATATACTTTCAAGCTGACTGAGAACCCATAAAATTACTCTCAACCTCATGAGGCTAAACCACATTATATTTTATCATGTATTTTTCATTTTGTTATTTCAAAGTTCCAAAACTTACTTTGCTCTTACCATTAAATTCTCATTAGTTTCCCCCTGTTTTTCCTTTTCTTTCTCTTTATTTTGTTTTTCTGTGATATCAGCAAGGCAAGGGACAACCACCCTTCAGCTTATGTGATTCCAAAGGAAATGATACGCCTGGGAGAAGAGTCTTTGAGATGGATTTAAAAGGGAGCAGCATGTGTTTTAGAAGTATAGAATAACTACTAAAAATGAACACTGCTATTTTTCATGTTTTTAACAGAAGAATTTATTTTGATTCTTTGATATGGTTAGTAAACCATAATATTATACTGTGGCAAGTTTGGTTATAAATTCAAAAAGACTTTGACACAAAGATAACCTTTTGGTTTCCAGCCCTTTCTATAAAATGATGACAAAGACATATCAAAAGGGAGCTATAGCATTTTATGTCAGAGGGCATTTCAAAGCATAACAAAAAAATATGTCTGGGATTTTAACAGTTAAAAACATTTTATTCTTTTCATGGCTATCAAATAAAGGACATTTTAGTCTAGTTATAGCGGGACCATTAAATTTTACTGCTGCATCAGTAGGAGGAAAATTACTCACTTGGATCTTTAACAGGTTCTTTGTGTCTAACAGTTTTGACACTATCACGTTGATTTTTGTCCCTGCCGCAAATGAGTAGCCTTGAGAAGTGTCTGCTGTCTGGAGCCTAATGTCACTGCAATTAAATTCCACTGGGAAGAAGCATCTGTAGAAGATGTGACTGGACTGGAGACACTGATGTTTGTTTAGATTTTGAAAATGCAGCATCGATCATGGCCACTGATTTCGATGAATGGCTCTCATGGAGGGAAGGTAGGAGCTGAACTTCTGCCTTGATATGTAACTTGTTGGAAAATGAAGTCTTCCCCTGCCTGTCAGGTCTTTACTCTGATATGTAGCCAATGCTCTCAGCTGATAATCCGAAGGATGTCAAATAACCTTTATTTCCCAGAGGTCATTTTGATGTTTTTCTTCCCATTCTGACCTCATAACAGATCTATTCATCTTAAGTCCATCAAGCATGAGGAAAGAGAAAGTTTTAGATTTTTTTCCCCAGGGCATGTAGGCATACTTGTTGTAGCTGTTGTTAATATATAACACAGATTTTAGAATGAATTTTGTGTGAATATTAATATTATTGGTAGTTCATAGAATTCCAAGTCAAATATTAAGCAATTCAGTCGAATCTATTGATTCCCACAAACAAAGGAATAGCATTAATAGTGCTAAAAGGTCTCAAGTTAGACAGGATAGAAACTCCCATAACAATTCTAGAGCCTGTTTTATTTTTCACTTCTCATTTTAATTTTTGCAAGGTTTCAGAGAACTCAGAGAAAGGAAAAATAGAGAGTGAGAGAGAGAGAGAGTGAGAGAGAGAGAGAGAGAGAGAGAGAGAGAGAGAGAGAGAGAGAGAGAGAATTATCAGGAAAACAAGATCCTAAGACTTGGTGATATGACATAAAATAAATTATGTAATCAACCAAGTGTCCCATGCATACATTCCCTTGAGAAATCATTAAAAAGCTAAAAGTTAAAAGACAAATCTTTGCTATCCCAGGTCACTAGAAAATTCATTTTCTAAGAACTCCCACCTTCTCAGTCTGTTTATTTGATAATTATTGTGTACATTTGAAGATAAAGTTAAGTGATTCCAACTATAATGTTCAATATAGTTCAAGATATTTAGATTCCAACACATCTGGTCTGTCGTATAGATATTAGTAAAATCTGATGATATGATGAAACTTAATTAGTGGATAATATCTAAAAGTCATGCAAAGAAAACTATGGAATCAAATCACATATGATGAAATAAATGCATTCTATTGAATAATCTTAAATATGAAAAAATACTCTTTCTTGAAAAGCTAAAAAAATGTTTCAAAAATTTTTAGGTGATAAATTATTGTCAATATACTATTTGCTTCTATATGTTTAAGAATATTTTGGAAACAAAAATTTAAATTGTTATAGTTTTTAAATTCTTGCTATAGCATATAATGTTTACATAGTTTTGATATTAATCCTTATCAAATACAAATATTGAGAACATTTTCTATCTTTAAGTTTTTGTGGTACTCCACTAATTTTTTCTCTTGCTTTTCAGAAGGATGTCAACCAGTTAAATATAATGCTTCATTAGCAATATAATGTTTATTTCATCCATTTCACATCATTATGGTTTTACACACAATGTTTGTGATAAAAACCATTCTGATATTGTACGGAGTAGAAAGTCATTGAAGTAAGAGGATAAATCAATTGATTAAAAATTGAACAAGGCACTTCAATAGTCATTTCTTGACTATGATCATTTCTTAACAAATGATCAAGGGAAATAAAAATAACTTTCAACGCTATTAGTTATCATGGAAGTGAAAATCAAAACCATGATGATATATCTGTAATTCTGTTATGATTATTTAACAAAATGATAAGTGTAATTGAGAATATGGAGGAAACAGAATCTTAATATACAGCTGTTGGAAATGTATATCACTATAGACATTGATTAGAACAGTATTTGATATGGCAGATATAAATGACATCAACATATGAGCCAGATTTCCATCTCTGTGTATGTGTCCTAAGGAAATCACACACACACACACACACACACACACACACACACACACGAAGAAATCACAGACAAATATTGCGTGGTTTTACCTCTTTGTGAATCCTAAAATAAACTAAAGGAATGAAAGATTAATGCGGACGGTTTCCAGGGCCTAGAACTAAAACACAAATGGTGAGATGAAGTCATAGCATTAGAGAATGTGTGAATTTTTCAAGCCGATTTCAAGATTGCTGTCAAAGATCTGATGTATGGCATAGTAGCAATTAATAATTATTTAGTAATTTTTAATAGTAAATATATAGTAATATTTAATATTAAGGAATATTTGTATTTCAATTTTTCAGCATTAAAGGCAATAACCAAATTATTAAATTATGAATGTTTTCATTGGTCGATAAATTGATAGAGGAGGCAGACCTAAAGAAAACCCCAAATATACCAATATATAGTCTTGTATCCACTCAGTCTTAATTAAAACAAACGTGTTAATATGTAACACTCTTAGTGAACCAGAGGATATACATTTAAGTGAAACAAGGAAGGAGCAGGCAAATATTGCATAGTTTTACTTCTCTGTGAATCCTAAAATAAACTAACAGAATGAAAGGTTAACCTGGATGGTTTCCACCGCCTAGAAGTAAATGCAAATGGTGAGATGACGTCAGCATTAGAAAATGCATGCATAAATTTCAAAGATCTGATGTACAGCTTAGTAACACGGTTTGTGCTGGTGTTTTATATACATGAAAATTGCTGGGAGTGTACACCCTAAATCTCTTATTGAACATCAAATGATACATATGAATGTAATGCATAAGTTAAAGAAACAGATATAATTATGCAATAATATTTATCCATATTAAAAAATCCTATGTCATATATATACTAATATAAACAAAATTTTTTAAAAATAATGTTCATTTTCCTTCTTTATTTATATACTGATTAGCCAATTATTTTCATTTTTATTGGTGCAAATTAATTGCACAAAAACATGGGCTTTAGAAGGCACAGCAACATGTATGTAGGATGTTTTCTGTCCTTGTGTACACTGGTGTAACTTCAACAGTTGGCTCTATCTTCATTTTTTGGCTGTGGACTGATATATAATTTTAATTCTCAATTCTTACAGTTACAAATGGGAATTATAACCAATCTTTGTCCAAAGAACTGTTGTCTGCCTATAATTAAATAAAATAACACTTGAGAACTGCTTTTTGTGGGTGAATGACTCATAGAAGACAATAAATAATGGAAAAGCAGCAGTTAACCTCTAATTTGCATAAAATATGTCTTAAAATATGGTGTGAGTGTAAGATCTCTCTGATTCATAGATGTTAGATAGACAGGTAGGTAAGTAGATAGCCAGAAACATAAATGAAGTTTTGGATGTACAAAAAAATAAAAAATTCAGCATTTTTTCAAATGTATAAATATTATCAGTGGGGTTACATTACAAATACATCTTAAAATTAATAAAATATCTGCTTAACTGGGGTCTACTTAATAGAATAAATAGAAATTAATGTACATTCATTCAAATGAGTATATTGATCTTTATGAAGCGAGAATGAGGGTATTATTTAGACACTGCTAAATATATCGCCTTCAACTTTAAGAAAGTTGTATTGAAAGAGAATAAAATATTTGGTAATAATATATTGAATAATATAATAATTCCTTTTCACAAATGATTTGAAGTGACTACTAATGACTATTAAATATTTACCCTAACTTTATTTTATTCTGGGTGTTAATGTGTGTGTCTGTGTTCCTTCGTATGTATTTGACATTGAAGGGAACATTAATTCCTATTTAATGTAATAGTGTTTACAGAATATAGTCCATACCATAAATCAACTCTAACAAAGAATAAAAAGAGACAGCTAAAGAAAGAAAAAATATGGAAGTTTTTTTTTTGGTATCATTTAATTGCAGTGAACATGTTTTTGTGTAAGTACTGTATCACTGAAAAAGTACCGCCAGCTTAAGTACAATCTCAAGATTGTCAGGAGAACTGATTAATTTTGCTCTTTCCCATTTTCTCAACAATCTTTGTCTTCAGAGTGGATAAATGCAGTGTCACTCTGGGTTCGCTTGGCAATCTTAAAATTGTCACAAGAATGGATTGGGTGCAGTTTCCTCTCGTTACAATCTTTGTCATGAGCTCACACAGACCTCTTATTGCTTGATATACTCTCACTCTCGTTATATATTCTCATTCCCATAACAAAGATTATAATGAAAGAAGAAAATGTCATAAAATTAATCCATTCTCATAACAGTCTGTAACGAGGGCAGAAAATTGAACAAAATTAATCCATTCTCATAACAATCTGAAGATTGTAATGAGAACAGAAAATGGCATGAAATTTATCCTTCGTGTGACAATCTTCAAATTGTAACAGGGCAGGAATGGGATACAAGATTAACAAGCCCTTGGGACAAAGGCTCTAACTAGAAATGAAAATCATAGTAAATTAATTTGAGTATATGGATGTGGGAAATTGTGTGTGTGTATGTCTCTGTATGTCTGTGAGTGAGTGTATGTGTGTGTGGGGAGAGTCCTGTAAATTTTGCATTGTAATACCTCTTTCTTGTGCCTTATCACATTAAAATCAATAATATTATTTTCAATCATGTAAATACTATATTCTACTTTTGATGAGTTTGTAATTAAAACAAATACTCATTTTCACTTTTCACCTTTCCCCTAAAGAGAAACTATTTAGTATAATAAAACAATAAAATTTATGAATAGCCTATTTCTTCTCCAAAAATTTTAGTAGAAAATAATCATACAAAATGATGACAGTAGTTTAACTTAATATAAAATATTAATTATAGGACAAAAATCACAGAAGATATTTCAGTTTACAAATTATGGCTTATGTCTACTAGCAAGTATCAGTGTTCAAATACCAAATCAGTAAAACACTCTTGAAGAATAGGGACTCAAGCAACCTAGACTGACAATTGTAAAAAATAATATGCATTAAGGAATATTACCTCTATGGTGGAGAAATATTAATGTGAAAGATGAAATTTTAGTAAACAATTGTTTTTTTAAGTACTAGTTTATATATTTATTTTAACCTTACTATTACTGTTTTTCAATTTTATATATGTGGCTTAGTAGTATTATTACCTTATCTATAGTCTCCCTAAACACAATTCCATATAGAATTTTTAATTCTCTGGATGCTATACAGGAAAATATTCAGATTATATACACAAAACTACATTACCTTATATCATTCAAGCAATAAATATGCTTTTAATTAAAATATAGTTACATCCTTCCCTCCCACTTCCTTTCCTTTCTGCATTCCTTCCTGGGTACCTTTCCTTGAACCCTTCCCATGTTCCTCCATTCTCAAGATGGTTGCCACTTTTTCTTTGACTATTGTTACACAAGACACACATACACACTTATATAATGTGTGTGTGTGTGTGTGTGTGTGCGTGCGTGCTTCAATTTTTTGAGTCCCTTTTTGTTGTTTGTTCATATATAGTTCCGGAGTTGATTATCTCTGCACTGGATAATCAATAAGCGAACTCATTCCTGGGGGAAGCTGATTCTCCTTCTCCCAGTAGTCATTAGTTAGATGTGATTTTTTCTCTCTCTTTTTTTTTTATTTTTTCCATTCAAAAATTTACACTTCCTCCCCTCCTCCTAATCCCCTCTGGCTCCTCCATTCACCCTCCTCTCTCCCCCTCCCTGCTTGAGAGAGGGCAGGGAACCTTGCTCTGTAGGAAGTCCAAGGCCCTCCGGCCTACATCCAGACCTAGGAAGCTGTGCATCCAAATAGACGAGGGTCCCAAAAAGCCAGAACATGCCTTAAAAACAAGTCCCAGTGCCTTTACCAATGGCTTCTCAGTCAGCTCCCATTGTCAGCCACAATCAGAGAGTCTGGTTTGATCACATGCTCGTTCAGTCCGGGTCCAGCTGGATTTTGTGAGCTCCCTTTAGAACAGGCACACTACCTCACAGGAACAATTCATCAGGATTAAGTATCAATCCTAGATGGGATTCTTTATCTTTCAGTTAGACCCATGAAAATTTCCCCTTCCCATTAATATATCCATTGATACTGCTGTTATTCATCTTGTTCATTAATAATTTCTAGGAGGCATCATTTTACAGCAGATATTTTTGGTACTCTGACTCTTAACCTTTTTTCCTACTTAGCCCCTCATGTCTCCCGAGTTATAGATGCAGTAGCTGTTATATAGATGAATCTGTTGGGGTTAGAATCTGTTAATCTCTTCATTGTGTTCAGTTGTGGTTCTCTGTGATGGCTTCCAGTTGCTGTAAAGAGAGGTTTCTTTGGTGAAAAGTGGTTGATATACCTTCCTGTTGGTATACGGATGACACTTAGAATGCTGCAATGGATTATGCTGGTTCAGAAAAGTGGTGCTAGGAGATTCTTTTCCAGTGTTCATGATCTCTAGCACTGGGGAGCTGTGTGGGTTTCCAGAACTTGGCTTGATTTTCCTCCTGCTTAGTGACTTTAAGTTTAATTGTAAAGATGTAGTCATTGACATCTGCTGCCGCTTAGCACACTTTTGTACATATTTTGTCCTGTACATACAATTTTCATAAGGGTTACTCTTGGGAGGACTATTTAATTGCTGTCCTCTCTGTCCACTAGTATAATACTTTTGAAATAAGAGGAACTATACTGCAGGAAGTCAGATTTAGGGTTAGATCAAGCTTGGATCATCTGAGTCCTGTGTACTTAGTGTGCTATGATTTCAGCATTAGGAACCTATTCTCAATCTTGAGAGACATATCATTGATCTTATTGCTCAGGGAGTCACTTTGATTACCCTGAACAAACATTTCTTCATTTTCCAGACATCTTCTTCCCTTTGTCTACCGTTCTTCTGTTCAGGGTCCAACTTTTTCCCATTCCCCATCTTCTGTGGCACTCCCTATTTTATTCTGCCTTTTTTTTTCTCCTGAAACTTTTATTGGTAGTATTTCTTGGTATAATATCTGCAACAATGCTTTTACTTTTGTGTTAGTGACAGAAACAAAACTTTCTCTAAAGGTATGCCTAAAAAGTGTTTTCTTTTAATATTGTGATATAACGCAAGGAAATTCTTTATGTGGCACTTAGGAAGGATTTAACCTGTGTAATTCATCCATCACAGAAAGGGCTACTTTGACTTTCTAATATTAGATATTACCTGTTAATATCTAACTAACTTCAGATAAGAATCTTTATAGTGACACTGTCATACAGGTTGAAGGATTCCTCTTTAATCAATGACCATGCATTAATTGTGACATTTGCTTCACTGACATTATATCACTATTTTTTCATGAGGCTGAAGGGATGGCTGATGGGAGATCTGCAGAGGAGCACATCAATAGCAGCCAAGTTGGGCTCAGAAAGAAACAAGATCTTCACCTTTAATGATGCAGAGATGCATAATAAAAAACTGTGGCACTCTCCAAGACCAATTAAGTGCCTGATTGCAAAGTTAGGGAAGGAATTAGAAAGTATGTTCAACATTTTCATAATTCAGAAATTTTAAATATTGGAAGAGATAAATAAGTTTAAGCCAATTTAAATATCATTGAAATATGTATTAGGAATCAAAAACTATCCCTTTAATATATATATTTATACATATATATTACAGTCATCAGTTACATTTTTCATGCAAAAAATGAAAAACTTCTTTGAGAAAAGAAATCATTTTTCTTCACAAGCCTATCCTATGGTTTACACTTTAATAAAACAAAATTTTAAGACAATTTCTCCTCATTTAAGTTTTTATTCAGAAAACATGATTTTCACCAATAATGTATTAAATTGGAACACACCTAATCGCAGGATAAAACAGACAGGAACAATGGAACAGTTCAGAGACGAGCCTCCTCTTTCTGGGATCCTATCCTGGTGCTCTTGCCCCCTCACCTTCCCACAGTATTCCACGGACCATATGAATCTGTGCTTATGATGTCTGTTCTTTCAAAGGGTCTATGAACAGCTCTTCCTTTCTGTCTTTCATGACAGGACCTTTACAACCTTTCCATGAACAGCTAAATAAATGAAAAGTTTTTCATTTCTTCTTTGGTCAGCAAAAAATAGCTTTTGTTGATGATGAAAAGTGCAACCTCCCAAATTTCTCATTTTTCCACGAAGCCAAAGCTTTACTTTCTGAAGGTTTTCACAAGTACCGTGTATCACTATATTTATCTTTTTCCTAGATGTTGAAAAATGGGTAGCAATTTAAACCCAGTCTGTGCTTGTTTCTCAAAATATGGAGCAAGGGCCAAACAACGTCCACGTCTAAGTTGGCTTGTATTGATTAGATGCTTGTTCTTACCAAACATACACTTTTAAATGTGGTTAGAGTTATATGCTTTTCTCATTTAAATAATGGCAGGTAAAGCTAAGCAAAGAATCTGTAGTTGTCTCCAAAAAGGGGAAAATATCATAAAAAACAATCCATTAAATTATGCTAACTATTCCACCAATTTTTTTGAAATACTATCTTTCATGTTTACGATAATGGTGTTCAATAATCCATTCTGTGTGAAATAATTACATATAACTGCAAGGATTTCTTTTTAGAGAATTTTAAAAAATGTCATAAAAGAGGTTTGCCCATAATAATTTATTTCAATTTCAAAAATAAACTCACAATTTTAAGAATTGCCACTGGAGGTGCAGATTCTTGAAAGATGAAAAAATGAAATGAGGCTTTTCATTTTGGTGGTATACAAAAGTGAACAGAGCCAATAAAACTAATACTACTAAATTTCTCAGTTTAATACTGTTGACATTAATTTAGCTTCTGAAATATAACTTTAAAATGATAGGTTACACTAGAAGAGATTGAAATTATCACTTGTTTGTAAAAAGGACTGTATAGCTGAGAGAAACTGAAATTTTTATGAAGTATGAATCTCAACCCATTTATGATGCATGCTTTAATGTAAGAACTAAATAAGTATTTGTGAAATATATTCTGTGCACAATTATGTGTGCCCTCTAAGTAAAGCTAATTGGCACATGAATGCACTATACTGTTTATGCTTTAATTACAAAGCAAATAAAGTGTTTTTTTTGGCTTCTATTGGAATGAATTTATACTCTGTTCAAATGTTTTCTGACCTTGTATTTTTCTTGGAAATTGAGGAATTTATTCCTCAACATTGTCAAAGGCAATCACACAGTGAATTCATTAGGTGACTAAAATGAAAAATCACTTGTTATATAAACCATAAAAAAATTCTGTCAACCAGAAAGCTGGACATTTGAACACTTACGCATGCTGGAAGAAATAATACAGTCTGTGCAGATTGACATATACCCTCAAACACTGGGATCAATTTTGTATGCAACTGTGTTGTGATTTGTGGCTACACAATTATTACTTTACATGAGATTAAATTATTGCCATTAATTTTATGGCATTACTTTAAATAAAAACTTTGTAAGGAAAATTTACTAATTACTAAATAAATAAATTGAATAAAATATATGAAATGTTACTTAAAACATGAATTTTCCCTGAGAAGAATTTATCTTTTCTGTGGGAGATTTGTGTGTCAAAATATCAAGACCATGAATGAAAATCACTGCCTGAGAAGGAATCAGCACTGATGAACATGGAGGCAGAGCCTGGGAAGGTGAAAATGGAGATAAGGAAAAAGCAGAACTACGGTCATCTGGTGCGTGAGAAGGGGGGCTACTGTGGTATTCCCTATAATTAGATGACCTATATTGATGTGCTGACAGAATCACTTTGAGTATTGAGTTCAGAGTGGTTTTTGAATCCAAGTTAGATAAAACCACAACAGCAATAAATATACCATGAGGTTTGCCTTATAAGAGACTGTGGTGATCCAAGCAGCACTGGCTGTGGGGAGAAATGGTTAGGGTTTGCACACAGGAGGAAGAGTCAGAAATAGTTCTCTTTTGCTTCGATTTTCAAGACAGGGTTTGTCTTTGAAGCAGTCCTGGCTTGTCCTGGAACTCATTCTGTAGACATGGTTAGCCTTAAACTCACAGTGATCTGCCATTCTCTGCTTCCTCAGTGCTGGAATTAAAGGTGTGTACCATCATTTCCTGGCAAAAATTTATTGACAGAATGTTGTCATTTGTCCTCAATCTTTACTTTCACAGTTAGAACATGATTGTCACAACCAGGCATCATATGATCACAAAAATATTAAGCAAAACTCAAAGAGGCTCAGCATTTATAAGGTAACACCTTAAAAGTCTCTCCTTCAGTTATGTTCGCTCACTATGTCTGTTCAGAATTTCAAAACCATTCTTGGCAGCATGAAAATGAGTTGTCCTGATGCGATTAGCTCTTTAGAAAGGAGCAGGACTTTAGTGAGAATATGAGAGAATTTTTGTGAGAAACATCAATCTCCATCCAACACAGGCTTTAAAAAACTTAAAATTAGTTGACTTGTATTACACCTTAACAATCTGCAACAATAGCCAATTGTGTCCCTTGGTTCAGCTATTCTTGATTGAAAGTTCAGTAACTCTGAGATGTGATGATAAGCTCATAAGTTGAGAAACTATTCAGCTGTGACTACAGTGCTGCCTCTATTTAAATTTTCTCCTAATGTTATGTTTTAACTCTCCACTTACTTTGAATTTATCATCCATTCACTATCTAATGTCTCATGATTTTTATTTAATTTCTTCACAACTACCTTGTTATTTAAAACAGGACAAGACAAAGGAAGAATATTAAGAGAAGTAACAGGCTCATACATCATGATTGGGGTAGTCTCCATTCTATAAGTATAGCAGAATAAAATTAAGCATCATTACATTGACATTTTTTTCTTTGTTCATGTTCTTTCTATCTATCTTTTGGGTCCTGTCACTCCAGGCAAGGACATTGGTAAGCTCACTTCTGTGGCATAGGTCTTTGGCCACTCCCACAATCTTGGCACTACCCTTGCTCCAGCACATTTCATAGGAAGGAGCGACTGTAGACCAAAGGTTTTGTAGTTGGGTTGGTGTCCTAATCTTTTCACTGGAAATCTTGCCTGGTCAGAGGATATGGCCAGGTCAGGTTAGAGTCTTAATCCAGTAACAGATGAAAACAAATGCAGAGACTCACAGTCAAATATTAGGCCAAACTATTGAATTTCTGCTGAAGAGAAGGAGGAAGGATCAAGGACATCACAAGAAAACACATAGAAAAAAACTAACCTGCGTTCATTAGTGGTCACAAAGTCTCAACCTTCAACTCTGGAGCCTGTATGGCATTTACTTAGGCTCTCTAAGTATATGTGACAGTGTGTATGTAGCTTGGTATAATTGTGGGATTTGTAGCAGTGGGAGCAGGAGCTGTTCCTAATGTTTTGACTAACTCTTGGAACTCTAACCCTGATACTGAATTACCTTGACCAGAATAAATACAAGGGGAGGTGTTAAGTATTACCACAAATTGATATGCCATGCTTTGTTGTTATCCATGGGAGACCTGACACTTTCTGAACAGAAATAGAGGAAGAGTGGATTGAGGGGTGAGTGGTGAAGGGGAATAGAGGAGAGAATGAAAGGACAAAAAGAAGGGGAAACTGCATTTATAATGTAAAATAAATAAATAGATAAATAAAATTAAACCAACAGAAACAACAACAACAACAAAAACCTCCCAAACAAAAAAACAAGCAAAAACCAGCTACAACAAATCATTTAAACTGAGATAGCCATGGCTCTATTTCAATGAGCCCAGTGAGTATGTCTCCTTTCTCTGTGTCTAGTGTCATTGAACACTTGTAGTATATTATTTTTACACTGAGAGCTGTATTCCTTGCTCACACAGCTTGTTCTGAAGTCTAGTGCCAAGTAGGAAGCTTTTTTACCTGTCTCTTATTTTGTCTTTCATGGTGCCATGTTTAACACTTGTTTTGCAATTTTGCCATTTCTCACCTGATCTCTGTTTTGTTTTTTTCTATGCTGTTCTACATCATTTTGACCACCTTGTTTGCATATGTGATAATAAGCATTCACTGTCCCTATTAATGGTTTTTCTATCTTATTTTGTTCTTAAACTTTATTTTCAATTCCCTTTACTTCCAAAAAACCTGCATAAGTAATGCTTAGGTTTCATGTAATAAGAGTCTTTGAAACAGGAAGGTAGAGGGCATATAATTTAAATATGTATACTGAAAATATAATTCTATACTACATGATTAAAAGGACATATCAGGTGTTCAATTGGTAAAACAACCACTATATATTTCATAGGAACAATAAAATCATAGTGCTTATCTTAAAATTCTTTTGCAGTCTATCTTAGGTACAATAATCTCTCCATTATTTTATTAATGATGTTCCGAATTAAGGTGATACTTCTAACATGGTACAGATGAGACTTTCCATTTCATATAATATACATAAATGTATTTATGTATGTATTTGGCAATTGAAAAGAAAGTGCTTTGTTTAGTCAGTGCAGAAAAATAGCACTTTACATGTAGGTATTTATTAAGCTTTATTTCAGATATTTGAACAATTCTACCTGTCACTTCTGACAGCTATACTTACAAGCAAATTCTGCTATAAAAATTCCTCCTGTTTCCTAATAGCTCTGAGATTTCACACAATACTTTATAAGAGATAAGGAATAAGTATAAGGACTAAAAGCAAAGTTAGAGAGGATAAAGTCTCAGTGGACTGACAAGTCTCACTCTTAAGGAAAAATATGAAGCAGAATCACATTTATTTAAGTTTACAGATTAATTCCTTTTCTGCTGGGGCTTTCTGTATCTCCTTGCTTCCAACTAGTACAATATAAATTGAATCTGGTGATGGATAGTTTGCAAGTATCTGAATTGAATATCATTTTGCCTGCATTTCTACTATTAGTAAGTTAATTTCTTTTCCTTATAGAATTATCCTGGACATTATCATGAAGCCTAGATCTATTAACTGAGCATGTGAAGAAAGAAAATATAAGAAAAATACAGAAAGAGTGTAATCATTTTATTTATTTGCTTCTGTAATATCTTTTTTATTATTTTATTACTTTACAAAAATACCAATCCAAATTCCCACTCCCTCCCCTCCTCCCACTCTCTCCCCACACCCTCTCAACCCTCTCCCTCCAATCCTAAGAGGGGACAAGGTACCCTGCCCTATGACAATTTCAAGGCCCTCCCTACTATATCTAGGTTGAGCATTTATACATCCAAAGAGAATAGGATCCCCAAAAGCCAGTACGTGCAGTAGAAATAAATCCAAGTGCCACTGTCAGTGGCCCCTCTGTCTGCTCCAACTGTTCAACCACATTCAGAGGGATCGCCTGTAATATCTTTGAGATAATAACGACTCATTTTTCTGTACAGTGAGAAGTTCCTTATAGTTGTAATTTTTTCTTTCACTTCTTAGTGCAATTAAGGGATGTCAACTGCAGACACAATTTGCTAACAATTGGTTTAATTAATTTTGTGGATTGGGAATGTGGTGATATGTGACAGAACAACTCTGACTTTATGTATCTTTGGAACTTTCCTTTAACAAATTGTTGTGGGAGGTAACTTGGGTAGTTTTAGATTTTCTGGGCATATCCTTTTGTAGTGCTAAGACTTTCCTATATGTTCTTTTGAGCAGGCAGCTGAGTTGCTTCAAAGGGAAACTTCAGGGTCAGTG
Source organism: Chionomys nivalis (assembly GCF_950005125.1). Lineage (NCBI taxonomy): Eukaryota > Metazoa > Chordata > Mammalia > Rodentia > Cricetidae > Chionomys > Chionomys nivalis. Next base: position 97,980,868 of record NC_080087.1, on the reverse strand, counting down.
CTCATATTCCCAAGAATAAAGAAAACTAACTTTTTCTATTCAACTGTGAAAATCATATTACCTCATTTCCACATTATTTTTATTGGTGAAATGCCCATAAATTAAATTCATAGTTTATTATGATTCAATCTACATTATATGTGTGTCACTATGTATCTTATCAGGTCATCAACTTTTTCACAATGATTAATTTTATGGTTCTATATAATAAACCACAATTAATATACATAGTTATTATCCTTTATTTCATACACTTTAACAATTTCTTGTTCTGTAGCATAATCCAGACTCAAATATTTTGTCTTTTTTGAAGCTTCTATGACTGTCATGGCCAAAAGCAACTTGGGAAGTTAAAGGTCTATTTTGGCTTAAATGTCCTAATCACAGTCTTTGATGAAGGAAAATCAGATCAGTAATTTGTGGCCAGAACCTAGAATCAGAACTGAAGTAGAAGCCACAGAGGAACACTGCTTACTGATATGTTCCCCAAGGCTTCTTCATACACATAGAACTTCTTGTTTAATGCTGGTACTCCCACAAATAGCTGAATCAGTCCCATATCAAATACTAATTGAAAAAACAAACAAACAAACAACGCTCTACAGGCATACCCACAGAACAATTTGGAGGTATTTTGTCAATTGTGGCTCCATTTACTCAGATAACTTTAGCTTGGGTCAAGTTGAGAAAAACAATCAGACAAACAAAAAGTAAGATCTCTTTCATCTTCCTGTCTCAGCTTACCAGGGCCATACACATGGGTATATCTAATAAAATAAGAGCAAGTTATAATTTGCTGCACAACTGAAATATCTGTGTGTTTCATTTCAAAATGATACAACATAGGGAAAAATTGCGTAACAAACATCTACCTTAAATATAAACATATTTCCTTAGGAGAGTAGGAGAATATTACATGATTTTTTCTAGATTAACAATTCCACTTTATGCATGACTGCAGCTCGAGGTCCATGAGAACTCTTTTGCACAGTGAGGAGAACTGGTTAACTATTTATTTATTCAGCTATATATATGTATATATTAATATATTTACATATAAATATAATATATATGATATTTAACTAAATTGACAGAGTTAAAATTTTTGAGAAGTTTTTACACTTTTTATCCTTGTGAAAACTAGGATTTAGTTGTCTGAATATCATTTTTTTGCAGTTAAAATGTAATCTGAATCTTAGTAACATTAATTTTAGGCATGTGAGAACTATATTGTGCATTATACATCTTTCTCTGTTAAGATTATGTCTGCTGAACTTTTTTCTCAAAAATATGACTTATCAATTGTTATTCAATCACCTTAATCCTGTGTTCTGAGACATAAGTAGGAAGTATCTCTTCAAATATTTATAAGTCTGAATCTATTTTCTTCCTCATTAGCTTACAGGAACATCATTGGAAATTTTCTAGAAATCACAAAGGCATTAAATTCTGTGTTCCTCAGCATTCAGTCACTACACTCCTATTGAAATATAATGTGAAAAAAACTGTAGCCATAACTCCTAAGCAAACAGTCTTAATAATCAAGACTGTTTATTTTTGTCTATTCTATGGTTCAAACTTTCCCTTCTAGTTAACAAATCTTCTAAGCATATTGGACTGTCAGGAGAGAAGATAGAATATAAAAACAAATAAACTAATTTAAAAAAATCATATAAAGCAAAGACCTGGTATGGACAGAGTTGCTAAAATGAGTCAAGAGTGAAGGGAAAGGTTAAATATCAAAGGGTAATCATTTGTGATACTGTTGAAACAAATAATTATATCTTTCATTGTTCGATACTTTAATACTTATTAAATAGTTGTACATAAATTTTTGGATACAAGAAATTAGAGGCAGGTATATATCTCTACATTTACTAAGTTATGGCTGTGTTTTAGAGTATTGTTTTTTTCTTCTCCTTTGACCACATTACTTTCAGCATGAATAAAATATGTCTATAGAGTGAATTACTTCATAGTAGCAACAGGGATAGCTTAATGAGGATTTCCTCATTCTAGAAACAACCCCCTCCACACACATACAGGAGAGAGGGAGAGAGGGAGAGAGGGAGAAAGGGAGAGAGAGAGAGAGAGAGAGAGAGAGAGAGAGAGAGAGAGAGAGAGAGGACTAGTAACCAGAGTTAACTTCTCTTTAGTAGATGATGCTTTGAAGGGAAAAGAACAACATTCTTTCTGATTGTTTCCATGACAGACAACCCACGGCTGAATTCATAAACTCAGTGTAGTATGTTATTATGAGCAAGACTTAATGGAAAACAAATTATGACTAAAACATGGAAAGGTTTTTAAAAATCATCTGAAAATGGTTGAAAGCTACTCTATGGAGCACAAGAATCTGGAAACAAAAATGCAAACAAGGAACAGGAAACCAATAACATAAGAATTTAATCAGTAAGGTGGCATATGTGCTTAGTTGATCAGCCTGATCATATAAAGCCACCAAGGATGGAAAGTCATCAGGACCAATATCAAAGACACATATCACCTCATTGACTATAAACATAAATAGAAGTTTTATTATATGGCCGGGCGGTGGTGGCGCACGCCTTTAATCCCAGCACTCGGGAGGCTGAGACAGGTGAATCTCTGTGAGTTCGAGACCAGCCTGGTCTACAAGAGCTAGTTCCAGGACAGGCTCCAAAGCCACAGAGAAACCCTGTCTCGAAAAACCAAAAAAAAAAAAAAAAGAAGTTTTATTATATGGACTGAACAGATTACACTTTGAAATTTATATGTATTTACATGTGCTTATATGCATGCAATTATAATTAATGAAATATGAGGCAGTGAATTTGAAGGAAAGTGTGGAGAAATATAATGGGAGTTTGGTAGGGGACAAAAGGCAAGAAATAAATTTTACACATACATTATATCTTCCAAAAAGTATAGTAAAGCAATCAAACCTGAGGTGAGAAAGAAACAGAAGAAAAAATAAACAAGGAGAAAAAGAAAAGGAAAGAAAAATAGGAAGGAAGGAAAGGAAGGAGAGAAGGAGGGAGGAAGGAAAGAAGGAAGGAAGGGAGGGAGGGAGGGAAGAAGGAAGGAAGGAAGGAAGGAAGGAAGGAAGGAAGGAAGGAAGGAAAGAAAGAAAGAAAGAAAGAAAGAAAGAAAGAAAGAAAGAAAGAAAGAAAGAAAGAAAAAAGGTAAGAAAAAGGAAGGAAGAACAAAAGAAAAATAGGAGGAGGAAGAGAAGGAGGCTTCGTACAAGAGCATTGAGAAAGAGGGAGGGGAAGAAGAGGAGGAAACAAAACGTTCTCAGTACTTTAAAGCTTTCTATCCTTATTTTTCAATGTTTCTTTTTCTCCTTTGAGTCACGGCTTTTAGAATGTACAACATCACTTTCCCCTGGCTAACTTCACACTTCTGAGAAACTTTCTAAGGAGGAATATGTTCTATTATAATTTAGGTAATACGGAGACAAAGTGCAGATAGTTTATCTTTGCTTTTACTTTACAGTAGATACACAAACATTTCACATATAATGTTTAAAATTTATAAATGTACATATACCTTATTCCTATCATTTTATGTGATTTTACTTCTTCATATTATTATTTTAAATTTACATTATAAAAGGAGTATATAAGTAGATTATTATTTTCTGTATACTGGTCTAATTGCTTATTTTTGAAGATACCACTAAATGGTGGTGGCACACACCTTTAATCCCAGCACTAGGGAGACAGAAGCAGGCCAATCTCTGAGTTGGAGCCCAGCTTGTTCTACAGAGCAAGGTTTGGACAGCCAGAGCTACTCAGGTAAACCCAGTCTCAAAAGCAAAAGGAAAATGTAAATATCAAGTGAAGATCTTACTTATAAATGTGTATTGCTGTACAATCAAATATTATAATATTTTGCAAAATGCTTATGTTTTCTTATTTTTTATTTGTTCATCATTAGAAATATCAAAAACAATAAGCTATTTTCTCAAAACTCTGAAGGTTAGAAGTGTAAAATCAAAGTGTAAATAGTGCTGTTTCCTAATAAAGATTTTCTCCATGGCTGCAAGAGGAAAGAAATTTCAACCTTCCTTCACATGGCCTTAGTCTTATTATTATTATTATTATTATTATTATCATTTATTAAAAATTTTCACCTCCTCCCATTTCTCTCCCACACCCCCACTCCCCCTCTCCCTCCCTCTCCAGTCCTAAGAGCAGTCAGTGTTCCCTGCCCTGTGGAAAGTCCAAGGTCCTCCCCACTCCATCCAGGTCTAGAAAGGTGAGCATCCAAACAGACTAGGCTCCCACAAAGCCAGTCCATGCAGCAGAATCAAAACTCAGTCCCACTGTCCTTGGCTTCTCAGTCAGCCCTCGTTGTCAGCCACATTCAGAGAGTCTGGTTTGATCACATGCTCCATCAGTCCCAGTCCAGCTGGCCTTGGTGAGCTCCCATTAGATCAGTCCCACCGTCTCAGTTGATGGATGCACCCTTTGCGGTCCTGACTTCTTTGCTCATGTTCTCCCTCCTTTTGCTCTTTATTTGGACCTTGGTAGCTCAATCCAGTGTTCCAATATGGGCCTCTTTCTCTATCTCCATCCATCGCTGGATGAAGGTTCTATGGTCATATGCAAGATATTCATCAGTGTGGCTATAGGATAAGGCCAGTTCAGGCACCCTCTCCTCTGCTGCCCAAGGAACAAGCTGGGGACATCTCCTTGGACACCTGGGAACTCCTCTAGAGTCAAGTCTCTTGCCAACCCTAAAATGGCTCCCTTAATTAAGATATCTAATTCCCTGCTCCCATATCCACCCTTCCTCCATCTCAACCATCCCATTCCCCCAAGCTCTCCCCAATCCTCCCCTTCTCCCTTCTCTCTCCCCATATCCTCTTACCCCCATCCCACCCCCACCCCATACTCCTAACTTTTGCCTGGCAATTTTGTCTACTTCCAATATCCAGGAGGATAACTATATGTTTTTCTTTGGGTTCACCTTCTTATTTAGCTTCTCTAACATCACAAATTATAGGCTCAAAATGTTCCAAGTAGCCAGATAAAGCACATCAAAGCAATGAGCAGTTAGTATCTTTCCGATTTTGATGACTCTTATCAAGGAAGTCCTTCTACGTGTTGGTTATTGGTTAATGAATAAAGAACTGCTTTGAACCTAAGGGAAGGACAGAACAGAACTAGGAGGGGAAAAACTAAATGTAATGCTGGGAGAAAGAAGGCACAGTTAGAGAGAAGCCATGGAGCCACAGGAGACAGACACTGGGAACTTTACCTGATAAGCCACAGTCACAGTCACATGGTAATGTACAGATTAATAGAAATTGGTTAAATTAATATGTAAGAGTTAGCCAGTAATAAGCTAGAGCCAATGGGCCAAGCAGTGATTTAATTAATATAGTTTCTGTGTAATTATTTAGGGGCTAAGTGGCTGGGAACCAACAAGCAGCTCTCTCCTCCAACACTTCCATGGTCCTGTGGAATAATTCCATATCCATGTCAGTAGAGCAATATTTACTGTACTTACAGGGCCATTAAAAATGTATGAAGTATTGAGGAACACATATTGGGGTTTATGAGAAAAACTGAAAGGTACCTACAATCACCTTTCATTATGGCTGTGTATGAAATTGTCAAGAATAAAAAAATGTGTATTGTAATAAAAAAGAAATCTCACAAACAATGTATTTACAAATTTAGGCCTTCAAGGATAATTTTGCACCTCATCATTTTGATGTATATAATTAAGGAAAATGATTTTTATACTTGAGCAGGTATGTTAAGTAGGAAATTTTATTGTAATGTTTAAGATAATGGTAAAATTTATACCTTTATCTTTTAATCCCATTGTAAAAACTATAGTTATAATAATGATTTCAAGATGACTTACAGTAAAGGAAATAAAATCCAGGAGGCAGAAGTATTCCTAGAGTGGGAAAAGACATTAAAAGAAACTGTACATTTCACAAAGCAGTTGGATTTAGAACATATGAGGAAGCCCAATCACAAAAAGTAAAAGTAAAAAGAGAAAATGAAAATTTAGATGGACAGTATATCTGAATACAGTCTTCTCAAAAGGAAATCAAATGGGTCACAGGTACATGTAAAATTGTTCATTGGGCAGGCGGTGGTGGAACACTCCTTTATTCCCAGCACTTGGGAGGCAGAGACAGGTGAATCTCTTTGAGCTTGCGGCTAGCCTGATCTACAAAAGCTAGTTCTGAAGACAGGCACCAAAGCTGCACAGAGAAATGCTGTCTCAAAAACCAAAGCAAACAAACAAAAAATTGTTCATTGCTAATCAAAAGAAATGTGTAAATTAATAAACATAATGAGATAACATATCAGCCCAGGAAGCATAGTTATTATCAATAATACTGAGTCTAACATACGATGGTGAAAATGTGAGGAATATGAGCCCCTTCACACTACTGAGACATGAACACTACTAACATGATTAGAGAAAACTGAGTGGGTAATCCTCAAAATGACATAATCCTGAAATCATGTGGTTATATATCCAAAGGAAATGAAGTAATATATCAACGAGACACATGAAATTACATATTTACAACAGTCAAGAAGTAGATTCATCACAGATTTTCATCAAGTGATGAAGGTATAAAGAAAACAGGTTCCATATGCATGATGGGATGTCAGAGATAAGAAGCACATCCTATCTGTAGACAGAAATGGAGGTGCCGATGATGTGAGATAACCTGAGTGCATATGGTTTTCTTCAAAATGAAGTCTTACAAAGTTCAATAGTGGCTCTCAGAGGTCAGGAAGAAGTTGGGTGGGATCCTAGAAGTGTTATCAAGAATCTAAGTTACACTGTCACAGTGGGTGGGTGCATCCCTCCTGGTCCTGACTTCCTTGATCATGTTCTCCCTCCTTCTGCTCCTCATTTGGACCTTAAGAGCTCAGACCGTTGCTCCAAATTGAGTCTCTGTCTCTACCTCGATCCATCGCCAGATGAAGGTTCTAAGGTGATATGTAAGATATTCATCAGTATAGGTCATTTCAGGTTCCCTCTCCTCAGTTGCCCAAGGTACCAGCTGGGGACATCTCCCTGCGACACCTGCGAACCCCTCTAGAGTTAAGTCTCTTGCCAACCCGAACTGATTTATTGGGAGCCCACCAAGGCCAGCTGGTCTGGGACTGAATAAGCATGGGTTGAAACTGGACTCTATGAGCATGGCATACAATGAAGGCTGATGAGAAGCCAAGGACAATGGCACTACGTTTCGATCCTAATACATGAACTGGCTTTGTGGGAGCTTAGCCTGTTTAGATGCTCACCTTCCTGGACGTAGATAGAAGACCTTTGTCTTCCCGCAGGGCAGGGAATTTGGACTGCTCTTCAGTATCGAGAGGGAGGGGGAATGGTGTGCGGGGAGGAGATGAAGAGTGGGGATAGGGGGAGGGGAGTGGAGGGAGGGGGCAATATTTGGGAGGAGGGAAGGGAAATGGGAAACGGGGAGCAGGTGGAAATTTTAATTAAAAAAGAATAAAAATAAAAATTAAAAAAAAGAATAAAAAGAAAAGAATCTAAGTTACAATATGATATGAATAAGCATTCTTGGTATACGCATACAAAGTAGGGGATCATAGTACCTAACAGTATGTGGAACATTTCAAATGCTAGAAAATAAGTTTTGAATGAATCTTTGGATATTTATCAATATAACATGATCTAAACACTAAAGAATATGTAAATAAATAAAATTATCAAGAATTTGTGTACAATTTGTGTTTTCTTTTTTTAAAGACATTAATTTATATTTGTGCATGTGTATATGTGATGTAGATACTGGGATTTGAAGCCCCTCCTCCTGACAGAAAAGCAAGTCACTGAGCCATCACTTTTTCCTCTCCCCTTCTGTGTAAACTTTTTATAGTCTTTTTTATTGACTATTGAGCTATATATTTTTTTTTTCTGCTCCCTTTCTTTCTTCTCCCTTACCCTTCAATCATCTCTCATGGTCCCCATGCTCCCAATTTACTAAGGGAGACATATATGGATCTGATCTACATGGGAAGTAGAAAAAGTCAAGATTTCCTGAGCAATTTGTGTTTTCTACATGCCAATTAAATAAATAAAAATTTAAAAACTGAAAATAACACACAGTATTTTTAAAAGTTTAAGTTGAATTAAAAATATGAATATACTAATGATGTGGAATGCCCCTCTATATGCTGTAAATATCATTGGTGAATAAAGAAACTGCCTTGGCCTGTTGATAGGACAAAACTTAGGTAGGAGGGGAAAAGTAAACTGAATGCTGGGAGATAGAAGGAGGAGTTAGTGAGAAGCCATGTAGCCCCACCAGACACATATGCCAGAACTTTAGTCAGTAAGTCACAGCCACATGGTGTTACACAGATTACTAGAAATACGTTAAATTAACATGTAAGAGTTAGCCAATAAAAAACTAGAGCTAATGAGCCAAACAGTGATTTAAATAACATGGTTTCTGTGTGATTCTTTTGGGGCTGAGCATAAGGGAACCAACAAGTGGCCTCCTTTAACATACTAATATACATATTCTCCAAGTAAGCCTGAAATGGGAAAAATAAAAATTTATATATAGTCTATGAAAATTTATGATATATGTTATTTGTATTAATGGCCTTTTAAAATTATGAATATCAGAATATTGAACATATTAAGAAATAATTTATATAAAAGACTAATTTCCTTCAGATTTCAAATATTGTCTTCCCGTTTGTTTCAAGACAAAGAATTTGATTCTTTGTTGCTTTTCCCCCTAAATACTCCTATTGACACCACGTTTTGTAAAATTCTCATTGTTCTCAATCTGATAAAGGAATTTTTATCCTAATCATATCTGAATCCCTTTTTCTGTTACCTTGTGATGTACATAAATTACCATTCTGTGTCTTTTATGCATTTATATTATTGAGGTATGTTTTTCTTCTCTTTTAGTAATGCTATGTTTCTATGTTAAATATATAATTAATAACATATTAAATATAACATTAATAACATATATTATATATATCCCATAATTTTTGAATTTCATTATGAGCCTGGGATTTTCATTCTGTAGTAATTATTGAATAAAAATTGTTATTTAATTGTAATTACATTTGCAATTATTAAGAGAATCACTCCAGTTTTGCAATCCAGCTTTGATAAAGGTTTCTCTAATTTAATATGTTCTGGTATGTTAGACTTTTATACAGGATGTTGTTTGAAGACATTGTTTTGCTAGGCAAATCATTTAAAAATACACTAGATCTTATATTAACCTAAAATTAAAACTGTTGCAAAAAGACCAGAAACTACTTCTGCAGTGTCCTTTAATGTTTAAAGTTGTACCTTAAATATAAATCGTATTTCTGGGTCTTTCTCAGAACTATTTTTTATTGTTTTACCTTTCATTTTATTCTGTCAGCAATGTTTCACTAGTTTATAAGACAAAATTGGAAATCCATTTTCAATACCCATTCTGATTATGAAGTATTCTATGCTCCTTAATTCCTCTGGGAAAATTTTGATACACTACCTTCATTTGATGGAGGAATTACTTTTATTTAATAAAGAAACTGTCTAGGTCCATTTATAGGCCAACCCTTAGGTGGGTGGAGTAAACAGACAAAATGCTGGGAAAAAGAAGCCGAGTCAGGGGTCGCCATGATTCTCCCACTCCAGACAGACGCAGGTTAAAATCTTCCCTGGTAAGCCAGCTCATGGTGCTACACAAAATATTAAAAATGGGTTAGATCAATATGTAAGAGCTAGCCAATAAGAGGCTAAAACTAATGGGCTAGACAGTGATTAAAAGAATACAGTTTCCGTGTAATTATTTCGGGGCATAAGCTAGCCATGCGGGCGGCTGGGTGCCGGGACGCAGCCCCGCTGCTCCTATTACAACATTCATTACATGATCCTTATACTGCCATTAATTATTTAGTTTGGATACTTGTTTTCATATATTTATTACATATATGTCATTTGGGCAATTTTTTCCTTTATCACAATAAAATTAGAAAGATAAATTCTATAATAAATATAGATATTGAATTACTTAGTCCCAAAGTTTGGTTTGCTACTTACTTCAATGATCAAATTTGATTATTTAAAAAAAGTCATATTCTTAAGACTGTATTTTTTAACACTTTTCTTCTGCTATAAAATGTATTCAAGATACTTTCTTCTTTACAAGAAGTAGTTAAGTAATTTAAATATAATTTTATGAAAACAAAAACTATTATATGGATGTTGACCAGTATCTCAAATGTGATTAACCAACTATAATGTTGTTTGGATAGATGCAAATATAGTTAATGTTGTCTCTATATAATATATGTTTAATTAAAATAATTTTAAAACTTCAAAAAATATATTATTCTTAGCAATTAATATGAGTTTTCTACCAGTTTATTCCAGATGAGAAGTCATTCAGTCTAAATCTTCTGCTCTGTAGAGGTGTTACTGTAGACATTTAATTTACTACATTGACCTAGTAAACGGGATGTGAAAATATTTTGAAATTGGGGATCTGAAATTCGAACTTTAAATTGGAGATACTGATATTAAATTTTAGATACTTCTGTATATTTCTTTTGTTTTATCAATATATAGTCACCACTGTTGGTCTTTGTATGGATGTTATAGCACTGAATTCGTAGTAAACCTAAGACAAGAATAGATGTGTTTTGCTCCTACAGTCAAGATTTACATGATCTTCCTTCTTGTTCTGCAAAGGAGCAAATATGTTAGGTTATGAAAGAATCAAATCTGAGAGGTCTTCATAACCATTATCATCTTTTGTCTCACCCAACCCAACCATTGAACAACACTATTAATTCACATTCCATAATGAATAAATAATCCATACTCATCTATATTACCAAGGTTGTATTAAAAACTAGACATCTCTTACCTCTACATTGTTGCAGTGACCTTTTGATATAAATAATTACCTCTAATTTCTTTATCTTTCCAGTACTTACAATGAAACTAAAAATACATATTCCTTCCTTACACAGCTTTGCTTTTTTTTTTTTGTACTTATATTATATAATGTTGCTATTCCTCTGTTTCATCTGTAGACTTACTCAGGACCTTTCTACAGATATTGTCTCACTTCCTGCTCTACATACACATCGTTGGATCACTTTCCCTACTGGAATTCCCTTTTCTCATTTCTTACCAAGCAGACTTTAAGCCTGGACTACAACATTCATAATTCCCTATTGTAAATATTTCCCTCATGTCAACACATTTGCATCGCTATATTTGTTTGTGCCATTGTTCTTTTTTATAACAACTTCAACCCTTGTAAGTCATACAGCCCATCATCTTTTTATCTGTGTCTTTTAGTCCCTGGTTCATACTTGGCTTTGCATGAATATTTATGATTATCTGCAATATGCAATATTGAAAGGGGGAGCTCAAATGGTCTGTGAAGGAAGCAAAGGAGGTAGGGCTTGTGAAACAGAGTCTTTTACGATGTAATATGCTTCATTCCGCTGCCACAGCACCCTTACAATTTGCAATAAGGCCATCACTCATGAGTTTTTATTACTGAGGTCCTCACAGAAGAAATATTATTCCATTTATTGCTAGCTCTCTGCAGCACTTACTTCATTATTTCCCCGTGGGCCTTAGTGTCCTTCAGTTTTTTCCCTCAGTCCTTTGTGCTATAGTGGTATCTGTGAAGAAGGATGGACGCCAAGTAATCAACTTCACTTCTTTTGAAAAAAAAATCAGTTTGGCTGACGGTTCATTTTGTAGACAAAAGAGTCTCTCCATGTTTTGTGTTAAACCTTTGAAACATTTCAGCAATGTGTTGTGGGATCTGCCAATTGGTGAGATGCCAACAGTCCAGAATGGAAAACAGGGAAAGGATCAAAATTCTTTTCACCTAAGAAATTGCTATTAGTTCAAATAGCACTAAACTATTGAAACGAGTATGCCTTAGAGAAGGAATTTCAACCTTGGCAGCTGTAATACCCTATACCCACTGAAAATCCTTTGTTTCTCTTTATTTGGAGTCTCATTTCCTAAAGTAGATGATTCTCTTTATATTATTTTTTAATTTACAATAAAATAAGGTATTAGGTAGATTCAATACAATTTCCTGCCTGAGAATTCCTCATCTTCTAATGTGATGCCACTTAAACTTACTGGTGGTATCTTTTGTGTTATTTCACTTTTGTTACCCCAGAGTGCATTTTTGAATGTCTGGAATACAGAGAGCAGATGTGGACAAAGGACAGAAGAGGCAAACAGGGAAAGTCAGCAGATGGCAACATATCCTAAATTATGGAGGGCACTAAAGTACTTAATATAAAAGTGGAAAAAATATTAATAATCTTTTTAAAGATAGAGTATAGTAAAAACATATTGCCTGCCTATAGTTACTTTGCAAAAAATATATTAAGTTCTAAAGAAAGTGAAGGAATTCTCATGGTTATATTATAGCTCACAGGATCAATGAGATGCACTCAATATGCTTATTACTAAGTAAGTATGAGAGTTTCACTGTCAAAAGCCAAAGTTGGTGGGGGTACAATGTAGTTAATTTTAATGGAAAATTATATTAACTACAATAAGTTCTATAAAATACAATAACATATTCATTTTAATAAGTAACTCAGATTTAAGTGGTGATTTATTAAGTTTACTTAAGGAGTTATTATTATGTATCCTGTTTGTTAAGTATGTATTATCATAAGATGCTAAGGACATCAGACATACTACATACATAGCTTAATCAATGCATATTTTTACCTAAAGGTAATGTTTTCAGGTATACACTGTTATTGAAGACCAATGTATTAGAGAAAAGCATCTGTAAGACAGACTGTGACGATGCAGAGCTTCAGTGAAGTTAACTTTATTGACATGTCTGAAATATTTCTTTATGGGACTCAAATGACATGCTAGATGACCTTCCTTTACTGTCATCTGCAAAAGTAAAATATTGTATACAGCTGATTTGTTCATACAAACCAAAATGAATAAAACATATGATCTCTTCTTTAATTTTGAGCAGAAGGTTAAGTTTTTCATGTCCAGATTCCAGAGTCATAATCATGGCTTTATGAAACAGCTATCTTACTTCTTTCCCAGCTCAGGTTAGACTGCTTGAATTTTATAAAGATATTTTGATTGCATGTAAAATAAAAATAAGTAAATTAAAACACAGACGTTAAAATATAATGCAAAAGTATTAAAAGTCTCAGAAGCATTTTGAGGATGTGATGAATTAATACATATCAAGTATAGAATATAATGATAACTTCTATTAAGCTGAAACTATATATAATAGCAACATAAGATTTGAATAATATCTAACTAAAATATTTCCATATAAATCTGGAAAACTTAACTAACATGACTATAAGCTTAACTATTATAGATGACTCTCTATTTACCTATATTTCACAATTATTCATTACATTTTAAAATGAGCTGCACATCACAATACCTTAATCAAGAGCAGAAATACACCCCCCACACACAGATCTGTGTGTGTATACATATATATTATATGTATACACAATTGACCTTAAATTTGTATCAATAGAATAAGATCCATATAGCATATCCCCTTTTAAATGTAAACAAACATTTATAGACAATATTTGGGAATATGGGTATAGTTCTATCCAAACTTCTTCCTGCTGTTTATTGGGCAAAGTAATTTTTGAGGGGTTTTCAAGGCAACCTTTCAGAAGGTCTTGGTCTATCAAACCACATTAGTCTGGAAGGATTCCACAGGCTTTCATCCTTTGTGAAAACAAAAGAAGAACCTCTTTTTCAAAGCAGCATATCCTTAGACTCAAATTTTGAAGTCAAGAAACCTTTATGTTGGTTTAACTTAGGAGTACGTACAATGAAATGTCTCTCTATACTTATCTCCTTCATGGTCAAAACATTCAAAGAAAACACAATAATATACATAATCCAGACTCTCTGTGAAGTTTCCATCTTTATGTGGCTCATTTTTATTTTTATTTTATTAATCTCTAATCTGTGACTGTCTGTACTCTGTCTCATTAAAGACTTTACCTTTTGTTTAAACCATTTACTTTCTTCAATAACTGTCCATATTCTTTTCCTTCTCTCTCCCAAGCCTATGTACATTTATCCAACACTGTGACCCATTTGGAGATTTTTTATGTCTGAATATGTTCTATGGTGTATCTACAATTTTTTACTATTCAGGAGTGCTTCTTAAAATGCTAAGTGCTTTTTAAAAACTTAAACATCATCATTGTTATGGGAAATACAGTATGTCCTACTTGCCTCACCCAGTCCAGCATGACATAAATAAAATGCTTTATGATGTCAAACATATTAAATCTTACATTTACTAAATTATGCAGGTTTATTATTTTTAGGAAACTAAAATTTAATGCATTTCTCATTTCACTGTAATTGAAAAAAATATTGCAATAAATATGCAATTTAACATCTATCAAAATATTAAATAAATTGAATAAGATAAGGATTATCAAACCAGATGAAGATTTTTTATGAAATGTATGCATGTCAAGTCTTGTTATAAAACAAAGAAAAATGTTTTTGAGATATAAGTAGAATCTTTTAATAGTTCTCTCTAAAAAGTATATAATTTTTAAAGTGGTAATTAAAAATATGAAATTGGAACTAAAATAAAAAATAATTTAGCCCTAAATTACTTTCTGTACATTTTTAGCCCAATGTGTTTACTTAACATTGTGTCTTCTTAGCATTTTATTTTTAAAAATTTTAATTACACAGGATCTTTACTCCATAAAAGTAGGTAAAGGAAGTAAGAAAAAATTTCCAAGGTGAACAGATTCCAACAGTTAAAAATACCTTTCTTGGGCAGGGGTTATAATTCTCTATGTGGAGTGCTTTTATTGAACATGCCAACTTCTGAATTCAGTCTTTACTACCATGCAAACATACCCTCTTATCCTATGCCTGAAAAGTAAGCACTGCAAAGGATATGGAGGAAGAAGCAAGAAGATCCGTGACTTCCTAAGCTTGATCCCAGCTGGAAAGATCTAGTCAAACAAGACTAATCTGAAACAAAATTAGCCTTAAAAATCAATTAAAATGTATGTAATTAGTTGTTACCAGGAGAAATTATTAACAATTAATTTCTTGTATATACAAAAATTATGATTGCTCAAAAAAAAAAAACATTTTTGGCCGGGCGGTAGTGGCGCACGCCTTTAATCCCAGCAATCGGGAGGCAGAGACAGGTGGATCTCTGTGAGTTCGAGGCCAGCCTGGTCTACAAGAGCTAGTTCCAGGACAGGCTCCAAAGCTACAGAGAAACCCTGTCTCGAAAAACCAAAAAAAAAAAAAAAAAAAAAAAAAAAATTATGATTGCTTACTCTAGTGAAAATACAGTATACATATCACATGCCAATATTTGGGTTATATCTGATACTATTTTCCTCTGTGTGTAGGTATTATCATCCTTATGCTGAAACAAAAACAGTAAGACACTGTAGCAGATTGTTCTAATAGAAGAAATGCATTTGATACTGGATTTTCATAAAAATGTAATCTTTGCAGTTGTACAAGTTTGCATTCCCACCAACAATAGATGAGTGTTCCCCTTACTCCAAATCCTTTCCAACATAGGCTATCATTGGTGTTTTTGATGTTAATTATTCTGACAGGGGTAAAAGGGTATCTCAAAGTTGTTTCGATTTCCATTTGCCTGATCACTAAGAAGGTTGAGTATGACCTTAAGTGTCTTTTGGCCATTTGAACTTCTGTTGAGAATTTTCTGTTCGGTTCAGAACCCCATTTTTAATTGGGTGAATAAGAGTTTTAATGTCTAGTTTCTTGAGTTCATTATATATTTTGTAGACTAGACCTTTGTCTGATGCGGAGTTGGTGAAGATCTTCCATTCAGTAGGTTGCCTTTTTGTCTTAATGACAGTGTCCTTTACATTTCAGAAGCTTCTCAGTTTCAGGAGGTCCCATTTATTCATTGTTGCTCTTATTGTCTGTGCTACTGGGATTCTACATAGGAAGTGGTCTCCTGTGCCCATGTGTTGCAGAATGCTTCCCACTTTCTCTTCTATCATGTCCAATGTGGTAGGATTTATATTAAGGTCTTTAATCCATTTAGACTTGAGTTTTGTTCATGGTGATAGATATGGATCTATTTTTATGCTTATACAGGTTGACATGCAGTTATGCTGGCACCATTTGTTAAAGATGCTTTCTTTCTTCCATTGTATAATATTAGCTCCTTTGTCGAAAGTCAGGTGTTCATAGGTTTGTGGATTTATATCTGAGTCTTCAATTCAATTTCATTGGTCAACATCTCTACATCTCTATTTTTGTGCCAATACCAAGCAGTTTTCATTACTGTAGCTCTGAAATAGAGCTTGAAATCAGTGATGGTAATGACTTTGGAAGTACTTTTATTATATAGGATTGTTTTGGCTATCCTGGGTTTTTGTTTGTTCATATTAAGTTGATTATTATTCTCTCAAGGTCTGTGAAGAATTTTGATGGGATTTTGATGGGATTGCATTGAATCTATAGATTGCTTTTGGTAGAATTGCCATTTTTACTATGTTGATTTCTCCCATTTCAAGAGCATGGGAGACCCTTCCATTTTCTGGTATCCTCTTCAGTTTCTTTCTTCAAAGACTTAAAGTTCTTGTCAAATAGATCTTTTACTTCCTTGGTTAGAGTTACCCCCAAGATACTTTATACTATTTGTGGCTATTGTGAAAGGTGATGTTTCTCTGATTTCCCTCTCTGCTTTTTTATTCTTTGTGTATAGGAGGGCAACTGATTTTTTTGGAGTTGATCTTGTATCCTGCCATATTACTAAAGGTGTTTATCAGCTGTAGGAGTTCTTGGAAATCAGTGTGGCAGTTTCTCAGGAAAATGGGAGTCAACTTACCTCAGAATCCTGCAATTCCAGTCTTGGGAATATACCCAAGAATGCCCACACTACAAAAGCATTTGTTCAACTATGTTCATAGCAGCACTATTTGTAATAGCCAGAACCTGGAAACAACCTAGGTGCTCCTCAATAGAAAAATGGACAAAGAAGGTATGGCACATATACACTTTAGAGTTCTACTCAGAGTTAAAAAACAATGACATCTTGAATTTTGCCTGCAAGTGGATGGAAATAGAAAACACTTTACTGAGTGAGATAACCCAGACCCCCAAAAATGAATATGGTATGTACTCACTCATAAGTGGATTCTAGCCATAAACAAAGGACATTGAGCCTATAATTCCTGATCCTAGAGAAGCTAAATGAGAAGGTGAACCCAAAGAAAAACATATATTTATCCACCTGGATATTGGAAGTAGACAAGATCACCAGGCAAAAGCTGGGAGCACGGGGGTGCGGGTTGGTTGGGGGGAAGGGGAGATGGGGAGAGAGAAGGGAGAAGGGGAGGATTGGGGAGAGCTTGGGGGAATGGGATGGTTGAGATGGAGGAAGGGTGGATATGGGAGCAGGGAAGAAGATATTGTAACTAAGGGAGCCATTTTAGGGTTGGCAAGAGACTTGATTCTAGAGGGGTTCCCAGGTGTCCAAAGGGATTTCCCCAGCTAGGTCCTTGGGCAGCAGAGGAGAGGGTGCCTGAACTGGACTTCTCCCATAGCCACACTGATGAATATCTTGTATATCACCATAGAACCTTCATCTGGCGATGGATGGAGGTAGAGACAAGAGACCCACATTGGAGCCCCAGACTGAGCTCCCAAAGTCCAAATGAGGAGCAGAAGGAGGGAGAACATGAGCAAGGAAGTCAGGACCATGAGGGGTGAATCCACCCATGAAGAAGGTGGGACTGATCTAATGGGAGCTCACCAAGGCGAGCTGGATTGGGACTGAGGGAGCATGTGATCAAACCAAACTCTCTGAATGAGGCTGACTGAAAAGCCAATGATAATATAAATGGGTTTTGATTCTACTTCATGTACTGGCTTTTTGGGAACCTGTTTGGATGCACACCTTCCTAGATCTGGATGGAGGGGGAGGGTCTTGGACTTCCCACAGGGCAGAGTACCCTGACTTGTCTTAGGACTGGAGAGGGAGGGGGAGTGGGGGGAGTGGGAGGAAAATGGGAGGAGGTGGAAATTTTTAATAAATCAATAAAGTAATCTTTGTTGATCTTATATAAAAATTTACAGATTAAAAAAAAGGGAAGGAAAAAAAACCTCCAGATAACCATGACTGATAAAAGTTATCAGAATAATTTTTGAGGTGGGATTTTGGTTTATATCTCATGTAAACTAAACTTGTTATATTGTACATAGCAAACCCATGATTCTACTGCCTCTGTCTCCCCATTGCCAGGATTATTAGCCTGAATCACCACATCTGGCTTGAGCACCGTTAAAACTAGCAGTAAAAAAATCTGTAACTGAAAATCACTATGTAGTGTAAAACCATGTACTTTGTTATATTAAGGTAATATTATGTCCTAAACATCTGCCAAATTAGAATTCCAAAATGTTATGCTTTAATGTCTTTAAATAAGTCAAAATGATATTATCTTATCCTAATACTACAAAATAAATACAGAAAATTTAAAACAGCAAAAATTGTGAAGCATATCCAAATAATAAAAATGCAAAATACATGAAGTAAGAGTAATGAAAACTAAAACATAGCTATATGTTCTCATAAGCTGTTAGTTGTTTCATAAGTACTTTACCAAATGCCACATTGTACTATATGAAGACTCAAATTTTGTCTTTTTTTTTGTTAACTTATGTCTCTTGTAGGTTTTCAAATGGATAGAACCATGAACTATTTGTTAGAAAGGGGGAAATCTATATAAATTAAAAAGACTGTTCATTTGTATTTAAATTCAGACGCACAAGAATTGTTTAAGCTTAGACTGAGAACACATGTCAAAACAGCTTTTATAATCTTCAAGTTTTTTTAGGGTAATGGGGATATAAAATTCTTCACTTCTTAAATAATTATTATGTGAAAATTCTTTGTATATCTATTGTTTTACCTTGCTCATAACTAAAACAAATATCAATAGTTTAAAATTTATTTACTGTATATTGTGCAATATACACCACATTTGTGAATTATTGATTGAATCACTATCATTTAGTTAAAAGAAATATACTGTAGGGGTAAAAATATATTAAGTCACAATTTTGAGTTCATTTTATTAACAAAATATTTGGAACTACTGCTTTTGTAAGCTTTGATGATCTATTATTGACATTTACCAGCCTTGGAAATTATTTTCATTGACTATTTAAATTTCCTATTATAGTATGTACATGAGCAAGTTTAGAAAGACAATTGGACTTTAAGGAATAATTTGCTGATTAGATCTTTACTGAACACTTAAAATTCACAAGAATGACAGAAGATTGTTTTACTTTTATAAGGAACCTTTAATAAAATAATAACATAACCAAGGAAATACATTAAGTCCAACACACTTACTCATATAGTGATAATATCTAACTGAATTAACCTTTCATTTGCTATTTATTCCTTTTAATAGAATACAGATTTATTACAAAAGGATCAGAAATTGTATAGCCAGCTACACTCATTATTATGATAATTGCTGAAAATTTGGTTTGGAGAGAACATAGATTCAGTGGCAAAAAAAGTCCTGTATAATAATCTTCTTAGAGATCAAAAGGTTCACGTCTTCTCTTTACACGATTTCAGGAATGCAGAAGTTTAACATTTAAGTTTAGTCACCTCTTAATTTTAATCTTTCATAGTTGTCTTAAATATGTATGCTCAGACCATACATTGAGAATACTGTCATTTCATTTTAATATATCCATTTCATATTTTTATAAACTTTAGATACATTCTTATAATTTTTTTGTGTGAAATTAGAGAGAAATTAGAATGACGTGATAGAAGACAGAACCTGTTTTCACCTGTTGCTCTGTAGGCATCATAGCTAGGTCTGCTGTTCTCCAGGTAAGAAGGGAGTAAGGTCTCAAAAGAAAAAATATTTAATTAAAAATGCCAATTAGTGGTGCTCTCTCTGAGGAAGGTTATTTCTCCCACTCTCAACATTTTGTGATTGTTAACAGTTCCTTGTGTAGGGTTGCGACCTCCAGGCTTTCTCAGCACCCATTAACATGTCTGTTGTTGTCATTACAGTGTTTACTCCAAATATACATATATAGACAGGGAAGATTGTACTAAGGTAGTTAGGCACTCATGTGTGCATGTGTCTATGTGTGTGCACCTATGACTGCATGTGCATGTGTGTGTGTGTTTGTGCACAGTATTAATAAATAAAGAGGCAATGAATTTGTAAGAGGGCAAGAGTATATTGGAGAGTTTGGAGGGAGGAAAGACAAACAGAAAAGTTATAATTATATTAAAGTCTCAAAATAGATCATTTTTCAAATATCAGGTAAATTTCGATGTTTTAGTCTTTTGTATAAAAAGAGATAATTTACAAAACAAATCTTGGGCACATTACACTGAGGGTGTTTTCTTGGCTATCCATGGAACTGTCATTTTAAATATCTATGTTGCTTCTGCATCACATCGGTTTGAGATAAATGGACAATAGTTTCTATTACATTAACATCAAAGGTATTGGTTTTTTTTTCAATATACATCACATGAAATTCACTTCAAAGTGTTTTATATATCTCAGTTTCCATATATGGAATACCTGAGTTGTTTCTTGTCTCAATATTGTTTTTGCTTTATGGTGAGGTACAATTCTAGAGAGAGCTGCTGTAGGCACATGGCCCTATCTTTGTCAAGGATATACACAATTAGAGTGAGGGCCACCTGCCTGTCATCCAAGGTAAAGAGAGACACACACATTAAAACTAAATATGTGATAAAAGGGACCTGAAATTGAAGTAGTTTAAGAAATGACAGTTTAATGAAAGCAGAGTAAAAAATACTATCACTCTGATGGAAACATCTGTCCTCCTCAAATCTTAAATGATGGAAGGTTGTAAGGCTCTTAAGGAAGGGCTGCCAGCCTATGGTTAGATCAAGAGCAGGTCAGGCCTGAGCTGTCTCTCTAATGCTATAGTTATGACTGCCAAATACGTACCATTCCAACTGTAACCTTGTCTCCAGCATCACAATAGGTTATTTTAAAGTCCATTTTTTTTAAATGCTTACTGGGCTTTTTCAGGTGAAAGTTGCATAATGTTATCAAATTATAAGAAAACATCAATAAAAACCCAATTAGTCATATTTAGCTCTTTTACATCAAAATGTGATTATTCTAATTTAAGTTTTTATTTCAGAGAAGCAGACATGTGCCTATTTCTTTTTTTATTTTACTAAATTATTATTGGAAAGAAACAATTATGATTTTCTATAGTTTTATTTTATTTTTATCACTTCTGCTACTGAGTTCTTAACATCTGAATAGGGTATGATCATGTTATAGACAAATTATATCTATGCAAATATATAATATATCGATAAGCAGTATGTTAAAAAACCATCAATGTCTCCTGAAAGAGTTCATGTATTTTACCATCAAAGAAGAATTAATATAACAAAGTTTTACTGCAGAGAGAAGAAAATTCACTTATACTACAAAATTAGCAATAAGCAAGTAGACTAGCCTTAGGCCTTAAACTAGAAAGAACATATAATTAGTTCATTCATTTAAAATTACATATTTTTCTGTTCTCTTATTCATCAGGAAGTTGTTTTGAAATGAAAATTGGAAGGTGAAGAAGTTTAAATCTGCAATGAGTGAATTCCTTGAATATTCAGGAAAAATGTTCTTCCCCAATTCTTATACTGACGTAATAGCTGTTTAGTTAGATGAATATTAAATAGAGTTGTTTGTTTTAGAGGCCAGTGAAGTTCTCAAACTGAAAATTGGCACTGAAATTTGAGTTCGTTGTCAAGGAGACAGCAAATGCTGGTTGGTCTGATAGTTGTTCTTGGTTACATCTTGACTTCATATAAAATCAACCACAACTCAATCTTCTGAGTACACCTGTAAGGGTTTTTTCATGATTGAATACATTTGAAGTGGGAAGACCTACCCTAAATCCATTTCATTTGAGATGGGAATATCCACTTTAAAGTGGGCTATACCTTTTGGTGGCAGCTTCTATAAAGGACATGGAAGAATGGAGTTTTTACCTTTTTCCTGATCCTTGCCCTCTCTTCATTGGCAAGTTCATTCTGAAAAAGACTGCTTCTTCAAGATGCAAATGTTTGCTGAAGACCAGGGGAGATATCAAGTCTCATGGCTTGAATTGTTGGAATCTTGGACTTTGCAGTGGGAAAAAGCCACTGTTGGAATAGTTAAACCATAGCTTGTAAAGCAGTCTAATAAATCTCTTTTATGTACACACACACACACACACACACACCACACACACACATTCTATCAGTTCTATTTCTCTTCAAAGCTTGAGTAACACAGGAGAGCCTTTTTATTTGAGATAGGATAACCCTTTAATTGGGGATGGAATTAGGGATGTCAAAAACCATGAGTTAAGGAGATTTTTATTATGTCTTGTGTAAATTATTTTATATTTACCTAAGATTATGTACAAAGCATATAAGTAAATTCATATGCACAGCTTAGATGAAATTATACCCCTTGGGCTAACAATGGTACCTCCTAGAGACATAGATCATTTAACAAAACCCCAGGATGAGACATAAGAATCCTCCTTTTGACTTATTTTGACCCTGCAAACAATATAGACTAGTTGTGTTGACCTTAGTTACCTTTCAGACATTGGAAGTAATCCCTATTGATATAGACAACATGTACGTAAAGAAACAAGATACAGATAATTCAAGTTATATCTTACCCGAATATCCTACCTGAAAGTCGTTAAGGACTAACTTTCAATCCACCAAAGGAGAAAAGCTGTAAATAGTACTACCCAGTTGTGACATCTATGAATCAAAACAGTTACCATCATGACAAGATACCTACAGGTGCAATAATGTCAAATATACTTTGGTAGTAGCAACCAGCTCTCTAATTCACTCAATAGGAAGGAAAACATAAGTAGTGCTGGAAACCTAAACAAATGCCTGGACTATTGGGGTTATGGATCTTAAAGAATCATCAGGTCAGCGAAGGGTGCGCCCACCCTCTGAGACGGTGGGGCTGATCTAATGGGAGCTCACCAAAGCCAGCTGGATGATGAAGCATGTGATCAAACCGGACTCCCTGAACGTGGCTGACAAGGAGGGCTGACTGAGAAGCCAAGGACAATGACATTGGGTTTTGATCCTACTGCACGTAATGACTTTGTGGGAGCCTAGTCTGTTTCGATGCTCACCTTCCTAGTCCTGGATGGAGTGGGGGAGGACCTTGAACTTCCCACAGGGCAGGGAACCCGGACTGCTCTTTGGACTTGAGAGGGAGGGGAAAGGGGATGGGGGGGGAGCGGGAGGGAAATGGGAGGAGGGGAGGAGGTAGAAATTTTTAATTAAATGAAAAAAAAAAGAATAGTTAAGCAGCACACAAACACAAAAGAATCATCTACCAGGTTATACTACATCAATATAATCCCCACATTGGAAGTATTTATTCTCATACCTACTCGTCCCTCTTAAAATGTTTATCCTTTATCTGACGGAGACCATTACACACCCCCCCCCCCTGAAAAAAAAGAAAAAAGAAAACCGGTTAAAGTTAAAATTAAGAAACAATTGACTATGGAGTGACTGATTCACATGGTTACATTTGCATTGCAATTCTGGCACCTAAGTCTCAGAACATTATGCACCCAGCAGGTTGGGAAGATTCTAAAAAACAAAGCAGTAGGATAGAGTTGCTGAGACTGTGCCTCCTAGAGATATCAGGTCATCTATACATAGAATACCTCAACAGCATGGCTGCTAAACAAAACTTGAGCAATGGCAGCACCAACAGTCATGGTAGCATGGAAGTAGGAACTCTCACAGGCCTTCCCTACCCCTAAACACATAGGTACTACTTCATTATATTTTGTATATTCATTTCTATGCATCGTTTTTTGTGCCCAGTTTCTTGTGCTACTGAGTAACCCCCGTTTCAACTGGCTCAATTTTAACATCAAATGCATTTTAATATGATATTAACATCCACATTTTCCAAAACAAATACAGCTTAATATTTAAGTACAGAGAATCTTTCATTCATATTTAGAACAGAGCAAATTCAATAGGGAGTTAAAAATGTAAATAGTTAAAGGTCTTTCTGACATAAACTTTAATAAGAACATTTTATTCAGTACTCTTGAGTATCAAGTGATATTTAAGTTTAACCAATACATCAGTAGAACCAAAACTTCAATTACATGATAGATATATTTAAAATAATCGCTTTAGTTATAATTGTTATGATAGAAAAAATGTAGTATTTTCACTTTAACTAAAATTGATGTGATATTTTGTTGATCAATAAATTATGTTCAGTATACAATTATTTTAATGATATTCAAAGCTGTATTTAAGCATTAAAGTTAGTAAATAAAAATCCTCAACTGGTAAATATCTGACAATTTCAGTGTGATAATGGTGAAATACAAAGATAATAGCAAGGATTTTCTAAAATGCTACCAATTCATCTCTCCCTCCATTATAGTAACATTTTTATCAGAGCTTCATTTCTATTAGATTTGAGCAATCTTTTCCCTGTGCTGATGAGATGATAGAGTCAATGCCCTGAACCTAAATCTAGTATAACACCCTTTTCCTGGTCAGTGATGCTTAATTGCAAGGAATCTGTTCCCACTTCAGATTAGTGCATCTTATTTAAAATGTGCTTTGATTATAATGTAGAGAAATGAATTACATAAATCTCTTGTAATGTGTAAGGAGTATACTATAGAGAAATTAGATCCATAACCTGGTTATATATATAAAATCTTATATGTATTTAGAATTCTGATCTGTCACCAGATGTAGAAAACTAGATCTCTTGGTTGAATACGCAGAGTGTGACAGTCCTCAGGTGTCTTTCCTATTTCAGTTAGCTCCCTCTACATCATTGCCCCTAACTTGTCTGGATGGTGAAAACAATCTCAGAAAAGGTCTGCAAAGGAAAAATAACATATTCTTGCAATAAGATTTCATGAGCAAATGAATAAACAATAATGAAAAGTATTAAATTGGATGATTTAATTTGCTGTTTATAATTTCACTACCAGCATTTATATCTATCACCACCAAATTGCAGCTGACTTAAACTTGACGCAGCCTGTACTGAATTTTGAACTGCTATTGAGTATGCTTCTATATCAAACTGTTAATGAATGTTGGCCTACATTGCATGAAGTTGTTAGACATTTGGTGGCATTCATAATAAAAAATCTGTATATTGCTTCCATTTATTTAAATGAACTGGAAGTGATCAATATGCTTTGTATAAATAATTATTACCCGGAAGACTTGAAATCATAAAATAGTGGTGATCTTGATATCATTTGTGTTACAATATTTACATGAATTTAGTATGATCAGCTGAAAATTAATGAATACTTTTTTGCTACATACATTTTCATAAACCAATTAATAGAAAAATCTGATACTAACACGATGAAATATTTCATTACATAGTTTATATGTATACAAATAAGTTTACTTCAGAACTTTTCTATTACAGAGAAAAAAAGTGAGAACATGACCTTGTGTTGAATTTTAGGTCTAACAAAAACACATGCTAAATAAAAATCTTAAGGCTGAAACTATAGAGCATATGTCCCTCAACCTGGAATGGAATGGCAATGTCAATCAAATGGTCTGTTCACAAAGCTTGGCTTCAAATTCTAGATTGCAAGGGCTAGCTGACTGTCTTTTATTCTATTCCTAGGTGTTATCAAATTCTTAATGGGAGGAGTGCAGTTCCTTTGTAAGAAGGATGCCTGAGGTAAACCAATGAAAGATTGTTGTATATTATTAAGTATGAGCTGAGAGAGGCTTTGCTATAACTTGCAAGACTTCTATTCATATATACATGCATATATACATATATATATATAATCAATGTAGAAATACAATTGTATAAATAACTACACAAGTAAATGTAAATTAAAGTTTTCAACCTTTTGGATTTCACTCATACAAATCTTTAAGTAATCAGATATAATCAAGTCTATTTTGTTCTAGAGCATTCAATAAGTAAGTGTGTTAATTTAAGGTGTGATTTACAAATACTTCTGGCAAAATGCTGTGTCAGGTAACATGAATGAAATATTTCCTAGAAAAGTATGCCTGTTAATATTTTTTTTTTGAGACAGAGTGTCTGTGTGTAACGGCCCTAACTGTCCTGAAACTAAATCTTATAAACCAGGTTGGCCTCGAACTCACAGAGATACGTCTGCCTCTGCTTCCTAAGTGCTGGGATTAAAGGAGTAGGCCACCACTGCCCAGCTGCTTCTTAATATCCTTTTGTTAGAAACTTAAAACATGCCTACTGGTGCAATATACTGGCACTAATCTTTAACACCCAGTGTAGACATCACTTCCTGATTGAATTTCAGACCTGTGCCACAAGTTGAAACCCATACCTACCACCATGTTGGTTCCAAGAACCTGTGGTTAGCATGTCACGGGCATACATGAGAAATTAATGTTAATACTCTACTAAGTGGACATAATATTAAATATATTTCTAATGACTTATCTTCATACCCATATTTTATTGCATCAGTCAACTCTTATCAGAGAGGTTTCATTTTTATAGTAGATAAAAATTAATACAGAGACTCACAACTGGTAAGGTTGTAGAGACAAAAAGACTATGCATGTTCAGTCATAAAATACACATCAATAACACATTCTCTCCCCAGTCAAAGCTGACATCATGGTGGAAAGGGAGGCAGAAAGAATTTATAAATTATAGGTGGTGGATAGCTACAAGGAAACGTTTATGGATAACAGAGAAGTTGTGAATACAAACTGACAGCAATTGAGACAGCATATACAAGACTCCGACAGACAAATTTCCATCATGGAGAAGGGATGGGGATGTTTAGGTCAAGTCCTAGCTGAAGAGCTATTGGAAGTTTATAGTTGCTAGGAGAGGAAGAGCCAGTTTCTTTAACAGTATGGCTCCTGGTGGATAGAACACCCCTGATAGCAAAGAGTAAATGGGTAGTATAAACTGCATTTGATTGGAATCAAAAAATAAAGTTCAGGGAGGCTATGAATATGATCAAATGCATTATATGAAATGCTTAAATAACTTGCAACAATGGGAAAAGAAATATTAGTGGGTGGTAAATAGGGAAAATACTGCAATGAGTGGCAGGAAAAGGTGAATTAACCTATATTTGCTAAAAGAAAGTATCAAGAAACTAATAAAAATGAGTAAAAAAACTAAAAGATATTTTAGTTTATGTCTAGTTTTATTATAAAATCTTTCCAGAGTGTTATATAGGTATTTTGTCACCTCAATATTTACTTTTTCTCAGTGCAGTATTTAAAAATGCTAAGTATTCAGGCATTTTGATATACTCTTCTCATTAGTTTGTTATGGTCAAATAAATTTTCTGCTTAAGTCAATTGATATTGGAAGTCAAATTAGTTTAAAAGTACCTTAATTATACTCAAATTTCCAATTTATTAAAATGAAAATTGTATCCATTTATTTAGAAAATTATTAACATTTCTTAGCTGATGTTTTATTAGTTACATTAGACTAAAAAACTAAGAATATGAACAAAGTATGTTCTTATTAAATTATTGAAATTAGTTGTTGAATTGAATCACGGAAATTTATCATTTTTGTTTAAGATATTAATAGAAGGTCTGTGTAAGGCATTAATTGTGGGCATGCTACTTATATTATTTTCTATAAGTTTAAAACTTTTGCGTTATTATGAGTTATATAAATGATACTGTTCATGAGAGAGAGAGTAGAAGGGGAGAGGGTGTTGGAGGAGGATGCTTGTTCATTTCCTGGCTGCCCAGACTCCCGAATAATCACTCAGAAACTATATTTAAGTCACTACTTGGCTAATCACTTAGGCATTTTGATAGCTAGCTCTTATATCTTTGGTAAACCCATTTCCATTATTTTATATTTTACCATGGGGCTCCTGGCCTATCGGCAAGGTTCCAGCTGGCCGTTCATGTCTTTATCCTCTGGTGGATCCATGGCTTCTCCCTGAATCGGTTTATTCTCTGTATATATCTTTTCCAGCCTGGCTATATTCTGTTAAACCATTGACCAAAAGCAGTTTTTATTTACTAATCAATAAAAGCAACACATATACAGAAGGACTTCCCATACTAAGAGAGGAGAGGGGAGGAAGGGAGAAGAGCAGAGAAAAATGTGTAGCTCTATAAAAACAGTAAAAAGGAATACTGCTTTCAAGATAAATAAAAATGATCAGTTATTAATAAATATTAAGGTGCATAAGATCACAATTTTCTTAATTTATTATTTTTATTGTTATTTTATTATAAAAAATGAGTTTAATATTTAAGTTGGAGACAATATCATTTCACCATTGTTATTCACTGTTTTTGAAGAAATTGTTGTTGTATGAAATTCTATATGTGTATAGACAATAATGTTAGATGACTACTATTCTCACCACTGTGATATAATTAAATTATATGTTAAAATGGAAAATTACACAAAAATATTTATTCATTGATAAAATCTTAAAATCTGGACAACTTAAGTCAATATATAAGCATTATACACAAATATGAAATGACTAATGATTTTAGCTTTTGAAGTATAAATTCATTCTCTGTACTACAAACTTAACTATGTATCATCTAAAATAAATTTGTTAAAAGTACCAAAAACATTTGATGAAACTAGAAATCAGATACATTTTAAAACTCTGATGTTATCATAGAAATGTATTTTAAAATTGTAATGATATGTCTCTACATGCTTTATATATGAATTATTCTTTTTTTTAATTAATTAATTTATTTATTAAAGATTTCTGCCTCCTCCTCGCCACCACCTCCCATTTCCCTCCCCCTCGTCAGCCCGAAGAGCAATCAGGGTTCCCTGCCCTGTGGGAAGTCCAAGGACCACCCACCTCCATCCAGGTCTAGTAAGGTGAGCATCCAAACTGCCTAGGCTCCCACAAAGCCAGTACGTGCAGTAGGATCAAAAACCCATTGCCATTGTTCTTGATTTCTCAGTGGTCCTCATTGTCCGCTATGTTCAGCGAGTCCGGTTTTATCCCATGCTTTTTCAGAGCCAGGCCAGCTGGCCTTGGTGAGTTCCCAATAGAACATCCCCAATGTCTCAGTGTGTGGGTGAACCCCTCGCGGTCCTGAGTTTCTTGCTCGTGCTCTCTCCTTCTGCTCCTGATTTGGACCTTGAAGTTCAAATGGCCAAAAGACACTTAAGGTCATGCTCAACCAAATATGAGTGAGTACATCCCTTGTTCAAAGGCAACCCACTGACTGGGAGAAGATCTTCACCAACCCCACAACTGACAAAGGTCTGATCTCCAAAATATATACAGAACTCAAGAAACTAGACCGTAAAGGGCTAACCAATCCAATTAAAAAATGGGGCACTGAGCTGAACAGAGAATTCTCAACAGAAGAAGTTCGAATGGCCAAAAGACATTTAAGGTCATGCTCAACTTCCCTAGCGATCAGGGAAATGCAAATCAAGACAACTTTAAGATACCATCTTACACCTGTCAGAATGGCTAAAATAAAAAACACCAATGATAGCCTTTGCTGGAGAGGTTGTGGAGAAAGGGGTACACTCATTCATTGCTGGTGGGAATGCAAACTTGTGCAACCACTTTGGAAAGCAGTGTGGCGGTTTCTCAGGAAATTCCGGATCAACCTACCTCTGGACCCAGCAATACCACTCTTGGGAATATACCCAAGAGATGTCTTGTCATACAACAAAAGTATATGCTCAACTATGTTCATAGCAGCATTGTTTGTAATAGCCAGAACCTGAATTATTCTTTAATAAACTAAAAATAACATATTTGCAAAACTAGGAAAATAAAATTAAAATTGCTTACAAGAAAAAATAATAGCCAAGAATTGTGGTATTTGTATTGTGTAGTTTTGTTTTATTTTTTTGAGTTAGGGTTTCTCTGTGTAGCCATGTCTGACCTGAAACTAGCTCTGTAGACCAGACTGGCCTTGCACTCTAAGATCTGCCTGCTTCTCTGGAGTCCTGTGATTAAAGATGTACACCACCACTGCCCAGTTGCTTTATATATGTGGAAAGAAATTGAATATGATTTTGTCTTGTGATGTCAGCTTTAATTTCAGTAGTGCAGAGTCAGTAAAATCAGTGTTTCAGCATTGCTAGAAAGTTTTCTCTGTTGCCAGTGTTCGCTGCTCTATAGTTATTGCTTCCACCTGTATTGGTGAGTTCTTTCCTGAGTCACTGTTTTTCTGTTTACCCGTCTTTGCTTCCCCATCACTAAGATAGCAGGTGCACAGGACCATTATCAGATGATGATGTGGTTGCTGGGGGATAGGAATGCCCTCCCCCATGGTTGCTGACCAAGAACTCTACTGAACGATCATATGTAGAAGGAGCTGCAGGCCGCTTCCCGCCACCCGGCTCCTGCCTGGCTAGCTTTACTCAAAATAATTATACGGAAACTGTATTCATTTAAACACTGCTTGGCCCATTAGCTCTAGCCTCTTCTTGGCTAATTCTCACATCTTGCTTAACCCATTTCTAATAATCTGTGTAGCACCATGAAGTGGTGGCTTACCGGGAATGATGCAGCATGTCTGACCTGGTGGCTGGCTCCATGGCATCTGCCCTCACTGCCTTCTTCCTCCCAGCATTCTGTTCTGTCTTCCCCGCCTACCTATGTTCTAACCTGTCAGGCCAAACAATTTTCTTAATTAATTAATTTATTATTTATTATTTATTAATAAAGACCCACCTACATCAATCATACTCTTCCACTTCTATTATTTTTTTTCATTTAAAAAGTATTGGTTTTTATTCATTGTATGTAACAATGTATTCCACCCATGTTTTTATTCAAGAATAACCTATATACTTTGTCCATGTTTACCACACTTCAAAGGAAAATACGTTTAGTCCTCTTCTCTTTTCTAGAAAGTCTTGTTTTAACATTCTCATATCTATATACATATATGTGTATGTGTATATTAAAACACACATATAAATACACACATATATTATAAACATATATAAAATTGCATGTATATATATATATATATGTTTTTTTTTTCATTTATCTCTTGAAATCCAGTATACTCATTTGATAAAAATACAGAATATCTGTTTTTTGGCATCTGCCTTATTTCAGTCAATATTAATATTTCCAGTTGTACCCCTTTCTTTGCAAATGAAAGAATTTCATTTACTCTGGCTGAATAAAACTTCTTTGATTATGTACTAAATGTTTTTTCACTGTTTCTTCTATTGAACAATAGTTAATGTGATTCCGTAATATTATTTTACTGATAGAAAATTAGAATTATACTTGTCTCAGAATATCCACCATCAAAAAAATCACATAGTATTTTTCAAAGAAAAAGAAGTGCAAATATACCTTTAAAGTGGTTGTTCCTTTGCATTAACTCGATAGTATCTACATATGTTTACACATGTATGTGCATTGCAATTATTAAGAGTCCCCCCAAAAATGAGAATTTTTATGTTCATGAAATAGTCATAATACATCTTTATAAGATCGTTTCACTTTTGTTTGTCAATAAATTCACTTTCAATCTTTAATAACATGAACAGAAAATAATGACAAAGTATAATTGCTTGTGCATTTTTGTAAAGTAGTATATTTGGAACAGGTTGCGGTCAAGAGGCCCCTCTTTAATGAACTTAATTTCAACAGTTATGACCTCTCTTAAAGCACATGCCTTGGTTTCAACATCAAGTTTTTTTGTAGTCTTCTTTTTGCTCAAAATTGTACATTTTAAAATTTTCATTTTTCACTACTATTTTTTTTTTAAGTTTGGCCGTGAGTGAGAGTTATCAAGAATAATCTAGATGGACAATGATGTTATACCCCTTTAATCCTACCACTTTGGAGGTAGAGTCAGGTGAATCTTTTTGAGTTTGAGGCCAGCCTGGTCTACAAGAGCTAGTTCCAGGACAGGCTCCAAAGCTACAGAAAATCCTTATCTTAAATAACCAAATAATAGTAATAGTAATAATAGTAATAATAATAAGCCAAAAACCCCACATTACACTGTTTTGAAATTTCTTTCATCCAAAAAAGTAGTCAATTGCTTTTCAATGTAACACATGAAGAGAGATCATTTGCCCAAATATCGCATGAATGACCTCTAACCCAGTTGTTAAATTCTTTGCTTCCACAGTCTGCATTATTTACAACATCATGTCATCTAGATGTCTACTTACCTTTATTTAGAGTTTCAGTTTGTTTTTTTACTGTGACTACCTAAGGATTATCCAAGAAAGAACATGCTCAGGATCCACACAGCGACAGCCCACTAACAGAGGTGTAAACCTCTGTATCAGTTACTTTTGTTACTGTAATGAAATACCATACCAGAAGAAAATTATTGGAAGGGTTTAATTGAGCTATGGTTACTCTGGGACTGGTAATAATACTGAGGAAGGTATACTCCAGGCAGTGTTAACAGGAAACTGAGAGATTATATCCTCAACTTTAAACAAGAAGTATAGACCAGACTGGAAACTTCATGAGTCTGCAACCCCTCAAATCCAACCCTAATGATATACTTCTTCCAGTAATACTGCACTTCCTTAAAGTTCTATAGCCTCCCACAAAGTGTCACCTAATGGACACCTGGCTTTCAAATACCAGAACATATGAAAACATACATTTTATTCAATACCCTAGAGCACAATTTATTATTTCTAAAATTTTCATAGGAGTCACAAATAGGTGGTCTTTGTGAAGATTTTAACGAGAATGATTCCCAACCCACAGTCTCATATATTTGACTGCTTGGTCCCCACTTGATGAAGCATTATGGGATTAGGTGGTATGGCTTTGCTGGAAGAGATGTTTCCTGAGGTGTGTTTTGAGGTTGCAAAACCAGCATGCCATTTTCAATTAGTTCTCTCTGTTCCTTTGCTTATTCTTGTAGATAAGATGTAAGTCCTTAGACAATGCTCCAGTGCTATTTCCAAGAAGGGGAAGACGCAAGGTCCTTAACCAGTTACCTCTCTGTAATATATATTGGGAGAGGGAAAATCGGTTCCTCAATGGGCAATCACTGGGCATATCAATCACATTCCAGGGCAGGCCTCGTGCTCAAGACTTGTTGGTGAACACAAAATGGTTCTTTCAATGTTCTTTTAGTTTTGTTTTGCTTTATTTTTCCTTAGTGATTATCTTTTGTTTTGTTTGTCTATTTTAGCTTTCAGTTTGGGGGGATTTTTTTTTCTTGGAATTTTGCTTGTTTTGTTTTTAGAAAGAAATAAGAAACTCATGTTTCCTTTTAATATTTTAAGATAAAAAATGTGGCTAAACAAGTCATTACAGGCAGCACTTCAAGTTTATAATTCAGTTCAATTCAATTATTTTTAATGTTTTATTTTTGTCACTGATTACTGCCTAATATAAAAAAAACAGCTGAAAGATGTTTATACTGGAATAACTCATTGCAGCATTCTTACGGAAAGGAAAAAATAAAATGATAACTGGTCTACATTAGCAATTCTTTGTTATTTTAAATCACGCTTTGCTGATTCAAGCTTATTGAAATCCCACTGAGGCTGTTCAGTGAACTATTTCTGCTAATAGGTCCCATTACATTATTCAGGTAAAAGGAATGATTAATATATCTCCACGAACACCATAATTTTCATGTAGAAACCTTGCTGAAGTGATATGACAAAGTTACTTTTTCCATAACATAAGCAGCTCACACCACACATCTCTAACATTAAGAAACCAGTGTTATCCAAGAATCTCACCTTTACATTCCTCAAATTACCATCAAAAGAACAAAGCTAAAGAAAAAAAAATCTTTCAAAAGCAGTAAGAAAAGAGAACATGTTTTTAGCTTTTAAAAATCAATCAAAATGATTAGTATTTTTACCAATGATCTATACTCTACCAGCTCGTAAAGTACAATTTGTTTTAAAATTTGGCAAGCAATCCAATATCCTGTCTTGCTATGAATTACATGAGAATACTAGTCAGTAGACATTTTCTGCAATGGTAATAAATAACTCCATCGTTCATTTTGTTGCTGTAGAGAATCACTGTTTCTTTTTCATACCAACACAATATTTTCATTTTTTCTCATAAAAGCCTTGGCAAAACTTCAAAATGAGTGTTATTACATGGCATTCTATTTTGGCATGGTAAATATATGACTTTCTTTTCCATTATCTTCAGAGCACCCTAAAGAGGACTTTGCCTTAGTGATTGAGAAAAACTGACTCTCAGACTTAGCATTACTCAAAGTATGTAAGACATTTTCTGTAAGTCTTCTCATGCTCATAACTGCATTGCCACGAGCCAGGAATCTTTACTGACTTGTTTTCACACCAGCCCTTGAGTGTAAAGCCTCCTTCGCCACAGCAACATATTTAGAAGTATATATATATATATATATATATATATATATATATATAGGCATATATTAAATATTTGAGTGAAATAAAAATTCTAAACATACTAATTTTAATTCCCAAGTAACATTTAATCACCAAAAGAGTTAAAATCGAAGCATACTTTGAAATTTTTTAATGTGAAAAATGGTAAGGTTGAGTATTGTTGAGCAAGCAAATTTTTGCCAGTATGCCCAACTGGCAAGTGTATTAAGTATTATATTGATTAATTACTGATGTGGGATGGCATAGTAATATGGTGGTGTCACCTCTGCCATTAGTTTTAGGTTACATAGGAAATCAGTTTGAACAAGGCATATGTGAGCAAGCCAGGAAACAAGATTTCTCCATGTTCTTTTCTTCAGTACCTGGCTTGAGTTTCTGACTTGGTTCAACAATGGACTATAAACTATAAGATGAAACAAATCCTTTCACCCCAAGTTGGTTTTGATCATGGTGTTTTATCACTGCAATAAAAACCCTAACTAAGACAATATTAGAAAGAATGACAGATTACTATTTTTTTAAAAAAGAATAGATCATTTTTCTATAAAAGTTTTGAAAGAGTGCTCAAATTCTGTAAGCTTTGGTTATTTTACTATTTTCATGTAATCAATATTTTCAACTTAGGTGTCCATACATTTTTATTCAGATATTTACTTTCTAGTGGTCATTTTTTAAGAGATAGCACAAATGTCACATTAATTCCAACCGACCTATTTCTACAATTACCTTTTTCTTATATATTTGTTTCTTCTGTAGTGATTAATTAGTTTCAATTGATTGAAAGAATAGACTGTCAATTGATATATTTCTGATGCTGTCTGTAAAGTATAGAAAATGTACTAATGCAATAATCATATTTTATATACAATAAAATATATTTTAATGAATAATATTATATATTCATTGAACAATTGTGACTATTAAGTATTGTTATAAATGCAGAGATACTGTAACCAAAAAAAATCACAGAATAAGAGTATGTGGAGTTCTCATTCCTAAATGCAAAATATGTGTTATGGAATATTACTTTATTCATGTAAAGGTATGTTACATTTGTTTACGATAAATTTGTGCAATTATGTAAAGGTATGTTGCTTTTTGTTCATACTGGATTTGTTTAATTATATGATAATATGTTGTTGTTGTACCTTACCTGCCTAAGTTACCTAACTGGTCTATTTTTTTTTATTTTTTTTTTATTAAAAATTTCTGCCTCCTCCCTGCTTCCCTTTTGCCTCCCCCTCCCCCCAGTCCCCATGCCCCACTCCCCTCCCCCTCCCGCTCCAGTCTGAAGAATAGTCAGGGTTCCCTACCCTGTGGGCAGTCTAAGGTCCTCCCCCCTCCATCCAGGTTTAGGAAGGTGAGCATCCAAACAGGCTAGGCTCCTACAAAGCCAGTACATGCAGTAGGATCAAAACCCAGTGCCATTGTCCTTGGCTTCTCAGCAGCCCTCATTGTCCACCAAATTCAGAGAGTCCGGTTTTATCCCATGCTTTTTCAGTCCCCATCCAACTGGCCTTGGTGAGTTCCCAATAAATCGGCCCCACTGTCTCATTGGGTGGGTGGCCCCCTTGCAGTCTTGACTTCCTTGCTCATGTTCTCCCTCCTTCTGTTCCTCATTTGGACATTGGGAGCTCAGTCCATTGCTCCAATGTGGGTCTCTGTCTCTATCTCCATCCATTGCCAGATGAAGGTTCTATGGTGATATGCCAGATATTCATTAGTATGGCTATAGGATCGGGCCATTTCAGGCTCTCTGTAATTCGCGATCCTAACTGGTCTAATAAAAAACTGAATATCCAATAGTTAGGCAGTTTAGGGATAGGCAGGGTTGGTGGAAAGAGAGAATAAGTAAGAGGAATATAGACTCAGAAGAAGAGGGAGAAGAAGAAATAAAGTAGAAAGAAAGGGAAACACCCAGGCCAGTCATCAGGCAGTCATCAGACAAACAGAAACAGTGTAGAACATACAGAATGAAAACAAGGTAAAAAGCAATGAGAGACAAAATGTAAATGAAGAGAAACTGGTTAAGTTATAAGAAGTGGGACAAGCATAAAACTAAGATTCATAACTAAAAATAAATTTCGGTGTCATGATTTGAGAGATGGTGGCCCGAAAGAACACTTTTTTTCTTCTTTTATTTTTCTATTTTTTTTTAAAGAAACAAACTATCTCCCTTCGTTATACATACCAACCAAGTTCCCACTCCCTCTCCTCCTTCATTTATCTCTACTTACTTCCCACCCCACCCCACCCCCCATCCACTCCTCAGAGAGGGTAAGACACATTGCTTTGGGGAAGGTTCAAGGCCCTCCCTACTATATAAAAGCTGAGCAAGGTATCCTTTCAAAAAGAATGGGTCCCCCCCAAAGCCAGTACAAGCAATAGGGATAAATCCTGGTACAACAGTCAGTGGTTACTCAGTCTGCCCCAGCTATGCAACTGTCACCCATATTCAGAATGACGAGTATGAACCTATGCTTGTTCCTTCCCTGTCCAACTGGAGT
This sequence comes from Chionomys nivalis, assembly GCF_950005125.1. Taxonomy (NCBI): domain Eukaryota; kingdom Metazoa; phylum Chordata; class Mammalia; order Rodentia; family Cricetidae; genus Chionomys; species Chionomys nivalis. The sequence continues at coordinate 97,943,898 of NC_080087.1, read as the reverse complement.
TAGTGAGCTCCCATTAGCTCAGGTAGACTGTTTCAGTGGGTGTACCCATCATGGTCTTGACCTCTTTGCTCATATTCTTACTTTACCTTCTCTTCGAGTGGACTTTGGGAGCTCAGCCTAGTGATTCAGTTTGGGTCTCTGCCTCTGCCTCCATCAGTTGCTAGATGAAAGTTCTATGGTGACATTTAAGTTACTCATCAGTCTGACTACAGGACAAGACCAGTTTGGGAACCCTCTCCTCTATATTTTAGGGTCTTAGCTGGGTCATCCTTTTGTATTCCTGGTAATTTCTCTAGAGCCAGTCTTCTTGCTAGACCCATAATGGCTCCCTTAATCATAACTCTTTCCTTGCTCTCATTTCTGTCCTTCTTCCATCTTGACTATTTCTTTCCCTAAAGTTCTACTCCCCCTCCCTTTTTCCCTCCTCTTCCCCTTCCACATTCCTTCTTCCCCCCATTCCCAGGCTCCCAGTTTTATAAGGCAATCTTATCTATTTCGACTTTCAAGGTGGATCTATATATGTTGTTCTTTGGGTTCATCTTGTTACTTAGCTTCTCTAGGATCATGAACTATAGGCTCAATGTCCTTTGTTTTTAGCCAGTACCCACTTATGAGTAAGTATATACCATATTCATCATTTTGGGTCTGGGTTATCTCACTCCAGATGTTTTTTTTTCTAATTCCATCTATTTGCAGGTAAATTTCAAGATGTCATTGTTTTTTACTGATAAGTAGTAATCTAACGTGAATATATGCCATATTTTCTTTATCCATTCTTCAGTTGAGGGGCATCTAGGTTGTTTCCAGGTTCTGGCTATTACAAATAATGCTGCTATGAATGTAGCTGAAAGAATGTCTTTTACCCAAGAGTGGTATTGCTGGATCCTGAAGTAGGGGGAATTTCCAGTTTTTTGAGAAACTGCCATACTGATTTCCAGGTTTGCATTCTACCAGAAATGGATGAATGTTCCCCTTACTCTAAATATTCTCCTGCATAAGCTATCATTAGTGTTTTTGATCTTAGCCATTTGGACTGGTGTAGGATGTTATCCCAGAGTCACTTTTGTTTGCATTTCCCTGATGGCTAAGGATGTTGAACATTCCCTTAAGTTCCTTTTGGCCATTTGAGATTCTTCTGTTGAGCATTCTCTGTTTAGTTCTGTACTCCATTTTTAATTGGTTTATTTGGAATTTTTATGTCAAATTTATTGAGTTCTTTATATATTTTGGAAATCAGTCTGCTGTCTGATGTGGGGTTGGTGAAGATATTTTTCTATTCAGTAGGCTGCCTTTTTGTCTTATTGACTATGTTCTTTGCTTTATAGACACTCCTCAGTTTCAGAAGGTCTCATTTAGTTATTGTTGCTTTCAGTGTCTTTGAGACTGGTGTTATATTTAGGAAATGGTTTCCTGTGTTCATGCATTGAAGGCTACTTCCCACTTTCTCTTCGTTCGGATTCAGTGTGTTTGGATTTATACTGAGGTCTTTGATCCATCTGGACTTGAGTCTTGTGCATGGGGATAAATATGGGTATATTTCCATTCTTCTACATCCAGTTATGCCAGCACCATTTGTGGAGGATGCTTTCTTTTTTTCTATTGTACAATTTTAGTTTATTTGTCAAAAGCAGGTGTTCATAGGTGTGTGGATTAATATCCAGATCTTCTGCATATTTGTATCACATCCTTTCCACCCGAGACACAACAGTCATCAATGAAGGACAAATGGAAAGATTTTAAGAGACAACGAAAGTGAATCACTATAGTGAAACAGATGTCTTCAAGTCACAGAGCACAGATGCACACATGCATTCACAAAAGGTGCAGCTTCATATATACGAATTCTGAAAGAAAGCCATATAAAATCTCAGCCTAAACAGGCAAATCAGTCATGAAGTCTAACCCTCTAAATGAAGATCTATTGAAAGAAATGACTGCTTGGAAAAGGAAAGTCAAAGTTTAATGGATGCAGACCCTTAGCAGCTACCCAAATTCCAGTGCATGGCCTTATATCCTTGGACATATAGAAACATCAAATGGACTAAATGGTTTTTAAAGAAGACATGAATATCTTTGAGTTACCTCAATGCTGTTTATTTGCAGAGGACGAAGGTGCAATTCTTACTTCTACAGATTCCTCTTTTTGGCTCAAAACATTTCTCCAATTTAAAGGTTACCTATAGAAATTTAATCTTCTACATATGCATTTATCTTCTAGATTTTCATGCCAGTTTTTAAGAACAGATAGTGTGAAAGGGTATTCTTATGTTTCTGCTCAAGTAACATCAAAAGTCATACAATGGTTTCTAGTTTCAGAAGTCGCAAACTGTCATGTGACAATTTCCTTTCATGAGTCTCTGCCTTAAACTACTAACCCCATGCTCCTTTGAGAATACTTTGTTTCCATATGTTTTCAATGGATTTAAACAACTTACCAAAATACAGAAAAAAGAGACCAGTGTGAGGACATATCACAGTTTCTATTCTATTAAAGAAATCGTCAAGCTCCGGGAGCCAAGTGAGAAATGACAGTGATCAGGGGGTCATTTTCACAGGGAGAAGCCATCTCAAAATTAAAGCCAAACACTTTTATAGCTTTCAGCCATGTTCAATAAACTAAAAAACAGAAAGAAAACTCAAGTGGAAAGCATAAAATGTCTCATGACAGTTGGCAGTCGTGATAGTTGGGATACTCTAGAGTAAAAGAGCAGAAATTAGAGAAAGAAGCTCTCTTGAAAGACTGCACAGAGCAGGCCAAATGTGACTCTCCTAGACAAAGATTGAGACTGCAAAGATTGGATGATGAGGTGAGTGACCACCCCTCCAGCTGGACAGCCCAGTCTCTTGGTCCTAGGGCCTGGGGATAAACCCTGGGCTCCTACCGTACCTACCTCAGCTATACTAGCCAGCCAGCAGGCAAGACTGCAGGTAGGCTGCTCCAAAACACCCCCAGAGGAGCCTGTAATCTACACCTCCCACTCTGCCCACAAATTCCTCCATCCCCCACAACTTCAGCAGCTCACCTAGAATCAGACTCCCACTGCACAGAGTATATCAAGAGATGACTGCCAGGTCACCCAACTAGACAGTCCAGTCTCTAGACCCTAGTACCTGGGAAAAGCCAGGACCCCTCCTCCACTTGCATGAGCCAGCCAATGGGCAGGTATTCTGCAGGAATCCTGCTCCAACATCCCTAATAAGACCCTATAATTTCAAATTCCAATTCACAACCAAACCCTCCCATCTCTAAAAACCTCAGCAAATCCTTGGGACAAAGACAGCAAGTGCAGTGATCCATCCAAGAAAGGATCCCTAAGACACAGACACCCAACTGCAAGTACTGAACCAAGAGTCAAAGACACTGTTTGCAACAATTGTAGGAAAGATGGATAGGTGCCAGTGCAAGAATATGTTCAACTATCTAAATAACAATATTTCAACACTAGAACCTAGTGATCCTATAACAGGAAGACTTGAACATCCTAACCCAGAAGAAGCAGAAGAAAATAACCTTACATATAACTTTATGATCCAGACTCTTAGAGAGTAAATGAAAAATTACCTTATGTAAATGGAGAAAATTGCTTTCCTTTTCCTATTGTATAATTTTAAATTTTTTTGTTACAAATCAGTTGCTTATGTGTGTGTGTGGATTAATATCTGGGTCTTCATTTTAATTCTATCAGTGATCATGTCTGTTTTTATGCCAATACCAAGCTGCTTTCATTATTATAGCTCTATAATAGAGCTTGATGTCAGGGATGGTGACGGTGATGCCTCCAGAGGTTCCTTTATTGTACAAGATTGTTTTGGCTATCCAGGATTTTGTGTTTTTTTATATGAAGTTGATGCATTTTAAAAGAGGAGTTTGGGTAGAGGTATAACATGGCAAACCATACTATCCAAGAAGACATAGTTTATTAAATTATAATCTCAATAAGAGGCAGAGGTTACTCTGTCTTGTCATTCTTACTGCAAAGTGAGAAGAACATAAATTACGTCACATAGAATATAAAGATTTCTAAAACCCCACAGTAATTTGTACATAAGACAAAAGTAAAAAAGAAGTGAAAAAAATGAAAAGAAAAGAGTAGTCATTTCATCATGTAAACTCTTGACAAGGAAGATACTTTATCTAAAATGGCCCAGACTGAGTCAATCTTCAAAATAATTTGTAATGCACAAGAGGAAAGATTGAGTTTACAACATACAGATACAAAAGATACAAAGGCAAATCTCAGTATCTTAAAATTTATTGCACATATTTTTTATTTCAAATGTGGTTCTTTTTTGTATCATTTTAAATTATTTTTATTTTTTTTCAGATTGTCTTAATGAAGATATGTTTTGCATGTTTCTTTCTCCAAACACAGTGATGAAAATATCTGGCCCTAAAAACAAAACATTGAGTCAAACAATAAAGAATATGCATATAATAATGTTTGGATATTCAAATCTAGCATATACACATGCATAATAAAATTAAAGGATGAGATAATGACTTATGGGACAGGCTTCCTGATTATCTATAAAAATATATTTTATGTCACCATTTACAGTAATAGTCTTCAGGCACTATAGAAAAACTACAATTCAGATGATTATAACTTTATAGTAAACAGAAAGTTTTTACCATGTACTACTTGGTATTTCCAAATCAAAGTCATCTTGAAGCTTGCTTTTGTTTCTTAATTTGTTCCATTTATATGTTCCATTTGTATGTTCCATACATTTTCTGTTGTCTCTACTTTCTTTGGAAAGCAGACTGCATTTAATTAATTATCAAAGCATTTCACCTGAGTGATCATTGCATTTAAACCTAAAATGGATGATGGACACTATACCTACAAGGATATTTTATAGAAGGTATTATTCAGGCCTGGGAGACATTATTGATCAAATAATGTTACATAAGTTCCAGCAGTGACATTTCAATATTAAGGATTAAAATTAAACAGATATAGATCATATGAATACTAGCATTGTTGTCTTTCTTGCCCTAGTTCCAGAACAGAGCAAGCAAAGAATAAAATATTAAAAGGATGTTGCTTTTTTACATCCTTACAAATGAAACATAAAATCTATACAGACTGAAAAAAATATACGGAAGACTAATAGATTTGAGCCATTTATATTTAAACCTACAGGCAAATGAAAATGGAACATGAAAAACATAAAATGATAAGAATATTAAACTTTCCATGACAATATTACAGTGGACTAAGTCTGAGTTTATTTTGATAATATATTTTGAAACAAGCCAAATATGTCTTTATTTTCTCCATTTTGCAATTCTGAGAATGTTATTTATTTAGCTCCATTGGCATATTTTAAAGTATCTGCATTATAATCACCTAAACTGTCCTATAACTTTTAATCATTTCAATGATTAAGAAATTTACAATTGCTATTTGATTTATTCAGAAGTTTCATAAAATTCAATGTAGAGAGGAGGTGCGGGCAGGCCTTTTTTGTCCATCATGGCTCCTGCAGAGATAGCTTTTCACCTGAAATAAAAACACACAAATTGTATTCATTTAAGCACTGCCTGTCCCATTAGTTTCAGCCTCTTATTGGCTAATTCTCACATCTTGCTTAATCCATTTCTAATAATCTGTGTAGCACCACGATGTGGTGGCTCACCAAGAAAGATTCTAGCCTACATCCGTCTCTGGTAGAAGAATCATAGCGTCTGCCTCACTCTGTTTCTTTCTCCTAGCATTCTGTTCTGTCTACTCCGCCTATCTAATCTGCTGTCTTATCAAAGGGCCAAGGCAGTTTCTTTATTAACCAATGAAAGTAACACATAGAGAGAAGACCCTCCCACATCAGTTCAAACTGTTTTTTAGCTTTATATGTCTCCGGGGATAACTCCTAAGCATGCTGAGGCACAGCTCATGTGTTAGGCTTACAAGTATATGCCATTACATAATCCACTCAGTGAAATTTTTTAGTTGAATATTTTATTTTCAGAGTTACTTTTTAAAAAAATAACAAGAAAAACCTATGAACTGTTTACCCAATTTCAAATAAACCGTTGAAACTACAGTCTCTGAACACAGTCAGATGTTTCACAATCAAGATTCAGACCAAGATCTGTCCTGTTGCCTCATAGAAACCCTCCTATATCCTTTTCAGTGTTCCCACTCCCTGTCAACCTATAAAGCGCTCTCTAGTTCCATAAATGAGGCATAGTGATAGCAATATCTTAAAAAAAAAAAAAAACCCTTCTAAAGTAACAAACAGCATTCTGTTCTCTCAGTATATGAAATTCATATTCTACTTAATACTTTTAGTGAGGGTTAACATTATTTTTTGTTTTTGTTTTTTTTTAATTTTTATGTATTTGTTTATTTATTTATTAAAGATTTCTGCCTCTTCCCCGCCACCACCTCCCATTTCCCTCCCCATCCCCTGATCAAGTCCCCCTCTCTCGTCAGCCCTAAGAGCAACCAGGGTTCCCTGCCCTGTGGGAAGTCCAAGGACCACCCACCTCCATCCAGGTCTAGTAAGGTGAGCATCCAAACTGCCTAGGCTCCCACAAAGCCAGTACGTGCAGTAGGATCAAAAACCCATTGCCATTGTTCTTGATTTCTCAGTAGTCCTCATTGTCCCCTATGTTCAGCGAGTCCGGTTTTATCCCATGCTTTTTCAGACCCAGGCCAGCTGGCCTTGGTGAGTTCCTGATAGAATATCCCCATTGTCTCAGTGTGTGGGTGCACCCCTCACAGTCCTGAGTTCCTTGCTCATGCTCTGTCTCCTTCTGCTCCTGATTTGGACCTTGAGATTTCAGTCTGGTGCTCCAATGTGGGTCTCTGTCTCTGTCTCCTTTCATCGCCTGATGAAGGTTAATATTCAGGAGGATGCCTATATGTTTTTCTTTGGGTTCACCTTCTTATTTAGCTTCTCTAGGATCACGAATTATAGGCTCAATGTCTTTTATTTATGGCTAGAAACCAAATATGAGTGAGTACATCCCCTGTTCAAAGGCAACCCACTGACTGAGAGAAGATCTTCACCAACCCCACAACTGACAAAGGTCTGATCTCCAAAATATGTAAAGAACTCAAGAAACTAGACCGTAAAGGGCTAACCAACCCAATTAAAAAAATGGGGCACTGAGCTGAACAGAAAATTCTCAACAGAAGAAGTTCGAATGGCCAAAAGACATTTAAGGTCATGCTCAACTTCCTTAGCGATTAGGGAAATGCAAATCAAGACAACTTTAAGATACCATCTTACACCTGTCAAAATGGCAAAAAAAAAAAAAAAAAAAAAAAAACCACCAATGATAGCCTTTGCTGGAGAGGTTGTGGAGAATGGGGTACACTCATCCATTGCTGGTGGGAATGCAAACTTGTGCAACCACTTTGGAAAACAGTGTGGCGGTTTCTCAGGAATTTCAGGATCAACCTACCCCTAGACCCAGCAATACCACTCTTAGGAATATACCCAAGAAATCCCCTATCAAACAACAAAAGTATATGCTCAACTATGTTCATAGCAGCATTGTTTGTAATAGCCAGAACCTGGAAACAGCCTAGATGCCCTTTAATGGAAGACTGGATGAAGAAAGTATGGAATATATACATATTAGAGTACTACTCAGCAGTAAAAAACAATGACTTCCTGAATTTGCATGCAAGTGGACAGAAATAGAAAACACTATCCTGAGTGAGGTGAGCCAGACCCAAAAAGAGGGTTAACATTATTAATCAATGTGTAATTACACATCGCTATCACTTTACCTAGTCAGGACAGAATTCCAACAATTTAATTTAATTAATTTCAATAATTTAAGGGAAGAATTTAAGGGAGTCCTTATCGTAGTTACAAAGCTAATGGTGATTGATGACAGTTTTCTGAGAGAACCACCTATCTCAAGTGTTAACCCTTGGTAGATTCTCTACTCCTTAGCAAATGACACTGTATATATCAGTAGGACTTACTGCACTGAGTGAGTTATAATAAAAATCTAAGACATGGATTTTAAAAGGACATGGGTGATCTGTTGGTTGAGGTAGTCAGAGTTGGAAGGAGGAAATAATATACTGATTTCATCAAGATATATATTACATATGGGCTGAAGAGGTGACTCAGTGGTTGGGAGTACATACTTGTTATTTACAGAATTCTTCCATTTGATAAAATTTCTAGGACTCCATCATGGGATCTCAGGGACCTTGGCAAAATTGTGTGCCTAAAATAAACATTCTCAGTGTATAATAAAATTGTCTTATTTCCCCTCATTTATTTGTACTTAGCTTTCTTTCTTTTATCACAACTCTGAATAATTGTCTCCTTGTGACCAACCATTACTCTGGTATCCCTGTCTCCTTCAGAGGAATAAAAGCACACCCTAAGCTAGCAACAAGTAGAATATTTATCATGAACTTAGTTCTACTGACACACAGAGGCTGCCAGAATCAGTACATAATTCTGCTGAGTTAAAGAACTACCAATATATTCAATTAAGCATGTGTATCTTGTCTTATGACATATTTGTTTTGAAGTAAGAATTCTATGAAGGAGCAGATGGAAATAATAAGCATAGGAAAGTTGTATTTTATGCTTTCTTGCTATATAACCTCTTTCCAGATGCATTTTTAATTTACCATCTTGCCTGGCTGTCATGCAAGAGAAGATATATCTTTAAACAAATTAAAACATCCATTATTCCAAATAAAAAAATTGCCAAATCCAAGATGTCTTTTAATATCTGAATGAATTCACTGTGGTATATCCAGATAATAGGATTTTTCAGGACTAAAATGTTACAAACCAATATATAAGAACAGCAATTGTATAAAATTATATTAAAGAATCCACTCAGAATATTCTATATATTATATGAACACTTTATGATTGCATCTATATCCTGTTCTGAAGAGTAAACTATGGAAAAGAGGATAAAATCAGTAGTTTCCAAATGTTAGGTAGAGGCAGGGATGAATCTAATTAACTGAGAATAGAGGAGATTTGGCAGTGAGACTACTGTGTTGAAAACTATTATAGTACATACAAGCAATCTGGCATTTGTCCAGAGTCAGAGTTTCAAACAACAGCCGTACAATTTAAGATAAAACATGATGTTTTATATTGTGTCTTAAATGTTGTGATGTGTTAATGTCGGCTTACCAGTTGAAGAACTCAGGAGGAGGACGCTGTTAATAGGAAGACAAAAGGAATCATGGGAACCCATGTACCCTCTGACTTTACTATTATACTAAAATGACTACAGATTAAGTATTAAAAAATAGAAATATCTACTTTCCTGCTCACTACCTTTAGCTCATACTTTCTAGTCCCCGACTGCTTTTCTCATGGACATGATTCAGAAACCCCACAGATTTATTTGCTTTTTCCAATGTGCTTTCTCTTGCTCACATCTGGGTATTTTCTTGTGAGTCAAGGACATTCAAGGAGAATGACTACCAAACACTGACTTGAAAATAAAATTGCCCTTAAACTATTACCTGTCTTCTTTCCTGATTAATGTCTTCCCTCATGTTCTAATGTTGTCACTGGCACAGAAGAAAGAAAAGAATATCTATGTGCATATTTGAAATATGACTTCAAAGCATTAGTCGAAAAAAACTACATCAATGAGCAGGAAGTTGCCTTGAACAAGGTCATTTTGATTTGATTAAATATATTAAACTGCTTAATATACCATTTTACAGAACTTAATTTGTTGAAGTATGTCCTTTGATCATTCTACATAAAAGAGAAAAATATGCCATGAATTCTTTTAATGAAATAAATTTAGTATGTGAAAACAGAGTAATTGTCAAATCTAATCACTAATGAACTGTAGTCTCACTTGTGAAAAATAGGGAGGAAAAAGGTATCTTGTAGAACGTATTAAACAAATGTGCTGCACTAGCTCAGGTAGTAGATTCTTTTCTAATACGGATGTTCTCACTCTGGAGAAATATCTGTGTTTTTGAGGACAAGGCATGATTTTCCATCTGTTCAGTAGGTCTTACGTTCAATGAGTGTGTTGAGGGCAAAATCAGGTACGTGGAAGAAGGTGTAGGTAACTCGAAATGCATTCATAAATATTTCTTTCTAAGTTATATTGTTTTCATATCTTACCTAGACACTGGTTTACTTCTTGTTGCAATTGTTTTACTTCTTGAATAATTGATAGAACTTGTATTAAATAATCAGATTTCTATTTTTATTCCCTTATTTTAAATCATTCCGATATTATCTTCGCAAAGTAGACTTCCTCTCATCCAAATATCAATCCTTTTAGAAATACCAATACACTATAGTATTACTAGAAAGTGTTCCTGTGGATTGATTATCTCACTCAATGTTACCCTTTGCCCTCTATGACCTAACTTGTTAAACATCTGAATTTTGCCTAATAATGTCATCTACCATTTACATCTTTCTCTTTGGTGTTACACTTGTGCTAAGAACAACTCATTCTCTTACTCATATCTCATCCTAAAGAATATGAACTTTTTTGGTAAGTTTTAAAGTTTCAACTTAAGTAATGTTTTTGTTTTTTATACACACATATACAACAATATAGAAATATAACCTGCTTATTCTCTTCAGTATTGTTTGTAAGTATGTGATTTCTTGACAAGACCACCTAGTACTAGACACCCAGATAGAGGACTCATTTCTAGGAAAGATTAATTCTATCCTCTCATTTGTATTCATCAGTTGACTACAGTTCCTTGTGCCAGTGACTAGTGTGAGCCTTTGAGTTCCAGCCCCAAGGCCCTCTTCAGGGTTCAGATTGGATGCAATAACAAGCAAAAATGACTTTTCTCTTTTGGTATCTGAGGGTAGCCAAACAAATTCTTTTACTAAATGCTTTTCCAAATAAGTCTCTTCTTTATTGTTCATTTTCTGTTCTATTTCTCTTGTACAAATTTAATTTTCTCCTTCCTTCTTTTCTTCTTACCTAAAATGTCTTCTCACATTTATTTTGAAGGGATATAAAAAAATAACAAGAGTTACCTCTCACTGGTCAAAAGCATTTCATCATTCCTAGATAAAATGTTAAGGACCTGAACCATTGCCATGGCAACAAAGGTTCTAAGATTCCAGAGGAACAAGAGAGTGACCAGATGGTGGGGGCGGCGGCACAGTGCTTCGTGACAAACTTTGAGATATAGGCCTATTGTCTGCGGACTGACAAGCAAAGATTTGGCCTGATATTCTTAGGGTGCTTTTTGTAGCAACCTTGGTTAGACATCTATGACTCTGACCTTTACCAAAGCTGTAAAGTTTAAAACTTATGATCTATTTACAAAAAGCCGTTACCCTGGTTTGTACTTGTTCTGAGGTAAAAGTGAGCTAATTAAGCGCAGTTAGTCTTCCCAAAAGGATCAAGGCAGGCTTCTAACTGTCTATAGTTGTCATTGGACAAATACATCTAGTTACGAAGCATGTCCTTGTATATTTTCTACATATCAAAATTATATAGCACAATGAAAAGTCATCTTTCGCTGGGCAGTGGTGATGCATGCCTGAATCTTAAAACTTGGGAGGCAAAGGCAGGCAGATCTCTGTGATTTCGAGGCCAGCCTGGTCTACAAGAACTAGTTTCCGCACAAGCTTCAAAGCTCTAGCGCAACCTTGTCTTTGAAAAAAAAAAGTCATCTTTCTGACTGCCCACAATCATGAGATTTCATATATCCATTACTTGAAAATGCATGGCAATGAGGGGATATCACAGCCGTTATTGACAGGTGAAATTACGGATGAAAGCAACAGTTTTCAAAGTCAGCGTCCCTGGATGCCCCACCTGGCAGGGTTCCTCCATCTGAGAATAATTTCTCTGGTGGCTTGGTATCTGAATTATCAATTGCTATAAGCTGTAATTGTGTCACGGCCCAAAATAGCTCATGAAAAACATTCCTGATATGTGGCAGTTCCCCTTTTTACATTAAAATTTCTGTTGGAGTTCTAAGATTTCTTTAGGAAGCCATACTGCTGAGATAAAAAGGGTGTAGCTGCCTTGACATTTCTAGGAGACAGCATACTTCCTGGTACCCTGGCTCTTTCAATCATCCTCTCTCCCGTTCTTAGTGTGCCCTGAATATTGTGTGCAAGAATTTTGCTGTTGCCGGGCGGTGGTGGCGCACGCCTTTAATCCCAGCACTTGGGAGGCAGAGGCAGGTGGATCTCTGTGAGTTCGAGACCAGCCTGGTCTACAAGAGCTAGCTCCAGGACAGGCTCCAAAACCACAGAGAAACACTGTCTCGAAAAACCAAAAAAAAAAAAAAAAAGAATTTTGCTGTTGTTCTACCCACTGGGACTGGGCAGCACACAGTCAGTTCCCTGCATTTTGACCAGTTGTGGTTTTGCATTATGATCCTTGTCTGCTCCAAAGAGAATCTTCCTTCATAAGGAGAAAGAACTACACTTATATCTGAAGATGTAAACTATTTTAGGACTTGAGAATCCAACACATAGTCTTGTAAACAAGCAAATTACAGCTGAACTTCATAACACTCAGTTCATACATTTGTTGCATTTCTGGTATATCAGCAAGTATTGGTTGTCTTATTTTAGCCTGAACAAACCTTTGGCTAGTGTCAGTTATTAGAGGGTAACATAGCATCAAATTCCCTGCCAGTCATAATCAACTTTCAGCCAACCACAAGCTACCTGCTGATTAGACTGTATCAATACAAGGGTGGGACTTATTAGATTATTTCTTTTCTATTGCTAAAAATATAATCTGAAAATTGTATAGACGAAGCAGAATTGATAGACACTTGAGTCAAATAATACTTGAAACCAGAATTACCCATGAATTGCAATTTTTGTTATCAAAACAGTAATTTTCTCTGGCTTCAGACAATTCATGTCAGAATTTAACTTGAAATAGAAAATATTTGTTCTTTAAAACATCAAAATAATAAATACTTCACAGTCTCATTTGTTTTAATCTATCAAATTGCATGAAGGTATCAAGTTTATACTTTTATATATTCAGGGATTCTACTTAGGATTTGTCTCATTTGGGATGTGTTATTTGCATAATTCTTTTTGGAAATCATTCTCTCTTTCTCTCTGTCTCTGTCTCTGTCTCTCTCTCTCTCACACACACACACACGGGATGGTTGAAGGTAGAGAATATATTAGTTACCTTTTTCATTGCTATGACAAATTCTCATACAAAAGCAAATTCAGGAGGTGAGTGCCTTGTTTAGTTTATAGTTTAAGAAGTTCCTCAAAGTGGGCAAAATAATGGTGGCAGGAGTGTTAAATGACTAGTCAAATTACAAAAGCACTCAGGAATCAGAGAGTAGTTAGGAAGTATGACCTAGCTATAAAACCTTAAGACCAGGACCAAGAGATCCACTTTCTTTTTTTATTTATTTATTTATTTATTTATTTATTTATTTATTTATTTATATATTTATTAAAGATTTCTGCCTTCTCCCCTCCACCATCTCCCATTTCCCTCGCCCTCCCCCATCAAGTCCCCCTCCCTCATCATCCCTAAGAGTAATCCGGGTTCCCTGCCCTGTGGGAAGTCCAAGGACCACCCTCCTCCATCCAGGTCTAGTAAGGTGAGCATCCAAACTGCCTAGGCTCCCACCAAGCCAGTACGTGCAGTAGGATCAAAAACCCATTGCCATTGTTCTTGAGTTCTCAGTAGTCCTCATTGTCCATTATGTTCAGCAAGTCCGGTTTTATCCCATGCTTTTTCAGACCCAAGCCAGCTGGCCTTGGTGAGTTCCTGATAGAACATCCTCATTGTCTCAGTGTGTGGGTGCACCCCTCGCGGTCCTGAGTTCCTTGCTCGTGCTCTGTCTCCTGCTCTTGATTTGGACCTTGAGATTTCAGTCCGGTGCTCCAATGTGGGTCTTTGTCTCTGTCTCCTTTCATCGCCTAAATGTTTTTCTTTGGGTCAAGAATGGATGAAGAAAGTATGGAATATATACATATTAGAGTACTACTCAGCAGTAAAAAACAATGACTTCCTGAATTTTGCAGGCAAATGGACGGAAATAGAAAACACTATCCTGAGTGAGGTGAGCCAGACCCAAAAAGAGGAACATGGGATGTACTCACTCATATTTGGTTTCTAGCCATGAATAGGGGACGTTGAGCCTATTATGCGTGATCCTAGAGAAGCTAATTAAGAAGGTGAGATCCACTTTCTCTACTGATCCATTACCCACTAAATGTTCCACAACCTTCCACAACAGCACCATAAGCTGGGACCAGGTGCTCAAACACATAAGTCTATAGCACAAATTTTGTATTAAAATCATTTCAGCCAGGTGGTGGTGGGACATGCCTTTAATCCCAGTACTCAGGAGGCAGAGGCAGGTGGATCTCTGTGAGTTTGAGGCCAGCCTAGTCTACAAGAGCTAGTTCCAGGACAGGCTCTAAAGATACAGAGAACCCTGTTTCGAAAACCACACACACACAAAAATCACTTCAAAGAAGTAACATATCTTCTAACACAAACTGATAAGTCATGGAAGTATAGTCTAAACCAGACCATGTGAAACCAGAGGAAATTAAACAGGATCTGCAAATCGTAACATAATATTTACATACAATAACTCTTAATAAGCAAGCAGGGTAGGGCAAATGCGAATGAGGCAGAAAGTAGGGTAAAAGTAAGTGTCCAATGAAACTATTGCCATGTTATTCCTCTGTAAGAAAGACAAAGGACTGACATTGGGATGCTTCTGAAGGTTCAATTCTAGTCAGCAAGATAGAAAGAAAAGCTGGAAGTATTTATTTATACCAGATTGTAATTTTCAGATGACTATTTTCATTACTGTAATCAATTACTTTCCAGTAAACAGGGACCAGCTCTAACATTCCATGGTCTCTTGAGATAAAGATATTTTCATAAACTTATCTTTAATTCCATCACTAGAACTCTAGCCAACTTGGCTTTAGAAGAAGGCAATTTTAAAGTGTGGCTGAATATGGCAGATGTCTAAATAGTGTTCACTAAAGAATGTATTTTGTTGTAGTTGTGTTTGTTTTAATTAATTTATTATTTTTTTTAAAAAAACTACCTTTTATAATTTTGGGTACCAATCCTAGTTCCCACTTCCTCCCTTCCAGCTGCTCTCTCTACTGTCCACCCCCCCCAACACTCACACACCCCACTCCATCCACTCCTCAGAGAGAATGATGTTTTCCATGGGAAGTCAACAAAGACATCAATCTTACTACAGGACAAGGCCAGTTCAGTCCCCACTCCACAATGGCTTAGGGTCTTAGCTGGGATCATCCTTGTGGATTCCTGGGAATTTCTCTAGTGCCAGGTTTCTTGCTAGCCCTATAATGGCTCTCTCAATAAAAATATTTTTTCCTTGCTCACCGCTTCTGTCCTTCCCTCATCTTGATTATTACATTCCCCTATGTTCTCCTCTCCGCGCTGTCATGCTCCCAATTTAGTCAGAAGATCTTACCTATTTCCCCTTCCCATAGGGATCTATATATATTTCTCTTGGGATTCACATTATTACTTAGCAACTCATGGACTATAGGGTTATTATTCTTTGCTTATAGCTAGTATCGACTTATGAGTGTATATGTACCATACTCAACTTTCTGGGTCTGAGATACCTCTCTCAGGATTTTTTTTTTCCAGCTCTATTCATTTGCATGCAAATTTAAAGATGTCATTCTTTTTTACCTCTGAGTAGTACTCCATTGTGTAAATGTACCAGATTTCTTTTTTTTTGCTTTTTTTCTTTTTATTATTATTATTACAAATTTTCACCTCCTCCCCTCCTCCCGTTTCCCTCCCCCTCCCCCATTCCCCCTCTCCCTCTATCTGATGAAGATCTTTTGCCATCCAATAGACTGCTTTTTTGTCTTATTTAATGTGAAGTTTAGAGAAGCTTCTCAGTTTCAGAAGGTCACCATGTCTGTGCTACTGGTGTTATATTTAGGAAGTGGTCTCCTTTGCCCTTTTCCTTTTCTGTTCATGGGGTAAGTGTGAATGATTTACCTGAGGTCTTCAATCAACTTGGACTTGAGGTTTGTGTATGAAAATGCATAAGGATGGCTTTGCATTCTTCTGCATTTTGACATTCAGTTATGCCAACACCATTTGTTGAAGCTGTTTTCTTTTTTATTGTATAATTTATGCCTCTTTGTAAATAAAAATAAGGTTTTCCTAGGGTGTGTCGATTAATATACAAGTCTTTGATTTGATTTCATTGGTCTACCTGTCTGTTTTTATGCCAATACAAAGCCTTTTCCATTACTGTTGCTTTATAATAGAGCTTTATGTCAGTATGGTGATGTCTCCAGAAGTTCCTTTATTATACAGGATTGCTTTGGTTATCCTGGGTTATTTGATTTTCCGTGTGAAGTTTACTATTCTTTAAAGGTCTGTGAAGAATTTTGTTGGAATTTTTATGGGGATTGCATTGAATCTGTAGATTGTTTTTGGTAGGATTGCTATTTTTATTTTGTTTATTTTATTTATCTTGCCATCCAAGAGCATGGGAGATCTATTTTCTGTTATCTTCTTTAATTCTTTCTTCAAAGACTTAAAGTTCTTGTTGAAAAGTTCCTTCACTCTTTGCTTATTGTTACCCTAAGATATTTTATGTTTTTTTTCTTGCTATTGTGAAAGGTAATGTTTCTCTGATTTCTTTCTCATCTTCTTAATTATTTGTATATAGAAGGGTTACTGATATCTTTCTTTTTTTGAGTTGGTCTTGTATCCTGCCACATTACCATATTACTGTGGGTGTTTATTTTCTGCAGGAGTTTCCTGTAGGATTATTGGGGTCACTTATGTATACTATAATATCATCTGCAAATAAGGCAAGTTTGACTTCTTCCTTTCCAAATTATATCCCTTTGATCTCCTTTAGTTGTCTTACTGTTTTAGCTAGAACTTCAAGAACTATGTTGAATAGATATGGACAGAATGGACAGTCTTGTCTTGTTCCTGATTTTAGAGGAATCACTTTGAGTTTCTCTCCATTTAATTTGATTTTGACTGTTGCCTTGCTGAATATAGCCTTTCTTTTTTTTTTTTTTTTTTTTTTTTTTGGTTTTTCGAGACAGGGTTTCTCTGTGGCTTTGGAGCCTGTCCTGGAACTAGCTTCGTAGACCAGGCTGGTCTCGAACTCACAGAGATCCGCCTGCCTCTGCCTCCCGAGTGCTGGGATTAAAGGCGTGCGCCACCACCGCCCGGCTATAGCCTTTCTTATGTTGAGGTATGTGCCAAGTATCCCTAATGTCTCCAAGATGACATTTACCATGAAGTGGTGTTGGATTTTGTCAAATGCTTTTTCAGTATCTAATGAGATATTTGTACTTTTTGTTCTTTCAGACTATTTATATAATGGATTACATTGATATATTTTCAAATGTTGAACAATACCTGCATTTCTGGAATGAAACTGTTTGATCATGGTGGATTTGTTGCTGTTGTTGTGTTCTTCGATTTGGTTTGCAAGTGTTTTATTGAGTATATTTGCAACAATGTTCATGAGTGAGATTGGTCTGTAATTTGCTTTCTTGTTTAAGTCTTTGTGTGGTTTCAGTATACGGGTAACTGTAGCATCATAAAAAGTGTTTGATGATGTTCCTTCTGTTTCCATTTTGTGGAATAATTTGACGAGTATAGGTATTATCTCTTCTTTGCAGTTCTGGTAGAATTCTGTGCTGAAACCATCAGTCCCTGGGCTTCCTTTGGTTGGAAATCTATCAATGATTGCTTCTATTTCCTTATAGGTTAAAAGTCTATTTAAATTTTCGTGTGATGATGATTTAACTTTGGTACATGGTACCTATCCTGAAAATTGTTCATTTCTTTTATATTTTCTGATTTTGTGGAATACAGGTTTTTGAAGTATGACCTAACCTGTATTTCCTGTATTTCCTGTATTTCCTCAGTATCTGCTGTTATGTCCCACTTTTCATTTCTGATTTTGTTAATTTGGATGTTCTGTTTCTTCCTTTTGGTGAATTTGGAAAAGGGTTTGTCTCATTAATTTTCTCAAATAACCAGCTCTTTGTTTCATTGATTCTTTATATTCTTTTCTTTGTTTCTGTTTTATTGATTTCAGCTCTCAATTTGATTATTTACTTTCTTCTATTCCTTCCATGTGATTCTGCTTCTTTTTGTTCAAGAGCTTTCAGGTGTGCTGTTGAGTCATTAGAGTTAGTTTTCTCTATGTGGGCACTTAGTGCTATGAACTTTCCTCTTAGCACTCCTTTCATAGTGTCCCAGAAGTTTGGTATGTTGCTCATTCATTTTCATTAAATTCTTGGAAATCTTTAACTCTTTATTTTTTCCCTTGAACAAGGTATGATTCAACTGAGGACTTTTCAATTTCCATGAGTTTGTAGGCTTTCTTCAATTAGTGTTGTTGCTGAATTCTAACTTTAAGCCGTGGTGAACTAATAAGATACAGGTGGTTATTCCAATTTTTGTATATGCTGTGGTTTGATTTGTTATCAAGTATTTTGTCAGTCTTAGACAAGGTTCCATGAGGTGCTGAGAGGAAGGTATATTCTTTTGTGTTTTGGTAGATGTCTGTGAAGTCTATTGAGTCATGATATCTGTTAGTTCTCTTATTTCCCTGTTAAACTTTCATTTAGTTGACCTCTCCATTGGGGAAGAGTGTACTGTTGAAATCTCTTCTTATTAGTGTGTGGAGTTTGATGTGCAATTTAAGCTTTAGTATTTTTTTTACATATGTTGGTGCTCTTTTATATGGGATATAGATGTTCAGGATCGAGATTTCATCCTGATTGATTTATCCTGATGAGTATAAATTGTCCTTCTACATCTGTTCTGATGGATTTTAGTTTGAAATCTATTTTGTTTGATATTAGGATAGCCACACACACTTTTTTTTAGGTCCATTTGATTGGAAAACCTTTTCCCAACATTACTCTGAGGTAATGTCTGTCTTTGAGGTTGAGGTGTGTTTCTTGTACACAGAAGAAGGATGGGGGATGGGTCCTGTTTTCAAATTTCTTCTTTTAGTCTCTGTCTTTTTATAGGTAAATTCATTCCATTGATGTTAAGAGATATTAATAACCAGTGATTGCTAATTCCTGTTATTTTTCAGTGGTAGTGTCTATATTTCCCTTCTTAGGGTTTTGTTGGTGTGAGGTTGTCTGTGTTCTTGTGGCTGCAGTTTACTTCCTTGGGTTGGAATTTTCCTTCTAGTACTTTCTGTAAGGCTTGGCTTATGGATAGGTATTGCTTAAATCTGGTTTTGTCATGGAATATCTTGCTTTCTTTGCCTATGGTGATCGATAGCTTTTCTAGGTGTAGTAGTCTGGACTTGCAACCATAGTCTCTTAGTGTCTGCAGCACATCTGTCCCGGACCTTCCAGTTTTCAGGTTTTCCATTGAGAAGTTGGGTATAATTCTGATAGGTCTGCCTTTATATGTTACTTGGCTTTTTTCCTTTGCATCTCTTAATATGCTTTCTTTATTTTGTATGTTTAGTGTTTTGATTATTTTATGGCTAGGTAACCTTTTTTTGAAGTCCAGTCTATTTGATATTCTGTAAGCTTTTTGTGCATTCATAAACATATTCTTCCTTAGGTTAAGGAAGTTTTCTTCTATAATTTTGTTGAATATATTTTCTGTGTCTTTGAGCTGGAGTTCTTCTCCTTCTTCTTCTACTCCTATTATACTTAGGTTGGTCTTTTCATGGTGTTCCTGATTTCCTACATGTTTTGTTAGTTATTTGTTGGACTTAACATTTTCTTTGACCAATGAGTCTATTTCTTCTATCATATGTTCAATGCCTGTGATTCTCTCATCCATCTCTTGTATTGTGCTGGTTATGCTTACATCTGCCATTCCTACTCATTTACCCAGAATTTCCATTTCGAGAAATCCCTCAGTTTTTGTTTTCTTTAGTAGTTCTATTTCAGTATTCAAGTCTTGAATTGTTTGACCTGTTTGCTTCTCCTGTTTGTTCATATTTCTTCATTTCTTAGGTTTCTTGAAGAGATTGATTTATTCCATATTTTTATTTGTCTTTTTCTCCAACTTTTTTAGTTTATTTATTTATTAAAAATTTCTACCTCCTCCCCTTCTCTCATTTCCCTCCCGCTCCCTCTACTTCCCCTCCCCCCCTCCAGTCCTAAGAGAAGTCAGGGTGCCCTGCCCTGTGGGAAGTCCAAGGCCCTCCCTCCTCCATGCAGGTCTAGGAAGGTGTGCATCCAAACAGACTAGGCTCCCAAAAATCCAGTACATGAAGTAGAATCAAAACCCAGAACCATTATCATTGGCTTCTCAGTTAGCCCTCATTGTCACCCACATTCAGAGAGTCTGGTCTGTTCACATGCTCGTTCTTTAAGAGATTTTTTTTTCATTTTCTTTTAAGGGTCTTTATTTTCATCATAAAGTTATATTTAAGGTCATTTCCTTATACTTCTTCTACATTAGGATGGTCAGGTCTTCCTATTATAAGACCACTGGGTTTTGGTGTTATCCTGTTGCTTTTTAGGTTGTTGAATATATTCTTGCATTGGTGTCTACCCATTTGTTCCTCTAATTGATGCTTTCAGTGTCTTTGCCTCTTTGTTCAATCCTGACAATAGGTGTCTGTGTCTCAGGGATCCTCTCTTCAACAGATATTTGACGTTGCTGTCTGTGTCTTAGGGAGCCACTCTTTGTCTTCTCTGTGCAGTCACTGTGTCTCAGTGAGCCTCTGAGGTATTTGAGGATGGGTGGGGGAGAGTGTGGAGTGGGACTTGTAAGTTACAGGGTCTGATAGATGAGTGATGTTGGAGCAGGCTGCCTGCAGGAGGCTTGCCTGCTGGCTGCTTAATGAAGCTGAGGTGGGTGGGAGAGGAGTATGGGATTTTGCCCTGAGACCAAGGGTCTACAGGCTGGGCTGTTCAGCTGGAGAGCTGGTTATTCACCTTCTGGTCTGCTTACGCAGTTGCAGTCTGCGAGTCAGAGATCCTCTGAGGTTGCAGAGGATTTGTGGATTTGGGAACAATCTGGGACTTAAAGCTACATGGTCCTATGGCTGGGGGAGGCAGGATGGAGCAGCCTATGGCAGGAGGCTTACCTCCTGGACAGCTAGTGAAACTGGGCAGGTGAAGGGAAAGGTCAGGGATTTTGTCCAGTTATCAAAGGCCTAGAGGTAGGAGTGTCCAGCTGGGTGGCTGACCATTCACCTCTTGGATTGCTCTGTCATTTGTGTTTGTTTTAAAAGTCCTTGGTATTAAGTCTAAAGTGTCCCCTCTTTCAGGCTCACAAAATGGCATGCCCATTTAAAGTTTTGTGGGTTGTAGTCTGGAATCAGATCATGATGAACTCTGACCAGGTAAACAGAGGGATAGTAATATCAGCTTTACTGGTAAATCATGTAGCAGGGGTTTCTGTTTGTCAAGAAATTGATTACTTCCTCTAACACACACACACACACACACAGTAGCTACTTCAAGAAAGAGCATCTAGGTCCCTATTAATATATTAATACAAACAAGCCTTCAAAAGATCGGAGACCCATACTAGTTCCCGGATTATTCCGTGTAACTTGTTCACCTCCTGTGACAATATAACTGGCTCAAAGAACTCTCTCTGCTCTTCTGTTCCCCCCCAAGACCCACCATTCCCCAACTATGTTGAATAACTGTCTTAGTTCAAGTAACCTTTGTTTTGCTACTTACCAAGTGGGTTCAGCAGTTTAGTTTGCCCTGGCTTACTCTTGGAAGAATGAGGGAATTGTGTCAGAAAGATCCTATTAATTGTGAAAAAAAAAAAAAAAACATACTAAAGAGTTAAGAGTTTTGAAGTGTATCTTAGCAACAATTGCCTGTAGTGTTTTTAAAAGCACACTCAAAAAGAAAAAAAGAATAAAAGCATAAATGGAAAATTAGCAGATTTAACATATCACTGTTAGTGCCATAAATTTTGTTTAACTAAATGTACATATTCTCTCATTAAAATTAATTTTGGGCTAGAGGGATGGTTTAGCAGTTAGGAGCATGTATGATTCTTCCAGAGGGCCCACATTTGGTCTTCACACCCCTTTTTTCATGGCTCACTACAACCTGTAACTCTAGCTCCAGGGGATATAACTTCTGTCCTCTTTGGACACTCACCCTCACCTCTATATAAATTCATGCCCAAATACATACACAAATGTAAATAAAATTTAATATTTTAAACATCAATATGATTAAGGCATACCTATTCTAAGCTTGTGTACAATTTACTTTGAAGATCACAAAGTCTTCCTTTTGAATAAAATGACAGAAAGGTAATACACAATTCTTAACTCATGTGGCTGCAAATGAAATATCCACCTCTCTGGTAAAACTTCCTTGATTCAGAAGTCCACATTTTCCAAGCTACAAGAACTTTGAATACATATAATTAGGGCAGTGTGAAAAGCTGCTCTCAATTATGCTCCTCAGTGTGAGCTATACACAGACCTTCCCAGGGTACATTTCTATGGACTCCATTCTGTTCAGCTACAATATCAAAAGAGGATTAAAACCTGAATGCTATCAAGACCGAAGCAGACCTGTGCTGAGGGAGCTCTCAGACCAGTAACATCCTGGTACTTAGCCCTGATAAAAATGATTGTCAGATTTTCTAGGATCTTTGAGCTTGACACTGATATAAATCAGTTTCTTTCTAATAGGGATGAGAGGGAAGCAATGCTAAACAAAACAAAAACAAAACAATAATAAAAAAATGAACAGGCTTTTTGCTTGTATTTGCTGAGATTTGCCCTATCAAATCATACTAGTCCAAGAATTTTCATTGTTTTCTATACAGACTGGAAATGACAATCTCTTATTTTCTAAAATTTACTGCAAATTCAAAATATAGGCATACCTTTTATTAACCTGGCTCAAACGTGATTATTAAAGAAAAGCAAAATGCTCATAAACAGTGTTCTTAACATAATGAATCTTCATGTGTTTGCTGGGTCATTTTCTATCCCTAAGGGTGTGTAAGCACACCCTGCCTCTATTGAGAAAATAAAGCCTGCATTTGCTGCCCATTTTCTGTCTGGAAAGAGGGTTTTTAGAGACAGAGTAGCAGGACGAAGTGGCCCTCGTTGCTACTCTGAAGTATCCGCTCTCAAGACTTTTCCACTTAGGTGTAATGCCATTAACCAGCCGGTTGACCGAGATACACAGTTTATCCTTGAACTATCTGCCAGTGACAGACTCACAGAGGCTGATGTGTTCATTAGGAGGCATATGATAAATACAAAAGGACTTCACCAAGAACAGTGAAGAACAAAATAGGCATTACGCATGAATCACATTTCTTTAAACCAGTGGCTCTTCTAGACAGAATTTGAAAATACACTGTACTCTGTTTTCTCTTGTGTATCTCAATGCCATTCAGATTCATCTTATTGTCTTTCAACTGTTTGGAATAAGGCTAGAAATCATGACAAGGATTTAATCATATTTTCCAAGTATTATTCTTTCAAATGCAAGCAGACCGAATGTAAGACACTCACATGCCTGACAGCATGCACTAAGGAATTATCTCTCAGCAATCATGACGTCCTCATGTTTGTAGAAGACTGCATTATTCTATTATAATATTTCTGTTTCCTCTGTGTAAAAATTGTAGTTTCTTTCTCTATCCCACCTTTGCCTAATCTGTCTTAATTGCTTAATTAAGTTTGCATTTTGTTCTTTATTTACTAAGCACCAGATTAAACCTGGAAACCTTTTTACCTTGAATGTTAACCCATCTACCCTCCCTCAGCATCATATACTCCCGTTTGTGGCAATATCTCATCAGTGGACACTGGCAACGTAAACATACTGTCTTCCCTTCCAGAAGAAACCAGACTGAATTTCTTACAACATAAGCAAGAAAAGCCAAAAGTGCAAGGGCTCCAATGCAGGAAGCACAACACACACACACACACACACACACCCCTTCTCTGCAGGCACTCATCCTTGATGCTTGTGCCACAGCCTCTGTGAGAGATCATGCAGACTCCACAGAAGGTGGTGTGACAAATAAGATCTTGTGGGACATTCACATTCAAACCGACACACTTATTGACAGAGGAGAATATGAAAAGAAAAGGAACTCATGAGTCAAAGGAGGGAATTTGACAGCTAACAATTCATTTTGTATTTTTATTCTTTCAGGAATATCATGAATAAGATATTCGGTAGATATTCATACAAGAATGAAAGATATTTTGGCCTGTGACAGACACATAATACAAAAAAGAAAAAGAAATACCATGTGTTACCAGAATTCACCATTTGAGGCCACTTGTTTATATATACACATAAATATTTATAAATATAAACATATGTATATATTGTTTACATATATACTCTGCATGATATTCATAAATATGTATATTCATATATTTGTGAACACAAATTATATTTATGCTCATGAATATATTTGTAATATGCATTTATAAATTATATATATATATATATAAAATCTTTTAGTGTTTAACACTAAAAGTAATATTTTCCACTTTAGAGTCAGCCTAAAGTTAAACGTCTTATTTTCTATTTCCACTACTGACCATGTGAAGTGGACTAACCTACAGATTTAAAACAACAGGATATCCATGAGGAGTCCCAATGAGAGCATGTTATTGGTGGTATAGAAGAAACCACGGGCCATGAGCCAGACCAATGACTTGAAAGAATGAACATTTGCAAACAAACATGAGCAGACTAAAGGGTAAATTGTGTCTCAATGGGCCACACTACAGCTTCAAAAACAAGACCCGTCCTTCTCCTCCACTTCTCCTCTTCATTTTTTTTTGTTATTGTTTTGCTTGTCTCCATTTTTGTTTGCTTATAGGTTTTTCTTTTAAATTTGGTTTTGATTTGGGGGGTTGCAAAGGAAGATGATGAATTCTGGGAGACTGGGAGAAAAGTGGAACCAGAAGACATGATATAAAACCCGAAAAGAATCACTTAAAAGTTAAAAAGAAAAAAAAAAAACTATGCTATCTCATCATTTGCCTGAAATAATAGTATTAGAAAATATAGAACTAGTAATCTGATTTTCAGTTTAGAACACTGTATAGTGATCCTAGACTGTTTTTATAGAGAATGCCGCCAAAGATAAGCATGTATTTCAAATACCACAGGATGCATTAGAATGTTGTCTGCATATTTGTTCTCAGTAAACCTTACATGTGATGGAAACTATTAAATTGGAGATCCTTGAATATTCACCATGATAAATTATAAATGAAAAAAATTAAATACTTCGCCTTATTTTCAATAAATGCTGCAATAGCCAAATGAATATCTGAGTCAAAATAAAAATTTTTTTATAGTACAACCCTTTTACAATTGAATTACTCAATTTTTATGTGCAGAAAGAGAAATATCCATGAAAGAACTGACAGATCATTTAGAGAAATGTCAAGTTAGTGAAGGAGCTAAAAGCCCACAGGCTGCCTTGCTTCTCCTGGCAAGACATTGTAGGAACCATCCTGCTTGAACCAGCCCATCCATTCTTAGAGAGGTGAGGCTTCCTGCTGATGATTCTGATTGCTCTCTGGTCATTGATTTAGATGCAAAAGGGAACTGATACTGCTTTTTGCTTGCAGTCAAAGCTTGCCTGTGGTTACTGGGTAAGTCCAACTCTGACAGCTCTTGTTAATCTTCTGAAGGCGATAAGAGAGAGGGAACAAACACAGTAAGGAGATAGTGGCTTCACACCAGTGATTGAACCTGGAAGTCAGAAAATCATGGAGATACAAATTCATCTTGGTTTTCCTTCCATCATCAGCCAGTATCAGCAGCATGCATTCAAATTGTCCTGAACTGCCAGCAGCTTTCACTGCCATTCCCTGTGTGAGATGAAAGGGGTTTTCCTTCATGTTGAGGTGTTTCACTCTGGCAACTTCCACACCATTCTTAATCCCTACTCAGTGTCCTGATTCCTCAAATAATAATCGCTCCCCCACAAACACACATATGCTTTTTTTTTTAATTCTTTCCATTTTCAGCATGAAACCAAAATAAAACTTTTCAAATTCGCTTTTGCTACAGCAATAAATATAGGTCACATAGACTGTATTAATTCATGACAGAATTATTTTGATAACAGAATAGAAATGGTAAAGGGATCATATTGACAAGGTTGTATATAATAATGACCTCAAAGCTTAGATCTTTAATAAAGCATACAAAATAAGCATTCATAAAACATTGTATTTATACCATGACAGGATGCACAATATATTTTTCATAAATGGTGCATTTATTATTAGATATACACACATCAGTCAAAACAAAATGTGACAGAACAAAATAATATGGGTGCTCATGGAATGTTCCCGTTTTGATTAACAATAGAATGGATTCTAAACAAAGAAAAATTTGATTTTTATTTTCCCAGAATGATAATAAACTATGAGAGATTTGTAGAATTTGATGTCTTCTAAACACTATTTTGTTGGCTCAAATTTGATTTGTCTTTCCAATAAATGAAAAGATGTCTTGTAACAAATTATTCCCAAATATACATTTTTTTGTTTAAAATACGTGTGTTTTAGCAGAAATATGTTGATTGTCCTTTCCCCAAAAACAAAGGTAGTTTTCATTAAAAATTAATACACACTTCAGAAAATATATACTCTAAAAATTAATTGTGTATAGAATTAAGTGTAAATTTTGTTACATTTCAATAAAACCAATAGTGAACATTAGGTAACATGCAATTCTCTCTGAAGATTTATATGGATCAGGGTTGGTGATTTCCTTCAGGTACATGTTGGCCAACAAGTTTATTAACCTGAGATTTTCCTCCCACCCTCTCACTCTGATCCCATAGGTAGAAAACTGACCCCTGCAAGGTTTCCCTAGATAGTACATGCATGACACAAACACTTCATTACAGAAAATATAGAATATAAAAATACAGAGTTAAACACAAACTTTGCCTTTAATCCACAATACATTATTTCATATATAATTTCAAGCATTATACTTCTTGCCCTTGGGAGAAAATGCTATGAACCATACAATTTATTGGTACAATAAAAGGTTATAAGTTACATTAATGATTTTAATTCACTATTTACAAGAAAGCACAGCATTAAATGTGCCATTCTTTCGTATTAATATTATTCCTTAAGAAAACTCCAAGAAATGTACTAGACAAAAATAAGTACTATGTGTCAGTCAGTATAAACAACTTAAAATATGTAGCTATAGCAATTTCTTTATCATCCTGTCTGTACTTTTAAACAGAGATAATACTTTGATTGTGTATGGTACAGATTCAGGAAAGCTCTAATTTAATTTTCTCATTATTTTTACTCAGTTAACACCTTTTTTGGACTGTTCCATGGGTGTATAAGTTTGTGGGTCAACACAGACTGCAAAACTGAAGGATGGAATTTAAGAAGTTCAGACATTTATAGGACTTTATTTATGTTTACTTGTCTTAAGGGGGCAGCAGAGCCTCACAAAGCATTTCATAATATTAAATTTGTCTTCTGTGTCCCGATCTAAAATTAAATGCAAACATTTATGTGATAATAGAAGCAAAAGACAAGGTGATGATGTTTCTGATTCAGGTCTTTATGTAAACAAAGTCCAGCATGAAGATTTTTTTCCTGGCATTTCTGAAAGACATACAATTTCGCCTTGCTTTGATGCCTTTGTTGTGTGTCACAGCAGATTAGTCAGATGTGTGTAAAGTTGTTATTGCTACTGCAGGCTGAGACTGCAGAGAATATTCTCCAAAGCATAGCTCATCTGCAATCATTTTATTCAGTTATTACTGAAGTCGAAGGTATGTAATATGCTAAAAATATAAGATGCAAATATTGCGCATGTTTTCCTAAGGGACACTGACTCCAACTGACTTGTTGAGTTGTAAATGGTGGCTATGTGAATATGGTACAATTTGATTTCTGAATACTTTTCAGGTTTTGCTAAGTAACAAAAAACATGTTCATTTTTACAACTAGGAATGTTACAACTCAAAAAACAATGCAACTTGAAAATGTTCATTCTTTCAAAAGAACTCTCATTTTTTTTATTCTTTTGTAATCACTGATCAGTATCTACAATAACCCTCAATGACAGCATTGTAATGTATTAGAATTCAAATTTTTATTTAGATCTTCCCACTCAATGCAAAAATAATAATTACCTCTTGGCTTGACCAGTTTGTGAAGCTCGTTCGTCATATGTGTTTTCAACTTGGAGACTCACTATAGTAACCATTTGTTGCTTTTGTCTTTGGACAGAGGATTTAGACCAGTGGTTCTTTTTTTTGTTTTTCCGAGTGAGGTTGGATATTTATTTACTGGTTATGGAAGAGAAGGTAAAAGGGGAGAAGAACGGAATGAAAGAGAGAGACAGAGACAGAGAGAGAGAGAGAGAGACAGAGAGAGACCAAAGCTGCCTCTCCGAGAGGGAACCAGGAAAGAGTAGACCAGTGGTTCTTAACCTTCCTATTGCTATGACCCTTTAATAATGTTCCTCATGTGGTATCCCCCAAGGACAAAATTATTTTCACTGCTACTTCATAATTGGAATTTTGCTACTGTTATGAATTCTAAGTTAAATATCTGATATATAATATATCTGATGCACCACCTCTGTGAAAGAGTCATTCAAACACGAAAGGGGTCTGGACCCACAGGTTTTGAACTGATGCTGGACAGATAAGACCAGCAAAAAAGATCACTATGTGAACATGTAATTGTAACAGAACAACAAAATATGAACCAAAGGGAACTAGATGGGTGAACTCTAAAGGGCAAAGAAACTATTTCCCTGAAAAAGTAACAGTCACCAACATGAAAAAGGTTAGGAGGAAAGCCACTGTTAAGAGGAGACTAGAGTGAAGAAGGAGCTCTTGTTGTGATATCTAGAAAAACTTTGATTAGATTACTTACGCAAAATATATTAGAATATATAGAGAGAGACGATATAATATATATATATATATATATATATATATATATATATATATATATATAGAGAGAGAGAGAGAGCAAGGAGGGAAGGAATACAAAGTAGAGAAAATAGAGGCAAGAGGAGACATTCCTGTAAGCCTCACCTCCTTCAACCTATATCCGAAAACAAAGTCAGAGATACCATCAAATGGTATAGTCAGTTTTCAGTTCAGATTTGTTATTATGATCATATCACGTAGAATGGCTAGCAGGGAGACATGGTTGAAGCAGGAGGATCCATTGTATTAGAAAAGGTGTTGCAATCTTTTATTGCAAAGGCTGGAAGAGTTTGAAGGAAGAAAATAACGTAGGAATTTGAAACTGAGAACCTACCCTTAAGCAGGGAATGGAGACATTGACTCACCATGGCTGAAGGGACTAAACTGAGTTTCATTACCTATAAAGCTCAGATGAGCTCTGGGATTTAGTGACCTTCTTTTCTTTTTAAAATCCTACACTGACTCTTTTTAATGCTAGAGAACAGAGGTTAAGCCCAGGATATTTTTTTTTTCCTTAGTGACTCTTACTATCATAGTGTGATTCCGTGAGGCTAGCTAGCCATAGGCTGGCCACTTTGGATTCCCTTGCCTGCTTAACTAGAAAGTTTCACAATTCTCAGTTGAGCCCATGGAGAACAAACTTGCTCAAAATGTGTGGCTGGTCCCTTACCCCTGCTGTTGCCAGTTCCAGTGCTGTCAGTAGAGTTGATGGACAGGCTTTCTCAACTGTGTACTCGTGACAGCAACCTGAAATAGAAAACAAAACAAAACAAAAAAATCTTCTGTGGAAGGACAAAGGCTGCTAACTTCCAGATCTCAGATTATAACTTTGTAAAATGTCCTCACAGACCATCTGCTTTCTTCAAAGACACGTGAGGCGGTCAAGCATCCCAAACACGCTGCTTAGACTGGCTTTGCTTCCCATTAGCAGTCAGTGCATCGTTGCTTCGGTGGAATGCAATTTCGATGTGGATAAGCAGTTCCATCATGGTGTTTGCGTGAGACAAAGATTTTCATTAATATCCACTATCTTTTAAACACATACTTAAAAGGGGGTTACTAAAATTTAAAGAAATATTACCACCTTTGCTTCAAAATAAAAGAAGTAGATATAATTAAGAAATTTGTGGAAGAAAACAACAATAGTTAAGTGGTTCACTTTGAAATATACTCGGTAGTCAATATTGAGAAAGGAAATAGGTCCTTAAGTACTTTGTATTCAGCAGCATATAGACACACTGCCTCTCACATAGCACTGTACATGTCTGGGAGTGATTGGATAATAATGGAATGTTCCATCACTTGTTAATCATCCAACCAAGAGAATGTGACTTAGTGATCAATGGCAATTACTTTAGAAAAGCAACATATGGCAAATTGAATATTTTTTTTTTTGTACAGTGGCATTTAGTTGTTCAGGACCATGTACCAAATTAATAGGAACATCAGGTAAATTTAACATTTTTACTGCTTTAATTGATCCTAAAGTAGGTAATTACGTTATCTGTAATGTCAGCTTGTCCCTTTTTCATTATTTATGACATGCAGTTTTACATCAGGCTTATACCAATCACAGAGCACTAGCAAAACGCAATGCATGTTTGCAGCCTCCTCTAAATGCAGCCCAAGAACTGCAGAATCGGATGCGCAGCTTTTCATCACTCTGAAGAGGTTTCCCCTTGCTGCTGCAGCTGCAGTATATGTGGAGTAAAATGGATAGGGTTATCCCTTGTGTTCTTTCTGGTTTCTTTTTCTTTTAATTTCTTTGTAACAGGCAAACAGACTAAACAGTTATATTTACACTGTTTTGCTTTCTAGCTCTATTTCTTGGGATATTTATTTAGTATTTCTGGGGCTGTCTTTGCGCTCCTGCTCTTGCTTAATGGACGGTTGTCAAGCTCTTTTTCTTTCTCCATTTCGAAAGCAGACAGAATGTTTTCATTGTGCCTGCATTGGGAGTTCTCAGATGCTGCAGCACATAGGGCTTACCTGTGGAGACAAACTCAAGTCACAATTTCCAGATCCATGGATAAAGTTTCTGGACATAATTGATCTGAGGGAGCAAGAATGAGGTATTTTTTCAGACTCCCCAGATGACCCTGCAACAAAGCTAGTATGACTATATCTTCAAATTTGTGTCTTTACTGCAACAGAAAAAAATGTCTTACTACAATAGAAAAATATAACAAAAACTAATTAATATGGACTTTATAACAATATTGAGTGCAAAATTAAGATTAAACACATGGGGAAAATTAATTTAGACTCTATTGACATTTGGAAATATAAATTCAAATGGAGCAAGATTAACAGCAAATTACTGTTAAATATGATCATTAAAAACCTATAAATATTAATGTTTTGGCAAATTTTCAGTTTTGTAACCTAATAGTAAGCAAGAAATAGATTGTTTGGTTCTCTGTAAGTCATTGCAATCAAGGAAATGAACAAAAATAGGTTTTATTCAAATCCTTTGAGTTTACATCCTCAGATTACTTAAAGAAATGCTCCCGCGAGATTTCAATAACATTAATAGTTTTTTTGTACTCCTCTCCTCTATAATTTCTTAGGTTAATCTTTATATTAGTGAAAACACTGTTACCAAGATACGACTCTCAAATGTAATACACACACACACACACACACACACACACACAGAGTAACTGTGCATATGTCTATATATAATAACTTTCCTGGGTCTATACAGCCTCTGTTTTAGCAATTGTATTCATCCTTGTTTGATAGGCAAGTTTATATTCTTATTCTGTACAGTGATTTCCATGCCCCAGAGCAAAAGAACTATGCAAAGTAGTTCTGGTGAAGAGCTAGTGTCTGTTGTGAGGGAGGAGGAACTGATTCTACAGTCAGTCTTGAAGGTTTTTCTTCCTTTATCTAGCATCTGTTATCATACTGTTTCATGTGTAACCTGACATGTCTGCCTGGCTTCCCACCCTATGATAGAGACATTGAAGATTCCAGGAAGAACTAAAGCAATGTGTCCCTAAGACTTACAAACTTAGAATGCTTTAGGGTCACCTTTATAAAAGACCATAAAATATTAACATTTACTTCTATAAATGTCAACACTTTTTCTATTATCATAATTTATATCAAAATAATTCAGAATCACAGTAATGTTATCAGCTTAAAACTTTATAAATATGCAGAATAATCTGTATTTGAAAATTTGAATATACTGTGTTTTTTAGACATTATGTAAACCTATTTTATAGCTTCTAAATGAAGCAAATCAAAAAGAAGGCTATTACTATAACGTAGTTATTTAAAATCAAAAAGTTAGATCAAATTTATGTAAAATAATTAATTTCAGAATATACAAAGGATCCATTACATGTCATTGATGAAATGTTACAATGTTAATAGGGAAGTTTTCTCAGGGAAATTAAACTGCTGGAAGGTTTTCTCCTCTTTTGTATAAAAAAATAAGTCAGTTACTTTTCTCATTACTGTGGTAAAAAGCAATTTAAGGGGAAACTTATGGGAGATATTGAGGGGACAGAGTCCTTCATGGGGAACAAGAGGGGAGGCCAGCAGGTCAAAATCACCCGAAGACAGTAGATAAATACAGCCAACTGGAACTGGAGCCAGATCTCAAGGTCTGCCCCAATCACCCGTTTCTTCTAGTCAGGATTCACTACTATAAATTCCACAGTCTTTGAAACAACACCACCAGCTGTAAAGTAAGTGTTCAAACACCTACCGAAGCCTCTTGGGGAAATTTTGCATTGGGCGCCACTCTGTTGTAATAGGAGCAGCAGGGCTGCGTCCCTGGCACTCAGCCGCCCGCATAGCTAGCTTATGCCCCGAAATAATTACACGGAAACTGTATTCTTTTAAACACTGCTTGGCCCATTAGCTCCAGCCTCTTATTGGCTAGTTCTTACATATTGATCTAACCCATTTCTAATATTTTGTGTAGCACTACAAGCTGGCTTACCAGGAAAGATCTTAACCTGCGTCTGTCTGGAGTGGGAGAATCATGGCGACTCCTGACTCGGCTTCTTTCTCCCAGCATTCTGTTCTGTTTATTCCACCCACCTAAGGGTTGGCCTATCAAATGGGCCTAGGCAGTTTCTTTATTATTTAACCAATGACCTTCCTCCATCATTTGAAAAAAAAATGATAAAAAGTGTGGACTTAGAAATAGTTACAAGTGAAAACGGATTTTTAAAATACATCTACTTAGAGTGTTATGTCATTTAAGGGTATAAATTAAGTTTAGTTTAATAAACACTAAGGAAGGTTGTGTGTGTGCGTGCGCACACGAGCACACATGCATTGTTTGAATCAAATTCAGAGCTTTATATATACACACAAATACTACACTGTACCATAGAATTGTACTCCTGCCCTGAAAGAAGGTAATTTCACGTGTGACTGAAATCAACAGGAAGGAAAAAAGAACAACAGTAACAAAAAATTTTGTTGTAGAGAAACAGAAAAAGCAAAACAGGCAAAATATGATAGATGAACCTGGGTCTGCTCAGGTGATTGAATTACAAAAACGCTTACAGGGAGTAAATAGATGTGTTCAACCAGGTGAGCCAATGCCTTCTAAATCTTGAAAATATATCAGTGATGTCATGTTGCAGAATGTTGTTCTAACTTGCCCGGAAGGATTAGAGGAGATGGCTGGAAAGGGACGAGGGGCTACTCTCACTGAACTGTGAGATTCCTGGAGGAAAGATGTAATACCTTTAAATGGAAGAGGCTGAGTCTCCCAGGATATCAGATTATATCATAATCAAGGAGAACTATTTAAAGCAGATGTATATATTTTAGGGGCGATAGCAGATTTGGTTTCTATGGATGCAATAAATAAAAGCAGGCTCAACTCAGTCTTTTTCTGCTCTGCTCTTTGAAAGTAATCATTCTGCTTTCTTGCTATAGACTTTTATCTTTTTTTCTAAGACGTTTGCCTCAAAGAATTGAGGCATATGAGA
Organism: Chionomys nivalis; assembly: GCF_950005125.1. Lineage (NCBI taxonomy): Eukaryota > Metazoa > Chordata > Mammalia > Rodentia > Cricetidae > Chionomys > Chionomys nivalis. The sequence continues at coordinate 97,910,028 of NC_080087.1, read as the reverse complement.
TTAGATATTTAAAATGAAAACAGTTTTCTTACATTCTTCTATGTTTCTATATTTATTTGAAATGTGTTAAATCAACACTAATAAATTTACAATAAATGTTAGAAAACAGTATTATTTATAAAAATGCAATTGCTTCACTTTTCTTCATCTTGTCCTTATTGCCAATACCATGTGGGTTTGTTTAGTTCACAGACATTAACTAGTTTTCAAAAATAAAAATGCTTTTAAGTAGAGTATTAACATTACATAACAAATTACAGTATAATCCTATAAATAAATCATGTTTTAAAATGGTACTTGATGATATAGAACAATCTTTATGATATATTTTATGTGTAATATATGATTTATAATATATATAAAATCATTTTTCTTAAATAAAGAAAAGTCATTACATGTATAAAAATAAGGGAGAGCTAAAAACTACGGACCATAATGTTAATGTGTTCTCTTTCTCTGAATGACTGAAAAATTAAAGAATCATTTTCTTATTTTATGAGTAAGAATATTGTTACTAATATAAGTTTTTATTATGTTAACAATGTTTAACTTTTAAATGAGAGATAAAAATTTTAATTTATTTCATAAATTTTTTGATCGATTTGTGATTTTTACCTTTGTGAAAGTTGTAAATTAATGTTTTAATCTGAGGATTAAGCTAACATATTATTTAAAATTTATACATTTGTAAATTGCACTCACTGTATGTGGGGTGTGTGTGTGTGTGTGTGTACACTGGAAAAGGGAACCATTTTTAGTGGTCACACAACAATTGCTGCTCTGTGATTTCCTGCAAGTGAGATGAAAGCAGCTGTGTCGTTGGTTATATGTACAATAGAGCATTTCTCAAATTGTTAGAAATGGATCTCAAGGTACCTCTGACTAGTTACACTATTCTTAGCTCTCTAAGTCCTTTGATCTTTTCTTATGAAGCAATGGCTAGGATGCTGACAATGTCTTCGTTTGAACACATTTATTGAAAAAGTACCTTGACTGATATTTTCCCAAAGGTGTTTGCAGAGCATTGGAAACTTTAAGAATTTAAATTACATTTAACATTGAGTGTAAAATTTAAAGGTGCGGCATGTTTACATATTGAAAAATAAGAAAAATCATCTGCTAAGATCAATGATGGTCTAAATGATGGAATGAAACCTTAGTGTTAATTGTACATAAAAGCCACTTTATAAAATAGAAATAAAAAGCAATTGAGAACCGTTACCTAGATTAATGTTTTCTGTCAATAGCTGTAGGATATTAAACAAAGAAACAGACAGTGATATTAAATTTTGTCAGAGATTCAAGTAACCAGCAGAAATGCAATGGAGTTTTGAAATATGTCAGCACAAAATATCATCAATTTAATCTGCGCTACCAGTACTCCCAGACCTGCAAGGAAACATCCTAAATGAACCCATTTTGAGATCAAAGATCTACTAAGACAGATTGGGGCTTTGATCTTCTCGTAACTGCCTGAGTCTGAAGCAGCACTGTGGGCTGTGTTCTTTCATCAGCACTCTGCTTTCCTTCCAACCACGTTATCTGTTCAGACTGAAAATGCAGGCATGTGCAGTGGAAAGAGGTTTAGCCATCATGTGAGACACATAGGGCAAGGACAGCTTGGAGGGAAACATGTCTGCTTGCTTTCTAGGCAAGTGATCTTCATAAGTAAAGGTGGAGAATGTTAAATGCTGGTGCTTAGATGGATAGCGTTCAAAGCACAGGTTGGGGCTTTTATAGAGATCCTTTACGTTAATCACAACATAAATGCTCTAAGAGAGCATGAGACGGAAAGTTTCTACCTGGATCCATTTGGAATTGAATATAGTTATTGATATCTTCCGTTGGATCATAAAACATACATCATCCCTTGAAATTATTATTGGTCAAAACAGTATAAAGCGAAGAAAGACTTCATAAATCCTGTTTTGGCAGTAAGGCTGAGAAATTTTTAGAAAGGTGTTCCTGCACACAACATAGTCTTATATTACAGTAGAGTTGAATGACGAGGAAGTGTAAAGTACAAAATACTTATTCATCTCGTATAATCTTAATTTGTTTTCTAATGTCAACAATGATTGCTGTCTTTTTATTTTTATTTTAAAACTATAATTGATGTTGCTGAACATTTTACTTCTGTCAATTAACAATTTTTTCATTTATACTGTCACTGATATCATTTTTAAGACTAAAAGAATAAAGATTAATGAGGATAGCACTGTTAAAAAAGTAAGCATATTTATAAGATAACCTTTGGCTGCATTAAATAAACTGGAAAAATATTGTCTTATTTTTAAAATGTTTTTCTACAAGAGGCCACACAAATCATTTATTTAACTTAATAATATTTTGAATACATAAAAGATATACATAAATAGTTCATGGAATTAAATGATGGCTATTAATTTATTAAACTACAGATCACAGCTCGGTACTATTTGAATAGATTATTTGGAAATGCATTATGTCAAAAATTATAAAGAAGAGAACCAGTTCAGATACCAACATTCAGTGTGAAGAGTTTGTCCTAGACATTCATCAAGACTATCTGAATTTAGTACTATTTATAGAAATACCGCAAATCCCACTTTGTGAGGATACTGCTGAAATCAGCCAAAAGTGTTTTCACTGATTCAAAGCAATTTAGGAGTTATCTAGTAATCACTTTCATTTTTCCCTGAACTAGAATTTGGGGAAAGGGTGATTCCTATGTGTGTGATGGAGGAGTTACTTTCATTTAATAAAGAAACTGCCTTGGCCCATTTATAGGCCAGCCCTTAGGTGGGTGGAGTAAACAGAACAGAATGCTGGGAGAAAGAAGCCGAGTCAGTGAGTCGAAATAGATAGATAATTATAATTTTCCTTAATCATAATAAAATAGATATAAATATTATAACTATAATTCTTGCTTTATAACTATTTTGCTATATGTAATCTTACTATATTAAAATAAAAGCCTTTCTTTTTTGTTTAAACAGAAAAAGGGGAAATGATGGAGGTGGTTCTTGTATTTTATCTGTTGCTTTCATTGGTTAACTAATAAAGAAAACTGCCTTAGCCCATTTGATAGGCCAAACCTTAGGTGGGTGGAGTAAACAGAAGAGAATGCTGGGAGAAAGAAGCTGAGTCAGGAGTCGCCATGATTCTCCCACTCCAGACAGACGCAGGTTAAGATCTTCCCTGGTAAGCCAACTCGTTGTGCTACACAGAATATTAGAAATGGGTTAGATCAATATGTAAGAGCTAGCCAATAAGAGACTGGAACTAATGGGCCAGGCAGTGATTAAAAGAATACAGTTTCCGTGTAATTATTTCGGGGCATAAGCTAGCCATGCAGGCGGCCGGGTGCCGGGGATGCAGCCCCGCCGCTCTTATTACAACATGTGTGCATTTTAGTTCATCTACTCAAGTTTTTATCATATTACTTCTCATAGAAAAAAGGGGACAGTTTTCACGCCTTCAGAATTTTCACAGGACTAGAAAATAGAAATTTCAGTTAATAGTTTAGATCCAGTTTTATCACTCACACCCTGTGCTTGCTTCTTCATGATAGCACATAACCTATAGTGATCTAGTCAGTTACTTTTATTAGTGCTGATTTCCACTAATCAAAAGAAGCAGTTTGCTATGGCTTTGTAAAGAATTATTATTAATTAGGTAGTTTATGTAGTACCCTCACACTTAAAAGTAACCTATTATTTCCACTGAATATTTCAATTTGTTAGCCTCTGGTATCTAGTAGGATAACCCCAAATTGACTACAGACACACACACACACACACACACACACACACACACACACACGTATATATGTTTGTAGAAGTGTGAGTATGTAAGTGACTACAGGAGCATATCTTCCTATGACTTTTTCAAATTGTATTTAGTGTTATTTATACTACCCGATATCCTCCCTCTTTCTAGCTCTCTCCTTTCCACTTCCAATCTAATCTTTTATCCCCCATTATCTTTGTAAAATATATAGTTCAGGGAGTTTTATCTCTCTTCCAATGAAAGCCCCAACCCCTTAGATGCTTGAGGACTATTGTGGGAACTCCAAAGATAGACACTTATCTGTTGATTCAAAGTTAAGATACAGAAGAGTTCGTACTTTGCAAACTTGAGTTATTTATAAAACTATACAACATGTTAGAGAAATTACTGATGAGTTTTGAGAGAGAGAAAAATTTATGATGCCCAGGATATTCGCAATCTTGCTAGTTTCCTGACTTAGCCTCCTGATAACAGGAAGAACAGGAATGTGTCACAGCACTTGCATCTTCTAATGTATTTTTACTGCTCAAAAGTTAATTTTGAGTTGTCTTAAGTTGCTGATATTGTGCTTAAATAGTTATAACTATACCATTAGTTATCATGATGATTAGATTTGTGATTCTGTTGTGAATGATGACTTGATCATCTTGAGCATCATTTTTATTAGTTTTTGAGAATGTAACATAATAACATCATTTCCCCCTCCCTATTTCCCACCGCAAACCCTGTCACATTTCCTTTATGCTCTTTCAAAATATTTAGCTTTTAATATTATTTTAATAAATGTGCATATATGTATATTTAGAATACATATATAACTGTTCATTCTATGTAATATTAAACATGCTTTTAGAGATGGCTATTTCATATTGGATAACCAACCAGTGTGTTCTTCCCAGGAAAGACAATTTTTCTTACTCATAGCATTTCTTAGTTGATGTGGCTCTTTATATAGGGTTGAGCACTTTAGGGATTTTTCACCCACTTTAAAATGTCTATAGCAGTACCTGTTCTGCTCATAATTTGATATTCATTTTGGTGAGAATTTCTCTGTGAAGCTTCTACCATTTCTAGGAGACACAATTTCAAAAAAATTCCCTGATCCTCTGGTTCTGATAACACTTCTTGTCTTCCTCCCTCCCTTCCTTCCTTCCTTCCTTCCTTCCTTCCTTCCTTCCTTCCTTCCTTCCTTCCTTCCTTCCTTTCTTTTCTTCCACAATGTTACCTGAGTTTTAGATACTGGAGTTGCTTTGTAGATGTATTCATTATAATTTGGCTCTATAATTCTAAAGTTTCATTGGTTGTGATTTTTACGAATGATCTTCATCTGTTTCAAAGAGAAATTTACTTGATGTAGTGTGAGCAACCTTTCTGTGGGTATAAAGACAAATATTCATGATGCATAGGGATTATGGTGGTTAGGAACAGTAATGGTTGTAGGTTCTCGAAAAATTTGCCAGCCCTGACTAGTTGGGTAGTTGCCAGTATCAGGCATTATTTGTGTTTTGTCAAGGTAATATTGATGCAATATTAGGGAAGTCAGTTGCCACTAAGCTATTCTTGCCACTACTTACACTCCTAACGTTATCATACCCTAGTCATTGTTTGGTTCATACACATCACAACTGCATAGGATTGTTGGTACTTTGTTCCTTTGGAATGTTTCATGGCTCCTTCTGGTAGTACAAAAGCTAGAAAGATCAATCTATGTTACTGTGCAATTATTGGGCTACTATCTTTAATTTTTAATAGCAAATAAATGATGAAATAATAAGTGTTTTAAGAGACCGGAATTTATTAAACAATACTTGTGCATGAAATTTTTCTTTATTATAGAGTAGGACGTTTTGAATAAATTAAAACCAGACTATTTTAAGCTTCTTTTCTTGCCAACTGAATTCAATACGTGTATATAGTTTAAGAGGTATCAGAAAACCTAGGTAGAATTAAGTGTTTATTTCTGGATATATAAGAATGTAGAGAAGCGTGTCTCCACATTTCATTCTGTGCCTGACTGTTGTGTGTCAAGTTTCTTTTAGCATTGGATTACATTAGTCTGCTTTTTGCCCTCTGTGAATTTTCTGTGGTTTAGCAATCATCTTTCATTTCATGCATTACAGCTATAGTCAATAGTCTTCATTTCCAAATTTCAGAGTGAAGATTGTATTTATTTTGGTTTTAATAAGTGTTGTGGATAGTACCAACTAACATTAAATAATGTTTTATCATTTAAACATTATTTTTCTGTAACTCAGCACACCAAGACATTGAAGGTAGTACATCCTTTATAATAACCTTAGAGCTGAACAGTAAAAGAAATTTCTTTGAATTAATAGTTTCTTTTTAAAAGTGAAAAAATTAAACCAGTTGGGAGCGCTCCTCACAGAGGAACTAAAGAGAAATAGGCGTGCCTTTGCACAGAGTCATCTGTACACTCACCCTGATTTTTTAGGCCTCACTAAGGGCAGAAAAGTTGAGGCATGAGAGCAAAATCATGACATCAACTCATAACTTTTCCTGGAGAAAGAAACTCCTGACCTTCCCCTGGTTCTCCTTTCATTTAGTGATATCAAATGAAGAAATAACTATTGCATGGGAGAACTGGCAGGTTTGTGCAGTGGTGTAGTTATATGGGAATACCTCCTGAAACACTGTCTTACCTACAATTAAACCCTTTCAGGACTGACTCAGTTTTAGTACTTTGTACAAATTTTATGTTAAAAGAAGGAGACGGTACCTGATTTTCTCTTGAATGATACAGCTAACCTGAAGCAGAGAAATGAGTTAATGGATGAGACTAACTCTTCTGGTGCTTCAGATGGCTCCAGTGTAAATGAGCTTTGATTTTATTGGTCAAAATGAATAGAACCCTTTAATAAAGAAGATGGACTTGTTTGGATACAAACAGTACTTATTTTTTTAATTTTCAACATTGTTCTTACAACACTCTCCTTTATGTGTACCCTCTTAGTAGCCTCTCATGTCTGCTCACAACTCAGGTATTAACCAGATAAGTTAACCTGGCAGTCCTTACTTTCTCAATTTATGGAATATTCATATGTAGTAGTGGGTTGGAGAAAAAGTCAGTCTATAGTGTTTCTCTATCAATTTGTTTAATACTTGGATTTTTTTTTAACACATTAACTAAACTTTTAGAATCCTGGCATTGTACTTGGTATAGTATTTCTCTCAGTGTTGCATATGGTGATATTTTAATTTAATTATTCTCTAAAGAGTTGCTTAACCATAGTCAGAAAGCTTCATATAAATCCCTTAAAGGAATAATTTATAACAGCTTGACTCAATTCATAAAGGTGCATTTTAGTATAAACAAATTTCTCTGTTCTGTCCTGTTTCACAACCGAGGAAGTGGAAATTTTTGAATGGAAAAAAAGATAAAAAAATAAGAATAAATAAAAAAGAAAGAGATTGAATATGACCAATAACAATTTATAACCAATGCCTCTTAAATGAAAGCAAACACTCATAAACAATATTTTGGGAATTGGAGCATAGTTCTCTATACAACCTCCTGATAATTGGGGGTACTAGTAATTGTGTGGGTACCCTATGAATATTTAGAATTATGATCATGTCCTGACTGGAGTATTTTGTGCAGCTGGTCCATCTCTGCCAGAGGTCTTAAAGCTGTTTTGGAAGTAGAACTAGAAGGAAACTGTAACAGAGGTGTATTTAAATGCTAGATCTGGGCCATATGTTTTTATTAGTGTCTGATCCCATGATCCTGAAAATATAAAATATAAATTTATATAATATAAATATAAAATATATAAAAATTTGAAAGTAGCATGTGTATCTGTATTAATATAAATATAATCTGTGTATTGTTCACAAGCTAGCCAAAGATAATCTTTTGTTTTATGTTTGAACATGTAGAATATAGGTCACATGTCTTGTCCGATAGCTACTTTAGGTTTATTTTCACATGTTTGTATTCAGGGGATCTTTCTTGATCAAACCTGACTTTTCTTAACCCAGAATAAAACCACAGCCTCCCAACTTCTGTGGAAACAAAAGCAGAACCTCCTTCCCAAAGCAACATATCCTCAGACTCAAATTTTAAAGCCAGGGTTATATATATATATATATATATATATATATATATATTTTTTTTTTTTAACATAGCAGTCACAACAATCAAATATCTTTTAGCAATTATCTCTTTAATAGTCGAAAATCCAAAGAAAACCAAAAATATACATAATCCATATCCTGTATACTTTCCATCTTTGCATGGCTTATATTTTTATTACTCTATTTCTTTTTCAATGATTTTACTTCAATATTTTAAGTTATCTTCTTAATCTATGTCAGTCTAATCCCTTTTCCTCTGTCTCCTGAGTCTATGCATATTTTTAAACTCACTATGATCCTTTTGTCTGAATCTGTCCTTATTGTGTATATGAACTGTTTTTTCACCACAAGAGACAGATCTTAAAACTACTGTGCTAGCTCTCTGTACTACTCAATTTAGTGAATGGCACTAGTGCATGGCAGTTGTCTCCTCCCACTCGGTTCTATGAGAGTCTAGTATCATGGCAGAGGTACCAATGAGAGTCATGATCACTGTCCCAACTCTGGAAAGCACAGGTCCATGTTGCCACCAAGTACCATGCAGCCTACAACTTACAAACCCCAGTCAAAAAGAGTCTCCTGCTGCCAGAATGTACCAGGAAATTACTTTTTAAAGAAGCCATGCCTTTGTTAGATATCAACAAATGGGGCCTACTAGAGAAAAGATCGTTACCAAGAAACTGTGTCTGACTCTGTTTTTTTTGTTTTTTTTTTTTTTTTTGTGTGTGTGTGTGTGTGTGTGTGTGTGTTTAGAGTCCCCGTTAAGTGTTTTAGGTCTTATGTGGTTCCATGTGGGGACATTGGGTGTAATTTGTAAATGAAGGTCGCTCATCCTGCCCTGTCCCACAGTCACTTATAAATAATCACTAATAGGCTTACTATTAATTAGAGAAAGGTTGGTAGGTAGTTTAGGTTTATTACTAACTATCTCTAAGTTAAGCCATTTTTTATTAATCTATGTATTGCCACGTGGTCACAGTTTTTACTACTTTGTTGGCACCTTGTTTCTTGGGCAGCTGGCTTGGCCTCTTCTTAGTCTTTCCTTTCTCCCTCTATTGAGTTTAGCTTTCCTGCCTACCTATATTCTGCCTTTCTCCAAGCCAAAGCAGTTTTTATTATCAACCAATGAGAAAATCAAATATTCACAGCATACAGAAGGGCTATTCACAGAATTTTACCCTGATTGTTTTTTTCTCTATCCTATTAACTAATATTTTCTTCTGTCCCCTTCTCCTTCACTACTTCCTTCCCTTTTTTCTTCCTTCCTTCCAGTCTTAATTATCTTTGAAAACATATATTTTATAACTTTTGAGTTTTCATGAATAAATTATAGCATTTTATTTTTGTTTATAATTTATAAACTAGTCATACAGCTTAGAAAACAAGGCACTGTACAATTTAGTTCGAGAAAAATTCTTTGTTTTTTCTTTCCTACTCAGTCTAATTTCATAAATTTTTCATTCATAATTTTGTTTACCTACAGTCCCAAACACCCTAAATATGTAAGTAATATAGATGAAATTAAACCAAAATTTTAAATGCATAAGATGCATTTGCAAATATGTAGTAAGCCAGAGGGAATCCACAAAATCATCAGAGTGATTTCAGTAATTGGTATGTACTCTTGGATGAACCCTACCACTTTGTAGAAGCTGAATAATCAAACTTTATTCATATATCAACATTACAAAATATTAATTGGGTCACTAAGAACTCAGAATCATTAATAAAAGAAATCATAGATTTTATCTCTTTTTTAAGAAAGAAATTATCTGTGTTTTGTGTATGCATGTGTGTGTGTGCATGTGTGATTTTCGCTCATCCAATTTCATTGCACTACACAACTAACTTTACTAAATGTAAAGTGCTGTGGGAAATGATTTTGTACACTATAAAGATTTTTTGCTCATATTAGCTTAATAAAAATCCTGCTTAGCTTATGAACCAGACAGAAAGTATAGTTGTAGTGACCAGACTAGGAAAATTCTGGAAAGAGAAAAAGCTCAGTCTACAGTTAACAACCAGACACAGAGGAAGCTAGATGAGAATGCCTCACTGGGAAAAGGTTCCAAGCCATGTAGCTAACATAGTCAAAAATCATAGGTGGATTTAAGTTGCAAGACTTAGTTAATAATAAGCCTGAGGTAACAGGCCAAACAGTTTATAATTATTATAAGCCTCTGTGTGTTTCTTTGGAACTGAATGACTATGGGACTGAGCAGGACAGAACTCCATTTACAGGAAAGCAGGGAGATTTAGTAACTGAATAAGGATGGCTCCATTCCAGCAATTATTTATTTATTTTGAGTTAAAGTATTCATTTCTTGCTCAAGCTGATCCTACGCCCAGTTGTTCAGCATATGCAGGTGCTAGATTTAATTTTATACAGTGGCTTTAGGGGAGAAAATAGAAATATATAAAAACAAAGCAGTAAAATGAGTCATGTTAATACTTTCTTCACAAAACAAACAACATTTCAACTTTGAATCAAAGAAGTGATTTTGATATACCTTACCTCATAACAAGAAAGAGAAACTTTCATTCTGCTTGATATGAAAAGAGTTACATGTTTCACAGAGTGTACTGAGGTCCATGGTGGGTATTCTAACCAATATGTCCCATAGGGAAGAATGTGAGATGAGTAATTATCTTACATGTTGTTCAGGATGGGCCTTCTTTATTTTCATTCTAAAACACATAATATGTAAGTTAACTGTCTCTTAATGTTCCAGAATAGAGTGTCTTTTTTTCTGAAGTAAAGTTAAACATGTAAAGGCATATTATATGTTATATACAAGTGGCATGAGGACATAAATGTTTTTACTAGCATTATATTAATTTTGAATAGTAGGCTACATCATAACTTTGAACATACATATAGAGTGCATTTGGTTCGCATTCATTCCCATTTTGTTCCTCTTTCCAGTGCTTTTAGTACCCCACAGAAATACCCTGAAATATTTTATTGAAGATGCAAGGTGGAGAATGTAGAGACATTAAGTTTGAAGTAAGCTGGAAGCTTCCTCCCTGCTGGCTTGCTTTCCTTGTGCAGGATAATGCCATGTAAACTGATGGGAAAGTCATCAAGTTTTTACCTATCTAAAGACTGCATGCTCTCCCAAAGGCTACCAGATGAGACGCGCACTAATGGCATGACTATTACTGGGGTACCAACTGCTTGCTGATTTGAGGCCCATTTCACTGAGGAAATTCATACCTGAAGCTGCTCGCTGTTTTCAAAGTCCATGGTTGCAGGTCAGAATCCCTAATTAGGGAATCCAATACTGTTCTTTTGTTGAATTTGAATTCTGTGCCTTGTAAGTATGCTAGTTTCTGGCCAAAGCTTAGGTATAATTTAGCATATTGCCTGCTGACACTGTTTATAGAGAATCAAATCTCATAATTTTTAACAAAAGCTTTATTTGTTTTTTCCAAAGTGCATAGAGATATTACATTTTATTTCATACAAAGAGCTAGCAAAAAATCTTATTTACAGAAACTACCACTTTCTTACCAGTTGCTAAGAGTCCTGTTCTACTTCTTTTGTATGACACTTGTTAAGAATTGTATGGGATAAGATCCAGTTATTCTAAATAAATAACAATGACAATAATGGAGTTGTTTTGTTGTATGAAGATAGGAAATTAACAACCTATTTTCCCCTTAAACTGACCCTAGTAACTAGACCTAAAACTTTGAACTAGGTGAATTGTAAAGTGACAGAATAAATTTTGTGATGCCATAAACACTTCTATAGATCAAGTTTTCCTATATATGTGACTAAAGGAAAAGAGGAAAAAAGATAAGAAATGATCTTACTGAATATGAGACACCCGAGCTCCACAATGAGAAGCAGTTGTTTCAGAGCAAGATGAATATAGATCCCAATTGCAAGACAGCTGTGGACGTTCTGTGTTATAGGTAGTGTCAAAGACAATCTACCTGCAGAAGGTCATGGAGTCAAACTGCCCACCATGCTGACTCGGCACAGTGGCATTTATCACGGAATACAGGTTTCATCTGGAGCCCAGAGAAGCTCCTCAGGCGTGAGGAGAAACCTGGCATTTTCTGCTACCTGCAGGCTTCTGCTTTGTGAAGCCAGGAAGGACATCTGTAAAAGTTGGCTGCCTGCATGGCAGACCATGCAAAATGCCAAGGAGAGTGATTTATGTCCCATTCTCTGAGACTAAAGAGGAAATACACTGAGAGTTTAGTAATGAAAGGTCAGGACAGTGAAACATTTTCATTACAGTCTTTTCAAAAACTTAGGACAAAGGACAGATCATTATTTCGAGGATTGACAAGCTTCTATTCTGAGTATCTCTATAACTCAAAGTCCTAAATTGTGATATTATTTAAATGTGATTTTCCTATTTGTCTTTCAAATATGAACCTTGATGTTTCAATATATTTTAAAAGGGAAAACAGGTAAAATGTGTGTCTTTAACTTGTTAAATTGAACTATTTTAAATAACTGCTAATTGTGGAGAGAGTTTTTCAATCGATTGATAAGAATGTAGTTAGAACACAGCTCAGTTAACACCTGGATGTAGAATCAAAAAGTTGGAAAGTTTGGAAAAGACCCAACATTTACGAATTAATTTGTTTTAGTCTTTATTTATTCTTATAAAATGTGAGTGCTTGTCAGGATGAAAGCAGAGTAATTGCTACAGTTTTCTATAGAGAAGGAGAGCAATAGCAGAAACATCAACATTTATCCTAGCATATATGATATTTACAGTTCATTCTAACATAGACGATGGAAAGGCAAAGTCTATTTATTTTCTGTTATGAAATGGAAAGACAAAGTGGTTCCTTCTTTTCTTCCTGTACTCAGGATTCATTTTGACATCTGCCTTCCATATCACCATGGAGATGAAGATTAAACAAGTCATAGATCCTGTCCTCGTCTCCTCAAAATAAGAATGACCAGAGCCTTAGTACTTTCTATAGTAGTAGTATTTTGTTAAATTTAGTCATTTAAATAACTTATAAACTTATTTTTATTCTATATCTTTTACATTTTCGACATGTTAGTAAGGACACAGAGAGGCTCTACACTGAAAAAATAATGTAAACCATACAAGAAAACACAAGCATAACCACAAATATGGGCACACTTTAATTCTTAAGTAAATGACCTTTTACAGTTGCTGTAAAGTCAAAGGAAAATATTTTTAAAATGTTGACAGGTGTCTATTAATTCAAGTACACATACATCTCTTTTTTCAAATTTTGACCAAAATCAGTAGAAATGGAAAAGCATGCATGCACACACACAGACAAAAACAAAAACATTCAGATACATACACACACTCACACACACACACTCGGATACACACATTACTATTATTTTAGATAAAAATGCAGTTATAATGAAATTTAACTATTCTAGAACCTGTAGCATACTCCTAATTTTTAAATAATTTTACATCAGTTGTTATTAACAATTAAGTTCCTTGTAATTCTATAAAAGCATGTGTATTCTTTTAAAACTATTTCCTAATGAAAATAGCACATGAAAATAAAATTCCAAAATGCCTCTTATGTACTTCATAATTGCAAGCTTGTTAATATAATTCAGAAATGATTTTATTTTTAAATTTCAGCTAACAGACTGCAAAATGAACAAATGAATATCCTGGGTTCTTTCAAACTATCCTGTGAGTAAAGCAATTTTTAAAGCGTTAGGATATGTTTTTTATTGTGAATGCAAACAACCTAGTGCTTTTAACTATAAGACTATACCATATTCTTTGGAAACAGATGTGAATTCACATGAAAATAGTGAATATTAAGTTACAAAGCAAGAGCATATTTTTGTTATAAAGCTTGGAACAGCAAGTAATTTATTCATTCTGGGCTCCAGTTTTCTTGTAATTAAACTTGGAGAATTGCACTATTACAACCCATATCCGATTCTAACATGCATTTTAGGAATTACTACACCAATTTATCTTGTTAGTGCTATCATATTTAATGATTTCTTGTGGTTCTTCCAATCACAAGAAGTTAAAATATAGTTCTGAACTATTTCATTGTCAATGACATAATGAGTCTAGGGATGACAATAGATGTCTTATAGAATTCCAGGATTAAAAATTAAAATGAACAATTACAAAGCATAGAAAAATTAAAGAAAGGAAAAACAGACCAGAAGAGACTGAATGAATAAGAGTAACACTGAATTATTTTATGAACTTCAAGTGACATCAGATAATGTTAAGATTTTTAATTTTTTATTGAAAAAATTTCTGCCTCCTCCCCGCCTCCCATTTCCCTCCCTCTTCCCCATTCCTCTCCCCCTCCCCCCACTTCTCTCTTCCTCCCTCTCCAGTCCAAAGAGCAGTCAGGGTACCCTGCCCTGTGGAAAGTCCAAGGTCCTCCCCCGTCCATCCAAGTCGAGCAAGGTGAGCATCCAAACAGGCTAGGCTCCCGCAAAGCCGCATGCAGTAGGATCAAAACCCAGTGCCGTTGTTCTTGAATTATCATCAGCCCTCATTGTCCGCCATGTTCACAATGTCCGGTTTTATCCCATGCTTTTTCAGACCTAGTCACGCTGGCCTCGGTGAGCTCCCAATAGATCAGCCCCACTGTCTCAGTGGGTGGGTGCACCAGTCGCGGTCCTGACTTCCTTGCTCATGTTATCCCTCCTTCTGCTCCTCATTTGGACCTTAGGAGCTCAATCCAGTGCTGCAATGTGGGTCTCTGTCTCTATCCCCATTCATCACCAGATGAAGGTTCTGTGGTGATATGCAAGATATTCATCAGTATGGCTATAGGATAGGGCCATTTAAGGTTCCCTCTCCTCAGCTGCCCAAGAAACTAGCTGGGGATATCTCCTTGGACACTTGGGAGCCCCTCTAGAGTCAGGTCTCTTGCGAACCCTAAGATGGCTCCCTTAATTAAGAAATATACCTCCCTGCTCCCATATCCATACTTCCATTATCCCAATCATCCCATTCCCCCAAGCTCTCCCCATCCTCCCCTTCTCACTTTTCCCTCCCCAATTCCCCTTATCCCCATCCCACCCCACCCCCAAGTTCCCAATTTTTGCCCGGCAATCTTGTCTACTTCCAATATCCAGGTGGATAACTATGTTTTTCTTTGGATTCACCTTCTTATTTAGCTTCTCTAGGATCACAAATTATAGACTCAATGTCCTTTATTTATGGCTAGAAACCAATTATGAGTGAGTACATCCCATGTTCATCTTTTTGGGTCTGGGATACCTCACTCAGGATAATGTTTTCTATTTCCATCCATTTGCATGTAAAATTCAAGATGTCATTGGTTTTTACTGCTGAGTAGTACTCTAATATGTATATATTCCACACTTTCTTCATCCGTTCTTCCATTGAAGGGCATCTAGGTTGTTTCCAGGTTCTGGCTATTACAAATAATGCTGCTTTGAACATAGTTGAGCAAATGCTTTTGTAATATGATAGGGCATCTCTTGGGTATATTCCCAAGAGTAGTATTGCTGGGTCCTGGGGTAGATTGATCCCTAATTTCCTGAGGACCACCACACTGATTTCCAAAGTGGTTGCACAAGTTTGCATTCCCACCAGCAATGGATGAGTGTACCCGTTACTCCACAACCTCTCCAACAGAGGCTATCATTGGTGTTTTTGATTTTAGCCATTCTGACAGGTGTACGATGGTATCTCAAATGAGTGTTCTATATCTCAGTGCCTGAAGCCTCATTAAGATTTCTCTTTAAAAGATCATGGGATGTACTAACTCATAATTGGTTTCTAGCCACGGATAGAGGCCAATGAGTCTATAATTTGTGATCCTAAAGAAGCTAAACAAGAGGGTAAACCCAAGGAAAAACATAGTTATCCTCCCGGTTATGGGAAATAGACAAGGTTGCCAGGCAAAAAAATTGGAATCTTGGGGGTGGGGTGGGATGGGGGTGAGGGGAGATGGGGAGAGAAAAGTGTGAAGGAGAGGATGTGGGGAACTGGAGGAATCGGGGTGATTGGGGATAAAGGAAGGTTGGATAGGGTAGCAGGGAAACTCATATCTTAGTTAAGGGAGCCACCTGAGGGTTGGCAAGAGACTTGAACTTTGAATGGCTACCAGGTGCCCAGGGCAATGTCCCTAGTTAGTTCCTTGGGGCACCTGAGGATAGGAAACCTGAAATGAACCTATCCTATAACCATACTGATGAATATCTTGCATATCACCATAGAACCTTCATCTAGCGATGGATGGAGATAGAGACAGAGACCCACACTGGAGCACCGGACTGAGCTCCCAAGGTCCTAATGAGGAGCAGAAGGAGGGAGAACATGAACAAGGAAGTCAGGACCACGAGGGGTGCACCCACCCACTGAGACAGTGGGGCCGATCTATGGGGAGCTCACCAAGGCCAGTGGATTGTGACTGAAAAAAACATGGGATAAAACCGGACTCTCTGAACATGGCGGACAATGAGAGCTGACGAGAGGCCAAGGACAATGGCACGGGGTTTTGATCCTACTTCATGTTCTGGCTTTGTGGGAGCCTAGACAGTTTGGATGTTCACCTTCCTAGACCTGGATGGAGGGAGGAGGACCTTGGACTTTCCACAGGGCAGGGAACCCTGACTGCTCTTGGGACTGGAGAGGGAGGAGAAGAGGAGTGGGTGGAGGGGGAGAGGGGTGGAAGGAGGGGGAGGGAAATGGGAGGCGGGGAGGAAGCGGGAAAAATTTTTTTTTCAATAAAAAAAAGATATCTCTTTAAAAATGTATACACAGAAGCGTTTCTAAACCAGAATTATCATACAAATAATTAAAAGCTCTGTGATAAATACATGAAGGTTGTCATGCAGAAGAGGAAGAAGCAGGCATTCCAGTTAATATTCCCATCTTGATGTCTTTCATATATATTCAACAGCAACTTCACAAGTAAGACAAGGTGATTTTTTGGATCACCAGGAGTGTGTAATTGTCCAGGAAGTACCACATAGTGACCTCTGTGAAGGCCTGGTGCAACAAATCAATCACGCAGACATAGACATAATGCAGCTCATGCCACATGGAAGAATAAGAGTTTTTAGTAACACGTATTGCAAGAAGGGATGAACGTAGGAGTGGGATTCTTGAGAAAAAAAGTTTCAGTAGGGACAGACAGGTAAGAGAGGAGCTAGGAGGGAAATATGACTGAAATTCATGATATAAATGCACAGAACCGCCAACCACTCAAAAGGGTAAAAAAAAAAAATAAGTTATACAGATGCAGGGAATGTCATAACAAAAGACATTCCTATGGATAATTAATGCATTCTAAAACATCAACAATTTAAAATTCAAATGAGAGAGAATAAAATTATTTTAAGATACCAATCAGAAAGTAAACAGTAAGTTTACTTGTTATTAAATGCTGACATCCCATTGTTTCTCGTCCTGTAACTCTTAACTATCATGGTCTATAATGCTCCATTTATTTTGCCCTTAATACATTTTTTGACATTCTTAATTATAAGATGGTTGCAAAACTGCTAGTTTGAAAACCAAATTCTATATGCACACAAACTTCTCAAGTCTTATCTTGTATTAAATCTGATACGGGACATGCTTCTGGGTAGTTCTTCATCCCTGAAACCTATCTTCAAATGCTGTTTTACATTATTGGGTTTATGATCAGCTGCCACACTGATTTTGGTGTTTATACTGAACAACTTTATGACAATGGTGACAGTCATCAAAAAACAACTACAGTGGTTTGTAGACCACAGTGCTTTATGTTGTAGGCAT
This sequence comes from Chionomys nivalis, assembly GCF_950005125.1. Taxonomy (NCBI): domain Eukaryota; kingdom Metazoa; phylum Chordata; class Mammalia; order Rodentia; family Cricetidae; genus Chionomys; species Chionomys nivalis. The sequence goes on along the minus strand of NC_080087.1, from coordinate 97,892,419 downwards.
ATCGTTTAACAAATATGCAGTATGCATTGATGACTAAGTTGAAATTAAAAATGTTTCTGACTTTCAAAATACATTAAATTCCAAAGTGTGTATTCCAAAGTTTAAGTGGCTTGTAAAATACCAGAACATAATTTTGAGAAAGCAAAAACACACAGGGAAGGAAATATAAGCTATAAAATTCATAATTTACAATCTTCCTTGAGAAAACTATTCTCATCTGTAAGCATTAGCCTGTGTGTTGTCACTGATAAGTGTAGTATCAATTTGAATATTCTCTTTCAAAATCCTTTCACTACAGATCTTCAAAAACTTAATTCTGGGCATTGGGGGGATGGCTCAACAGTAATGAGGCCTGGTTGCTGTAGGAGATTGTGACATTGGTACTGACCACCTTCCTGGAGTCTCAGAACTAGGAGAATAAATTAGTATTTTTTAAGTCTAAAAAAAAAAACAAATCAAGATAAAAAACTTATTGCCCAGCCAGGAGTAAAGTTTTGAAAGCATATCTCATGAAAAATGTTGAGCAACCGTTTTCTTGATTTGTAGCAATTAAAATCAAAATATCATGAGATTAATTGATACATATTATTTGCATGTAAAGAACTCATTCATACAAGTAGCATAGCTTTGTAATTATTCAAAAAAGTAAAGCATGCATTTAATATATTTTTTTTATAATTTAACTCTGCATATGCAAGTTCCTTAATTTTCCACATGAAAACTTAATTGTTGTGCTTAAGAAACTATTTCTATTTCAGTAGGAATCTTCTTTAATATATTTTATTTCTTAAGCAGAGATTTGGTTTGTTTCTTAACACAAATCTAATATTAATATAGTGAGACTTGTGTTATGTTTTTTCAATGATACAGCTAATAGGTACAAGATATATATTATATGAATATCTTATATTGTTTGTGTGTAAATGAAAATATTACATTTGCTTTTCTCTGTTGCTGCTTTCAGGATCCATTTAGTCTGGAGTATGTAGACCACTCAAAAAGTCAATTTTCATGTTTTCAATTATTATTTTATTTTAATGAAAGCAGGATCACTTTTGTCCTACTTAATGTGCTTCACAATTCTTATCAATATATATTTCCCTGCAAAATACTTGTGATATAACTTAAGTATCTGATACTATTTATAATAAAATAGAATATCATGATAATTTTGCTGATATTATAGGCATTGGTTCCTCAATTTTCCATCAATCACATTTTGTATCTTTCTACTTTTCTTTCTTTCTTTTTTTTTTTTTTTTTTTTTTGGTTTTTCGAGACAGGGTTTCTCTGTGGCTTTGGAGCCTGTCCCGGAACTAGCTCTGTAGACCAGGCTGGTCTCGAACTCACAGAGATCCGCCTGCCTCTGCCTCCCAAGTGCTGGGATTAAAGGCATGCGCCACCACCGCCCGGCTTCTACTTTTCTTTCTTTTACATAAGACAATTTTTTTATCATAGAGAACATTAACTTGATAAGCAGGCTGGCAAGAGTGTTTTCTCCTAATTCTATTTCATTTCCCCCTTCACTGTTTCATTTTGTTTCACTACTTTGATCAAGAGCTGAATATAGAAGATTGACAATCTAACTTGATTGTGGTATAGAAATAATTCTGGTCTTTACTTAAAACTTGAAAGAGAAAATGAAGTGACTTTCTTTAGAATACTGATTCACATGTGTGTTTGAAGGCAATGCTAGCATTTCTAAAGAAAGAAACAAACAACCAGTCCACTGAGTAGTACTCTAGATAGACATTACAGCCTTTTGTCTAAAGGTTCTTGATTTATGAAGATGTCCTGATTGACTAGATAAATTCTTGGACAGTTTAAAAAATTTCTTCAAACCATAATATTACACAGACAGGAAGGATGGCACAAGCTGATTTCCAAATAATAAACACCAATCTACATGACATATAATTATATGCAATGGCATGCTGCAAGCTAAATGCCGGGTGTTGGAACTTAGTTTAGTGGCCTCCAATAAATATTTTCTTCCTAAAGGAAGTGTTTTAAGTAATTTTTAAAGTAAAATATAAAAACACTGCATAGGACAAGAAACCTAAAGCACTGCTTCCATTTGAATTTCTTTAGACAGACAGAAAATCTTCCGGATCTTATTTTAATTTACCATTTGGTTTAACATCCAAACCTTTAGTTAACACACAGTTATTCACAGAAAATAAAATAGATTTTCAAGGCTCATCTTTCATATTCTGCACAGAATGCTCTGGTATAGACATGGGAAACTTCAGCTGGATCTATGGGAATAACAGCAAAGAAGCTGTATGCCACATAGATTGTGTCTAGTTCACTTTATTGAAACAGCACAAATGCAACACTACTTGTCAGAAACCATCAGTTTGGGGTGGGTAAATTTGTAATGATAAAATGAACTTTAGCTTCAGAAAAAAAAATCAAGTAGTAACTTACAGATAAAAAAAAAAACCAGTATTTCTTTACTGCCCATTTTTATGATGGTTAGAACCAGAATATGTGAAGACAATAAATAATAAACTGTATTAGTTGATATCCTCTTTTTTTGGAACGGACAAGAATCTAAGGTATTACTGAGTGAGTTAAGCATTCCAGTGTTATAAAGTACAAATATAATAATACATGTCTAGTAAGATGAAACCTCTTTGTAATGTGGTATAAAAAAATAAGCAACCCAAAAAAGTAAAAGTGGTTCCATGGTTATCAGAGATCCTGACTCCTTCTAGCCCTTTTCATCACATGTTCAACACTGATTTCACTGCCTTTCCCTAAAAGAGTGTTTGATGGTTCACCTACTGGTGATTTTTTTAGCTAGTGATATCATACCTATCCTGCTATAATTAACAGCAAAATGTGCAATAGCAGAAAATGTTTGATAATGGAATACAGTTGGACCTTATAAACAACTGAGTTATAAAAAACAGGTTCACAACCATACAGTATTGCTAACTCCTGGCTCTCTCTCTCTCTCTCTCTCTCTCTCTCTCTCTCTATATATATATATATATATATATATATATATATATATATATATATAACATTTTTGATTTTCTGGGTTTTCTCATATCCAGTTCCAAAATTCTCTGAATGTAATTTTCCACATGTGGTGGTTTAAAAGAGAATATCTCCCATTGGAGTTTATATTTGTATACATTATCTCCAGTTGTTGGAACTGTTTGAAAAGGATTAGGAGGTGTGGTCTGGTTGAAAGAATTGTGTAATCATGGTTGCTTTAAGGCCTCAAAAGCCTACAACTTTGTGAGCTGGCTTGCCCTCTGCTTACAACTTTAAGGTAAAAAAAGAAGCTCTCAGCTCTATCATCATAGACTCTTAACTTCTGAAACTCTAAGCCAAAACAAAACACTTTCATTTATAATTTGCCTTGGCCATGGTGTTTTATCACAATAATAGAAAAACATCCAAAATATTGCCAGTTGCCAAAAAGCAGGTTCTGCAATAATAATTTAGATTAATATTATTCCCAAGTTGATCATTGTTACGCTGGACCAAATCCCAGAGTAGAGAAGATAGAATTATAATCAATTCTTAGTTTACATAATTTACAATGAATAATCATGATAACCATTTAACAAGTCTTCATAAATTTTAGAACTCAGTGGTCTCCAGTAATGAAAGTCTTTTGTATTGCCTTCATTGTTGATAAATCTTAATGACAGACAATTTCTCTTTTCTTTTCTGGTAATGTGATTTTATTATATAAAATAATTTGAATTTGACAATTGAATATGAAACATTTCATATTTACTATGATGTAAAAATCAAAATCACTTGACATTTTGTAAACTAATTTATAATTTCCTTTTTTACTTTTTATTATTTTTAAAATTTATTGTTTTTAATTGAGCTATACATTTTCCCCTTCTGTCCTGTCCTCTCTTCTCCCCTTTAATCCTTACCTGCCCCTTATTCTCCCAATTTACTCAGGAGAACTTGTATTTTTCTCCTTCCTAGGAGGATACATTATTTATCTCTTAATCTTTTTATACATCTTGATTAGACACATTATCTTGTCAGAGTACTTAACACTTGCTCATGATTTACTTTCTTCAGCCTGAAGACTGAGGACTGCTATTTATAGTGTAAAAATATTCAGTAATAGCTAAGGGTATGCATAAACTTCTGGTACCTTGGTTTCTGTGTTTCGTTAATAGTGTGGCAAAAGTTTAACTTGGGCTACTAAAACATATGTAGAAGCAGAGTAAGAGATCCATATCCACAAGTTTATCCTTAGACATCCATGGGTGCATTATGGAATGCATGTTTGCATACACACACACACACACACACAAAGAGAGAGAGAGAGAGAGAGAGAGAGAGAGAGAGAGAGAGAGAGAGAGAGAGAGAGAGAATAAGATACAAGATAATAATGAATATTTTAATATTAAACATTTGACATTTGACAATTTAAATTCTGGGTCCAAGTGGATTAGCCTCATACAGAAAGCCACTTCATCATTTTTAACAGTGTTAATATTTTTAATTAATTAAGGGAATTGGATGGTTTGAGTTTGAAATTTATCACTAACTTCATGTAAGTATAAACATCTTTGCATTTTTCTAGTATAGAACTAATATTTTTATCTTTCATATATATTTTTATCTTTCATATTTATTTTAAGACATTTTCTATTTTTAAATGGCAATTAAAAATGAATCCAATTACATAATAAAAGGATAATAGACTTATTTGATATAGCTTTAAACAGATGTAAAAACAGAAAATTTTCAGATGATAAACATTTTTCACAGTTTTTAACTGATATTAATTAAAATCTTTCATTTATTTCTGAGACAAATATAATTATAATATATCTACCTTTCATTCATCCCTCCATCTCTGCCATCTATCTCTCTCGACTTTCCTTCAAATTGATAGCATCTTTTTCACTGTTATTGCATGTGTATATGTGTGCATATATATTTTTTTTCCTAAATATAATAATCCTAGTTTGTGAAATTTTACTTGAATTTATGTGTTCAGGGCTGAGTATTTGGCAGGGATAACCAGTTGATTCTGGTCTCTGGATATGCCATTTCTGCTCCTAACTTTCAGTTGCCTATAGTTCTTTGTATAGGGAAAGTATTTTTGGCTTTATCCCACCTAGTTTAGCATGTATGCTGATGTCATCCCAGTATTAGCTCATGTTTGGGCAGTCATGTTGGTGAGATTTTACAGGTGTAGCTTCTGATAGTGCTAGGAAACATGATCTCACCATAAACTAATTAATCCTCTGGTTCTTGCAATTTTGCCACCTACTCTTTGTCAATGTTCCCTGAACCTTTGTTGTGGAGTGTTTCATAGATGCATCCACTGGGACTGGGCTTCCCAACTCTGCATTTGGATTGGGTGTTGTTTTCCATGCATTGCACAGATAATTTTCCTTGATGAGGGGTGAAAATTACACTATCTCTGGGTATAATATTGAATTTTTAAAATATTTTTTTTCTAGATGGCCAATGTGACAAATGCATTCAGGGACTAATCCTGACTAATACCCATTGCAATAATGGTCAATAGAAACAAAAAGGCAGTCCTGTTTTTATGATCATTGCCTCAAAAGAAAATTGGAACAAACAAACAATGGAACCCATTGGAATGCTACAATAATTCATTGTATTTCAATACAGAAAATGTTCAGTTCACATGTTCTCTATCAGGTAAGGAAGGCACTATGATAGAATTAAAACTAAAGTAATTTTGCTGTGTGTTGTTTCTCATGACTCGTTGTGTCATTTTACCTATATTCTGTTCTCCTTTATTATCTAGCATTACCCTGTCTGCTTGCATACATAAAGCAGTAAGTTCACTTAATCAGTTTACCCAATGCAGACAGTACATGACAGAACTATGTGTCAGTTCACGATAAAACAAGGTTAAATCATTTTTTGCCCTTATTTCCAGAGTTTTATCACCTTATGTTTCTAAGCTGTGAAAACATATAATGTTTTCTACTTCTATAACACAGAACAACACAGAATAGCACAGAATGTTATTCTATTTTTTTCTCCAAGGTAAAAACTAAGACATTATTGGAATTTCTATAACAACCGTGAATTTCGCCCCAGTATCCTATTGCAATTGCACTCAAAGATCTTTTCTCAAATTAATTTATCCATCGTTCTTAAGTAACTTCCACAACCAATCAATACATATCTGAAGCCATACTGCAAGTAAGTGTAGAGTGAAACCATCAAACTGGACTGCTCCATGATTATCAAAAAAAGGTTTGTTTCAAATATCAAATTTTCATATGAGTCTCCTTTGTGTGGTAGATATAAAATAGACAAGGGATTTGAAGAGTCCATAACTGCCATGGCTACATCTCAGTAGCACAGCAAAGCCAAGAAAGTAGCTGTGGCCAGGGAGGAAGTTGTAAGCTGAAACTACCTGGGAGTTAGTATAGTGTGGGAGGAATTGAAGTCTTGACAGGAGCCAGGAGACTATCATGGGAGCTGGTGGGTTAGAAGAGTCTGGTGCTTTGACATGTATGGCAGATATGTGGAATATTCCTTTACACTGTGTGAATATGTGTCAATGAGATTGCTTTAGTAAAAAGGCTAAACCACCAATAGCTAGGTAAGGACTTCGGGTCAGAGAGAATGCTGGGGAGAGTCTGAGGAGGCACCAGTCTGACTCCAAAGCAGCAGTATGAAAAGTACATAGATAAGGTAAAAGAGCATCAGGGCAGCACATAGATGAACAGAAATAGCTTATTTTGATTTTTTTAGAGCTAGCTAAAAATGAACCGAAGCTATTGTCCTAACTTTCATAATTAATAAGCAGTCTCAGTGTGATTATTTGGGAGTGGTTGGTGGGACAGAGCTGACTGGAAGACCCTCAGATAAGTTCTGCCTACATAGATGCATATTAAGAGGGAATGAAAAAAAGTCTGGGGGTCAATGTGGATTTTGATACACACTCAAGGTATATTCCAATGGAGAACAAGATGTCTCATGGAAACAAGATGCCCCATTTGTCAGTTACTCGGGGAGATAAGGGGAATAGCTCTTCATAGCAGGCAGAATCTCACTTCACAGGTTTCTGAGGAATACTGAGGATAGGTTTTGATCTACCCTCTAGGGATCCTCTGTTTATCCTGTCAAACTTCATTTTGAGTTATGCACAGACTGTCATTTTTGGGACATAGTCAGTGGTTAAGTTTGTTTTTTAAGAGTTTTGTGGACATTGGGAATTAGCAGTATGAGTGTAGTAATGAATAAATAGTGTATAGCCACTGTTTTGCTTTGCCTTATTTAGAATCATTAAGATCAATAAATTATTAACACTATATTAATTGTACATGTACTATTTTGGCATAAGTTCATTTTCACGTAACTATAATAAAAGCCTTGACCTCATAAAGTTTTCAATATATGAGACTATACTGAGTGTTTTAGTAGATATTCTATAGCCAATTAAGTTTTCAGGGTCCCCACCAGAGATTACCATTCAAACACAGTTTATAAGCAATTGAAAGTATTTTTTCCAGCAAGCTGGAACTACACTCAATTATTTGCAACTTTGCTGTAGCCCTGAATGTCCGAACATAGAATTTTAAAGAAAAAAATAAAAGGAAAGAAAATAAAGAAAAATGAAAGGAAGGAAGAAAGAGAAAGGAAGGAAGGAAGGAAGGAAGGAAGGAAGGAAGGAAGGAAGGAAGGAAGGAAGGAAGGAAAGGGGAGGGGAGGGGAGGGGAGGGGAAGGGAGGGAAAGGGAAGGGAAGGGAAGGGAAAGGAAAGGAAAGGAAAGGAAAGGAAAGGAAAGGAAAGGAAAGGAAAGGAAAGAAAAAACTTTCTGGTGTGTTCCTTGGCAGCTTCAGGGGTCTTCACAGAAGTAAACAATTTAACAGAAGCTAATGTAAGTGTTTAGATGGAGAGATTCAGCACAAGAAAGTAGCTTAACAGAAGCTAAGATAGGTTAGCTGGGGCTTCTACAGCTCAGATTCTTATAATAGAGTTGGGTAATTTTCTGTGGGATTCTCCATTCCCATTTTCAAATTCCAGTTAAACCTTTAATGGCCTGAGCTAGAATACAAAATGGAAGAACCTCTGCACTGTCTAATCCTATCACAATTGTAGGATGGAAAGTGAAATAACAAAACTTTACTCAGAGTGTGGTGAACAAGGAGGAGATTGGAAAAAGGAAGTATAATAGAAACAAACCGGAAATAATTATATTAATTGCAAAGGTGTGAGTTTGGTTAACAGTTTGAGAGAAACAGGGAATTATTGGAAGGTTATGAATAAGAACAAATCACAATATCATTTTAGTCCCATAAATTTGGTGGTGTCAACTAAATGAATGTACTTTAGGGACAAAAATGATAGGTCAAATGAACTGATACTGATTTTACAATATTTAGAGCTATGTGGCTATACAAACATCAAAAAGGATTTCATAGATGCAAGCTAATTGACTCTAAATGTTATTATTTAAAATCTTCAAATTATAAAAATATAATTTAATATTAGAGTTGTATATTTTGTTTATTCTTTGATGCCAAGATTGCAGAATAATGTTAGCTTTCAGTTGGGGATAAATGCATGAAAATGGGACGAAATGGGAAGACAGTTTGAGAGGATTTTACGAAACTAAATATGCATATGCTTTGACACTTTATAGATTAAAGTTGGATGCAAACCTTTCTGTATACGCCAAATAGCCTTGAATATCTCATCTTCCTACCTTCACTTCCTGAATGCTGGAATTTCAGGCATTAACCACTACAGTCAGCGTTATACGGTGCTGTGTATTAGACTCTGGGAATGTTAAGCAAACACTCAACCAGTTCAATTATGTCTTTAGTCCCAAGATCAGTGTATTCTCACTACAAGATCCAGTATAATGCCTTTTTTTAATCTTCCCAAAGAAAATTCAAAATTATGTGAGCTTAAAATCTGACCCAAGAACGTTTAAAACAACTTCATTAGCATTTGGGTGAAAATAAATGAACCATATGGTCATAAAAATACAACAAAAGAAATAAATACGTATTGCTAAGCAGTATGATATGACAAAACAAAAGCCAGAGATACTTGAAAATGACTGGTGTTGGTGACTACCAGAACCTACTTATTACAATCCAGAGGGTTTCTAGGAAAATAAGCATCTCTGGATGACTATTTTATCATGGATGATCAATTGGCTATACAGACTTTAAACCGCATGCATGAGTACTAGTGTAAGACACAGATAGAGTGTTTGTGGTGTTTATTGCAGGTTCACCAATTGCAGCAAGTTTGCTACTTGTTAGTGAATATGGATCATGTGTGTGAGGTCGCTGTTGACAATAGATGAGTTCATATATTTATGGAGATGAGAAGCTTACAAGAAAATTTTGTAATTTCCTCTAAAATTGTTATATGACTAATATTATCTAAAAGTTTGCCAAAATGAAGAAATGGTGAAATATAAAGATCCATACATTTGAGCACAATAGATAGACTTGTTTCCTGTCTTATTTGCCCATTTGCTGTTTTTGGTCCTGCTTTCTTGATGATTTATACTTCTACTTTCTTCTTCCTTTGTTGATTTCATCTTTATTCGTTCCAGTACAGGTGTCAGGAACATTTTCAACTTCTATAGATCTCAACTTCATTTAATACAATTCACCAGTGATGCAGTTCTTTTAAAATGTAAAGCAGGCAGGCTGTGTAATCAGCTTCAGACAATCAAGTATAATCAATCATTTATTTACCTGTGAAGAAACAACCAGTGAAATATTAATCTTTGAGGTAATAGTCATTTTGTTAATAAAATGATATGCCACTAATATAATAACTTTCTTCAAAGGTAATGCATACGAGATATAATAAAAGGAACATCTTTGTTTTGCCTTTTATTGAATCTTTGCAAGAAATACATAAAATATGTCTCCTGATACACAGGATCCCAAACCCTTCATTTCGCATTTATCTAACTATTTCATTCCAAAGGTTAAGTACTCAGCATTAAGAACAAAAATGAGTATGCATTGGTACAGAGAAATTCCTTCTCTGAAAGATCACTCTTGTGAAACTGATTTCCTCAATAGCAGGGCCAGGTGGAGAGATGGAGATCACCTCTGTGTGGCAGCATGCTCCCCCCAGATCAATAGGAAACCAGCAATGTTGTCTTCTGTAGTGACCAGATGGGCCAAGTCCTGCAGGATAGCCCACAGCCATTATTCTGTGCATCAGGCTGTGCAATTGATTTCAAGATAACAGACAAGAGGGAAAGGACTGTCAGGCTTGACTGCCTCCTGTCAATGCAGGGGCCCTGGGATGGCGTAATTCAGATTTATTTTTTGTCAATTTGCCTGATGCAGGATGGCATCTGACAGAGGATGCATGACATGTCGTGCAGTTTGCAGGTGCAGTGACGACCCTGCTCTTTGGTACCTTGGTTGTGACTTCCCTGGCAAGGCCAGGGCATCATGAAACATGGCTCAGTTCCAAGAGCAACTCCTGCAAATGACTTTTATTTTGAGCAGAAATGAATTGTATAAAGGTAAAATCCAGAAGTGGAGTTTATTTGCTACAGACTATCCTTGATACTTCATTTTTTTTCTCACAATCCCTGCCCTGCTTTTACAAGTGAAACTGCTCACCTGCCAGTTTCTAAATTTCAATTATCTGCAGTGTACAAAATTCCCTCTTGGCTGGTAATCAAGTTATTAATGGCGGAAATGGAGAAACTAATGTCTCAGGAACAAGAAAACATATTCTGTAAACATCACCACATTTATATTTTGACTTGGATTGGGTAAATCAGGTTACAATAATTGTGTCATGTACAGATGGATTTACAGTCTCACATCAGGCTGTGCTAAATCATGTGAAAAGTGTTTGAATGAAAACATTAATTACATCTCATAGGTAAACAGCAAAGGACTAGACAAGTCATGATTTTGTTTAATGCTGAAAATGTCAAAGCTCCTTGACTGCAGATTCCCGAGGGCCCTCTGTTTTGTCATATTTCATCTGCTGTACTACTTCACAAATATTTACATTCCTGCTTATAGTTTAGAAATGATGATAATGTCAATATGCATGATCTTGCTATAAGTTTAAAGTAAGAATAAGGATCACATGGAATGAAAAATAAAATGTGCACCATGGACTGGGAAGGGTCATAAGTTTGTGCAATCAATGGAAAACCAAAGAATAAAAGATATGTTAGTCATGATATATAAGAAAACACAAGTGAGATTTTGGCAATCGACTCAACCTTCTACTTGGGATTTTAAAAAGAAAATGATGGTCACATTGAACCAAAGATATTTAAAAACAAATTAAACAAAATATGAGTTTTTGTGGTTTTAGATTAAGGGGTAGTTTTAGGGTAGACAAATAAGGTATTGTTTCATGTGTTAAAGAGGATTGACAAGGATATAATCACAGTCTTCAAGGTGTTTATACCAAGTATAAGTGTTCATTTTACAGCTATTTTGAGTTCCTATTTGGGAGAGATTGGATTGTCCTATTCTATTATAGAAGATCCTACATTTTATTTTGAACCTAAGATATTAATAGTTTGTATCTGTGATACTTGATTATAAATCTTATGAGGGCTAAAGATCATTTAATTCTTACACATAAGACAACAATTTGTGTTGTTTCATTATTTACCATTGTTTTCCATAAAATATACTTGTAAAATATAAGTGACGTCTGATTTTAGTGTATCAAAAATCAGAATGGTACAGCTTCTAGCTTATATTAAGTAATATAGTTAGGCCAAAACAAAATGGTTTGAATTTCATTAAAAATAATGTGAAAAATCTAATTTTTAAAAATACAATAAAAATAGATTTGTGAAAATCATTTTAATTAATTTCAGGTAGACAAATTAGATCAGACTACATTTTTTGCATGTGTGTAAAATATGATGTTAACCACAATAAGTTCATTTTATTCTTTTTAGCCTTTGCTAAAATAATGACACAACACATTCAGGCAATAGTTTAATATATGTTACTTATTAAACGTGTTAGTAGTTTGTTGTGGATATTTAAATCTGTGGCAAACAAAACTGTAGACTAGGAGCTAATTTTCTTTTCATTCACAAAATCAGGTTTTCAGATACACCGAATCTGATGGAAAAGAAAGTGGGGTATAGCCTTGAAATTATTGACACAGGAAAAAACTCTGAAGAGAACACTGCTAGAACAGACAGTAAGAACAACAGTAAAAATAATTGATACCCCAAGCAACTGAAAAATTTCTGTATGACAAAAGATATTTTAATTTAACAAAATGGCAGACTACTGAGTGGGGAAAGAATTTTACCAACTACATATGCAATAGAGGGTTAATATGCCAAATACAGTAAGTTCCCAAAAAACTGGAGATAAAGAAAACAAATAACCCAATAAAATGGGGATCTAAACAGATAATGTTCATAAAGGGAAAGACAAGTAGGTGGGAGCTTTCAGAACTTATACCAGTCGAAACAGCCAATATCACTTACAGAAAAGATAGCTCATGCTGTTGAGGATATGGAATAAGAAGAACAAACTTTCATCCATTGCTGGTGGTGGAATAAACTTTTACAGCTACTCTAGAAATTCACATGGTGATTCATCAGGAAGATGGGAATCAATTTATCTCGAGATCCAGTTGTACCATTCTAGAAATATAACCAAAGAACACTTCATCTTCCTACAGAGGTACTTGCTGTGATATGTGCATTACTGTTCTAATCACAATAGCTAGAAATTGGAAACAACCTTGATATCCATAAAGAGTTGGAGGGATGGATAAAAAATGTGTGCTATATTTATACATGGAATATTACTCAACTGTTATGAAAATAAAATCATGAAATTCAAAGGCAAATTGATGGAACTAGAAAAGAATCATTCTGAGTAACATAACCAATATCCAGCAATATAAACATTGTATCTATGTGCTTATATGTGTATTTTGTCTGTTAAGTCTTTGATGAGCATGCTACCATCCAATCTGTATAACCACATATGTTAGGTACTGAGAAGAGAAAAGGGTAGAGAGATGTGTCCCTCCAGGAAGGGGAAACAGAATAGCTACGGGGATGAGAGGCAGGAATAGGAACATGAAATGGAGAGGAAAACAAAAGATGTACAAGGGAGTGAATGCAGGGTGGGATATTGGATACTAATATGGTATAAGTTTCCTAAAATACATACATATATGGAGGCTATCTAAATGAAATTGCTAGATGATGGGAAAGACATATCCCCACTGGATAGCTCTCATCATCAAATGAAGCTTCTAGTGTCAAGAGTGGATTACATTAAACAAGATGTTGGCCAATGGGCCTCATGGGGAAAACACAAACCACTCAGACTATTGCCAAAGCTATTGGTTCCTCTCCACAAACTGATGATAAGACCTTATTGCAGAAGACAAAATGCCTATACAACTCACTGAACATGGAAAAGTCAAGCTGATGCCTACATAGAATCCTTGGCTCTACTGACCAGTGTTCATGATACTTGAAGGTATCATGCTACAAAAGGAGAAAAGGAAAAAACTGACCAAGCTACAAAATCTTTGATTTAAAAGGATTGCTTATCTGCAAGATTCACTACTGCAGTAGTCTCACAATGCTTATGGGAGTAACCAACTGACATCTGAGTGTATTTAATACACATTCCCTGAGATGGAACCCATCCCTGACACTGCTTGGGTCATCAAGAATCTTTAAAGGTCTAATTATTCTTCTACATTCTGGATTAGCACTTTCAAAATCCAAAGAGTCAATGAATATTTTTTTGACTTCTGGAGCTGATACTATTCTATTTACAGCTGAACTCAATCTTTGCAAAAAGCCACTGAAGCCTTCTTTTTGCCCTTGTATAATTTTATTAAATGACTCAGACCTCTTTCCTGATTCTTCAAATATGTTCCAGGAATACAAAGTTGCTAAATACCTAGCATCAAGGTGTGATCATCAAATCAATGGTGCTTTTGCTAGTCAGCATATTGGACTTCACCAAAACCTGAGTTTGGAAATATAAAAACCACTGATCCTAATTTGTTTTGCCATGGCCCTAGATTACTCCTTCTACCATGTTTCCGTTGTAACTGAGGATCAGCTTTCAATATTGCTGTTGCCAATTTTTTCCAGTCATGGAATAATTCTGTTGCAAATTGCTCATTAATTTAATAAATGTTTCACATAGGGTGAATGCTTACAGTATGAAACTTCCTTAAGTCTCCTCAAATCTAATATTTCTACAGCATTCATTTCTTGATAACCTTGAGAGTGCCACATATCTTCTAGTAGTTCTTATATAGGCACTGAGTAAACTCAGGTTGGTTTCCTAACAACCTTGGGCCATTCCTCTTCAGTTTCATCATGTGGTAGTGTGGTATGTTCTTATTTAAATTCCTCTGTCTATGAGAATTTTTCTTATTTCATTTATAAGCTTTACTAAGGCACCATAGCTCTAGGACACCACAATGGTCACAGATCTGGGCATCTTTGTGGTCTTTTGTGGCAATATCAGCTATGGACATCAACACAGAGTCTGACTATGGTAGGCCCATGGACCCAAACATGATCCCTGACAGCTGCCTTCTCCTGAATTACGGTACTATGACCCCAGATGTCAGCACAGGCCATTCATAGCTGCATTTCACCTACGGCAATGTAGTAACGGATCCCCAGGTCGCAACCGAGACTACAATGCTCTGTAGAACCCTCAAAGGCAACAGGAACCACAGACATCAACATAGGTCCTCTGGGCTGCTTCAAAGCCTCCGATGTGACTGTTGGCAATAGCCCAGGCCTGGATATCACCTTGGACTCCGGTAGCTAACAGACTATTCAGATCAACCTGTTCCTCACCACACTTACTTCTTTAGATCTGCCTCTCTCCCCAGCCCAAGAACTTTTCTGCCTCTCTCTCTCCTCCATTTCTCCACCCTGTATTGGCTTGCCATAATGGCCCCCTGGCATCAGGTTGGTTCTGGGCTGATTCCCTGGTGGTGTTTGGTTGAGTTCTACATTCCCCAGCTGCAAGGCATGCTACAGACCTGTTGCCTTTTCTCTCTCACATACCCAGGCCTAGAAATCAAGAGTGGCCCTTGGTAGGATGGTGACTGACCCTGGTTAATATCCCTCCAGCCCCACTCCTCCCTACCACTGGCCAGGGAGCACAAGGTGGGGCAAATTAGCAATCTCTATCCTCTGCTGGCTTAGGCCTGGAAACTGCATAGTGGTTGTGGTTGGTTGTACCTCCCCAACACCAGGAAAAAAAAAAGACATAACATATTCTGTGTCTTTAAAAATATTTACAATGTGTTATCTGCCAAGATCTAATACAGAGTATGTTGCTAAGTTTTTCAAATGCTCGTGAATATGTTGTGAAATTGTAGATGGTGAGGCCCTACAAACATCGGGCAGATCAAACAGGTGCCGTGTCTTCTGTTTACTACTAAATATTGGCTCACTTTTTTTTCTAGTAAAAGGGGATTTTTAGTTGAGCAAATACTTTTAATTGAGAAAATACTTTTGATGGATATCTAACAACATCAAACATGCCAATACTTCTTAATATTTTAAGCAATAACTCTTTTGTGTCTTGTCATTATTATGCCTACCTATAAATTTTAAAGTACATGGCTGTTGTGTTTATAAATTAAGCTTGAAAATATTTTGTTTACACAGCCCATAGTTACAATCATTTACCCCAATTAACCTTTGTTTTGACATTTCTATTGTTTTGAGGTATTTTTGTACTTTAAACGGGGAAAGACTTTGCAGTAAAAATACAATTAACATGAATAATGGGTAAAAACATGGAACATTCTGTAACTGTTTTTTGGTTGAAAGTTTATTCATGCTAACATTTTAATCACTACTATCATAAAGTCAAATAATCAAGGCTGCAGATGTGCAGAGATGGCCATCTGTCTTCTATTTTAGTATTCAATACAACTCCATCCAAAGGACCTGCTTTGTATCCTATAACTGTACACACCAAAGGTGAAAGCAAAGGCTGCTGGCAAATGGTTTGCAAACTTAAGTACATTGAGAGTTTCCCTTTGTTGACTGAGGATTTTTCTGTTTACTAAGAAAAGAAATGTTTCCCGTACTCTCAATGTGATCACATTGTTTAGAGATGGATCCCCAGTGTCCCCACTCACTGATATGTATCTTAGATGTCAATGGAGACTGTGTTAATCCTTCTATTTCAGAAGAACATGCCCTTGGCACTTCTATTCAGAACTCTGTGATGCCGTTTAATTGACAGTCTAAATTTGCGACAGGCAAAGCCTGTGTTCTTAATCCCCAAACCATATTTATGTCTTTGCAAGTCATCAGCAGGCCAAGGACACTCAAGTCATAAAGGTTTCAATAGGCAGTGGGATCTGGAATGTATACGACCTGGTGCATGTGACCTGCTGAGAAATAGCAGTGGTGCACGGAAAGATGGTATTATTTCTTGATCAGTAGAGGTGAAATCGCTCTTTCTTCCTTCTCTTTCATTATGTATCTCTAGCCTATGCTGTGAAACCCAATGACAGCAAGTCCCTGGAAACCTGAATTTGAGAGAAAAGAATTTGCTTGCTTGTAGGGAAATTGCAATTATTTCCCACAGCTTTTGGAAAACAATTTGCCAACCACTTGTATTGAGTGTAATTTTTAATAAGGGTCATTTTTTGTTATTATTTGCTTATGATACGAGTTTAAAATTTTTTCTGAATATTCAAGGGAGGAAGAAATTTTACAGAAACAGGCCCTGTTATGTTAGCAAATAATAAAATAATGAAATGATGCCAGTTTAATATCCTATATTCTAAGATCTAGAAGGATAATATGAGAAATAATTAATAGAAATAATGAAACAATAATTCACTGGAGAAAAAAGCAACCACAGTCATACATTGAAATCCAATACATAATATGAAATATAAGAAAGCTTCATGATTTTACATTCATTTGTCTTGCATGGGTATTAATATTTATTTCTATGTTTGTGATGTGTGAAAGGAGACAGATAGGGACTTATACTATAGTATCACTTATTCTTTCTGTGGGAGAATTGGAAATGGTAACTCTGTGAGATGATAACCTGAACACTAACATTTTATAAATGCCTTAGTTACCTGAGAAGAAGAAAACAAGACTAAAGTTGTGAAATTTCAGCAGCAACAAACTTAAAGTTATTTTTGATGAAAACTGTAAGTTACTTTGTGTTACATAAGCAGTCAAAACACATTGTCATAGAGAAGACAGATGCAGAAAATATTAGCAAAATATTTTTTGAAAGTGTTAAGAAATTTAAGGAATTTTAAAAATGCATAAACAGATAACTACAATGACTCCAATAGTCACCACCCTCTCCAAACTTAAAAATAAAGATGTTTTTGACTGGAGGTAATGCATGACAACGAGCATGGCAACCTGAGTTGACTAAGATGCTAGAAATAGACTAAAGTGAGTAATAAAAGAAAAATCCACATCACCTTTAAAAACCAGTGTAATGATAAGTGAAACTATGTGGAATCTCTGTGTAGGCATCAAATAAACGATAATACATAACTGCCATCCATAATAAGAAGCCGTGTGGCATCTTGTTTATCATCTTTGTCTGAAGAGGAGACCACAAATGAACATCATATTGGCTCTCATACAAACTATAAGATGTTAAGTTGCTAAGAACATAGACAAAAATGCAGGAAGAGATTTCTTAAACTATAATTTGTTGGGGTTCAGCCTTGCACCTTCCAGAGTAGAAGCATAAATATTAAAATTATTAAGCAAAACGAACAGAGATACTAGAGAAATAAAACACAGAAATACAGAACAGCACCAGGAAGGAAATTCCTGAGCTCACCCACATTTGTTTTCACACATGTTTATATACTTCACTCCAAATGGGGAGGAGGTGGGGAGGCACCAGACTTTAATAACATGATATAAGTAATAAATCAAATAACCTGCAGTCAACCACTCCCTCGAACCTCCTGCCAATCTCCTTGAGGGAGTAGGAATATACTTGATCTACCGTTATACTCAAAATACCAGCTAAGCACACCCTTCATCAGGATCTCTTGTTTGTAGCTATCCCTGTTGTCACCAACTTTGAGACAACAAGAATAAGCTCAGACTTTCTGACCTTTATAAAATCAAGGGGGAACTGACTCACATCTGTGGGCTCTGGCAATAACTATTTATTTTGATACATTTAAAACAAACAAACAAAAATACTAGTACACACAGTATGTTTGTAAACAAGAACACTCAATTAGCCAAGATGCATTTCAGCGATTTTTAAAGACTTTGAATTTCAAAATAGTAGAATAGCATGGATGCTTGACTTTTCTGTAACTCATATTTTGTAAATGAGAATATGCTTTTTGATTAGCCAATTCTGAAGCCTGTTTCTTTAGTAGTGATTTGCTCAGTCTTAAGTCCAACACCTGACAGCTCCAAAATTCAGTCTTTCCCAGTTGTCAAGAATCTTGCTAGCTTCAAAAATATGCTATCTCTTAATCTGTTTATACCAGTGCCTATCACTTAGTAAATATTCTGTAAAGTTTTGTTTATTATATCCCTATTTTAAATGATTTATTAGTGTTCGTTCATTATTCAGAATAATGATTTTATATTTTTATCTTTGTTTTACCTACTAAGTACCTGAAATGTTTTTAGTACATTCATTATGGGGAGATCTCAGCAGGAGAGCATCCAAAAGTGAATTTCAAATATATTGAAAAATGTGTTTTCATACACATGTAAAACTAAGGCAATATGGACTCTAACCATTGGAATCGTAAGAAGAAGAAAAATCTTTTTTATTCAGAAAATACTTTTGTCATAGTGTTTTATGACAATGTCAGAATAGTAACTAATACAGAAGTTTAGATCAAAGAATAGGACCATTCCTGTGAAGAACCCACTATATCCAATATATATGAATATGATGTGGAAGATTCACTTTTTGGTTTACAATAAAGTATTTAAACTGGTTGAATATTGTAAACAAAGCTTAGCAGGCTGTCCTAATAGGAGTTTTGAAGATAGTATTATTGAGTGTGATGGGGATAGATAGACCCAGCTCAAGAAGTTTCATAGGGTACCCATATGAACAGTTTAGCTAGTGGCCATTCCTGAGATATTTAGGCAAAATATTTGGCTTCATGCATTATTCCCTCATATTAGGAACTTGTCTAAGGCTAAATTAAAAAGCAATAGATTAATTTCTTTAGCAAAGGCAATTTTCAAAACAGCATAAAATTAATTCTATGAAATTATTATTATGACTATGAATGACTGCTATGCAATGACTACAATGAAGAAGAGTAAATGGGGTAGAAAGAAAGACAAAATGTACAGTTTGAACAGAAAAAGAGAGCCACTAGGCTTAATGTTGTACCCTAGAAAGAAGCAATAAACAAAAACTGGCCCTAATTTGGTTCAATATGGGGTAGGGTCCATCCCAAGGTCAAGTGGAAACCTGGCTCTGTTGTCTAAATGCTTCTGGTTTTAAAGGCACAAAGGATAAGAAAAAGCAGTGATTGTAAACTCTTCCTCTATAGATTTAAAAGGGCACAAAGACCAAGAAGCCTGTTTCAGAGAAGATCCATGAATAAAGCCTCCAGAGGGAAAGATACCCTTTGTGGCCATTGGTAAGATTGACTTGTGTTGAAGACAACAAGATATTGTAGATGACAGAGCCATGAGATATCTGCCATGCAAATCTGTATATAGGGAATGGAACTACCCTAAAAAGGGAGGTATAGTGTATGCAGCAAGGCTGGAGTAGCCAAGCCATCTGACCACCTGATATTGGAAATGTAATATCAGGATTTGATGACTGTCTTGTTGGCGTCTGGTCTTGAAATGTCTCCTCATTTGCTTACAAAGCACCATTTACATTCCCTTTGGAACAAAGTGGATATTCTGTGCCATTATGTGTTGGAAGTATGTAAATAAATTTTTGAATTGTTAATGGATCACATCAAGAAATTTTCTGGAGTCCCTGTCTCTAAAGAGACTTGAGTTTTAAGCAGCATTGAGATTTTATGAATGTGAATGGCTACTGTTGAAACTGGATTACATACATTTTGAATTGTGGTATCTTCAGGAGACTAAGGCACTCAGGGAATAGAAAGTGGACATATGAATGAGAATGCCCTCTATAGACTCAGGTATCTGAACACTTGCTTGTTTTTGGCAGTGGTGTTTGGCATGGTTTTGTTGAAAGAATATATCACTGGTTGTAGGCTTTGAGATTAAAAATTTAATTTATTTTCAGATTCTTTTATTTCTATTTTCACTTGAAGATCAAGATGTGAGCTCACAACTTCGGTTTTTTGCCACCATGTCTGGTCTTTATTTTTCAGAGAAAAAGAAGAGTAATTAATATAGATGCCAAATTAGATTCTGTATAAATGATCAAAGTCCATGGCTAAGAATGTTATAAGATATTACAGAGAACCTTTTGATATTATTTTTATAAATGTCATGTTGTTAAACTTTCTTCCATATATTTAAGTTTATTTAAGTTTATATTCGTAGATTTGTTCTGCTGACAACCTTGGTCAATAAAGCTTCCGATTTCCTTGGGTACTATTTAATGCAAAGACTCATGACAGTTCAAAATGCCAAATGTGAGTTCTCAATCATAGATTTAACATCTGTATCAATACATCTTGCTAAGGCTCAGTGAACATGATGGAAGAAGGGAGTAAGAACCAGACAATAGGGAGGAATGCTGTAAATTACTGTAAATTTCTCAGAACATGTCATGGCTACTATGCACACGAACTTATCAGAGATAGAGTTACCTACAGGAGACCTATGCAAGGTCAAGAGAATTCAAATTTACAGTATGGATGTGGGAGGGATTTCAAGGTCCCTGCTTCCATCTGAGGAAGGATTGTCAGTTGATTCACTGCTGGTGGGGAGGAAGACATCCTTTTCTTTAGGCATATGTCTGCTGATAGGTTCTCCATACACCTGTGTGTGACCACCACATTCATGCACACAGAGAGACAACTCTTAAATAAATAAACAAGTAAACAAACAAACAAACAAACACACCAATAAATAAAAAGCAGGGCCTGGAATTGGGAGGGAGATATGATTGTGGGTCCTGGTTTGAATTGCATTCAGGAAGCTGACTGTGGATGTTATCAAAATTTATTACATTTACATATAAAAATTTCAAAGAATAAATAAAAATATAAAATACAGAATATTACTTTCAGATTACATCTTCATGAATGCCTCAGTTCATTGGTTTTATTAGGCTGTCATTCTTCATGAATAAACTTTGTTAAACAGCCTAAATCTGAAAGGCATGAAAAACACTTATTTCTTGTTAATGACTATTGTGGGATATTTTGATTGCATTCTGACACTCCTGAGACTACTCAACAAATTTATACCTAAAATCATGGGGTAGAGCCTGTTACTATCTGATCAGAATTGGCCATAAAGAAGCCAGCAATTTGGATAGAGAAGATGTCAAAGAAGGAAAGTGCGGGTCTAGAGTTGATTCTGGGACAAGGAAGAATCATTTCTCTTGTCTTGTCTCCGGCGAAAAAGCAAGTTCAGCTAGTTGCTACTCTGCCTTTCTAAGCTAGTAGGTTTCCATCTCAGCCTTTGACTTCTGAGTCTTATTGATAAATAGAATAACAGAGACTCAATACAAACATGCACATTGCAGCCATGGCAGAGCTGCATCGAGGGACCAGAAGCTCTACCAGTCTGTGACCTAAGTGGATGGTAGAACACTGACTGAGGGATCATGGGGAGGCAGATGATAACTAAGAAATCAGAAGATTCATGGGCAGCTGCTAAGATGTCAGAAAAAACATCAAATAATAGACTATGTAAATGATGGTGAGAAATGTTTGATTTATAAATGTACTTTCAAATTTAGAAAGAATACTAACATATGAAGGAAACCCTACTTGTTTTCATACAATATTTGAGTTTTAGAAAACATAAGACTCAGATAGCATTGGATAAAATGTTTTGTCAATTTGGTAGTTCTGGGTTTCTTAGAGATAAAGACACAATATTTGAGAACCTTATTTTATTTCCTATATTTAATGTTTGAAATTACTTTAAGAGGCATCAACCCCATTATGGGTGGGACCAACTGGTGGAATATTGTCACAGTTATGAATTTCTTGGAAAACAAGCTGGTTGTGAATTGAATACATCTTTTGGTCTAAATTTTGCCTCTTTTTATCAAGTATAATATTTTACTTTCTGACACTCCATCAAACATTTATTACTCGCTTTTTAAAATGTACATTGATCAGCCTTTATGTGCTAATATTTGTAAATAATTTTATTCCTAACTCCAAGTATACAAAATCTGTATTATATACAATAAATTCTGTGTAATAATTTCATTATTCATGTATATAAAAATTATTGGAGTGGTTTCTACAATGTTCTATATTTAAGGAGATTTTTTAATTAGTTAACAGAGCTGATTATCCTATATCATAAAAATAATTGACAAATGGGCAGCATTTGTATCTCAAGTATCTTTACTTTTCTCAAAATACAATATATATATATATATATATATATATATATATATATGGCAAACACTACCTAAAAACATTTACCAAAGGAAATTCTTGTGCTTTCTGTGTCATTTATAAACTATCCATTATTTCTGTGCCAAGAGAAACTAACAGCACAATTCTGAAGTGCAAAACCATATACTATCATCATATGTTCCGTTTATTTTTTAAGATACTTAACCTCATCTTTGCTATTCAGGAGGCAAATTTTTGCAAAATTTTCTCATCAGGCAGTTACATCTGGAAGAAGCATGATGTGATAGACTGGAAAAGTTAAAGACAGTGTTTGGGAATCAAATGTAAAGCTTTAATTTAGATATTTTGGCGTAGCGAGAACTAAGTTAAAGCTGCAGACCAATCTTCAAATTTTCTCTTATGAGACATTAGCTAAAAATGCAGTTATAGATTTTGGGGTCCTCTTAGAATACCTTAGTGTAATTAAAAATTATTTATAAAAATATGTGTTTTATATTCTTGGCAGGACCATCTTGATATATTCAAGGTAGCAGTTTTACTAGCTGTGTTGATGGACATATGCAGAGTTATCTTATCATGGCAAGGGAGTATCATGTGTATGTAGCAATAGGGAAGGAGTAATTATAGTGGGCAGAGTTGGCAATGTGGAGTGGGAGGTCCTGGTGGTGTGTAAAAGAATCTATACAATGACTTGCCTCTTTGCAAAGGATCAAAGTGTGGATTTAAAAATTCCTCCTGGGAAAGAAATAGTCATTAATTTTTAGAAAGTCGTAGACATTGCTAATATTTATCAGTTTTCCCTCAAGGAAGGGAGTATAGAAAAATACATTTTGACAGAATAAGATATATGCCAGGACTTTATGTTAAGCGAGAAGGGCAGGAACAAAATGGAAAAGAATCCCATGTGCTCTTAGGTACTTCAGCATTGACTGTGTTTAGATAAAAAAATGGCTTAATTGGTAGGTTTTAGACTCTGAATCATATATTAATAAACATTATAAATAATAAGTTATAAACTTTTATTTAATAATTTGTTCCTTTCTGTTGAATTTTTTCTCTACTGTGTATTATTACTGAAGAATAATTACATTCTCCTCATCAAGATGTTTAGTGTTGTGTTTATTCTGTGTCTGTGTGAGGATGTTTGTGTGTGCAAAATATTTACATATGTGGGGGGCATTGGTTTCCCTGCTATGTCTTAGCTACTTTTCTGTTGATGTAATAAATTGACATGGCTATAAGTAAGTTATGAATGAAGAGGCCTTTCTGGGACAAGAGAGAGAGACACACACACAGAGAGAGACAGAGAGAGCCCATAATAAAAAAGAAGACATGTCAATACTCAGTTGGACCATGAAGTCTAGAGAACACATCTTCAACTTCATACATGAAGCAGAAAAAAAAGTGAACTTGAAGCGGAGCAAACCTACGAATTTCTAAAGCCCACTCCAATTAATGTACACCCTACAGTAAGGCCACACCATCTAGAAATTCTCTAATATATTTAATATTGGATATTAAATATAAGATCTAAGGGGAACATTTCCCATTTAAAGCAGTGCATGATATATAGTCTTAGACCTTATTCTCTGGCAAGAGGGACATTCAGGGATTTTGAAACTATGTTGGCATCCGAAGCTTCTATTGTCCTAAACCCATTGTCTCCACCTCTTTCAGCAAAGGTTTGTAGGGGCACCTGGCTACATGTGGCTTTTATGTGTGTATGCCGGGGATTTGCATTCAGTTCCTCATGCTGGTACCACAAAATTCCTTAAATTTTGAGTCGTCTCCTTAGCAACTGTTGAATTCATTCTTGTCATCAAATGTAGTATATATTTAATTACACACCAGAGAGTGTTGCTGATATCACTTTAGTCTCCTTTTTGAAAGCCTTGCTTACATCACAAAATCAACCTAGAATAGTAATTTGAAAGTGGATGAGGAGATGAGAAGAAATTTATGCTTAGCAATGTACAATAAGCAACAGAGTATTTAGGATTATTATCCAGGTGGTAGACATTTCTTAAATATTTTACAATTTTCTACTCTGCTGTGTGTGTGTGTGTGTGCGCGCACACGCATGTATTTGCATTTGTGTGTTAGGGGAGGTTGTGCACATGCATTCTGATGTTTATAGAGGCGGAAAGAATTTGATGCTCTGGAGTTAAAATTACTGTCAACTATTAACTACATATGTGGGTGCTGGAAACTAAACTCTGATCCTCTGCAAGGGAAGTTCATACTCTTAAGTCATTCTTTCAACCAATAGTGGAAAAGTTTGTGAGTGGTAACAATTGGTCTTTGCAACTATCTATTTTTTTTTTTTTTGCTACTACAGGCAAGTATGTCTTTTCTATATCTGTCACATGGTTTTGAATTTTTGTGAGTATAAAAATGTGGCAATGTCAAAATAGCCTCTACAGAGTGAGATATGACTAACTCAGTTCACACAGAACAAAAATTTGGTCGCAAAGAGCAAGACATATGCTTGTTCACTCATGGGAAATGTAGCATGAATAATAAAAACTCTGAGACAAAAATTGGGTTTCAACCCCAAAACTAGAACAGCAAAGCAGCCAAGCTACTAGACAAATCTTTTCACTACCAAGGCTGGGATAATAGAAACTAAGCAGACTAAACATCTCTCTCCTCTCGTTTTATATTTCCTCTAGAGCTGGGATTAAAAGTGTGTGTCTCTCTAGTATTGGGTTTAAAGATACAGGCCACCACCACCTGGATTTGTTTCTGCTGTGATTTTCTGTAGCCCTGGGATTAAAAATCTTGGATTAAAGGTCTGTGTCACCATTACCTGACTTCTAGTGGTTTTAGCTTTCCATCTGGTCTTTAGTCAAGATTTATTTTTTAAAATACAGTATATATAAAACACTATAGGGAGAGGCTAATAAAAATTTGATAAAGTTAATGTGAAGTATAAATTTGGCAAGTCCTTAAATTAAGAGATGCTACAGGCTGAATTAAAACAGATATTGTTGTCACTGTGTAACTCAGATAGGAGATCTTTGAGGAACTGTAAAACCTCTCAACTAACTAGTTGCTTTTTATCTAGCAGGGAAATGGAAGAGGTATTGAGTATGTTGCCTATAAGAGCCTAATATTCTGTTTTCTGAAATATGAGGGTTGATTTTTAATCATTTATTACTAAAATTAGAAAGCAATAAGGAAAGTTCATCAGAGTCTTAGTATCTTCAGAAGTCTGCAGAACTTGATTCAGGCTTCTGTGACACAAGAGTATGCATATCAAGAAAAGAATCTTTAGAAGTGATTCCAAATTTTGCAAAAATGTAGAAGTAAGACCATTTGTTTAACACATTCCATTAGATAAATATGGTATGCATTCACTCATATCTGGATATTAGCCACTAAATAAATAATAACTAAGCTACAATCTGCAGACCTGGGGCAGGAGATGGTGCACATGCATCTCCCTGAATGGAGAAACAGGATAGATTTCATGAATATGAAGGAGCCAGGGGGCAGGTGTAATAATAGAAGGATCACATGAGAAGTGGAAGGGGAGAGGGAATGAGGGGTAGGACAACTATAATTGAAGAGTATTTGAGGGGGTGGTGTGGAAATCTAGTACATTGGAAGAGAATAAAATGACTCCTAATGTTATTCTACTATGCTCATAGATCTAATCTTTATTTAGCCACCATCAGAGTCTTCCTACTGCAGAAAATGAGAGCAAATACAGAAACTGGGAGCCAGATATGTGTGTATGTGTGTTTGTGTGTGTGTGTGTGTGTGAGAGAGAGAGAGAGAGAGAGAGAGAGAGAAAGAGAGAGAGAGAGAGCACCTTGGAACACACGACTCAAAATAGGATGCTCTCATTAATTCTGTCTTTTCAGAGCTCAGAAGGAGGCAGAAGGAGTGGGTAAAACAGAGGAGATGGAAGATTCAAGGAGAATAAGGACTTCTAAATCTACAGAAACACAAATGAAATCACAGAGAGTGATGCAACATTTATGTGGCCAACACAGGTTTGCATTATCCAGCATATATATTATAACTTTCATTTTAGAATGCTTATGTACTAAAAGTGTGAATGATTGACCTTCTAATTCTTTTGTCTGCTTTATGGGATTTTTAAATTTTTTTTGTTGGCTTCTCTTGTTTGATGTTAATATGATGGCTTTCTTTCATCTTATTTTTTATTTTGTTAGGTTTTGTTGTTACCTCTTAGAATCCTGTTCTTTTTTTTTTTGACAATTCTTTTTTATTATTATTTTTTTATTAATTAATTTATTTAATTATTAAAGATTTCTGCCTCTTCCCTGCCACCACCTCCCATTCCCTCCCCCTCCCCCAATCAAGTCTTCCTTCCTCCTCAGCCCAAAGAGCAAGCAGGTTTCTCTGCCCTGTGGGAGGTCCAAGGACCACCCACCTCCATCCAGGTCTATTAAGGTGAGCATCCAAACTACCTGGGCTCCCACAAAGCCATTACGTGCAATAGGATCAAGAACCCATTGCCATTGTTATAATGAGGAAGAATTGAAATAAATCCAGATTGAAGAGGAATTGAGGAAGAACTGGGAGGAGAATCTGTATTCAGATTATATTATATTCCAATTATATTATATTATATTATAGATTGAGAAAAGAGTATATGTTTAATAAAAATGAAAAATTTAAAAAATCTCCTACTACAATGGTTGTGTTAAATTTTGTCAATTGTACTAGTCTTTGGGCTTTATCAAAGTCACCTTGGTTAAAGGATAGAAACAGGTAATATTTCATTGAGATTCATCACCTCCAATTACTTGCTAATATTCACAATTTTATCAACTCCAAGTACTTTTCTACCAATAAATTAATGAACTAGTCCCCTAGCCAGAAAGGATAGACATTCTCCAGTATTCTTCCATACCACTGCTGATCATGCAATATATCTATTCACATTTTCCTCCACCATGCGTCAGAAACCCCCACCTTATTCTCTTTCAAGTTTCTTATGTTGAAACCTAATATTAAGGTTATGGTGGTTGGAAATGGGACTTTTGAGAAGATTAGGTTCCAGTTAAAAAGAAGTTCTAATAAATGACATTACTTGATGTAGGAGGGTCTTCTTTCTATGTGTTACTTTCATTGGTTAATAAAGAATTCTGCCTTGGCGTTTTGATAGGGCAGGATTTAGATAGGTGGAGTAGACCTAACAGAATGCTGGGAGAAAGAAAGCAGAGTCAGGCAGACACCATGCTTCTCCTACCCATGATGGAATGACCATTGTTAGACTCATGCTAGTAAGCACAGTCAAGTGGTGATACACTTTAATAGAAATGGGTTAATCAAAATTTGAGAATTAGCCAGTAAGAGGCTAGAGCTAAGGGGCCAGGCAGTGTTTAAATAAATACAATTTGTGTGTTGTTGTTTTGGGTGTAAAGCTAGCTGTGCGGGAGCTGGGTGGGATGAAAAGCAGGCCTGCTCGCCTGATCACTATAATTACTGTTTTTCACAAAAGATATCTAGAGAGAATTCACTCCCTCTTCCTACTTGTGAAGTATCGAAAGAAGATAGCCATGTATACATCACAATCAAATCATTGACAGACACCAAATCTGTCACCATGTGGATCTTAGAATTTCAACCTCTAGTATAATAAGAATTCAGTTGCTTCTTTGTTAAAAATCAGGTGTTTGTAGGTGTGTGGATTAATATCTGTTTCTTCGATTCAGTTTCACTTTTCCTCCTGTCTGTTTTTATGCTAATACCAGACTGTTTTCAGTACTGTAGCTCTGTAGTAGACTTTGAAGTCAGGGATTGTGATGCCTCCAGAAGTTCTTTTATTGTACAGGATTATTTTGGCTATCGTGTTTTTTTTTTTTTTTTTTTTTTGCTTTTCCATATGAAGTTGAGTACTGTTCTTTTGAGGTAATGACATCTGAATAGATATAGAAAATATCATATTAAGTGAGGTGACCCAGACACAGAAAGGTAAGTATCATATACACTCTGTCATAAGTGGCTTTTAGACATAAAGCAAAGAAAACAAGCCAACGATTCACAATCTCAGAGAACCTAGACAACATTGAGGGCCCTAAGAGAGACATACATAGATCTAATCACAATCCCAGTGAACCTAAACAACAAAAAGGAGACAAAGAGAGATATACATGGATCTAATCTACAAAAAGAACTCCTGTGTAAATTGGGAGCATGGGGACCATGGAAGAGGGTTGAAGTGGAGGGGAGAGGAAGGGAAGGGAGCAGAGAAAAATGTATAGCTAAATAAAATCAAGAAAATAATTAGTTGCTTTTTGTTGTTATTGTTATCTTTATCTAGTTGATGTTATTTTAAACAAGCACTTAGGAAGCATGAATTTTCCTATAACAGAGTTTAAGAAATAAACACAATCGTCAAGCAAGTGACTGATGTGGAATTCTCCTCTGTATGCTGTGAATATCATTGGCTAATAAAAAAACTGCCTTGGCTTGTTGATAAGGCAGAACTTAGATAAGCAGGGAAAATTAAACTGAATGCTGGAAGAAAGGAGGCAAAATCGGGGAGAAGCCATGGAGCTGCTTCTGGACCCAGACAGGCTGAAACTTTGCTGGTAGGTCACAACCTCATGGTGATGCACATATTAATGGAGATGGGTTAAATTAAAATGTAAGAATTAGTCAAGAAGAAGCTAGAGCTAATGGGCCAAGCAATGAGTTAAATAATACAGTTTCTGTGTGATTATTTCGGGGATGAAGAGCAGGCAACCATCTAATGGCCATATTAAAAGTGACCACATCTGTGACAGTGGAACTGATTTATTGGGAGCCCACCAAGGCCAGCTGGACTGGGACTGAATAAGCATGGGTTGAAACTGGACTCTCTGAACATGGCGGACAATGAAGGCTGATGAGAAGCACTAGGTTTCGATCCTAATACATAAACTGGCTTTGTGGGAGCTTAGCCTGTTTGGACGATCACCTTCCTGGACCTAGATAGAAGTGGGAGGACCTTGGTCTTTCCGCAGGGCAGGGAATTTGTACTGCATTTCAGTATCGAGAGGGAAGGGGAATGGAGTGGGGGGAGGAGAAGGGGAGTGGGGGGAGGGGGCAATATTAGGGAGGAGGGGGAGGGAAATGGGAAACGGGGACAGGTGGAAATTTTAATTAAAAAAGAATAAAAATAATAATAATAATAAAAGTGACCACATCTAACAAACATCACTAAGAAGATTAGATTGTCTGTTCTCTACAGCTTGGCAAAAAATCAGCACCTCCCTTTACAGCACTTGAAAAACTTATAGTCTGTCCAAAGCATAAAATACATCCACATCAGAGAAGTGACATAGCTCTAAAAAAGAGCTCTACAAACACGTTCTGACTACAAGCCCAGCTCAGCACTCCATGTGAGAACATATTTCAAGTGATTTCCCCATCTTACTGATGGCAAATGGCCCTTTGATGTAATAGAGTTCAGATTATGGAGTTTAGTAAATTGGCTTTATTCAATATGAATACTCCTAGCTGAGAAAAATTCCAAAATTAGAGGATTACCAACTTGAGAAATTTTGCCACTAGCTCCTCTTAAGACATTTTAGAACCAATTAGTAAGGTCAAAGTCATCTCTCCAAGAAGCTGTCACAGCCACTGTACTGAGTCTGGTAGGCTGTGCTCAGCCCTACTTCTATATATGCTTAGTGGTACATCTGATGACAAATCATGATGACTGATGGATATTCTTTAAAGTAAAGGGCCAGTCTCTGTTTCTTCTATTTCCAACAGGAGATGATTACTGGGCATAATTGCCCAGAAAACCATATCCAGTGAAAGGGTACACACAACCTGGAGCTGCTGAGAACTAATTATGGAGGCATGAGGTACCTGAAGTCCCTGTGGATCATCTAATTTGCATAACTTATTTTGGCATTTGGGGTGCAAAAATTGACTTTTCTCTGGAATGACTACTAACGATACTATGTATCCTGGAACGCAAAATCCAATCCAAAATTTGGAGAGTGAAATTAGCATTTTTTTCAAGAAGATGTACTGGTTTCATTAAAAACAGAGTCAAGATGACTTTAAAACTTATTTTATATTTTCAAGGATTTTTGTAGCACTCTTTAAAAGTTATTTGTTTGAGAAAATTATGTCTGATTCATTATGAATAAAATAATAATAAAATACAGATATATGGATATAAATAATCAAACAGTGATGTTGAAAATATGATGCATATATTGTAAATGAAGTATGGTAGGTTGTATGCTTGATAGATTCGATAGATAGGTTAATAAATAGGAAGACAGATGAGTCTACTATAGATGGACAGAATTACTAAAAATCAACTAGTAATTTTATAAAAATCAACTAGTAATTTTCTTCAGTGTTTTTTTTTTTGTGTGTGTGTGGTTTTGGTGCTCAAAAATAAGCCTGGGATTGAGATATAATTTCATCATGAGGCCCTGGCATTCAATTTTTAATGTAGAGATAATGTTTATGAAATACAGACTATACAGTTTAACAAGTAGGTACAAGAAATACAGTATCTTGTGCCAAGAAGTTAAATAAAGTGCAATAGATATATACTTATTTTTAAAAAGAAGAAACTGTGGTGGTGTTATTTTTAAGGAACTGATCCAGAGACATACTTATAAAAACAGAATAGGGACCTGAAGCTGAATATTTTAGTTTGCCTATTCATAACATTGTTTATAATGCTTCTTCATGCCATGTGAGCCACATTCTCCTAAATAAAACTTAGCCAGGCATTTTGGCAAGTGAATGTAATCTCAGAACTCAGGAGGTAGAACTAAGATGATGATCAATTTGAGGTCAGCATGGGGTACATAGCAAAAGACCCAAAATAGTGATGCTTTTTTAACCGAATCTTTAAATTTCTATAAATTTACCCTAATTTTTATACATCAATCTGTAATTTCTGATGTAATTTCTCACATTTATGCTATAGATAACAACAGCCTTGAGGATGAAAAGTAATAACACAGAATAATCAAGCAGATGTTTTTGTGATGCAGGCAAAATCCAACATATGTGGAAACTCATTTACCGTTATTGAAATCTCTTTTAATACAGCAATAAAATCATTTTTATGTTTTATTTCTATTCAGTCAATCAATATCATTCAACTTTAATTAGATTATGTTTGTACTTCCATATACTTATAGCCATTTTCTCTAGTATTTACTTTGCAAAAAAGCATGTTACTCAGATTTATAAGGCCAACTATGCATAAGTCAAAAACATTTTGTAAAACACTAATCTTATTTTCACTGAGACTACTCTCAATACCTTCTGTTTTAATGCTTTTAGAACCCAAAATAATAGTATATCTATTTCTCTTTTCATTTTCTGTCTTGTCTGTCCAATTGATCAGTGTGCTACTGATTGCTTTGCCATGGAACAGCATGCCACTACTCCTAAACTATATGCTTCCACTCAAATTCGTGCCTTGATGCTACCAATCAGAAGCAAAGCTCAGCATGAGTGTTGTCATACAAGATGTGCACTCTACTCATAATCCTCAAAACCAGACATATTCCATATATCTTAGTAATTTCCCATAAAATTGGCTTCAATGGATCTTTTCATACTTTGAAACTAAAAATGGAAACTTTTACAACTTTTCATAAGTATCATCCAAACTATCAAATAGTTATAGCTGGGTATCTACTGTATACAACCTAGATAAAATCCTCACAGTTTTTCTTTGTTTGTTTAACATAACATAGTATAGACTAAATGATCAGAATAGCATACTTGTAGTTTGATTTTTTTAATTGTAAGAGGTTTTATTTGGGATACATTTTGAAATAAAAAACCCTTCTCTATTTCAATAAATTGGTAGTCATTTAAACTTGACTGGTTTTAGCAGACTAGAGAACACTTCAGCAATTTCTGTGAAATGAAGAGACAAGGAAAGGCCCAGGGAAATTGCATACAGCAATGATAGGGAGGTGAAGGGATAGGAAGGGGGCAAAACTGGCTTGCTTGGTACCAGTGGTGTTAGACATACTAATCTGGTGCCAACCGAGTGACCATCATGGTGTTTCACAATGAGAAGGATCTGAGATGTATTTCTATACCTTCTTGTGTGGGGATAACTTCTCTATCATCGAGAGTCAGTTTATGCCAGAGATGTACACAGAAGGAAGGATCAAGTGTCTAGGGACCAACCTTCTCACAGGATAGCAGCTCTGTGGCTTGCTCTTCCATGTGTTGCATCTTTTCCTCAACTTCTGTGTTCATCATATAAAAACGAGTCTCTGATATATGTCAGGCCTGAATTTCATTGAACTTACGTGGAACTGGGAGGATTCCTAATTACACCTCTGAATTTATAGCAAGAGCCTTATAGGCAACTCTTTTTCATTTGCATCATTTTGTATATTCATTGTCTGGAAACAACACATCAATCCTGAGGGTCTTTATTTTATTTTTTAATATGTATTTATTTTTTTATGATATGGGAGCATATTTGCATGTAAGTACAGTTGCCTGGGAAGATCAGAAGCATTTGATCTCCTGGAGCAGAAGTCATGGTCATTTGTGATCCACCTGATATGGTTGCTGGACTCAAATTTGGGTCCTCTGAAAATTATTAATATGTGCTCCTAACCTCTGAGCCATCTTAGCATCTGTGCCTATCTTTAAATCAAAAGATTATAATTTTACTTAGTTATTGAGGTGACTTATAATAGCCATTTATTTATCACCACCTTTGTTGTAAATTTAAGGAAATCTGTTGCTGCTTCATTATTATACTACTAACTGCTAGCCACTTGTCCCAGCCTTGCAATAATTGTAATTTTTATGTTTCCATTTTCTGTTACTCTTTATGTTCACAATTCAATCATGATATTGGAGTCTGGGGTCACAGTTTCTCCTTAGCTTCCAGTTAGTTAAATGTTTAGAGAAATTCTGAAGGGAAGTAGTCACAGAAGAGGAGTTTTTTAAATTCTGTGCATCCATTAAGTCTTGACAGGTTAAGCAATGACATATCCAAGGGAAGTATATAGGAAACAGTGAGAGGAGTGAAGTCTTCCAACTTGCAAATGAAACTGCATAAAAAATTAGGCCATTTGGATTGGGAGGATCAACATAGTAAAAATGCCAATTCTACCAAAAACAATCTATAGATTCAATGCAATCCCCATCAAAATCCCATAAAAATTCTTCACAGACCTTGAGAAGACAATAATCAACTTTATATGGAAAAACAAAAAACCCAGGATAGCCAAAACAATCTTATGCAATAAAGGATCGTCTGGAGGCATTACCATCCCTGACTTCAAACTCTATTACAGAGCTACAGTGTTGAAAATAGCTTGGTATTGGCATAAAAACAGAGAAGTCGACCAATGGAATCGAATAGAAGACCCAGACTTTAACCCACAAACCTATGAAGACCCGATTTTCGATAAAGGAACTAAAAGTATACAATGGAAGAAAGAGAGCATCTTCAACAAATGGTGCTGGCAGAACTGGTTGTCAACCTGTAGAAGAATGAAAATAGATCTATATCTATCGCCATGTACAAAACTCAAGTCCAAATGGATTGAAGACCTCAATATCAGTCTGAACACACTGAAGCTGATAGAAGAAAAAGTGGGAAGTTCTCTACAACATATGTGCACAGGAGACCATTTCCTACATATAACCCCAGAAGTATAGACATTAAGGGCAACATTGAATAAATGGGACCTCCTGAAACCGAGAAGCTTCTGTAAAGCAAAGGACACTGTCACTAAAACAAAAAGGCAACCCACTGACTGGGAGAAGATCTTCACCAACCCTGAAACAGATAAAGGTCTGATCTCAAAATATATAAAGAACTCAAGAAACTAGACGTTAAAATGCTAATTAACCCAAATAAAAAGTGGGGCACTGAACTGAACAGAGAATTCTCAACAGAATGGCCAAAAAACACTTTACGTCATGCGCAACCTCCTTAGCGATCAGGGAAATACAAATCAAAACAACTTTGAGATATCATCTTACACCTGTCAGAATGGCTAAAATCAAAAACACCAACGATAGCCTTTGCTGGAGAGGATGTGGAGTAAGGGGTACACTCATCCATTGCTGGTGGGAATGCAAACTTGTGCAACCACTATGGAAAGCAGTGTGGCGGTTTCTCAGGAAATTTGGGTTCAACCTACCCCAGGACCCAGCAATACCACTCTTGGGAATATACCCAAGAGATGCCCTATCATACAACAAAAGTATATGCTCAACTATGTTCATAGCAGCATTGTTTGTAATAGCCAGAACCTGGAAACAACCTAGATGCCCTTCAATGGAAGAATGGATGAAGAAAGTATGGAAGATATACATACTAGAGTACTACTCAACAGTAAAAAAACAATGACTTCTTGAATTTTGCATACAAATGGACGGAAATAGAAAACACTATCCTGAGTGAGGTAAGCCAGACCCAAAAAGAGGAACATGGGATGTACTCACTCATAATGGGTTTCTAGCCATAAATAAAGGACATTGAGCCTATAATTTGTGATCCTAGAGAAGCTAAATAAGAAGGTGAACCCAAAGAAAACATATAGCTATCAGGACTCCTGGATATTTACCTTCATCAGGCGATGAAAGGAGACAGAGAAAGAGATCTATATTGGAGCACCGGACTGAATCCCAAGGCCCAAATGAGGAACAAAAGGAGAGAGAGCACGAGCAAGGAACTCATGACCGCGAGGGGTGCACTCACATACTGAGACAATGGGGATGCTCTATCAGGAACTCACCAAGGCCAGCTGGACTGGGTCTAAAAAAAATGGGATAAAACCGGACTCACTAAACGGACAATGTGGGCTGCTGAGAAGTCAAGATCAATGGCACTGGGTTTTGATCCTACTGCACGTACTGGCTTTGTGGGAGCCTAGGCTGTTTATATGCTCACCTTACTAGACCTGGAAGGAAGTGGGAGATCCTTGGACTTTCCACAAGGCAGGGAACCCTGACTACTCTTAGGGCTGCTGAGGGAGGGGGGTTGATTGGGGGAAGGGGAGGGAAATGGGAGGAGGTGGCGGGGAGGAGGCAGAAATCTTTAATAAACAAATAAATTAAAATAAAAAAATTCTCAAAAACAAAAAAAAATTTAAGCCATATCAGAACTAATCTTTTTATATTTGTGTCTTTACTTTGAAATGAGATTGCAGTTCAGGTAAGGGTTATGGCCAGACTACATAGTAGTGGCAATAGTTGCAACATATGACAACCTGTGTCACTCAGTAGTCTTAATAGGCGAAGAGTCTACGACAGACAATGGGTTTGTAAATGTGAACTGCTTGCCTATAAATGGATATACCTATGAAAGCACAATCATGAAGGCTGTAAATGGGTACCCAAATAAGATATATTATCCAGAAAAAAAATGAAGCTGGATTATAAGACTTCTTTCACTGCAGTCATGAGACTGGTGAGATGTGAGATTCACATAAGAGGAAATTTTAAAATTTCCCTTAAAATAAAACTATGTTATAAATGTGTAAATTGAATGTTTTAAAATGGCATTGGTATCTGGCAGAGTACTTGGTGTATGGCTTCTGCAGTTTGAAAATAGCCAATGACTGCTAGAGATGGTTGAGGGGTTAAGAACAATAACCATTCTTCAAGAAGGTGTGGTTCAATCCATAGCACTCACGTGTCTACTCACAGCTGTCCGTGACTTCAAAATCAGGGCCTCTGATGACCTCTTCCAACCTCTGTGAGTTCCTGGTATACACACTGATGCACAGACACACATTCAGAAAAAGCCTCCATATAAATAAAAATTTTAAATTGAAAGAAAATAAATGGCCAGTGTCTTTCACTTACTTAATGGAAGTTTACACTAAAGGTTGTAGACAAATTGTTTTTAACCAGTGAATAATATGTGGCTCTATGAAACAATTATCCTGGAACAAAGTTGTTAAAAGTTGCCAAAACTGTGTTATACTCATTTCTCACGTAAAGTGGGGAAGTGTTGAATCTAGTGTCTCCACATCCTGGGCAAGGTCTCTACTGCTTGGCTGCATCTCCAGCCCTGTTCACTTGTAATAGAAAAAGAAATTGTGCTTCAGTTTAATGTCCTCAAAATAAATACTTCTATACAACAAAGCCACTGTTCTGATAAACACAATGGGTACCTCTGGTGGTGATGAGCTGCACAGAGAAACTGTCCTTATTCATGTTGCTAGTTGTGGACAAAATTCAAACAAGAGCAAACATCTTGTTGTAGATCTGTGAGCACAAAAGAACAGGAAGAAAAGTCCAAGTTCAAATGTTGCAGAGAAGAACATAAGGTGACATGATATATGGTAGTGTTTTGCTTTTTAAAGCAACTGAGTGAGTTTGTAAACCATTAAAGAACCATCAGGTATTAAACATGAATTAAACAGAAAGAAAACCCAATATCCTCCAGATGAGTGTGAAGTTTGATACATTTTCAGAACACCTCTGTTAGCCATAAGTTAAATGTCTGTGATGAGCTCTGTTGTCTTCAACAAGGCCCATGGAGTACTCTTTGGTTAGAAAACAAGGACACTTGACTGTCAGTTCTCATTTCAGATGCAGTTGCTGGCCAGAACTGAAACCTTTATAAACCTGAAACCATCATGAGCTAAAGAGAAGTTTATTCAAAATAATTTCCCCATATTCTGTAATATGAAATATACATTCTGATATTAAAATTGTCAAAATGTGAATATAAGTATCAATTGGAGGGTTCAGTCATAAATGCAACCTTTAAACAACAACCCACCAAATGGTCAATGACCTTATTGAAAGGAGGGGTATGCAATTGTAAAAGCCAGTGTTTAGGGGAGACTCAAGTCAGCAAAGTCTTCTGAACATGGTAGAACCACTATTTACATGACTTCAACAACAGCAATTCATTTCCAACACAAGACCTGCACAAGATCAAGCCAGTCAACATTCTAGAATGGGAGGCCGAGGGGTATAGGATCCACCACTATTAGATGAAGATCTGCAGCCAGGTAATGGCTTCTGTAGCAGAGAGAGTGAGTGTTATTGAAGGGTGAGGCCCATGATGAGTTGACTGCTCCAGCAATCGCTCTATGGTCATGAATTTATTGACTGACCAAATTGTACTTGGAAAACTATATTTTTAAAAGGAGTATATGAGGTTGGATTAAGAAGGTGTGATATTGTACCTAGGATGAATTACATAGAAGAATAAGGGGTGAATATGATCAAAACACATTGTATACATATATGAATTACGAAAAATTAATAAATATTGTATTAATAAAAATTGTTGTTATATTACTGGACCACTTTTACAAATCAAAGAACACACAATTTGTCTCTAAAAATTATGTAATTAATAAAACAACACAATGCCAGAGCAGAAGGAACTAAACAATAAGAGAAGATGGAAGGTGGTATCATGTTTAATACCTAGTTCTCTTCAGGACAATAAATGCTGAGCGCTGATAAATATATACATACATGCATGCATACATAAATTCATACATACATACATTTTGAAAAAAAATCTGTATTATTTCAGCAGTTGTGCAACTGGAATCCCAGAGTAAAAAAGAAATCTTGAATGATACTGCCATCAAACCCATGGAGCCAGCCAACCATGAAGTCTCTATAGCACTTGTTCAGTGAAGTGTAAGGTATTGAATAGAACACAGAAAGAAAGCACTGAGTGCTTTAAATTATATGCTCTGTGTAACATTTTTGACTAATATAGCTAATACTTAACTTTGTTGTCTGAAAAATATAAATCTTATCAATTGGATAATTTATATGTCTTTCATTTGATCTTATTGTGTATCTGCTTGTTTGTGTATACAAATATATAAAATATATTTTAACATAGATATTTAATATATATACATGTTTTATAGGGGCATATATATTTTAAAACATTTTTAGAGTATTTAGTAGGAGTTAAAGGAGGAGGGGTCTTTTTACATGATGTTAAAATACAAAACCTGGAACACTGACTTCCTAAGAACTAATGTATCAACTTAAAATGGTTTTCTACTGATGATTCCTGACTAAAATGCTGCAGTTGTCCACTATATTTTTCCAGTAGATATGAAATGCATCTGAAGTAGAACTTTTTATCTAAGTCATTTTTCCAATGTTTTCTGGAATTGGGTTCAATGGGGTTTTGAACTAGTAAAATCAATTTATAAAGACAAAACTGAATACATTTTTGGAAAGTTCATTTATTTTCTTCCTTGTTTAACACATATGTAAATAACAAGCTCTACATTGTCTAGGAATCAAACACAAAGAATTGAACTTTTGATTTTGTTTATAAAATACCAATATTTGACAATCAGAAATTTACTTTTTCTAGATAATTATATTACATTTGGATAAAATAAAGCATTTACTCTTAAAATTCTAATTTTACCTTTATACCAACTTATATAAATCATTATTAGATTGCATTTATCTTAATAATTAATTATTTGTGTATGATTAAATATTATATCATCTATGGAACAGTCTTGTATTCTTATAGTCTTAACAATGGCAGTTGTTAAGGGAGAATCTTAAAGTGTAAGGCAGACTAAATGAGGTGCTGGTAGGGCAAATATTAGTCATAGTTTTTTAGTAAATATTTTCAGGCTTGTAACTTAGATTTTAGGAGTCTGATCCACCCATGGAGACGATGGGACCGATCTAATGGGAGCTCACCAAGGCCAGCTGGACTGGGACTGAACGAGCATGTGATCAAACCAGACTCTCTGAATGTGGCTGACAACGAGGGCAAACTGAGAAGCCAATGATAATGACACTGGATTTTGATTCTACTGCATGTACTGGCTTTTTGGGAGCCTAATCTGTTTGGATGCACACCTTCCTAGACATGGATGGCGGGGGGGGGGGGCTTTGACTTCCCACAGGGCAGAGCACCCTGACTTCTCTTAGGATTGGACAGCAAGGGGAAAGGGGAGTGGGGGGAGTGGGAGGGAAATGGGAGGATGGGAGGAGGTGGAAATTTTTAATAGATAAATATATAAATAAATTGTAAAAATAAATAAATAAATAAATAAAATGAGGGTACGTAAATAAAATACTATTAATTTTTTTTAATATTAATATATTATGAATCAGAAAATCTTCTTGTGTGTATAGCATACTTTCTAATCACAATAACTATTAATATGTTGTTCTACAATCAAAAAATATCAATACGATGTTTATTCATTTAATACTGCAAATCAATAATACGTTCACCTCTGTAACCAAAATGTATTCTGGATCTTAATGGAAAGTCCACATGACCATAAGATCCTCAAATAGAAGACCTGTGGAGTACATTGATGGGTATAAGAAGAGTACTGTTTGGCAAAGTGCTGTTTGGTGTATCATCTCAATGATAAAAACTTAGTAGGGAAAGAGAATTAGAAATGATAAAACATACTGCTTCATAGCCAGTTTTATTAGTCTATTAGCTTTCATCTAGAAACCACTGCTTCATTTTCACCATGTGTAAGTACTCTGGCAAGCCCTGAAGACTCAGCATAAAGATGCATAAGCTGTATCACTTAACATCAGGCGATTCAGTCTCTTATGAGACATTTGCTACAGAAGCTCAGTAATCAAATTGCTGTCTCTCCCTCTCAAACTTCTACTTCTCATTTCCTATCCCTTTCTTGGCACGGGGGAGAGAACATGGTGTCTCAGTGTCGAGTGACACAAGTTTCCTGAATATTTTAGTATTTCCAGCTCTCTGGTCTACCCTGATGTTTAGAGGACACAGTTTCAGCGAGGTCGCTCATTACCGCTACTTCAATGGCTGAACAGAAGCAGAGCATACTCTTTCCAGCTGATTTTTTTTTTTCAGGTGTGCTCTTTGTAGTAGCCCGAATGGGCAGACAGTTCACTGAGTCTCTCACTGTTGGCATCCAGGAAGGCAAGTCAGCCCACACAGCCCATCAGATTAACCATGTAATAGACTCAGAAGCTGCTCTAACGCCGTAAAACAAAATTGCTTATGGAGTCTGCCAGCACGCCAGATGCTGCTATTGGAGGAAATATCTTCCAGTGCTTAGCATCTGGGTCTCATCGTTGCCAGGAAAAGAAAGGGAGAGAAAGAGAAAAAAAGAACAGGCAATTTGCTATCACTGAGAATGTTTTAACAAATAAAAAGAAATAAATGAATAAATAAATAATATATTCAAATATCAAAAGCATCACTTTGCCAAAAAAGACAACAGTTAAGTATTTCTTATACAGCATTAGGCAGGCAGCTACTCATTCTGTCCTTGTACAGTCCTGACACAGTGGGTCAATTATTTCCTAAAATAATCATAATACTGAGATTCTTGAATTGGAGTGTAAATGTCCAGTCTGTTTCCAATATGCTCATTTTATTGATGTTTTGCATATGAACATTCTTGCCAACTGAATATAAATTCTATATTTAAACAAGGTAAGAAATAATGTTTCCACACTAGCACTCGCTTGTTTATTTTCTGACTGCCAATTACATAATTGAATATTATAGCTAAAGATATAACTCCCAAATATCAACAAATAGTTTTTCAGTAAAATTATTCTCCTGAAGCCAAATAAACAATAGACTTACCCAATATCATTTAAAGAAAATTAGATTTAGTTTTTATACCCAAACACAAAATGAATGAGATAAATCATCACTTGTGAGTTCCCTAATTATTAATCTTGTCTAACCCTGAGGAATTATGGTTAATATAATTAGATCTATTTAAACTGAAACGTTTCAAAGATAACTTTAAACATGTATAAAGTGCATTTTATAATAGGTTAACGATACTTTTCCATTTACTCTTAGATGTAAAAATTATAATTCAACCAGTATAAATGTCTTTGTTTATATAGGAACAGTTACTATACACATACAAATAAAACAAATGTATGAGTTTATGTGAGCATTTTTAAAGGTAACATGTCTAAATAAGTTTACAGAAATATTTGTTACAGTGAAAAGGGAATGATCTAAAGGTATATCACAGATGACATAGAATGTCCTTCTGTATATGTGTTGTTATTATTGGTTAATGAATAAAGCTGCTTGGTCCAATAGCTTAGTAGAATAAAGCCAGGTACAAAAACAGAACAAAGATAGATATAGATAGATAGATAGATAGATAGATAGATAGATAGATAGATAGAGTAGGTGGAGTCAGGGAATGCCATGTAGCTGCTGAGGGAGAACATACAGAACTCATTCCAATAGGCCACAGCCGCCTGGTGATACACAAATTGATAAAAAAATAGGTTAATTTAAGATGTAAGAGTTACTTAATAAGAAGTCTGAGCTAATAGGTAAAAATGTTCCAATTAATAGAGTTCTGTATTATTATTTAGGTCTGGTTGACTGTAAAACAGCTCTCTTAGGTTTTATGTGGATGTAGTTGACACCATTATGTAATGGAGGCTGTACTTTAGTTTCCCATTTTTATCAATATGTCTATTGCCTTGAGGCTGTGGTCTACCAGTAAGGTTTTGGTGTGTCCTTCTCCTTCAGCAACTAACTACATTGTGTCTCTTTGACTGCACCTACTCTCTCTATATATCTCTGTTCGGGTTTCCTGCCTAGCTCTATTTACAACATACAGAGGAGAATATCATATCAACTGCAAAATAGTTTAATAATTTATTCAATGTTACAATTAATTATACAATATTGCAATACTGTACTGTGTACACTGGTTAAAAGAAATATATATGCTATTTATGATGGCATAAGAGCATGAACCTAGACAGAACTGAATGAAGAAAGTAAGGATTGATACAGAGATCTACAATGAAACACTGGATCAAGCTATTGAAGACCACTCCAAAAGATGGAGAAGTGATAATGTCAGCAAAGGGTTCAAGACCATGGTGATACCTACAGACATTGCTGATCTGAGAGAATGTGAGCTCACTAACTCTGGACTGATAATGAGGGAACCTGGAAAGGACCAAACTAGACCCACATAATGTGGGGACAGTTGTGAGGCTTGGGAAGTCTGTTTGACCACTGGCAGTGGGACCAGGATTTATCCCTAGTGCTTGAAGTAGCATCTTGAAGCACATTCTTTTTGGAGAGAGACCTTGCTCATCCTAGATATAGGGGCAAAGCTTGGTTTTGTCTCAAAGTTAAGTATCAGACTTTATTGTCTCCTCATGTGAAGTATTAACCTTTTTGACCAGTGCATAGGAGGTGGGAGGAAAGGTGGGGCAGGAGGAGGGGAGGTGGTGTGAATGGGAGTAACTATGTAAAATAAGAACAGATTGTATTAAAAATCTTTTAAAATTAAATCGCATTCTAACTAATTTAAGTACTAAAAATCTAAATCTCAGTATCCCAATTTATATATTCACTTTTATGTGCATAAAAATCTGTCTGTCAATGGAGAATCGCTTAGAATCTATAACCTTACCCTCAATATATTCATATATTGTTTATTTTTTTTTATTTTATTTATTTATTTATTTATTTATTTATTTATTTATTTATTTATTTATTTTTGGTTTTTCGAGACAAGGTTTCTCTGTGGTTTTGGAGCCTGTCCTGGAACTAGCTCTTGTAGACCAGGCTGGTCTCGAACTCACAGAGATCCGCCTGCCTCCGCCTCCCGAGTGCTGGGATTAAAGGCGTGCGCCACCACCGCCCGGCTCATATATTGTTTAAAACAAACATTCATTTCATTCCATTTTCAGTATATGATAGGTATTTTACACTTTAAATCTTTTTTTTAATTTTTTTTATTTTTTTGTTGAAAAAATTTCTGCCTCCTCCCCACCTCCCATTTCCCTTCCACTCCCCCCACTCCTCTCCCCCTCCCCCCACTCCTCTCCCCCTCCCCCCACTCCTCTCCCCCTCCTCCCACTCCATTCCCCCTCCCCCTCGAGTCTGAAGAGCAGTCCAGATTCCCTGCCCTGTGGGAAGTCCAAGGTCCTCCCCCCTCCATCCAGGTCCAGGAAGGTGAGCATCCAAACAGGATAGGCTCCCACAAAGCCAGTTCATGGAGTAGGATCGAAACCTAGTGCCATTGTCCATGGCTTCTCATCAGCCCTCATTGTCCGCCATGTTCAGAGAGTCCAGTTTTATCACTGGCTTATTCAGTTCCAGTCCACCTGACCTTGGTGAGCTCCCAATAGATCAGCCCCACTGTCACAGTGGGTGGGTGCACCTCTTGCTGTCCTGACTTCCTTGCTCATGTTCTCCCTTTTTCTGTTCCTCATTTGGACCTGGGGAGCTCAGTCCATTGCTCCAATGTGGGTCTCTGTCTCTATCTCCATCCATCGCCAGATGAAGGTTCTATGGTGATATGCAAAATATTCATCAGTATGGCTAGAGGATAGGGTCATTTCAGGTTTCCTCTCCTCAGTTGCCCAAGGTACTAGCTGGGGACATCTCCTTGGACACCTGCGAGCCCCTCTAGAGTCAAGTCTCTTGCCAACCCTAAGATGGCTCCCTTAATTAGGATATATACTTCCCGGCTCCCATATCCACCCTTCCTTTATCCCAACCATCTCATTCCCTCAAGCTCCCCCCATCCTCCCCTTCTCAGTTTTTCACCCCCTTACCCCCATCCCACCCCAACCGCAAGTTCCCAGTTTTTGCCTGGCAATCTTG
Source organism: Chionomys nivalis (assembly GCF_950005125.1). Classification (NCBI taxonomy): domain Eukaryota; kingdom Metazoa; phylum Chordata; class Mammalia; order Rodentia; family Cricetidae; genus Chionomys; species Chionomys nivalis. The sequence goes on along the minus strand of NC_080087.1, from coordinate 97,848,327 downwards.
TCTACTTCCCATATCCAGGCGGATGACTATATGTTTTTCTTTGTGTTCACCTTCTTATTTAGCTTCTCTAGGATCACAAATTATAAGCTCAATGTCCTTTATTTATGGCTAGAAACCAATTATGAGTGAGTACATTCCATGTTCATCTTTTTGAGTCTGGGTTACCTCACTCAGGATAGTGTTTTCTATTTCCATCCATTTGCATGCTAAATCTTAAAGTGAAAGCCTACTTATTTGTCTATTTAACTTGTTTATCCAATCATAGGCTAAAGATGTATTATTTCTCTGTCATGGCAAAGGCACTGTGAGAACTTCCCACACATTATCTATTGTGTCGTCAGATCATCTACTGAAGATAGAAGCTTCCTTCATGAGGGTATACAGATTCACTAAACTATGGGTGTAAGAACACAACCCTAGAGAACTTAGACAATAATGAGAACACTAAGAGACACCTACATAGATCTAATCTATATGGGAAGTAGAAAAAGACAAGACCTCTTGAGTAAATTGGGAGTATGGGGACCTTGGGAAAGGATTGCACAGGGAGGGGAGCAGAGAAAACTGTAGAGCCCAATAAAAATCAATAAAAAGAGAGAAAAAAGAATATGTCATTGGGAGTTGATTTAATACTATTTTGAAGATTAGTTAGGTACTATCTAAGGCATGTGAACTTTCAAGCCACAAGTTCTGACCTTTAATAAAGATGCTGGCTGTAGATTTCTTCTTGTGGACTTAGCCTTAAATCCAATCGAAGTGTACTTGCTTATTGTATGACATTCAGGCCACTATTGCATCAGTGGGCATGCTTTTCCAGGGTGATCATTATTGAAGATCAAAGAGTTTACAAATGGTGATTATTTTTCTCCTGCAGTAGTTTGAATATTGTGACACTTCCACATGAGAGTTAATAACACCTCACTTGAATGAATAGGCAGGACATTCAGAAAAAAATATTTAAAAAGCAATACTCCAGACTTGATGATATAATAAAGTGGGTATAACAGAAATTTGCAGAGTATTCAATCAAAACACTGAAGAAGGCATACTCTTCTCATCAACCCATAGATTATTCTCTAAATTTGCTCATATACTATGATACAAAGTAAGTCTTGACAAATATAAATAAGTTGCCATAACATCTTATATTCTATCTGGCCACAGTGTAATAAAACTGAATAGTAATAGCAATACAAACAACATGAAGTACAAAAATAATGTAAATTTAAGAATATGGCTCAAGGGAGAAATAAAGAGGAAATTTAAAAATCTAGAATTTAGTTAAAATATGCCTATTAAATACACAGAATGATATGAAGACAGTCTTAAGAAGAATATTTACAACAAGAGCCCACATCAAAAATTTAGAGAGATTTCAAATTAATGACTTAATGCTATACTGGAAGGCTATGAGGAAACAAGAAAAAGGAAACACCCAGAAAAAGAACACAGGAAGAGATAAACAAATTCAATACTAAAGTTAATGAAATCAATGAAATGAAAAGTAGTTTCTTAGAAAAGACTAGCATGATTGCCAAACTGTCAGCAAAAAATCAAAACATATCACCCAAATCAATAAAAACTATGCATGAAAAGGTAGCCTGTATAACAAACTCAGAAAATTCAGAGACTTGTATAAGCATACTATAAAAATCTATATTCTACAAAACACTTCATGTTTTGTGTAAAGATTCAACTCAACAATACTGAGTATATTAATTTGTATTTATGGTAAAAATCAGAACTTACTACTCCTAACTGAAACTTTATACCCATTGTACCTAATGACTAGTAACTTTACATCCTTCCCCATGCAATACTCAGCCATTGGAAATTACTATTTTATTCTGAATCTCTTTCTGATATGATAGGTTCTTTATATTTTACATGTTCTTGAGGGAAAAAAAATTACTATACATTTTTTATGAAAAAGTGAAACTTTCTTAATCTTATTTCTCACTTTGAGACATATGGAGAGTTTTACACAGTTATGCATTACTAGGTATTGTGCTGATTGAATATTATATATTCAATATATATATAATTTATGCTCAGGTGTCAATGTATATTTCATTTTGTGTTAGCTTACATGTATTCATGCCTTGAGTTTTGTTTTATAAAATATAACATGGTCTTAAGATGAATGCAAAAGTAGACTCATAAATGAAACACAAAATTATATAGGTACACTTAGAAATTCAAACCCATATCTCCAGTAACAAAAATTGTATAGCATAGATATTAACTTAAGATCTACTTTCTCTTAATTTGGTTTAAACATTACTATGTCTATTTCACAGCTGAGAGAGTACAAACATAGATACTGAAAAAAATAAATGTACAATAGGTTTCTCAGAGACCAAGCCAGCAGTAAAAACCAAATCCATCTTGTTCCATATAAATGCATTCTCCACTGAAAGATGTGTGATGTGGTGGTTTGGCAAGATACTTGTATTTGTTATGTAAAAATGAAAGCATTTTGTAAAGCACAAAAGATTTATCAAAATGTTACCCAATAGTCAATATTGCATAGGGCCTTTGCTAAGTCAAAGTGCAAAATCATAATTGGAAGGATGCATAACCACAAACTGATTCTCTACAATGATAATAACATAAGATTATCAGAAGACTTTGATGCACTAGTTTTAAATAAAATTTTAAAAATACTTTATATATTGTAAAACACTGAAATAAGAGTTCAATTATTTTCATATTCATTATGTTTGGTTATTCATTTACAAATTAATTTATGTTACTTAAGTATATAGCTAAGTATAAGTTTAAATATATCATATGTACAATAAATACACTTCTGAGTGAACATATGTGTTCATATATATTAAAATTTTTTAAATTCTTTAAAAATTATATTATAACTATTAGAATTTAAAGTTACAAAATTGTTATTATGGTAAATAATCCAGCATCATTAAATTTCTTTATATTTCAGTTCTTTCTTTGTTTCTTTTTATTTCTTTTTCTATAACTCTATCTCTCTATCTCTCTCTTTCCCCCTCTCTCTTTCTCTCTCTCTTTCCTCTCACCATTTATATGTGTGTCTGTGTGTAAAAATGTGAAGATTGTAGATTTTCTGATTGGAATGGAGTTTGTTATAAGGTTTCTTGTAAAAAGAATTTAAATTGGCTATATTACTATAATGAAGGTAGAAGTAATGGCCATGATCTAAAAGATCACAATCTTGTATTGTGACAAAGTAGAGAGCAGTCTCCAATGAGATTCCTAGAGGCATGCACACACTGCTGGGACTTCACATTTATGACTTGTACCTGAAAGATAGAGAATATGCACTCATTTAAGCTGCTAGAAATTGACGATTTGTTACCATAGCAAGAGGAAACTAGTTCATACAGGTTTTTATCCAGTAGAGTGCATTTGTCTGTATTTGATGACAGTAAGAACAACGGAGGAAAAGAAGAGCAAAGGGAATAAAAAAGAAATTTAGTTTGTGGTTAAGATAATTTGGGTTATTAATGAGACAGTATTATTTAGGAGATATACAAAAACAGTTTTAGTGCATCTATTGTACGAATTCAGACATATAGAAAACAATTATGATTAAACTGTAAATGGCACCTAGCTATATGATGGGAATGAGTTTTGAATTTTAACAAAATTGTGGAAAATTAGACAGCTGAGAGAAAATAGGTTGACAACTATTACTACAACTTGTAGGAAGAAAATACTGGGGAAAACAAGATCATTAATTTCTATGAATGTATCATGATATCACAATCAATTTTCAAGAAATTAGACAATATATAAAAATATTTTTGATTTTCTTTGTGAATTGTTTAGTTCTACTTGATGAGAGATATAAAATGCCTGTGTTCTCCTCCGAACTACATTTATCATTTTTCCCACAAATAACAATGAAAACCATGCTATATGGCATTTAAATATGTTGCTGTCGATATAAAGCAGTTATAACTGTGCTGAAAAATACAGTGTCCAAAAATGAATATTCAAACATTAATTAAATCAAAACCTAAATCATTAATACACGTTATTTTCTTAGTATCTCTGTCTACTTTCTATTGACTTGATTGCCAAATGTGAATAATACCGATCACACTGGGTACGGTAATGAGATATGTACATCACAACTCTGTTCATTGTGAGGTCAATTGACTACTGGCTGGTGTGTTGTACATGAATTGGGGGCAAGTGTCTATTTCATAACCCATGTAAAGTCTAATAAAAACGATTAACAGAAATGGGAAATTTTCTTTAATTACAGAAATTGATATACGTTTTTTAAAAAAGCTTTCACCTGTTGATTAAAGAACACTATAGAACATTCATATGATTTTTCATGCACAAAATTGCTTAAAGACTGATGTGGGAAATCAAAATGCATAAGTAAGTATGAAAAAAAGGCAAAAAAATACACTTTTGTTAGCTCTAAAATTGGACAGATTAGTTGAATGACTATCTCATGAACCAGAGTAATGAGAAATATTGTTTCGGAACTTTTATATGAAAAATAAAAGCTGGTAACTATTGTACAGTATAATTTCAGGGTACATAATTCATTATTTAATTCATTGTTCTTTCATTTACTATATCAAAGGAGCAGTTCAGTTTCATTCATGCTTAAGCATTACAAATTGAGGGCATGTATCCTGCTCATAATTAAGCTATAGTTGACTTTAATTTATTATTATTTTAGTAGTATATTGTTTGATTGTATTGTGTTCATATTGTTTCCTCCCATAGGCAGAGTTTTCAAAATAAATGATAAGGAATAAAACACAAAAAAATCTAAATCTTGAAAAAAAAGTAGTAGTTCAGAGGTAACACCAAAATGACAGTTTATACAAAAGCACTGACATTTTGAAAATATACAGCAATAGCAAAATCAACCCATAGACTTCTTTTTGTAGAAATATCAAGTTAAATAAGGTAAATTATAAAAGTCTCTCATGACATAAAAGTTGTACAATGTTATTTAGTATTGGAACTCAAAGTCATCCTCTAGAAACTCAGACGAGTTTGTTTTATGTTCCAAGAAAATGTGGTTTATTTTAAAGTACAGAAAGCTAAAAAAAGAACGTTACTTTCTTAAGTAGCATATAAGAGTTACACTTCCACGTCTCTCTAAACATATCTGAAGGAAAAGAAGAAAAAAGAACAAGAATGAGAAAAGAGAAAGAAAAGAGGTACTGAAAACCAGAAATAATGAATCTATCAATTATTTACTCTAATTTGTTAGATTTGTTAACAGAGAATCTCATTTTTTTAGCCCAAGTTGGACTCAAGTACAGGGTTCAATAGACTTGGTTGAATTAAAAATTTAGTGATATAGCATGTCAGCTGACACTTTATTTTTTAACTATTACAACTGCATATATTTATAATACATACAATATTGCTTTGAAATTCATACATTGTGGAATAGCCAAATTGAGGTAAGATCTCATTTTAATATGAAATTTCAAAATGTGTACTCAGAATTCGAGAGAAGAATAGTGATTACTATTCACCAAAGTGGTTGTGTTAGGAAAGATATTAGTTAAAAAAATCTTAAAATTTATTAACAATTAAACAAGCTCTAAAGAGATTTGTTTTAGTCTATCATTTTTTCTTGTCTCTGAAAGAATTTTGATGCTTTAAATCTATATATGAAGAAAACATTGGAGAAAACCAGATCTTCAAACTTTTTATTGTTCAAAGATTACTGAGTTTCTTTGCATTTAAAATTTTAAATTAGATAATGTATTCACTTGTTATTTTTGCTTAAATTCAAAAAAAATTTAATTATGAATGCAATATTTGTAGAATCTTAGTTTTATTTCTTACCATAGATGTCTAAGTCTTCTACTCATCATGATATATGTAAACACCTATAATATCAAAGTACATACCTAAATCAGATGCCTATGTATTTATTTTTATTTTATAAAAAATCTACATTATGCTATTGGAAATTTAACATGATTCTATTTTTGCTATAAAATTCTTTGTAAGTGTTTATCAATATTTCTGTTTACTCTTTTTATATTGGCTTACTTTAAATTTTAGAAAATGACTCAAAAGAGTTACTGAAGTTTATTTTGATTCTTTATCTCTTTATTCAGAAATTTTCCCCACAAAAGGTAAAGAATATCATCTATATGTTTGTTTCTTACACAGAATGACATTCTAAATTTATCATCTAAACATTTTATAGACACTTCAGCTTCAATGTTGCCTACATAGGTGGAATAGGGAATTCACTGGATCCATTGCATTTTTCTTCCTAAATGCAACATTGAAGTTTGATTAATACAGCTTGCCAGAGCCTTCGGTATCATTCTCAATTAGCAATCACTTTCTACCCCTTAGCTGATTTTTACAAATGACTTCTTATTGGTTTGTTTAATTGTTCTTGAGTTCCTTCGGTTAATCCGTTATTATTGCTCCAATTATAGATTGTCTAGTGGCATTTTTTTTTTCTTATACTTGACTGCAAAACCAATCTTGCCTCTCTTTAGGCCTTTGGAACTTCTTCAACTTTACTCCAAAATTATTTTCTTGCTAATTTTCATAAGAGTATTTGAAAGCCTTTCCACCATTTTTCTGCTAAAGCCATCATTTAATGACTCCAATTTTCAGTAGAATGCAATTGATTCCCATAACTATGACAGATAAGGCCTTCATGTCATGTAAATTATATGATCATGTCATACTATGAAGAATACTTCTAATCTCTTTTTAGTTACCACTCCTTTTTTTATTATCCAGGGCTTTTATAGTGCATTTCATTTCTTTCAATTTATTTATTTATTTATTTATTTATTTATTTATTTATTTATTTATTTAAGATTTCTGCCTCCTCCCCGCCACTGCCACCCATTTCCCTCCTCCTCCCCCAATCAAGTCCCCCTCATTCATCAGCCCGAAGAGCAGTCAGGGTTCCCTGCCCTGTGGGAAGTCCAAGGATCTTCCACTTCCTTACAGGTCTAGTAAGGTGAGCATCCAAACTGCCTAGGCTCCCATGGAGCCATTTATTATTACTTTAAAAATATCATTCCAAATTCCCACTCCCAGTCCCCTCCCTCTCCCTTCTCAGATCCTCCCTCACCCCTCTAACCCTAAGGGACTGCCATGCAACCCACTCTGTGGAAAGACCAAGGCCCTCACTACTACAACTAGATTGAGCAAGGTTTACATCCAAAGAGAATAGGATCACATGAAGCTGGTATATGCAGTAGCGACACATCCCAGTGTCACTATTAGTGGCCCCTCAGTCTGCTCCAGTTGTCGACACCGTTCAGGGGGGCTTGGTTGTTCTCATTCTTATTCACTCCCACTCCAGTTGGAATTGGTGAGCTCCCATTAGGTCAAGCAAACTATCTCAGTGGATGACCCCATCATGGTCTTGAATTTCTTGCTCATACTCTCACTCCTTCCACTCTTCAACTGCATCTTGGAAGCTCAGTCCAGTGCTCCAGTCTGGGTCATTGCCTCTGTTCCCATCTGTTCTTGGATGAAGGTTCTGTGGTGATATTTAAGATAATCATCAGTCTGACTACAGGGTAACGTCAGTTCAGATACCCTTCTTTTCTATTGCTTAGGGTCTTAGCTTTGGTAATCCCTGTGAGTTCTTGGTTATTTTCCAAGAGCCAGGTTTCTTGCTAACTCCATAATGGATCTCTTATTTAAAATATCCCGTTCCTTGCTCTCATATCAGTCTTTCCTTCATCTCAGTTATCCAATTCCCTCAAGTTCTCCTCAATCCCCATTTCCCCCTTCCTTCTACCTCCTACCTCTTGCTCCCAAATTTTTGTCTGATTCTAATTTCCAGGTGTGTAGGAGTTCCTTTTGTTTGTGTGTTGCTTTCATTGGGTAATGAATAAAGAAACTGCCTTGGCCTAGCTGATGGGACAGAATTTAGGTAGGCAGATTAGACAGAACTGGATGCTGGGAAGAAGGCAGTGTGGCAGATGCCATGGATCTCCTGCTTGTGACAGGCACTAGTTAGAATCTTGCCAGTAAGCCACAGTCATGCGGCAATACACAGATTAATAGAAATGGGTTAAATTAAGATGTAAGAACTAACCAAGAAGAAGTTAGCGCTAATGGGCAAGGTAGTGTTTAAATGAATACAGTTTCTGTGTGATTATTTTGGGTGTAAGATAGCCAGGTAGCTGGGACCACCAGCAACCTACTCCTCCTGCTACAGAGTGGTGCCCAATGTTGGGAGAGAAAAAATCATGCCCATATTCCCAAATGTTGTTTATAACTGTTTACATTTAAAGGGTGATATGATATAGATATGAATAATTTATATTGGTATAAATCTTGATTTATGGATACAAATTTAAGTTCAATTTTGTTATATGTATATGTATTTCTGATCTTGATTAAGATATTGTGATTGTGTAGCTCATTTAAAAATGTAATGTATAATTAAGAAATATAGGTTAATAATCATCTATAATAGTCAAATTTGTAGTCATGTTAGATTTTCTAGAAGTGCATAGATATATTCAGATAGACTTTTTTCATATCTTTCAAAGACTACAGAATATGTCATTTAAAATATTTTAATAACTTAGGGCTTTCTGTGACAATGAGACATGTCTGCTCCTGGCAGCAACAAGTTACTTCCTGAGGAAGATGGGTATCAAAGAGGTTCCTTATGGAGTTGGTTAGCCATTTGGGCAAGAAACTGCTTTTCCATGAACTGATGCATAAACTGTACATGAAAAACCCACAGAGAGAAGACTGCTGAACTTGTCTAAAGTAGAGATGATCCTTCGGGGTTTCTGTTTTATAGAAGAGTCTGCAAGACATTCTACAAGACACAGAAGAAAGTTACTGAAATGTCATTAAAATTTTCTGCTTCATGGAAAAGTCTGCTGGATACTATGGGCCTGTAAGCTAAAGATGGATGTCCCAACAGTACAGAAGAACTTTGGGTAACTGTCCAGGCAGAGAGATGTCTCTGTCAATTCTAGAGTTTTGGAAGTTCTTTATAATGCACATCCAATTTACACAGGCAATATTATATTCTTCTAAAGTCTTTGATAGATTTAAAGAATAGATAGATGGTTATTGTTTTCCTTTGTTATGATAACAGATGAAATAGATATAAATATTGTAACTGTAATTCTTGTTTGATAGCTCTTTTGTTATATGTAATTTTACTATGTTAAAGTTAAAGCCTTCCTTTTTGTTTAAACAGAAAAGGGGAAATGGTGTAGGAGTTTCTCATGCTTGTGTGTTGCTTTCATTGGATAATGAATAAAGAAACTGCCTTGGCCTAGTTGATAGGACAGAACTTAGGCAGACTAGACAGAACTGAATGCTGGGAAGAAGGGCAGAGTGGCAGATGCCAGGGATCTCCTGTCTGAGATGGATGCTGGTTATAAACTTTCCAGTAAGCCACAGTCACGTGGCAATATACAGATCATAGAAATGGGTAAGATGTAAGGGTCTGGGAATGCAGTGGTGAGTACAAGGCTACAGGGGTTTCTTCATTCCACTGAGCCGACATCTACCAAGCCTGCCCTTTTGTCCAGCAGGTCCTTTGCCAGCAAGTGGCCCTGATCCAGTACCAGTAGATCTATCAGGAGGAGTAAGTGTGTGCCTCCCAGGCCAGCCAGATGCCCCTGGAAGAGAGTACAGGCACCCTCCAATATCCTAACCTTTCTGGCCATTCAATGGGGCTTCTCCCCAGCTACTGGCTTTTTCTACTTATCCCACCCCAGCTTACCCACAAGCAACCTTTTCCATCTGTGGGATCCAAGGATCCCCCAACTCAGCCATCCAGAGTGATCCACCACCACAGCCTACTTCAGGGTGGAAAGGATCAGAGAGCCAACTCCTGAACTGAGGGGACTTAAGAGAGGGCAGACCAAGAAAAATCCCCAAGTACACAGCCATAGCAAAGATCGGACCAAGCAACCAAGACTCTCATAACATCATTTGAAGGAAGAGATGGGCAGGCGCCAAAGCAAGAATTCGTCCAACAATATGAAAAGCAACATGATAACCCCAGAATCGAGCGAACATACACCAGGAACACTTGAGCATCCTAATCCAGAAAAAGTAGAAGAAATAGACTTTAAACATAACATTATGAAAGGGTTAGAGACCATTGAACAGGATGTGAAAAATTCTTTTAAAGAGTGGATGAGAAGATTAACAAAAAGTTAGAAGAAATGAATAAATTCCTCAAAGATACTCAAGAAAAAGCAATCAAACAGGTAATGGAAACAGTTCATGACTTGAAAACTGAAATAGAGGCAATGAAAAAAATACAAACCGAGAGATGGCAGGATATGGAAAACCTGGGTAAATGAACAGAAATCACAGCGACAAGTATCACCAACAGAATACAAGAAATAGAAGAAAGAATCTCAGACACCGAAGATACTATAGAGGAAATAAACTCATCAATCAAAGAAAACATCAAATAAAACAAATTCTTAACACAAAACATCCAGAAAATCTGAGACACCATGAAAAGACCAAACCCAAGAATAACGGGTGAAAGAAGAAGAATTACAGCTCAAAGGCCCAGAAAATATATTCAACAAAATTATAGAAGAAAACTTTCCCAACCTAAAGAAGGATATTCCTATGAAGGTACAAGAAGCATACATAACACCGAATAGACCGGAAAAAAACAAAAACTAAAAACCTTGCCATATAATAATTAAAACACAAAACATACAGAATAAAGAAAGAATATTAAGAGCCTCAAAGGAAAATTGTCAAGTAACATATAAAGGGAAACCTATCACAATTACTCTTGAAAGCCAGAAGGTCTTGGATAGATGTGTTTCAGACACTAAGACACCATGGATGCAAGCCCAGATTACTATACCAAGCAAAGCTTGCATTCACCATCGATGGAGAAAACAAGATATTCCAGGACAAAAACAGATTTAAACAATACATAGCCACAAACAGAAAATTCTCAACAAAAGTTCAAATGGTCAAAAAGACACTTAAGGTCATGCTCAACCTCCTTAGCAATCAGGGAAATGCAAATCAAAACAGTTTTGAGATACCATCTTACTCCTGTCAGAATAGCTAAAATCTAAAACACCGATGACATAGCCTATGCTGGATAGGATGTGGAGAAAGGGGAACACTCATCCATTGCTGGTTGATATGACAAATTGTGCAAACACTTTGGAAATCAGTGTGGCAGTTTTTCAGAAAATTGGGAGTCAACCTACCTCAAGATCCAGCAATACCACTATTGGGAATATACCCAAGAGATGCTCAATCATACTACAAGAGCATTTGTTCAAATTATGTTCATAGCAGCATTATTTGTAAAAGCCAGAACCTGGAAACAACCTAGATGCCCCTCAATGGAAGAATGGATAAAGAAAGTTGGAATATATATGTTTATATATTAGAGTACTACTCAGTGGTAAAATACAATGTCATCTTGAATTTTGCATGCAAATGGATGGAAATAGAAAACACTATCCTGAGTGAGATAACCCAGAAGCAAAAGATGAATATGGTATATAGTAACTCATTAGTGGACTCTAGCAATAAACAAGGGACATTGAGCCTATAGTTCACAAGCCTAGAGAAGCCAAATAACAAGGTGAACCCAAAGATATATATGTATATATATATATATATATATATATATATATATATATATATATCCTCCTAGAAATTGGAAGCAAACAAGATCACTGGGAAAAAGTTGGGAGCATGGGGGTAGAGGTGGGGATGGGGATAGAAGAAGGGGAGAGGGGGAGAGAGAAGGGAGAAGGGAAAGACTGGGAAGAACTTGGTAGAGTCGGAGGGTGGAGATGGAGGAAGGACAGATATAGGAGCAGGGAAGAAGATATCTATATTAAAGGAGCCATTTTAGGGTTGTTAAGAGACTTGGCTCCAGAGAGGATCCCAGGTGTCCACGGGATGTCCCCAGCTAGGCCCTTGGGCAACAGAGGAGTGGGTGCCTGAACTGTTCTTGCCCCACTATCACACTGATGATTTTCTCAAATATCACCATAGAATCTTCATCTGGCAGTAGATGGAAATAGAGACAGAGACCCTAATCAGAGCAATAAACTGAGCTCCCAAGGCCCAGTTGAAGAGCAGAAGGAGGGAGAAGATTAGCCAGGAAGTCAGGACTGTGAGGGGTCAATATACCCACTGAGACAGAATGCCTGATCTAATGGGAGCTCACCAAATCTGGCTGGACCAGGACTGAAGGAGCATGTGATCAAACCGGACTCTCTGAATGTGGCTACCAATGGGGGCAGACTGAGAAGCCATCGATAATAGCACTGGGACCTGTTTCTACTGCATGTGCTGACTTTTTGGTCCCTAGTCTATTTGGATGCAAAGCTTCCTAGGCCTGGATGGTGGGGGGAGGGCCTTGGACTTCCCACAGGCCAGGGTATCCGGCCCTCTCTTAATGAGGGAGAGGGAGGGAGGTGGGGAAGTGGGGGAGCAGGAAGAGAATGGGAGGAGGGGAGGAAGTGTAAATTTTCTAATTGAGAAAGAAAAACAAAACAAATGGATTAAAGACCTCAATATAAATCCAACCACAGTAAACCTGATAGAGGAGAAAGTGGGAAGTAACCTTCAATGCATGGGCACAGGAGACCACTTCCTAAATATAATACCAGTAGCACAGACAATAAGAGCGTCAATAAATAAATGGGATCTCCTGAAACCGAGAAGCTTCTGCTAAGCAAAGGAAAAAGTCAATAAGACAAAAAGGCAGCCTACTAATGGAAAAAAAAATCTTCACCAACCCCACATCAGACAACGAACTGACTTCCAAAATATATAAAGAACTCAAGAAATCAGACATTAAATTTATACATAACCCAGTTAAAAAGTGGTATACTGAACTAAACAGAGAATTCTCAACAGAAAAATTTCAAATGGCCAAAAGATACTTAAGGACATGTTCTTCTTCCTTAGCTATCAGGGAAATGCAAATCAAAACAACTTTGAGAAACCATCTTACATCTGTCAGAATGGCTAAGATCAAAAACAAAACACTAATGATAGCTTATACTGTAGAGGTTGTGGACCTGAGTGACATCTCCTGTACTCTAGAGTATCATCCCATGAAATTTTACCTGTTGCAAGTGTCTTCCAGACCAGATTTCACACCTATGTACCTACATGTACATATATTTGAAGCTCAAAAATGAGTGTTCCTGGAGGTTTTATGTGAATATCGAAAGTATATATTATTTCTTTCTACTTGAACCATCTCATAGCTATAGACATGTAGTGTCTGTCATAGTCTCCTTTTTCTTGTAAATCAATATTTATAGAATTCAGTATGATGTGTGGATAGTTTGAAAGGGCAAACCATTGTTGATGAAAGCTTTACTATCTATTATTGGTTATTTTCTAGTATCCCAATTTTCAGTTCTATAACACCCAGATATCATTACCAGGTCTAACTAAAAATGTGACATCAGAAATTTCAAGTGTGTTCCCGAAAGATCATCCCCATTTTCTCAGTATGTGGGTGCACCCCTCATGGTCCTGTGATGGAGGAAGGTCATTGGTTAAAAAAATAAAGAAACTGCTTGGCCCTCATAGGTTAGAACATAGGTGGGTGGAGTAAACAGAACAGAATGCTGGGAGGAAGAGGAAGTGAGCTCAGACTCGATAGCTCTGCTCTATGGGGCAGATGCGGTGAAGCTCCGACCCAGGATGGACATAGGCTAGAATCTTCCCGGTAAGCGAATCTTGGGGTGCTACACACATGAATAGAAATGGGCCAAGCAGTGTTTAAACGAATACAGTTTGTGTGTTGTTATTTCAGGGCACAAGCTAGCCAGGCGACCAGGAGCTGGGGCGGCAGGAACACAGCCCACAGATCCCCACTACAGTCCTGAGTTCCTTGCTCGTACTCTCTCTCCTTCTGCTCCTCATTTGGACCTTGGGATTTCAGTCCGGTGCCCCAATGTGGGTCTCTGTCTCTGTCTCTGTCTCCTTTCATTGCCTGGTGAAGGTTAATATCCAGGAGGATGACTATATGTTTTTCTTTGGGTTCACCTTCTTATTTAACTTCTCTAGGATCACGAATTATAGGCTCAATGTCCTTTATTTACGGCTATAAACCAATTATGAGTGAGTACATCCCTTTTCCTCTTTTTGGGTCTGGCTTACCTCACTCAGGATAGTGTTTTCTATTTCCATCAGTTTGCATGCAAAATTCAAGAAGTCATTGTTTTTTGCTGCAAGGCCAGCTGGACTGGGTCTGAAAAAGCATGGGATAAAATCGGACTCGCTGAACATAACAGACAATGAGGACTGCTGAGAAGTCAAGAACAATGGCAATGGGTTTTGATCCTACTGCACGTACTGGCTTTGTGGGAGCCTAGGCAGCTTGGATGTTCACCTTACTAGACCTGGAAGGAGGTGGAAGGTCCTTGGACTTCCCACAGGGCAAGGAACCCTGACTGCTCTCCGAGCTGCTGAGGGAGGGGGACTTGATTGGGGGAGGGGGAGGGAAATGGGAGGCGGTGGCAGGGAGGAGGCAGAAATCTTTAATAAATAAATAAATAAATAAAAATAAAAATAAATTTCAAGTGTGCTCTAGCACTTTCCAAACACTTAAAGATGTTTGATTTACCAATATTTGGTAGTATTTCTCAGATTTTAATGCCATTCCTAAAATATGAAAGTCAACAAATTAATGATAGCAATTAGAATTAATCAAAATTTGTCAGTATCTTAATATGTTCACACAAAAATCACCCAGAAGAAAGACGGCTTATTATGTGTCCCTAATAAGCAATATCATGTGAATAGAATTTAGAGTCCCAGTTAAAAGGGAAAGTTTCACAGATTTATATTTTAAATGAACAGCCATTTCTTTCACTAAAGAATTCTTCCAAGCTCTGTGGTTGAGCTTGGTACTGGAGGTGATGAAAGGAGAATATACATAAATAACTCAAAATTCAAAGTAAGATACAAAGTTGTAGGCTTCAGTAGTAGCGTGATATACTACATCCCATGGTATAAAGCTCAAATACATTTCAGGACAGTCTTGCTTGATCTTTAGAAGAAAGTTGTTTATTTATAAATGTTTCATGTTGTTTAATTTTTGTCCTCTAGTTTATAGCTTGTAATAATATATATCTCATTCAAGGCAAAACAAACGAAAACAGCAGTAAAGTTTTGTCACCCCCTCCCCCATATAGTGAATTTCTTTCTTTTTGGAAATTTCCATGGATTGTAAGCCACTTGAAGATTTATTTATGGATTCATAGATGCATATTGTGCTGGATAAGGAATAGTAAATACACTGGTGTAAACTTTGATAATAAAAACATAAATTGAAAGCCAAATCTGCAGATTATTTCTCAAATTATGTTCTGAGTATTCCCTTTTAAGCTTATTTTGAATACCATTGCATAATTTTAGACTTGGAGTGGTCTGTGATTAATTTAGGTAACACATCTTCCTGTAGAATGGTAAGGACATGTGGGATTGATACAATCACATGTGAATATTTATACATACAAATTATCTATTTATCAAAACAACTCAGCAAAAGTATTTTAAATGGTCTTGGAGTTATTAAACCTAAGAGATAGGAAGGAAATCCTGATTATTAATCAATAGTTTTCCATGTAAATATGGATAGTGTGTGTGTGTGTGTGTGAGAGAGAGAGAGAGAGAGAGAGAGAGAGAGAGAGAGAGAGAGAATCAAACACTTTAAAATACAGGGCATTCTGAACCATCAGCAAGTCACAGGAGGCTACACACTGGTGGTGAACTCCAGTACCTACTACTCCCTGCTCTGAGAAGTATAATATAAAGAACAATTTCAGTGAGTCAAAACAGATTTCTCCCAGATTATCAGCACTGGTGTGTGAAGTTAGGAAAGCTCAATCATAAACAAGTTCTTTCTTAACTTGTGAATTTCCTGGAAAACTGTTTGCAGGTAACCTTGAAGCACATATCTCTTAAATTAAATGAATGTATCAACAGTGTATCTTACCAAATGTTAGAATGATTCAATGTTTAAAGAATGAAAAACAGCAAAGACATTACCAAGCTTGACTAGACTGCGATGATCTGCTCTTTCTCAAACCAATTCTACCTGGCACTTCATCTTTTTACATTTACAAAATTCATCTCTTATGCTTTGTTCATATTTTCTAGTTTATATTATGTTTTATCTAGTCCTGAGAGACCCACACTAAAAGTGCACTAAATACACTGCTGTGTAAAAAATTGTACATACTAAAGGCCACCGATTGCAATAAAGAGAAGAGGTCTGTCTTTAGATTTGCTAGTTGAAATACTCTAACCATCACCTGAAAATTAATTTTAAAAATTAATGTAGTTGTGCGTGTGAACAAAGGATAGAAAATTAAAAGAAATATATCACTTGGAATAACTAATTTATTGCTGATTGTCTGAAGCTTTACAAATTATATTTTATTTACTTAATATTAGCCTACTATGTAGAACTCTGTTAAATGTTTACAATAAAAGAATATCTGATTAATGATGCTGTGTTGTCAGTATATAAGGCTTTAAAGAATTCTATGAGTTATTATGGATCTACAAATAATATCCTCTTGCATCAAAATTCAAGTGCACGACTGTAACATGGAAGGGTGATATGACAGATGTCATTCAACTACAATGGAGCTGCATGATCGATGGTGGGAATGGTGACTGATGCTATTGGCATGCCATGGCATCTAAAGGAAAAGTAGTGTGTCTGAGTCAGGAAGGAGGTAGTTCATCTTTGAATGACAAAACCAAGACAAAATCATAGGACTTGAAAATAGTTGGCTAAGGAAAGAAATGAAGGACATATTCATTAAAATAGCAGATTGAGGTAATGAAAAATACATTACTTGTGTCAAAATTGGTCTATGAAGGGAAATCTTAAAAGTTTTATTTAACTAAGCAGAAAATCAGCTATACATTTTTTTTTTGGTTTTATTATAAGGATGAGAGAGGGTGGAAAGCAATACTGAGAATAAATGTTTTCTTGTTTGACAGAAATGACATTTTAGCTGTCACATTTTAATGATGAGCAAATGAGGAAAATGAAAAAATATGCTTTTGGTTAGGGTTAAAAAGCAAAAAAATTGTTTCTGTTGAAATGATGCTAAATCTTATCTAAAATGTTACCTAATTTCTGGTGTTAAAGAGTGTATGTTTAGAAATTTGTTTGTTATATTCAGCTAATGATAATTTTAAATGTATCATATATTGGGCAAAATTAATTTTATAACAACACTTTTTAAAGGCACATTAATTGGTGACATACAAGCACATATTTTTGTTAGTTGTTTGATGAATAGAGCTTGACATATATTTTTGTTTTTAACAGAAATGAAATGGGAAACGGCCTTCTGGAATATGATACATTGATGGGTGTTGAGTATAACCATTCACAAAAGTAGTGCTGGTGCTGGTGATATTAGTTTTAGACTGGCAGTAGGAACAGTATTTGTTTTAATACTATTAAAACAAGAAAGCAGATACTGATTAAATGTCTAGAGAGATATAAAGTTTCTTTTTCTTTATTTTTTTCAAGTATACTGAAAGTACATCAAAAAATGACAGAAAATGCACAAAATGCTATATCACAAATTGGGTCATATAACTTATTTTTGTTCATAAGAAATAATAAATTATATTTCTTGAAAAATGTCACCAAAATTAATATGAATTATATGTAAAAATATTCATATTTGTAAAAATTAACCAAGCATTATTTATACAGATTTAATAATTTTAGAGACATTACAATAAATGTTATTTATCTGAATTGCAGGCCCTCAAATTATATAAACACACACACTAATACATTACATACATTGCACTGAGTCAATACCTAAGATGATCATCGTATAGACAAAGTAATGAAAACAAGGAAAGGTAAGTAAACATAAGTACCTGTCCAGCCACATGGTTGGACAAAGATGATATCAGAGGTGTTTTATGAGCTAACGTTCTACTCTTAAAGCTATGCTCAACTTAAAAGATTAGTAATTAAAGGATATAACAGACAAACATAAGTCATTACTATCATTATTAACCAAGATTTCACTATTCATAGACGATATAAGAATGTTATATTTTAGCAATACTCTAGTGTCTGGAGTTTTGTTTTGGAGGTTAGAAATAGACATAACACTCATCCGAAGTGTGACTATATGTCTGTTTCTTTCTCTGTCTTTCTCCCTTTTTCTTACTCTGTTGGTGTACTCTGTGTGTGTGTGTGTGTGTGTGTGTGTGGCAGCTTCTGGAGTCTGGGTTAACTTCTGACAGGAAGCAGGAAGCATGTATACTCCGTTAAGAAATTAACACTTGAACCAACAGGATCACAGGCAAGGCTATGGGAGAAAGTTTCAGGATTCTTCTTTTCTTGGTCTCCAGTTTGCTTCACCTCTTTTTGTTCTCCTTTTGTGAAATTAAATCCTACATTATAGGCATTTTTTGACAGATGGTGTTTGTCAAATTAAAATTATCAAATATACTTTTTAAATTCCAGTATAATAATTTTATATAGACTTCCTGTTACTTTATAAAATAATAAATCGTTAGCTAGCATATTTTAGGAAGAAGTAGAAATATAACTTTATAAATGAATCTACACTGCACTAAGATGATAAGTGATCTATATTAATTTTGGGAGGCAACTTTGTAGATTTTATTAGTGAGCAACAGCATTTCTGATTGACTGAGTTTAAAAGCCAGAAGTATTTCTAAATGAAAGTGAAATTCAGTGCAGTATACAGGAAACCTTAATCCAGACAATAATATAATACTTCAGTGGTCAATGCTGAAAAGATTATGAGGGATGCAGCCCAGTGCTACTGGTAACTGTGTACATCACTGAAGATAAAGCCAGAATAAATAACATGCTTGATGCCTCTAATTCCTTAAAATCAACATAAAAACCCTGCAAGCTATTTCATGCCAGGTTTGACAGGTGGTGATAATGTTTGAGGAGGCACAGGCTACACCACAGTGATAACAGTGAAAGGCACAGCTTTGGAGGTGTGCTTGGATAGAGAGCAAAACATGCCTGGAGAAGTTAAATTGAAGTATTTCAAAGCACACAATGTTGCTCAGCTGCCTCTAACACACCTTGAAATATCTTCCACTTACAAAACTCTCTCAAATATCAGCAACTCAGAAAATGGCATTCAAATGAAAAGTTTTTTACAGTATTTTAGCAAAATTAAAAAACTGAAAAGAATAAAATATTTGTCACAAATGAAGCTTTAAAACTATGAAAGCTTTATGTATCAGCAATTTGTAGTTTAACATCAGATGCAAAACTTATACATAATGGGGGATTCCATTCTGTATGCTGTGAATACTATTGCTTAATAAAGAACTATCTTGGCCTGGGATAGGGCAAAATAGTAGAGCTAGACAGAGAAAACTAAACTGAATGCCGGGAAGAAGGAGGCAGAGTCAGAGAGAAGCCATGAAGACCACAAGCCTCATGGTAAGATATAAAACAGTGGAAATTGGTTAAATTAAGATGTAAGAGTTAGCATTTAAGAAGCTAGAGTTGATGGGTCAAGCAGTAATTTAAATAATATGATTTTTGAGTGATTATTTTGGGGCTAAGTAGCCAGGATCAACCAAGCAGCCTTCTTACAAAAAATTGGCACTGAGGTGGCAAACTAAAATCTACTTAAAATATGAGAGCTTGAAAAGGAATTCTAGACACAAAAATACAGAGGTTAACACAGCATTTTGCTATTTGCTGGTGGTGTGCCACAGCTCTTTTAAGAGAGGTTTTCCAGATTCAGTTGTGGCAGAAAAAAGCCACACAGCCTTGAAATGCCAGATTTCTGGGCCATGCTGCCTCTTTCAGGAAGTCAATCATTTAAATGGGGTTTATGAGCAGAGTGCTACAACTGCTTAATGGCTTGACATAGACCTGGTGCATACTTAGAACTGGCACATGCAGGCATGGCCATATATACAGCAGTTTAGAATTTTAAGAAGCACTTAGCATTTTAGGAAGTAATCCTGGTCAGAAAATAATTATAAATACACAATAAAGACAAATACAGATCAAAAGGACCTCTAAATGGGACACAGTGTTGGATATATATATATATATATATATATATATATATATATATATATATATATATAGTCTTGAAAGAGAGAAGAGAAAGAATACAGAGAGTTGGAAAAGAAGTAAATTCTTTTTTTTAAAAAAAAGTCTAAAGACTTTAAAAAGAGTACAGATAGTCATAGATTAAAAGGAGTAAGAATAAGGCACATAAAAATGAAATATGAAAAGAGACTGGATTATGTATACTATTGTAATTTCTTTTAAATTTTTTGTTTAAAGAAAGACATTTGATTCTGGGGATTGCTAAAATAAAATAACATATATATTTTAAATGTATCTTAAATTCAAAACATGGGTTTAAGGATATGTTATTTTGGAAAAGAGGTTCTTCTTTTGTTTCAACAGAGGATGAGAACCTGTGGAATCCTTCCAGACTAATGTGGTTTGATGCACCAAAATACCCTAAAATATTGCCACGAATACCCCACCCCCCAAATTACATTGTAGTAGGGGCTGCGGGCCTCTTCCCACAGCCCGGCTCATGGATGCCTGGCTAGCTTATGCCCCAAAATAACGACACACAAACTCTATTCTTTTAAACACTGCTTGGCCCATTTCTGTTCATGTATGTAGCACCCCAGGTGCGCTTACCGGGAAGATTCTAGCCTACGTCCATCCTGGGTTGGAGTTTCATCGCATCTGCTCTGGAGAGGAGAGCATGGCGTCTGTCTCTGAGAGGAGCTGCCTTGCATCTGAGCTCACTTCCTCTTCCTCCCAGCATTCTATTCTGTCTACTCCACCCACCTAAGGGGTAGCCTATCAAATGGGCCAAGGCAGTTTGTTTATTGACAAATGACCTTCCTCCATCATTACCTTGTCCAACTGCTGACTGAGCTGAACCTAGAACACAGGATACACCATGAAGGCCTTACTAACAATGCCCACTCAGCAGGAAGTAGTCTAGAGAACTTTGTCCAAATTCCCAAATATTGTTTATAAATATTTCTTTATATTTAAACAGGGATATGCTATAGAGATTAATAACTTGCATTGATATTGATCTTGGTATATTTATGCAAATTTAACGTCAATCTTGTTATATGAATATTTTTGCTCTTAGGTTCATAGGTACTGTCTATAATAGTCAACTTGTAGTCATGTTAGTTAGATTTTCTAGATGGATAAATATGTATTTTAGATGGATAAGCATTCTTCAAACATTTCAAAGATGGCAATATATGGCATTCAAAATATTTTAAGCACTTAGGACTTTTCATGACAATGAGGCACATTTGCTCTTGGCAACACCAATTACTTCAAGGGGAAGATGGGCATCAATGAGGCTCTTTATTGCATTGGTTAGCAATTTGGGTAAGAAACTTTTGCCTAGACAGCTTGATGAACTGGACATGCAACACCTGCAGAGAAATGATGACTGAGTTTGCCTAAAGGTGAGACTGTCCTGCAGGGATCCTGATTCATGAAAGAGTCTGCTAGACATTCTGCAGGACACAGAAAACTATGACTGACAATCTGCCAATATAGGTGGAGATGTCTTTGAAATTTTCCACTTAGTGGAAAAGTCTGCTAGATACTATGGGCCTGTAGGCTCAAGGTGGATGCCCCAATGGTACAGAAGAAATTTTGGGTGATTGTTCGGGCAGTAAGATGTCTCTGTCAATTCTAGAGTTTTAGAAGTTGCTTACAATGCATTTTTGTTTACTTAAGTATTATTATAGCCTTCTGGAGTATTTCATGGAGTTTAAGAATTTATAGTTATAATTTTCCTTAGTTATGATAAAAGATCAAGTAGGTATAAATATTGTAATTATTGCTTGATACTTGTTTTGTTATATGTAATTTTACTATGTTAAAGTTAAAACCTTCCTTTTCATTTAAACAGAAAAGGAGAGATGATGTGGAATTCCCTTCTGTATGCTGTGAATATCATTGGTTAATAAAGAAATGTCTTGGCCTGTGATAGGGAAAAAGAGTAGAGCTAGGTGGGGAAAACTAAATTGAATCCTGGGAAAAAAAGAGGCAGTGTCAGAGAGAAGCCATGTAGCCCCTCTAGAGACAGATGTCAGAACCTTGCAGGAAGACCACGAGCCTCGTAGTAAAATATAAAATAATGAAAATGCATTAAATTAAGATGTAAGAGTTAGCCAATTAGAAGCTAGAGATAATGGGCCAAGCAGTGATTTAAATAATGTGGCTTCTGAGTAATTATTTTGGGGCTGAGCAGCAAGGAATGACCAAGCAGCCTTCTTAAAACATATACATATTTGTATTTTTTAAAAAATTAATCAATGGAAACAGTGGCTACTCCCAACAACTAATGCTTATTTCATGAGGATCATTAATTCTATATCTTATGAGAATGAAGTCAGGGGCCCTGCATCACTTACAGAGTTAGAAAAAAACAGTGTTGCTGGAGGTATGCTACCAAGAATGATGATGCTATCTTGTGAATTTCATTGTGCTATAGCAACTACATATATCTGTGTACTGAATGGCTTCCTAAGTTTACTCTCAAGTAAAGGAATATAAAAACTGAGAAGATAATTTACCACTCACAAGTAATAGATTATAGAAATATTTACTGTTATTATTAGATTAAAGTTATTCATTTATTAAAAAATGTTTTATGTATCTAGGTAGAATTTTAAAATGTGCTCCTGTAAACATGTCTAAGAAAAATTTTAAAGGTAAATGAAAATTTTTTTCTGTGTATTATTGATAATATTATTTAGAAAATACATAAATATTTTGTTACTTAAGTACAATATAAAATGAAAGCATTTACATCCCTTCTATTTAAACTGATGAAATATGTTCAGTGCCAGTTTTTCTCAAACATACTAAAATCACAGGTCCCAGATTCCCAGAACTCAGGTAATTTACTTATCAGTTGAGATACTTTTTTCAGTTTTTATTTATTTTTTTATATTTATTTATTAAAAATTTTCACCTCCTCCCATTTCCCTCCCATTCTCTCCACTCCCCCTCCCCCCTCCAGTCCTAAGAGAAGTCAAGGTACTCTGCCCTGTGGGAAGTCCAAGGCCCTCCCCTCTAAATCCAGGTCTAGGAAGATGTGCATCCAACAGATTAGGCTCCCACAAAGCTAGTACATGCAGTACAATCAAATCCCAGTGCCATTATCATTGGCTTCTCATTCAGCCCCCTTGTCAGCCACATTCAGAGAGTTTGATTTGATCACATGCTCATTCAGTCCCAGTACAGATGACCTTGGTGAGCTCCCATTAGATCAGTCTCACCATCTCAGTGGGTGGACGCACCCCTTGTATTCCTGACTTCCTTGCTCATGTTCTCCCTCCTTCTGCTCTTCATGTGGACCTTGGGAGCTCGGTCCAGTGCTCCAATGTAGGTCTCTGTCTCTATCTCCATCTATTGCCAGATGAAGGTTCTAAGGTGATATACAAGATAATCATGTATAAGTGTGTGGCTATGGGAGAAGGCCAGTTCAGGCACCCTCTCCTCTGCTGCCCAAGGACCTAAGTTGAGGACAACCCTTGGACACCTGGGAACACCTCTAGAGCTAAGTCTCTTTCCAACCCTAAAATGGCTCCCTTAATTAAAATAACTTCTTCCCTGCTCCCATATCCACCCTTCCTCCATCTCAACCATCCCACTTCCCCAAGCTCTCCCCAATCCTCCCCTTCTCCCTTCTTTTCCCCCTCTTCTCTTCCCTCCATCACACCTCAACTCCCATTCTCCCAACTTTTGCCCGGCGATCTTGCCTACTTCCAATTTCCAGAAGGATAAATATATGTTTTCTTTGGCTTCTTATTATTTAGCTTCTCTAGGATCATGAACTATAGGCTCAATGTCCATTGTTTATGGCTAGAATCCACTAATGAGTAAGTACATACCATATTCATCTTTTTGGGTCTGAGTTATCTCACTCAGTAAAGTGTTTTCTATTTCCATCCATTTGCATGCAAAATTTACCCCAGTAGCACAGACAATAAGAGTAACAATGAATAAATGGGACCTCCTGAAACTGAGAAGCTTCTGTAAAGAAAAGGACATTGTCCTTAAGACAAAAAGGCAACCTACTGAATGGGAGAAGATCCTCACCAACCCCACATCAGAAAAAGAAAAGGCCTGATATCCAAAATATATAAAGAACTCAAGAAACTAGACATTAAAATTCTGAATAACCCAGTTAAAAAATGGGGTACTGAACTAAAGAGAGAATTCTGAACAGAAGTTCAAATGGACAAAAGATACTTAAGGTCATGTTCAACTTCCTTAGCAATCAGAGAAATGCAAATCAAAACAACTTTGAGATACCATCTTACTTCTGTCAGAATGGCTAAAATCAAAAACACCAATGATAACCTTTCCTGGAGAGGGTGTGGAGTAAGGGAAACACTCATGCATTGCTTGTGGTAATGCAAACTTGTGTAACCACTCTGGAAATCAGTGTGGCAGTTTCTCAGGAAACTGGGAGTCACCCTACCTCAGGATGTAGCAATACCACTCTTGGGAATATACCCAAGAGATTCCCAATCATACTACAAAAGCATTTGTTCAACTATGTTCATAGCAGCACTATTTGTAATAGCCAGAAACTGAAAACAACCTAGATGCCCCTCAATGGAAGAGTGGATAAAGAAGGTGTGGTACATTTACACATTAGAGTTCTTCAGCAGTAAAAAAACAATCAGTTGTGAAATTTTTAATGTACATTTATTCCACACCTCAAGTTCCTAGCAAAATTGAAACAATTCATTTGCTTCCCAAGTTTAAAAGCTTCTGCAGATATTGTCTGAGATAAAGGTGGTTTTAGTTCTTTAGAAAAGGCAGATCTTTGATGCTGAAATCTGCAATTAAATACAAGCAGAATGACTTAATTTAGTTTGCAATCATAAGAGGAGCATGATGTAACAATGTTATAGATAATTCCATTAGTCGTGTAAATTACAAATATGTATATTTATTTTAACTTTTGTTCACTCTTATAAACTTGTGTAATTTTTATGGTTTGACAAAGATATATTTTTGAGATTCCTTACCTCTAAAGACATCTGTTTTATTATATCAGAACTGAAATGTGAATGTTTCATTTTAATTTTTTTGGTGTCCTCTTCAATTGTTTCTTCAAAGATTTAAAGTTATTGTCATAAAGGTCTTTCATTTGTTTGGTTTGATTTACTCAGTGGTATTTTATGCTATTTGCAGTTATTGTGAAGAGTGATGTTTCTCTGATTTCTTTTCAGCCCATTTATTATCTGTGTAAAGGAGGGCTACTGAATTTTTTAGTTAATCTTGTATCCTGCTACATTATTAAAAGTGTTTATGAGTTGTAAAAGTCCTTGGTAGAATTTTTAGGGTCACTTATGTAAACTATCATATCATCATCAAACAATGAGAGTTTGATTTCTTCTTTTATGATCTGTGTCCCCTTGACATCCTTTTGTTGTCTTATTGTTCTAGCTAGAACCTTAAGAACTATACTAAATAGATACAGAGAGAGTTGACAACCTTTTCTTGTTCCTGTTTTCAATGGGATTGTTGTGAGTTTCTCTCTATTTAATTTGACATTGGCTATTGGCCTGAAGTATATCACTTTTATTATGTTTAGATATGTTCTTTGGATGCCTCTTCTCTCCAAGATCTTTACCATGAAAGGATGTTGTATTTTGTTGAAGGCATTTTTTTGGCATCTAATGAGATGATCATGTGGTTTTTATTTTTCAGTTTGTTTATATTGTGGATTACATTGACAGATTTTCATATGTTGAACTGTCCCTGCATCTCTGGGATGCAGCTGACTTGATCATGGTGCATGATCCTTCTGATGTGTTTTTGGATTTGATTTCCCAGTATTTTATTGAGTATTTTTGCATCAATGTTCATGAGTGAGATTGATCTGTAATTCTCTTTCTTACTAATGTCTTTATGTGGTTTGGGGTGAAAATTTAAGCCAATAAATTTTTTTTTTTTTTTGGTTTTTCGAGACAGGGTTTCTCTGTGGTTTTGGAGCCTGTCCTGGAACTAGCTCTTGTAGACCAGGCTGGTCTCGAACTCACAGAGATCCACCTGCCTCTGCCTCCCGAGTGCTGGGATTAAAGGCGTGCGCCACCACCGCCCGGCTTATTTAATTTTAATTTAACAGTATCAACTGTGTGCAATAGTATTCAACTTAATTTTCTTTTTTATTATTTATTTATTTATTTATTAAAGATTTCTGCCTCCTTCCCGCCACCACCTCTCATTTCCCTCCCCCGCCCCAATCAAGTCCCCCCTTCATCAGCCTGGAGAGCAGTTAGGGTTCCCTGCCCCGTGGAAATTCCAAGGACCTCCCACCTCTTTCTAGGTCTAGTAAGGTGAGCATCCAAGCTGCCTAGGCTCCCACAAAGCCAGTACGTGCAGTAGAATCAAAACCCAGTGCCATTGTTCTTGACTTCTCAGCAGTCCTCATTGTTCCTTATGTTCAGCGAGTCCAGTTTTATCCCATGCTTTTTCAGACCTGGTCCAGCTGGCCTTGGTGAGTTCCCCAACATGTAACAAAAGGACTCAACTTAATTTTCTTAAAAATTATGATTTTTATAATAAATTAAATCAAATAAAGCCAGTATAAAAAGATTGAAAGAGTCATGAAATCCAACTATTTCAATATTTAAAACAAATTCATTCAATTCAACCCTAATGCATGTATTTATTTTATATTTTATGATGACTATGTCTCTGCACTTAACTTCATATTTTCAACATTTTATTTGTTGAAAAAAGTTTACTCACAAATGTTAACTTTACACTTTTATTGTGGATAAACATTAATAATTTAAGAGGTTGATTTTACTTTGAATAAGATCCATTATAAAATTCACTACTTCTAGAGTTTTCTATTTATGAAATGCTAATGTATTTATGTATGTGTTTCATCAATTTTGAAATTACTTTCCTCTTGCCTTAAAGATGTGATAGTCAATAATAACATAATATAATAAACAGTGACATTCAGTCAATTGCATAACTCAGATATATCTCATGGTTTGCTAATAAGACTTATATAGAAGCCGGGCGATGGTGGCGCACGCCTTTAATCCCAGCACTCGGGAGGCAGAGGCAGGCGGATCTCTGTGAGTTCGAGACCAGCCTGGTCTACAGAGCTAGTTCCAGGACAGGCTCCAAAGCCACAGAGAAACCCTGTCTCGAAAAACCAAAAAAAAAAAAAAAAAAAAAAAAAGACTTATATGGAACATCACCAAATCTACTTATGCAGAGCTAGCAGTTCTCCAGGATCACCACATTAAACATCTTTTCAAGGTGAGAGTGGTCAAGAGGAAATGCATGTTCATAAGATATTTTAATATAAAAATTCAGCTTTTGGAAAATAATTTATCCAGTAGGGTTTTTTTCAGAATAATTTAGTTGTAAATGATTATATACTTCTTACTTTTATGTAATTGGATTTGAGACCCAATGTATAAAAAGTAGAAGACTATATGTTAGTGAACATAGAAAAATTCTCCTTTTACAGAATAACATTCAATATCATAAATGAGCAGCAACGAATACAGCTTTAGATTTCATGCTGCAAATCATGATTAGTTTTAAGTTTGATCCTTTAATGATCTGATGTAATGAATTTTTCTCTATTTTTCAAACAGTAGGACCATTACCTGTGGTGGTAACATATGTCTGTCTTTAAAAGTGCCGACTTGAAAAAGGTAATCTTCAAAGGTTCTCATTAAAACAACTGTTGATAAAGGTTCATGGTTTCCTTCTTAATAAGTGAAGTTATTTTGTTTATGAAATTATGACTTTCTGGAAATTTTTCTTTGGTTCCCAAAATTCTTGAATAAATATATATTTTTCAGTGGAAACATGAAACTTCACAAAAGAGAAGGTATCCAAACAATCTTGCATGACGAAGATGAGGAGCATCATAAACTCTGGCTTCTGTCATCACCCCTATGATAAGGCTGCCAGTAAGTGCTGATTATGATGGAGGTTTTTATGTGGAAGACACCTGTTATGTAGGAGCTGGATGGTGATGAGCCACTCGTTTCCCACACACCACTGCACAGCTATCCATTTTTAATTACTTCTGGCCAATGTTCATTTCTAAGCCAGTAGTTGTAATATGACCCAGGATGATATTACACTGTTTAATGTCCTTTCTGTATGAGAATGAAACAGAATGAGAATGATCTGTTTAGAGCAGGAACACACTTCAGAAGAGTATATTATAGTCTTACACATTTCTAAAACTGGTTTAACTAAAATAGTATGTGTGTA
This sequence comes from Chionomys nivalis, assembly GCF_950005125.1. Lineage (NCBI taxonomy): Eukaryota > Metazoa > Chordata > Mammalia > Rodentia > Cricetidae > Chionomys > Chionomys nivalis. The sequence goes on along the minus strand of NC_080087.1, from coordinate 97,820,015 downwards.
CAAGAAATGCATTGGTGAATGTTAATAATTCCTATGATAATCCCAGGAACATGTAAGTTTGTGTCCATATCCATGCACATTTTATGAAGAGGAAAGCAATTCAACAGATGGTAAAACTTTTTCAGATTGCATGAATAATGTGATTACAAACATGCCCATCGCATGCAGTGTCTACACCGTGCTTTTACAATGAATATCCTAGTATGCTTTTTTGTGCTTTTACAATGAATATCCTGGTATTCTTTTGTGTGAAGTGTCTTTTCTTCTATTCTTTTAAAGATTGCTTTTATTTGTTTATTTATAGTTTAAGACATTTCTTAGCATTTTAAAGTTCTCTGTACTCTGTTCAACCTCCTTTGTTTTGTTTCTGCTTTTCACAATTACCTTTGAATGACTGCATATTTAATCACACATGCAAGCATTATCTATAAATGTCATGGTTTCTGAACGCACAAACTTAGCAGTTGAGCATCAAGAAAAATGTCATGCTATAACATCCATAGGGACATATATGAGGAGGCTATTGCATGTACATGAAGAAGTTAAAATACATAGTCAATCAGATGGTAAAAAAACTGTTAAAAATGATCATACTCTCAAATTTAAAAATTATGTTCTTCATGAAGCAGATGCCTAAATTGAAAATATTTTTAGGTATCTTTTAGTAGTTTATTAAATCAGGTAAAATTAAGGGACATTTGAGGGATAGCACTGGAAACCTAGTAAAATTAGAGGCATCCTAAATATAGAAATATGGATACATGAAAAGACTCTAAATGAAATTGGGAAATAATGGTGGAGACAGGGTTCGCCCAGTCCTTTGGTTGTCACCAAATGAAGCTTCCAGTACTGGGATTGGGTTGCATTTAGTTGATTTATTGGCCACAGGGTTCCATAAGACCTTCAAACAACCTGTTGGTGAGATTATAGGTTATCTTCCACAACTGACAACAACGCCGCATTGTTGAACACAGCACACAGACAAGTTATTGGCTATGGAGGACTCAGGCTGGTGCCTTCATAGAACCCTCACTCCTACATTCTAGCATCTTTGGTACAAGATGGAACTCCACACAGTACCAAAGGAGCAATACCAACACGAATACAGACACAAAACCTTTTACCTAGAAATGGTCTTTCAGGCAACATGCTAGTGCAATGGTGGCACAAAGCTTGAGGGAGTGACCAGGCACTATCTGGCTTGAGTTTAGAAGTACTATGTGAGATGGAGCCCACATCAGGCACTGTAGGGGTGACTAAGAACATGAGATTAGATTTCCCATGTACCTAGGATATTTGATAAACACTTGAAATGAAAATTTAGTTTTCTACAAGAGAGTCTCTGTCAGAAAGCCAACTTTTCTTAAGGGAAGGCTTTTTGCCTGTCAGTATACGCACAACAGGAAAAAATAAAACAAACAAACAAAACAAAACAAAAACATATAAAAAACTCAAAGGCATCTTTGGAAATTTCTTATCTCTTACTGTCATTTCCTCAAAACCTAACAGCACAGTGACATACTACCTCTAACAAAGGCATACTTACTCCAAAAAGCCACATTCCCAATAGTGCTACTCCCTAGAAGCTTAAGGGGGACAATAACTTTCAAACTACCTCATAAGATTAATTGCTTTTATCGATTTGCATATTGTGAACTATCTTTGTGTCTTGATAAAAAAGTTATCTTGACCAAGTTGAATAAATGACCATTTTATTTTTTTTTTTTTGGTTTTTCGAGACAGGGTTTCTCTGTGGTTTTGGAGCCTGTCCTGGAACTAGCTCTTGTAGACCAGGCTGGTCTCGAACTCACAGAGATCCGCCTGCCTCTGCCTCCCAAGTGCTGGGATTAAAGGCATGCGCCACCACACCCGGCATAAATGACCATTTTTATGTGTTCTTGTATTCATCATAAGTATTTTGTTGTAAAATTTGTCATCTGTATTCATCAGGGATAGTAGTCTATAACATCTTTTTGTGTGTATATATTTATTTGGTTTGGGTACAAGAGTAATGTTGTATCCATAATTGGAGTTCATAAGTGTTCTGTATGTTTTGTAAAATGATTTGGGTGCCATTAGTTGTAGTTCTTTAAAGACTTGGTATAATTCTTTTCTGAATCTACTTGCTTATACTTTTTTGTTTTTATGATTTTTGGCATTTTTGATATCTGTTGGGATGTCACCATGTTCACAACTAAATTTATTTTCTTTCTTCCTTTTCTTTTAGTTAATTCATCTAAGTTTGTTGATTTTATTTTTTCACAGAAGTAGCTCTCTGTATTATTCACTCTTTACTAGTTTTTGCCTGATTTATTTCTACTTTGTTATTTTTCCTTCTATTTTTTCTTCATTTCTACTGTTTATATTTGCTTTCTTCTTATTTATTTCAAATTCTTAAGGTACATCATTTAATTAATGTGTATTTGTGTGTGTGTGTGTGTGTGTGTAAAATAACAGAGGCTGATATAAAATATAGTCATTTTCATTTAATTTCAAGAATTGTATTACTTTTCAGTTTTATTCATGAAAATGTATTTTTTCAATCTGTATTAACTAATATCATCCAGTCTCTGAATTTCTGGAGTTAATTTTGGCATTGATTTTAATCTTAATTTTATTGTAGTCTGATTAAATACATAAGATTATTTCAGATTACCTATGTCTGTTGACTTTTTCCTTGTATCACAATATGTAGTTTATTTTAGGGAAACTTGCATTAGTTGTTTACCAAAATGTATATTTTCTATTAATTAAAATGACATATGATGTTAGGTACATTCAGTTCATAATGTCGTTTAGATTTGATGTTTCTCTGCTTAATTTTTGTCTTGTCGACTTGTTTATTGGTGCAAATGTCATATCGAAGGCAAGGCACCTACCTCTCTTGTATTGGGGTTAATTTGTGGCTCTCTGTTTACTTGTATTTGTCTTCTCAAATTGGCTACCTCACATGTTCTCACCAATATATGGAACTTAGTTGTGAGTTACTTGTTTTGTAGCTTCTACTCGTAAGACAGAAAAGTGGGAAGAAATCATTGGGAGGGAGTAGCTTATGGGACGGGTTAACACAACACAGTATAAAAATGATGATAGGAAATATTGTCTTGGGAAATGTTTAAGGAGAAGGTAGGTGCTACGAAAGATAAGGTAGTAATATAGGGGAAGCTTAACCAAACTAATAGAGGCGGTAGGAAATAAACATATGGAAATGACTGTCTTATCATTAAATCAAAATATATAATTTATGATTTCAAAGGAATTTGTTCGAACTACTTTACCTGGTGGGAAAGATTACTCCAAGAAGCTCAGGTTTACAAACAAAAATTCGTCTGGCAGGTATATTTCTGTGAATGGTTGGTCTGAGAGGTCCCAGAAGACCCTACCCCACCCCAAACGTAGCAGGTTCCTGTTAATCTTCTTGGCTGCCCACCTGGACAAGATAATAAGCTATTGCTGAATATGTCACATACCCTAGAAACATAATATAGAAAAGTCAAGCTAGAATTAAGATGAAAGCTTCTTGCTCCTCACTTGTTTTCCCAACCACAGAAGGTAGAATGAAGGTTTCAGAAGAATAAAAGGCATCAATGTTCTCATGCAAATATAATTTCTATGACCTATTAACCAATTTTCCAGGTAAGATGTGCTCACTTGCGCAAACATGACACTACTGTGGTTAACCAATGGTTCTTTGATTGGATTTGATGCCTACCATACACAAAGAATCGATGAATTATAGTGCAAACTTTCAAAAGGTCATATCAGAGTAGATGGTATAATTTAAGAAGAAACTGAATTATTCTGTTCAATAAGCCTCACAGAACATTGTAGATGAGGTAGTCAAAATCAATGTATGATACAGAAGAGCAAGGTAGTAAAGCTTTGAAATGTCTTCTTCGGGGCAAGAAATAACTACTGCAATCACAAACTCAAAACAGTGAAAATTGCTCACACTCTGTCTTTTAAGGGCTCTTCCACAGTTAGCTGTGCATGGAGGCAGAGTTTAGCATCTCCTGCCCTAACTGATGAACTATTTTAAACTGGAAGAATCAGGTGTGTGGATCATAACCTTCACTTGTGCTCAATGGTAACCCCACAGACTAAAATCCATTGTCCATAGAGATACCCTGTTTAAAATATATAAATCACTAAGCAAACAATAGAGTCATGAATGAGAAGAAGTAACAAGTAGTGGAGAAAGAATGTTGGTGTGGATAGGATGAAGAAAGAGAGGATAAGTAGAATACACATGTGAAATTGCCAAACAACAAAGTTAATAATATTTCTGTCAGGTATGGACATTGCTCCCCCTCTTGCTTGACATTTATTTCATCCTAGTCCTTCACAAATGTCATCAAGAGAACCCAACAATGCCTCTTAATATTCTGCATTTCAATGTGTAAGACTATTATTCCGAATAAAATAAAGTTGCTCTTACTTTCATATTTATAAACTAAGACACTTTCTGATTACTAGAAAGCACTATGCAAATAGGTTTGTGATGAGGTTAAGCAGGTTTCCCTGTGATTCAGATGTGTATAGTTCAGAAAGTCTCTGGTGTTGTCTGTGCCTGTCTGCAATGTTTTGAAATCTAATCTGGACTTGTCTCCTTGTGCCAAATGCTAATGGCAAGTATAATATGAGTCAACTTCAGTGGGAAGAATATATTGACCCTCCAAATTATTAACAGAATGACTCCAAAGGTTTATCTCTTCCCTTCTGATTTGGAACTGACCTTAATATCAAGACTGCAGTGAAAATGTTCCAACTCAGACAGTCCCAGTTTTATATGTGTAGACGTACAATGAGCTTAGGGTTACTGATAATTAGCTTGTTAACATGAACATCTGTTCAGTCTTCAGTTATTCTTAATCCTGGTCAGATTCCAAACTTGTATCATAATCAAGCAGAAAGTAGATTTTTGTCATGTAGTCAAAACACATTTCTAAAAATCTAAGATCAAACTTCTCAAATATTACAGTCAAAATCTTATTTTATTACAACTAATGTCACTGTGATTTTGTGAAAATCCATATTTTTCTCCCCTCTGACATTTGTGGAATTTAGCATTTTCCCTGTGTATTGCCTGTACATTTAGCACTTCACATACACAAAATTTCTGCCTCAAACTCTTGGCTCATGAATCTTTCTATTAATTATTCACCTGTTTCTTAGGTTTCCATTTTAGCAGCTATTCTCATGAATGTTCACTTGCTTTCAGTAAATTTAATTTGATTTCTATTAATATGTTATAGAATATTGATGAGTTATCTGTGTGAGTTTCTTCTTCCCTTCTCCATTCTCTCAATTAGAATCAGTTCCACACCCACAAGCCTAATTCCATATTAGTGGTTTTCAAAGCTATTTCCTTCAAGAGGTACCTTTGATAGGTGAGAGTTTTATTTCTTCTCCTATCTTTCCTTTTGTTTCTGCACTCTCTGCACCTACAGGCTAAGACCTAGAACTGTGATTTGAAAGCCACCATCCCATGATCTATCTAAGTAGGTATTTATCAGTGTTAGCTAGCCTCGCTTAAGTTAGACATTTCCTATACTAGTCTGAATCATCACCTCAGACACATACCCAAAAACGAAGTTCACATGCCCAGGTGAAATCATAAAAGGAAAACCTACCTAGTGTCACAAATACAATGTTTTTCATCAAACACTTAAATAAGAATGAATCTTGCAGATGGAGGGCTACTAGAGTGAAAACTACCTAAATAAGCCCCAGGATATGTAATTTAAAATAACAATCATAAACTTCATTATAGAATACCAAGTTTTAAAAAGAAAACATGAACCAAGTACTTCATTGAGCTAGATGAAGATAATAGTAAATATTTCAGTAATGTCCAAAATTACATGGCTAAATGAAATGATGAAGATAATTCAGAATATGAAAACTAAATTTAGTAAAGTGATGGAAAGACCAAAAAGAATAAAGATGAAATGAAGATGGAATTGAAAAATCTTATATGTCCTAATTACAAATCCCAGAGGAGAGTTTACAAGTAGAAATAATGAAGCAATCACTAGTCAGTCAGCAGGCAAGCCTACTGCAAGTAGGTTTCTCCCACACCCTACCACATCAATTGGATCCTGTAGGCTACAAGTCCCACTCTGCCACCAAATCTGACCATTATCTGTGACCTCAGAAGAACTCTGAAGCACACACTGCAACTGCACAAAATAGACCTAGAGAGAAGAACAAGATAGCTCTCATTGGATCTCTGATATACAGACAGGGATTGCACAGAGCAGATCAAAGCAGTTAGTTCCCTAAGACATAGACAGCAACTGCAAGGCTTGGACCAAGAGGAAAAGACACTGCCTGCAACAATTGGAGGAAGGGATGTGTAGGCACCAATGCAAAAATGCATTCAACATCCTGAAAAGCAACATGGTAACACCAGAATCCAGTGTTCATAAAACAGGAAGACTTGATCATCCTAACCAAGAATAAGCAGAAGAAAATATTCTTAAATATAACTTTATGAAGATGATAGAGACTCTTAAAGAGGACATGAAAAAATCCTTAAAGAAATGGAAGAAAAGACAAACAAAATATTGGAAGAAATTAACCAATCTCTTAACAAAACCCAAGAAAATACAATTAAACAGGTGAAACAAATAGTTCAAGACCTAAAAATTGAATTAGAAGCAATCAAGATAACACAAACCAAGGGAATTCTAGAAATGTAAAATCTGGGTAAGGAACAGGAGATACAGATGCAAGTATAACTATAGAATACAAGAGATGGAAGAGAGAATCTTAGGTGTTGAAGATACTATATAGGAAATAGTTTCATCAGTAAAAGAAAACGTTAAATCCAACAAATTCTTAACACAAAATATCCAACCCAAGGAATACTCCAACCCAAGGAAGCTAACTGCACCCAGAAAAACACAAGTAATAAATAATCTCACAACAGCAAACCTCCAAAAAGGAAGCACACAAACACTACCATCTAAAAAATAAAAAGGAATTAACAATCACTGGTATTAACAACTCTCAATATGCATGGACTGGATTCACTTATAAAAAGACACTGGCTAAGAAAATGGATATGAAAGCAGGATTCATCTTTCTGCTGTATACAAGAAACATAACTCAATTTCAAAAACAGACATTATCTTAGAGTAAAGGAGTGGGAAAAGGTTTTCTAATCAAATCACCTAAGAAACAACCAAGTGTAGCTATCCTAATATCTAAGAAAATATACTTCAAACTATCATATCAGATGATATGCAGAAGGACACTTCAAACTCATCACAGGAAAAAAATCCATCAAGATGAAGTCCAGTTCTGAACATCTATTCCCCAAATAAAAGAGCACCCACATATACTAAAGAAACATTATTAAAGCTTAAATCACACATCAAACTATATACACTAATAGTAAAAAAACTTCAGCAGCCCATTTTCCCCAATGGAGAGGACAGCCATATAGAAACTTCACAGAGAAATATGACAATTAACAGATGTCATGGCTCAAATGGACTTACCAAATATCTACATAACATTTTACCCAAACACAAAATAATATATTTCTCAGAACTTTACGGAACCATCTCCAAAATTGACCACATACTCAGTAACAAAACATACCTCAACAGATACAAAAAAAAAATAGGAATAATTCCCTGTGCCCCATGATCAGACCTTAAAGTCAGAATTCAACAACACTAATTCTGAAAGTCTACAAACTCATGGAAATTGAACAGTGCTCAATTGAATCACCCCTGGGATAAGGAAGAAATAAAGAATGAAATTAAAGGCTTCTTAAAAAGCAAAAATAAAGGCCCAATGTACCCAAACTTATGGGATTCTATGAAAATAGTGCTAAGAGGAAAATCCAAAGCTCTACATGCTGATATAACAAAAGTAGAGAAAACTCACACTAGTGACATTAGAGCACACCTGGAAGCCCTAAAATGAAAAGAAACAGACTCATCCAGGAGCCATAGATTATAAGAATAATATGAAATCAATAAAATAGCAACAAAGAAAACAATACAAAGAATCAATGAAAAGCTAGCTCATTGAATAAAGTCAACAAGATAGACAAACCTTTATCTAAACTAATTGAAGGTAGAGAAATAAAAATTCAAATTAACAAAATCAGAAATGAAAAAGGGGACAAAAAACAACACATACTGATGAAATAAAGAGAATCATTAGGTCATACTATAAAAACCTGCACTCTACAAAGTTCAAAAATGTAAATGAAATGGAAAATTTTCTAGATAAGTACCACATACCAAAGTTAAATCAAGACCAGGTAAATAATTTAAATAGACCTATAACCTGCCTGGAAATAGGAGTCATCAAATCCTCCCACTCAAAAGAAGCACAGGGCCAGATTGCTTCAGGTCAGAACTCTACCAGCACTTCCAAGAAGAGCTAAGACCTATACTCTTCAAAGTGTTCCACATAAAAGAAACAGAAAGGACATTGCCAAACTCTTTTTTGTGAGGCTACAGTTACCCTGATACTGACCAAACAAAGACTCAACCAAGAAAGAGAATTACAGAACAGTCTCTATCATGAACATGGATGCAAAAACACTCAATAAAATACTGGCAAAACGAGCCCAAGAACATATCAAAAAATCCATCCACCATGATTAAGTCAGGTTCATCCCAGCGATGCAGGAATGATTCAACATATAAAAATCTATCAATGTAATCCACCATATAAATAAAATGAAAGAAAAAGAACATATAAACATTTCATCAAATACTGAAAAATCATTTGAATAAATCTAATGCTCCTTTATGATAAAGGTCTTGGAGACATCAGGGATACAGGGAACATATCTAAACATAATAAAATCAATATGCAGAAGCTGACAGCCATCATTAAATTAAAAGGAGAGAAACTCAAACAATACTACTAAAATTAGAAACAAGACACGTTTTTCTACTCTCACCATTCTTGAAGTTCTAGCTAGAACAATAAGATAAGAAAAGGAAATCAAGTGGATACATATTGAAAAGGAAGAAGTCAAACTTTTGCTATTAGCAGATTACATGATAGTATACATAAGTGACAACAAAAACTCTATCAGGGAACTCCTATAGCTGATAAATACCATCAATAATGTGGCAGGATACAAGAACAACTAAAAATAATCAGTAACCCACCTATATGCAAATGATAAAGAAGATGAGAAAGAAATCAGAGAAACAACACCCTTCACAATAACCACAAATAACGAAAAGTACCTTGGGGTAATACTAATCAAAGAAATGAAAGACCTGTTCAAAAGAGCTTTGTCACTTTGAAGAAAGAAATTGAACAAAATACCAGAAATGGAAAGATCTCCCATGCTCTTGGATAGGTAGGATCAACATAATAAAAATAGCAATCCTTTCAAAGGCAATCTAAGGATTCAATGAAATCCCCATCAAAATCCCAACACAATTCTTCACAGACCTTGAAAGAATAATAATTAGCTTCATGTGAAAAAAAAAAATCCCAGGTAAGCCAAAAGAATCCTATACAATAAGGGAACTTCCAGAGGCATCACCATCCCTGACATCAAGTTCTATTACACAGCTACTGTAATAGAAACTGCTTGGTATTGGCATAAAATCAGAGAGGTTGACCAATGGAATTGAATCGAAGACCAAGATATCAATCCACACACTGGATTTTTTGACAAAGAAGCTAAAATTATACAAAGGACAAAAGAAAATATCTTTAACAAATAGTGCTGGCATAACTGGATGTCAACATATAGAAAAATGAAAACAGATCCATATCTATCTCCATGCACTAAAAACTCAATCCAAATGAAATAAAGATATATATATATATATACATATACATATATATATATATATATATATATATATATATATATATATAAAATCTCCAAGCACACTCAACCTGATAGAAGAGAAAGTGGGAAGTAATCTTTAATGCATGGGCACAGGAGACCACTTCCTAAATTTAACCCCAGTATCACATACACTGAGAGCAAAAATCAATAAATGGGATCTCCTAAAATTAAGAAGTTTTTGTAAAGCAAAGGGCACAGTCAATAAGACAAAAAGACAACCTACTGGATGGGAAAAGATCTTCATCAACCCACAGCAGACAGAGGACTGATCTCTTAAATATATAAAGAACTCAAGAAGTTTGACATCAAGTTACCAAATAATCCAATTAAAAATTGGTGTACAGATCTAAACAGAGTATTCCCAACAGAAGAATGTCAAATGCCCGGAAGACACTTAATATTCAACATCCTTAGTCATCATGGAAATACAAATCAAAAGAACTCTGTGATACCATCTTACACCAGTCACACAAAGGATAGCTTAAGCTGGAGAGGATGTAGAATAAGGGTAAAAGTCCTCCTTTGCTGGTGGGAATGCCAACTTGAAAAAACACTTTGGAGAGCAACATGGCAGTTTCTCAGTAAATTAGGAATCAACCTACGTCAAAACCCAGCAATAGCACTCTTGGGCATATACCCAAAAGATGCTCAACCATACCACAAGGATATTTGTTCAACTATGTTTATAGCATCATTGTTTATAATAGTCAGAACCTGGAAACCACCTAGAAGCCTCTCAGCCAGAGAATGGTTAGAGAAAATGTGGTACATTTGCACATTAGAGTACTACTCAGCAGAAAAAAAAAAAATAACATCTTGAAATTTGCATGCAAATGCATGGAACTAGAAATAAAGCTTCCTGAGTGAGGTGACCCAAACACTTAAAGATGAGAATGTTATATATTCACTCATAGGTGGATAATAGCTAAAAATCAAAGGATAAGGAACCTATTCCACGACCCCAGAGAAACTAAGTAACAAGGAGAACCCTAAGAGAAACATATATAGCTCCACTGGGAAGGGGGAATAGACAAGATCTCCTAACAAAATTGGAGGTGATAGTAGAAAGGAAGGAGGAAAGAGGGGTGGAGGGAAGAAGGATAAGGGAAATGAGAACTTGAGGATAAAGGATAGTGAGATGGGGGAAGGACAGAGACAGACAACAAGGAAAGAAATATCTTGATTGAGGGATCCATTAAAGGGCTGGCAAGAAACCAGCACTAGAGAAAATCCAAGGAATCCACGAGGACGACCCCAGCTAAGACACAAAGCAATAGTGGAAAGGGTCCCTGAACTGGTCTTGCGACTATTTTAGGAGTCACCATAAAATCTTCAACCAACAACTGATGGAAACAGAAGCAGAGATCCACAGTGGAGAACTGTACTGAACTCCCTGAGAAGATGAACAAAGAGGTCAGATCATGATGGGGAAACCCTCTGAAATAGTTTACTTGAAATAATGGGAGTCTACCAACCCCAGCTTGTCAGTAAGGAAACAAGTATAGGATAAAACTAGGCCCTAGAAATGTGGGTTTTTCTGTTGTGTGGCTGAGGTAGACTATGGCCACTGGCAGTGAGATCACAGTTTATCCCTATTGTTTATACTGGCCTTTTGGAGCCCATTCTCTTTTGAATGATACCTTCCTCAGCCTAGATATAGTGGGGAGGACCTTGTTCCTGCCTCGAAGTAATATGCTGGATTTTGTTGACTTCCCATGAGAAGTCTTACCTTCTCTGAGATGTGGATGGGAGTGGGGTTGGGGAAGGCTAAGGGAATGGGATGAGGAGAGGGAGGGGGAACTGGGATTGGTATGCAAAACGAGAAAAGATGGTTTCTTAAAAATAAATTAATTTAAAAAAAACTAATGAGGCAAAAGATAAAATGTCAATCTTTGAAGATAAAGTAGATGATACTGAAAAAATAAACATAGAATATTTTAAAATGTAAAAGCACAGGCAAGAAACATACTAAAAGTGTGTGGCACTCTCAAAGACTACATCTTCAGTCGGATGGTGGTGGCGCACGCCTTTAATCCCAGCACTCGGGAGGCAGAGGCAGACAGATCTCTGGGAGTTCGAAGCCAGCCTGGTCTACAAGAGTTAGTTCCGGGACGGGCACCAAAGCTACAGAGAAACCCTGTCTCGAAAAACCAATAAATAAATAAATAAATAAATAAATAAATAAATAAGACTACATCTTCAAATTACAGACATAAATTCAGGAGAGGAGTTCTAGGTCAATAGCATAGACTAGATCTTTAAAAATTTATAGAAGGAAATTTGCATAAACTAATAAAAGCCATGTCTATACAAATGCAAGAAGCTCAGGGAACTTCAATTAGACAAGACCAAAATAACAACACCCCAGTATATATCATAGTTAAAATACTAAATATACAGAAAAAGTAAAAATATTAAAATTTACACACACACACACATCACATGTAAAGGACAAATTATCAGAATAACACTTGATTTCTCAATGGGTAACTCTGAAAGTCAGACGACACTGGAGCAATACACTCCAAGTTTTCAGAAATAACAATAACTTTATTTAGAAAACTATTTGGTGAAACTGTCTTCCATAGTTAAAGCAGAACAAAAACTTCCTCTGAATCAAACAGCCAAAGAAATGAAAAAGCAATAATTCTATAGAAAATGCCATAAACAATACTTCAAACTCAATGGAGAAATTAACACAATCAAGAGAGTGTAGAAAATAAACAAATGAATCTAAAACTTAATGAAGTACAGTACATATCTAAGAACAAAACCAAGGAAAACCCAACAAAATGACTGCAAGCTATTCAACTTTTCAATAATAACTTTAAGTATTAATGGCTTCAACCCCCAAAATTCATAGCTTAGCAGACAGGATGTAAAAACAAAACCCATTGTTTTGCTGTCCAAGAGAAACTCATTTTGCCTTTAAATTTATGCACCCACTTAAAGTAAAATGTTGCAAAAAGTATTTCAAGCAAAATGAGTTTGGAAGCAAGTACATCCTGTCATCGTAATGTCTGACAAAGCAGAAGTCAAAGTAAACTTAATCAGAAGAGACAAAATAGAGATATGACATATAGTCAAAGGATCAATTAAGGCTGAAAATATCATAATCCTAAACATACATCTGGTTTACCCAACATCATAAAAATCATATTAAAGATATTAAATACACAAAATAACACAAATCCAATAATTGTAGGCAATTTTAACATCCAGTTTTCTCCAGTCAGAGCTAATCTAAAGAAAGAAATAAAATGAGACACATCAGAATTAAGTGACATCTTATATAAAACAAACTAAACAAATATGCACAAAATATCTCACCTAAATGCTGAAGAACATATATTCACCTGAACAGCACATGGAAGCTTCTTTAAAAAATAGACTACATGCTGGGATACAAAATATGCCTTAACGAATACATAAAGATTGAAATAATTTATATCTATATAATTGACAGCAAGTAAAACTATACTAAATGTATAAACACATAGAGAATAAACAATGCATTACTAAATGATGAGTGTATCAAAGAAGAAATTAGGAAAGAAATTAAGGTTTTAAACTAAGAGAAAATGGCTATACAGTACAAGAAAACCCCTGGAACCCATTAAATATAATTATGGAACTTTAAACCCTTAAGCATATATATATGCATATATATAATAGTTTTGAGAAAATCATCAAATCATCAAAACCATAATTGGACACGTTGCAGAGATCAATGGATCATGGGGAGCTCAACCCTAGTGTAGTGGATATGCCTATATCACATATACTCTATGAATTGATGATGGAATATCACAGAGAGAATTAGATTGTAAGAAAATTAAGTTGACTGTGAATCAGTCTTTACTAGAAATGGCTGCACAAAAAAGATCAGCATAATACCAATAAAGATAGGCAGGCTATCTCAGAAGGACAAAATTTCCATGGGATCCTACACCTAGATGAACTACAGGCAGCTAATGACTGCTTGGAGAGGGAAAATTATATTTACTCAGTAACGAACACCTTATTGGCTATCAGTAAAATGTGATCATTCCTGAAACAATATACAAACAAAGAATAAAAGGTCTGCAGTTTTTGTTTACACATTTTGTTGTGTGTATGTATGTAAAGCAAAATGATCAAAGGAAAAGAAGCTATCAATTTGAAAGTAGAGAGAGCATGGGAGGGTTTAGAGAGATGGTAGCTTGGGGGTGCTAGAGGACGAAAGTAAAGATAAAATTGTCCGGTGTTATATTTTAATTTAAATGTATAAAATATTAACAATAAAATAATTTATAAACAATATTACAATCTCTCATAATATACCAATTTCTATTTTTATAAAACATTGTCCTTTAGAAGATAATTGTCAGCAGTCCCTTTGAAAAGAGTAAAGCTATTTTATAAAACATGATTGAATATATTATCCTTTTAAAATTTAGAAGTAGAATCTTATAGTTAACACCATTCTTTCTATTTTCTGGATCCAAACTGATTTATTGAAAATCAATTACAGTACTTAGACTGCTTACAGAATCAATATGATCTTCCAGAGAAACAGATTCCATAAGATTGAGTGTCTTATGAATACTTTTGATATTAATCACAGCTCTTGAAAAAATGCATTGCTTATAAGGTGCAAGATCTGAAAACCCATGGTATTATGCAATCTGCAATTTTCCCTAGCTTTAAGAGGAGACCAGAAGCATTTTCTCTACTTCATTTTAGAAGTCCCAGTCTGGCTGATTAAACAGAAACTGAATTGAACTCAAGAGTTCAGTTAGATTCTCCAGTTCAGTTTTCAGGATCCTTGAGGGGGTCACACGATACAAAATTCTTGTAAAAAGATATGTTACCATAAACTTTGCCCTAGCTTACAAATTACTGGGAAAGTGGACAGCAACGAGTAAAGGATTGAATTGTTTATACCAATTAAATGAAATGATTCAATTAAAGAAGCCTTAAGTTTATTGGTTGAGGCAAAGCTAAGCAAATTTGAGCACAAAAGAGTTTGTCACTTTTTAGAACCTTGAAAAATTCTTATAAAATTATGAAAATTATAGTAGACCTATTAAGAAATGCTTTTTCTTAGGAATGATGTTTTATGCTTTAATTTTAAACATATTTTTATTAAAATATAATTAAATTATTTTCTTTTTGTTGAAGGAGCGGCAAGGCTGCGTCCCCGGCACCCTGCCACCCACATGGCTTTACCTGAAATAATTACACGGAAACTGTATTCTTTTAATCACTGCCTGGCCCATTAGTTTTAGCCTCTTATTGGCTAGCTCTTACATATTTATCTAACCCATTTTTAATATTTTGTGTAGTACCATGAGCTGGCTTACCAGGAAAGATCTTAACCTGGAGTGGGAGAATCATGGCGACTGCCTGGCTCGACTGCTTTCTCCCAGCATTCTGTTCTGTTTACTCCACCCACCTAAGGGCTGGCCTATAAATGGGCCAAGGCAGTTTCTTTATTAAATGAAAGTAACTCCTCCATCACCTCTTCCCCTTTAATGCCTTCTATGTATCCCCTATTCCCTCACAAATTAATATCATTTCTTATCATGGTTAAAAGTAAATGTATACCTAAATATATGAATACAACCTGCTGAGTCCATTTATTGCTGTTCATTGCGTGTATGGTTTCAGGTATAACCATTTGCAATTGGGTAATTCCTTAGATATTTCTGAATGTAATGTATTCATCTGTTTCATAGTTTTTTTTTAGATTACAACTATGAACCAATTTACCAGAATACAAATGAAGGAACAATTTGGTTCACAACAATGTTAACACAGTTTAAGACAGAACAAGGACTGTTAAAAATATCAAAAAATGCTAATGATGTACTCATTAAGTCAATCGAAATATTCCGTTTAAAATATGCTATTTGAATTAACAACTGAGGGCTGCTCCAAGACAAATTTCCTGAGATGATCTATTTAATGTAGAATACAATGTACTGGCTTACAAAAACATTAAGATGGAGAGGATATAAACTGAATGGCAGACATGGATTCAAGGAAGGCCAATGTGACTAACATCCTCCTTGTATCTTTCATTGCTACAATGTTACATTTTTTAGTTAGTCATGGAAGAGATAATATGATAAAATATATGAAAAAACCAATAGTGGATCGTCTAAGGTGGATAGCTAATTTATAGTTAAGGTATTTTTTCCAGCCTGATACTTGTAACAAAAAGTTAAAATGATGTATTTGTGCTGCCTGAGAATATACCAGTAAAATTAGGTAGACTGACTAACAAAAGTAAAGAAGATTCAAGTAATCAGACAATAAAAATGTGATGGCAATGGAAATAAAACGTTCATATTTTTTCCTGTGGATTTGAGATTTTATCTGCTATCAAATCTTTCACTTGTGCTCAGAATCTCTCAATCTCTCTCTTGCTTTCACATTTTGCCTTTTTTTGTATGTGAACATGTATGAGTGTATATATGTGCTTGTGCATAGGTGTTAACAGGAGAAATACATTTTAAATACATACTGAGAGCGCGTCTGTCCATAAGCCAGGAAACAAGTCATTACCAGAAATTGAACTTTCTAGCCATATGGTCATAAAGATTTATCTTTGATGTAAGAAAATTAATTCTTGTTGCTTATGTCACCTGAAGCAAGCGTCATGCCCTCCTCACATGACATTACGCCATGAGAAAACAGAGGAATAGTTATCAATTCCTAGTTCTTACCTGCATTTGATACTGGAACACATACAGTTCTTAATGTTTTTTACTTTCACACCAGGAGCATGGGATGGCATAGGCATAGTCTTGGGGGTCAAAGGGCTAGCCATATCATTTTAATTCAAGTAGAGCATCTTCAGACAGAGGCTGTGGGGTGATTACCACCAGTGGTCCTACTGAAGTCTAGTTTTTTTAAAAATAACTATAACTTCCTGCAAAAGATGCTTAGAGACCAGTTCCCTTATCAGTGGGATGGAATAAGAATTCAGTCAACCTGTCCTGGCTCATCTGAATTTCACAGCATTCATAGTAGGGCTGGGTCGATTTGCTGAATGTGGGTTTAGCATTACCATATTTCCTGTAGCAATTTTCAGAGAATTTGGCTAATTTGATTTAAAAACTGTTTGATCTCGTTTAGCAATTTAAATAGGAGAGGGTATAAAAGAGTCTGACATTTTGTTATTCAAGACATCTAAGTATGTTGGTGTCATTTTGGATTGGCATTTTATGTCATGATTCACAGGCTTAGTTGCTAAAATGGAGGTGGTTTGGTGGTAAGCATCAGAAATATTTATTTGTAAAACATTTAAATTGGGAATGACATGAGAATATAAAGTCAGAGTAAAACAAATAGTTTAACAGTTTGGTTAGTATAATATTCAAACATTTTTTTTAAAATAAAGGACAAACTCTGTTTATTGTGAATGATATGATCACCTAGTTTCATTTGTAATGTTAGTTCAAATTTGTTAGCTGGACTTGTAGCTCTTTGTTAGAGTACTTGGCTAACATGGACAAAGTTCTGGTTTGACCTCCATCACTGGAAAAAAAAAGTGCCTAGTTGCATAGACCAGAGTTATTTTCACATTGTTATATAATATGAACAAAACTGCTGATTTAAAGTAACTCAACAAGTATGTCTTAATATTCTATCAACTAACAGTTTTGAAATAAGTTCTAAGATTTCTTGTTTCCATCATTACATTTTTAAGAATTAATTTTTGAGAGATAAAGGACTATTTTAATATGCTGAATCAAGTCTGTGTGAATGTAATCTGTCACTAAATTGCATATATTCTGATAAGTGCAAAATATATCTACATGATATGGAATCATCTTCTTTATATTATTAATCCCTTCTATTGCTAAAGTATATTTGTCTGCTTAATAGATATTTATGCTACCCTCTTCTACAGCTATGGAAAATGGCACTAATTAATATCTGATCCCTTGCCAAAATAATGATACTTTTTCAAAGGAATCCATACTTGAAGGTATTTTTGTAACATGAATGGGGGCCTGCTTGTTTGGGGTTTTGTCCTGCCCAGTACCCTCAGCTGTTTTGTTGCAAAGAAAATCACACAAAGATCTCTATAAGTTGTAAAGCTGATTGGCCCATTAGCTCTAGCCTCTCACTGGCTAACTCTCACATCGATTAACCCATTTTTCTGATCTATGTTAGCCATGTGGCTCAGTAACTTTTTTCAGTGGGGCAGCTCACATCCTGCTGCTTCTGTGGTCTGGGCAGGAGTGGGAGGAATCAACTTCCTTCTTCCCAGAATTTTCCTGTTCTCATTACATCATTTCTACTTCCTGTCTGGTTTTCTTGCCTATATTTCCTATCTGGCCAATTAGCGTTTATTTGTAACATGACTGACAGAATACAGACAATTCTCCTGCACCACTTCCCCCTATTTTTTTTTTTTTTAAAAAAAGGAAAATATCCACAGTCCATTTTTTGGGAATGTGGGGCGTGGTATTTTAACAGCTATTGGCTGAAGGAGCTGAAGGCACTCTTGCATCTCAATGGGCTCGTATGTCAGGGACTATTGGCTGAAGGAGCGGAAGGTGCTCCTGCAGCTCAGTGGGCTGTTATTTTAGTGACTATTGACTGAAGGAGCGGAAGGTCCTCCTGCAGCATATTTTATGGAACAAAAACAATGTTGCAAAAGGAATTATGTAATAAAAGAAGAGCATGCAGTTGCGTTGCAGTGGAAGTTTGGAAGCTTTCTGCTAAGTGACATGGGAAATGAACAAGGATTAAGTTAACTCAAGGTTATCTGTACTGAGCAGCAGCATGAGAACCTGGGAAGACTGAGCATAGCTCTGAACCTGTGTAAACAAGGACACCATAGTGTGGTTTTCAGCTAAATAATCCACAAAATTGAAGAATATGCTGCTTGTGTAGCCAGTCATCCATTTTCTTATGGGTTAAATTCATATGCTGTTGCTTCTACCTTAAGAAATACATGACAGATATCCAACAATCAAAATTTTAAAGTAAGGAAGTTAATAAAATTAATCAGATTCAGTTTAGACCATCGATAGTTGTAAAATACACTTTTTAGGTTTTTTTTCATTATCTTTTATTTATGGTACATTCTCTGAATAATTTATTTTTGGTTTAAATAAAATATATTTTTAGTTTAAAATATTTTTCTAATTCTAATAAAATAATAAAAATAAAAATTAATCAAATAACTTATTCAAAGTGCTGGAATCCTGACTTTTTTTTACAGAAACATAGCAAAAACAACAATTAAAAATTAAATGAATGAGATGTTCATATTCAATTTCAGTTCTCAAATTCTATGAATTAAGACATTCATGTTTTAATCAAATGATATGGTCAGTATCTACCTATTATCTCATCAATCAACATTTTTCATTCTTTAAGGACAGGAGATTTAGTTTTGAAACAATTCAGTCTAATATCTGAGTTAACTGACAAAGAAAATATTGGGTACATATTTTGTTTTCAGTGTGTATCTCTCAGTTGTGTTAGATATTTTGAAAACAAAGAGCCTGGATATTTGAAATGGACAGAACGGAAGTGAGTAGAAAAACTCTAAAAGATAGGAGTATTTTGGTCTGTTAAATATGTGAATTACACTGAAGAGTTTACCAGGGAGGTGTGAAAGATTCAGGCAGCCCTGAAATTCCATTTTCCTTCTCATTGTGTGAACTCAAATCCCTACTGCATATCAACAGCTCTTTGTTGTTTTTAATTTGTGATAGACAGACATAATTATGACTCTAAAATTACCTCCAAACTCAACTACTGATCATCAAATAAGAATAGACAAGTACCTATTATTGTTTTCTTTATCCATTCTTCATTAGTAAAACATTCAATGCTATTGTAGTAAATAGAACAGTTTCATGATGCACACGCGCATGACTTTGATCTCACACCATGGAATAGAAATCATATTCAAACTAATCTTGATTTTAACATGCTGATCAGTAGATTTCTTTATGCATTTTGCAATCAGTAAAAGTTGGCGTGCATGCTTCATTTAAAATTTCCTTAAGAAGCATCTTTTTTTTTTTTTTCTCAAGTGATTTTCAGTTTTGCAGGGCAATACTTTGTGGGATCAATTTGTGGTCAATGCAGCTCTGTGGATGTGATCCCACTGAGAAGTGCTCTCGCTAACTTGCTGCAGGTTGTGTTCCAAGTTAGTTTAAGCGACTTTTCGGGGACAAACTCCAGCTGATTCCACTGTTCTTTCCTGTCTTCCCTTTTTTTGTAATCTTGACCCAAAAACTATTTTAAGTGATATCTGATTTGGCTTCCTGATGTGCTCAAATGTTCACTGACAAAGGATTTTTGAAAGAATGTGTGACTTTCTCTTTCTTTTCTTGAATTCAGTTTCTGATGTTGATATTAATGTGAAAGGGTCATCCACAAAGAGACAAAGGACACTCATGTTGCAAGGCTTCTCAGCTCTGCTCCTTTATCTCAGTTGGTGAACTCCAAACCAATGGGATCAAATATCTTCTATCACCTCCTTCCAACATCAGCATCGTGTCATCATTGGCCTTTAGGCTGTGAGAATTATTCCAAAGGTGTTCCTCTCTCTGTGTAGTCAATCTATTGAAAACTACAGAACTGTGGGTTTGTAGGGCTGAAGGGCATGTTCAGAGGTCAGATTGTCCAACCCCCTTATTTATAGAGTCAGAAAAGAGAGGCCTCTAATGAGTAGGTTATTTGTCCATGGTCATGGACAGAGATATAGGGATGGACAAGAAAGCAGTATTTCTGATTATAGTCTCTTTAGCAATATAATTCCATGCTTGACTTGAATTCAGGCTGGTTTCCCTTGCTTCTTCAATATCTAACTTCAGCCGGCCTTGTTCAGATTTTAGAAGATCTTCTGATTAAAAAGTAAAATAGATAGATAACAAACTTTCTCAGTGAACCACTTATGATTCAGAGTATCAAATAATTAAGAACCTAAAATATAACAGAATTATTATCACTGAAAATATCAGGCTGACAATCTGCTTTTCATATCTAAGAGAAATGGTAGTGGGTTTTATTAAAAGAGGGGAGTTTAGTGAAAATGCATGAAAGGTATTAAGTAGTTCACAGTGAAAAGAATGAATGTTTATTTTCAACCCACGCTATACACCCCTGTTAGATGGGTAGGTGACATAATTTTGTAAGTAGATTTAGACATTTTAAGTCACCAAACGACTATAATGGAATGTAAACAAAGATTTCCAATTGTTAATTCTTTGGAATTAACTTGGAAACAAAATGAGCCATCAAAGTCACATAATGCCATTTGATATAGATGAGATTTGATGAGGACTTATACCCTTTTATATGAATAAAGTCCTAATTTTCCCCTCTTAGGTACGATATCATAATTGACTACAGACATTATGCCAGAGACATGCCAATCTCTAAGAAGGTGAAATATTATTATCATGTTTTACATGTGGGTAGAGAAGAGGTTCAGAGAATCAAAGAAGGCTTGTTAATACACCATATTCCACAATATATTGCATAGAATAAAATATCACTAAGTTCATGCCGTGCCAACCACCTCTGACAGAAGACAGGTGGTTATCTAATTTTGACTGAAGTATTTTCCTAATGCAACATATTTTATTAAACTGCTTCCTTAATTTCAATCTAAAATGTTATATTTAGTTCTATAAATTGTAAAAATATAGTTTCCATATGGGTATTTCCAGCAAATACCTGATCATTTTTTTATCAATTTCAGATGAAGTGCCAGAAACAGTAAATTAAAAAACTGTAATTATTTTCTGAAACAACATAGTTCACATTTTGTCCAATTTCTACCCATGAATAATAACAAAGTTGTTTATAATTTATATGTCCAGCTCAAACAGGATAGATCGGCATCTGTTAAACTACATACATTTGCTGACACCACTTATCTTTCTCCCTTTTTTTTTATTCTGAGCATTTATATTTCTAGCATCACCAAAGTAAGTTCTTATGAGATAAACATGTGAAAATAGCATGCCTTTAAAGCTGGGCTTCTGTTTTAGTTAATAGTTTATAGTGGAAAAGCATTTTTATTGAGGCTTCAGGCCTATGGGATAAACTTGCTTAATTCATTGAGAAAAATATTTATCATATTTGTCTTTTGGTAATTGTTTCATATGAAATACAAGTATGTAAGTACATCGATGATGTTTTTTTTTTTATTTGTTGAGTTTACAACAATTACAATCTTGAATGTCAAAAAAAAGTTGCTATTTCGAAGTTATTGAAATGGCACAGTACTTACTCAATATTCCTGGTTTCTTCAGTTTCAGTTTTCTGGAATGTGATGTATAATTGAAATCTCTGAGAAAAGAAGTAAACCATTGGGATAATATTAATTTCAATTAATTTGGTAGAGGTTTGTGAAAATCAGTGTCCAACTCAAGTCCTCTTCTTTATACCCAGCATTTTAAACTAGATATGAAAGGTTGGGATTATAACACCAGTGTATTTGAAGTAAGAATGCATATGAAAAGTGATAAAAGGAGAGGTCATATTTCCAAGAAAATCCAAGTTTACCTAATGAGAGTCCTTTCACTAAGGAGAAGGCTGAAGAAAATTCACCCTACCATGAAACTGTTATTCATGTGCTCCTCACTTGGCTTGCACAAGAATCCCCATTTTGTGTGAAAATCCAAATCCCTGATGATGTCCAAATAGACATAATGGTGTCCTGCTTCTTTGTGGCATTACTCTCTGAGTTTGGAAGAGCCTCTGTGCTTGCTTTAATATGAGATTTGCCTTCTAATTTATAAACCTTTGTCTTGACATTCATAATAACTTTATTTTTGAGCTAATATTTTGTAACTAAAGTGCAATGTGACAATCTGGTAAGTATGGAGGAGGTTCATGTAATCCTAGGACTCCACTATTCCTTGTCATGCCTATCAGAAATTTTTTTTTATTTTTGTCTACAATCAAAGAGGACTGGGAGATCCAGAGCTTTGGAGCTCAGTAAGACAGGTAAGTTTGTTGTCTATGGCTGAAAAAACTAGTGAACACTTAGCCCTAAGAGATGTTTGTTCAAATTTCCTTTAGATTGTATCTTGTTTCATACGTAAAAATGGCAAGGTCATTATAAGAAATAAGATAACTGAGAAAATCCATGGCTTTCTTTCTTACTCATGTTACTTACCATCAAAGTGATTATGAAGAAGGAGTTAAAGAATGGGTACGGTCTCCCATAGAACCTTCCATGTCAGTGTTTCCTTGCTTGTTTGTAAGCCAGTTGTGTAAATTATTGATAGGATGTTGTACACAACAGGAAATAAAATGAAAAGGGAGCAAAGGTGTGGAGAATTTCATTGTTCTGGAAACAAGTAAGGAGGTGTAAATAGGTTCAGACTATGAAATGTAAATTATTTAAATCCAGTGTTCTCATGTGTCTTAGCAGTTCTCAATCTTGTATTTGAAGTTGGCATTAGAAGATATTAGAATGAACCAAAACTAATAGAAATAATGTATTTTTTCTTTGGGTGGATATCAGATTATAAAAAAATAAATGGCAAGACAAAGAGACAGAAAAGTACAAAATGACATTTGTATTTTAGTAGTTAGTGCCACTTTTCATGAATGTTTGAAGCATAAACTCTCATATTTTCATCTGTCTTCTCACTGAACATAACTCCTCTTCCAGTTCATCTGTAGCAGTAGCTCTCATCCTTCCTACACTTTAATACACTTCCCCACTTACGGACCCATAAAATTATTTTCATCCCTACTTCATAACTTTAATTTTGCTACTGTTATGAATAGTAATATAAATATCTGTATTATCGGATGGGATTAGGTGACCCTATGAAAGGAACATTTGACACTCAATGGGGTTGCAACTCACAGGTTAAGAGCTGCTGATCTAGAGTGGGATCAATCTTTGAAACAAGGTATTATTCAGGAAATCACAGGACCTAGTGTGCATGGTATAATTAGCTAACTACTGAAATATGCCCATTGGCTTTAGTTCCTTTTCTATGTATATAGCTATCTTTACAGCATTGTAAAGATAATCACAGTGGTATAAAAAATTCTTTTGAATATATTTCCGTAAGTATCTGAATATCTCCCATCTTCAGAATGTACTGACTTGTTACTAAAATATTCATCCTTATGCCCATATCTAATTGCAGTTCTCACATCTCAACTAAAATTTTATTTTTACAGCAGACAGAAAATCATATATCGATAACCAGTCAATATGGAGAAAATAAGAGGGTGTTCCCAGCCATAAATGAAAAATCTATAACACAGGTACTGTGTGTATGGTTGAGGTAGCATCATGAATGAACAGGTGGAAATATTGTATTAGCCTAACGACTGCTGTGTGATATTTTCTTTGACGATTGTTGACAATATTGGTCCCATGAACGCTCAGTGATAAGATTATCTGCACAGACCTGCCAAGACCACATGTGCCCACGTGTCACCAAGAATAGAGGAGAATTTCACAAGGTTCCAAGTTTAGGTGAAAAGCTACTGGTTGGCAATGTATTCTATGAGAGGGAGAAAACATTTTTGCGATATTTTATTATTTTTGATGTTATCACTGTCTTTTTTTTTTTTAGTAATATAATCTTAATCCTAAATGGTTAGTCCAGAGCATATAAGAACAGGGGCAAAACTAACTGTTGTACTCCTGTGTGTGTGTGTATGTGTGTGTGATAAATATACAGGAAGAAATATTGACTCCAAGAGTTAATGTGGGCACAGGAGAAGTTGTAGGGGAGAGTGGAGGAAAATGGTAAAACACAAAGTATTTATGAAATCCTTAAAAATAAAATGATGGACATATATAACAATAGGATTGTTATACCCTATTAAGTAAAACAGCTTTTAAGTAATTCAGTATTATTGTGTCTATACACACGTGTATGTATGTGTGTGTCTGTGTGTGTGTGCATGTGTGTGTAGGAAGGCATTTTACAAATGGGATCAGGAAGACAGTTTCCTCCTCTTGTTATTCCATGATCCAGAGATAAATCAAGGCCATTAAGGTTACATGGTAAATGCCTTTTCCCACTCTCTAGTTCCAAATTGAGCAACTTTGACAAGAAGAATAAGTTAAAATAAGCAAAGAGTTAAGTAAGTAAGTAAATACACTGATGGGAAGACACCCAGTTTCCTGCTCAGCATTCCTTAGCATGAAAAGGTGGAGGACTCCCACGGGCCCACCCCACGCCTCACAACCCGAGTTGAATGAAGACACCCCAGATCTTTGAGTCTTCTCAAGGCTCCAGACAAGTGGTCACCATTACCATGAACAAATACATGGTTGGAAAATGGGAGAGAAGGTGAATCAGAGCAGTTGGTGTGCTGTGGAGAGAAGCAGAACTGAAGAAGTGAAGACAACAAGGAATTGATTGATGTGGGAGACTTGTGTTGCCACGGGGGGCTGTGGTGATATCCAGGCCCAGGCTGCTGTTGAGGGTATGTTTGGGTTCTTGGATCTACCACAGCCAGTGTCTACATGGATGTCCATGGCCCATATTGCCACAACAAAGGTGACATTGATACCTGAGTTCTGGTCTCCCACCTAAGGCTGGTTTTACCAATGAAGACCATGCTCCTGCAGATGCCATGCCAATCTGAGAGGTGTGCACTGTCACCTGAGGACTATGGTGACATTAGGGCCCCCTGTTACTGTCAAGAATGATGTCTGGATTCCTGGTGTCGATATTTATATCTGTGGTTAGTGTTACCACTGGGAGCCATGTGAACTATTCATGTTGAAATTTGTGAGCCTTAATAAGTCAGCCCAACCTTTTTATGGAACCAGAAGAGCTGGCTCCTACTTTGTCAGCCCTTGGAGATCTGGCCCTGCCCTCATGAGAGCTCTGGCTCTGTACTTGAAAGAGTTGGCCTTTTCCCTTATAGCAGAACTGACTCCATGATATGGTCTCAGGAGAGCTGGTTCTGCCCCTTAACTGGAGGAGGTGGCTCCAGTGGAGGCTACTACTGACCAACTCCACTACCACCCAGGCTTCTCTCTCTTCAGTTCTTTGAAGAGGCAGACACCAGCATCTATACCATCTATGACCTTCTAGTATACAGTGAAGTGACTTTTCCTGGGGAACTATAGGCATAGGGTCTTCATGACTCAGGGCAACAGCAGGATATCTGAGAGATGTTTCAGTGAGGACCCAGTATTGATAGCACACCAGAAGCCAGAGACCTTAAACCGTAAAACTCATTACAATGACCATTTGCAAGTAAAACTGTTCGAACAAAATGGTATACTGCATAACACATCACAGTTTCCTATGCTACTAAGACTAATGGAGTGGTGATGGAGAAGAAGGAAATATGGAAGAGCAAAGTTTTCCTTTTTTCTTTTCCTTTTTTATTTGATCAATATTTTTATTTTTAGTTATCATTTGGTGCGAGAAACATTAAAGGAGAAAGGAAGATACAGAGGGATTGTTAGTGAGTGGGTTTGGGGAGCATGATGTGAAATTCCAAAAGAATCAATTAAAAAAGTAAAAACAAAACAAAACAAAACTGCTGTGTAGGTTTAATTTCATCATTATTTTGCTATAATATCTATTGAATTATGGTATTGTGACTAAATTTTTCTTATATAAATTTTGAATAGAAAGCATTTCTCACAGTTTTCAAAAGACTGACCGAAATAACTATTGAGCAATCAAAGACAGAAAGATAGATGGACTCGTGTTTCATAAGACTTTCAGGATGAAATGTACTAATGTAGGTGTAGTTACATAAAACCACAAAGAAAATTCACTATTGTGAATATTGTCAACATGCTCCTGAGAGAAAGACAAGAAAGCAGACCCCAGATGCTATGCCTCAGTCTCCTTGCCTCCTTCCCTCCCCACTGAAATATCTGAAAATGACATTATGCCAACTTGATAGCTAATCATGATTGATAATTTAACTGCATTTAGAATCAAGTAAAACCCAGGCAGTTGGGCATAAACTATGAGGAATTTTATTACTTGGGTGATTTGATGTGGAAAGATCCAACCAAATAAGGATCATTTGAATATGAAGATGCAGCTAGACACACCTTCTGGTGGCAACCTGTATAAAACTGCATGGAAGAAGTTAGCTTTTGTTTTTTCAGCTTTCCCTTGCTCTCATTGGCAAGATCATTTATTCTCTTGTTGAAGTATTCCTTTGCTGGTATTTGAACCTGTTCCTCTGGGATTCTAATGGAGACTGAAGATCAGCAACTCTCTAGGAAACTGTAAGAATATAAGCACCAGTCTTTGTGACACTTAGTCTTCTAGACTGAGCAATCCCAGATTCTTAGTTAATCTTCCAAGAGAGATCTATTATTGGGCAATCTAGGTTAGCCTGAAGGAGAAAACCTTTTGAATAGATTTCTGTGTGTGATTGTGTGTGTGTGTTTTCAATCTATTAGTTCTGCTTCTTTAGAAAGTCCTGACTAATACACTAACTTTCTAAATAATTTGATCACTAGAGGTCAAAAAGCCCTCTCCATGCTCTTTCTATCATACAAACTTTAAGGGTTTTAAAATGTGCATGCTAAACTTCATATTAAATTTAAGTATATATAGAGTTCAATTAGATCAACTTTTTAAAGTAATTGTGTCTTTTACTTTGTTTGAATATAACTGTCACTTAGAAGAACAGGTTTCTACATATTATTTTTATAAGTGATCAAGGCAAATCTTAGCATGTGCCATGAGTGTGTTTACTCTGATCCTCAGCACTAACTCTTAGATTTTTTTTTAATTTTTGAAAAACATTTTATTTTATTAATATTTTTCCTTTAATTTACATACTGACCAGCTTCCCCTCCCTCCCTTCCTCCCATTAACCCCCACACACTTCCATCTACTCCCATTTCCATCCACTTCCCTTCTGCCTCCATTCAGAAAGGAGAAGGCCTCTCATTGGCTTAAATAAAGCAAGGCACATCAAGCTAGCTCCCCCTCTTCATAAAGACTGTGTGAGGTAATCTAGCATGGAAAACTGGTTCCCAAACACCAGCTAAGCATCATGGACATCTCCAGCCAAGGTTTTTAAATATTGCTTACAGTTACATGTATTCACTTTTACACAGTTTACGATGGGTATAGTTTTTAAAGTCTGCTTAAATTCTTCATAAATATTGAAATACTAAGTTGTTGAAACATTTTTAAAATATGTCTATTTATTCTTAGAAAATGATAATTTAGATTAACCTCAAAGCCAGAGACAGTATGAAGCCATTGTGGGAACTGCCTTTATTTTGGTGCCTTTCTTTCTAAACACAGACTGAGACTATCCACAAATACGACAAACCTTTAAAAATGTCTTCTGGAGGTTTGTGAAATGACTCGGTTGGTAAGGTATTTATTGCAAATAGAGGCAGAACTGCATTAGAGTTCCAGAATCCAGAAAGCCAGATGTGGGAAAGTATGCTTTTAATCCTCGTGTGAGAAAGAGAGACTACAAAATTCATGAGGGCTTGATGTCGAGGTTAGTCAAATTAGGAAGCTTCGGGTTCTCTGAGAGAACTTATCTCATGAAGTAAGATGGGAGTGATAGAGGAAGACTGTTAACTTTCATTTCTAAACTCCACACATCCATGTGAATGCATGTACCCACATACACAATCATTGTCTTGAAGAGTACACTAAAAAGGAATGCTCCGCAAAGTGTATTCCTTTTCTACATATCGAATATACACATGAGCATTCTTGCGAAAGAGTTGGTTTAGTAAACAGCAACATGTGGATCATACACACACTACTACTCTTCTAGGTCAATAATCTGTAAAAAAGGGATATAAAAGTAAGTTTAAAAGGACGCTCTGGGAACGAATGAATAAAATTCTTCTAGGTCAATAATCTGTAAAAAAGGGATATAAAAGTAAGTTTAAAAGGACGCTCTGGGAACAAATGAATAAAATTAAAATCCCTGTTTCATAACAACCTATAGATGACTAATCAAGACTGATGAAAGCAAGTTTGTTCTTGAATGGTGAGCCATCAATCACCAAGAATCTCAAAGCATAGACATTTCTCAGCTTTCACAGACTGAAGCAAGCAATTTATTTGGGCTGTTTTCCTTCAACAAAGAACTTATAGCAAATACATCCTTACTTTCACTTTTTTTCTTTTATCATTCTCTCTTGAAATAATATTAAGATTTTTGTAAGTATAGTTTGATGACTATAATCAACTAGGGCTCTTAAAGTTTTATTTTGTTGTTATTTGGTTTTTACAAGAGTATCTCATCTTCCCAAATTTTCTCTGTAGCCAAATATAACCTTGAACATCATGTCCCCTGGTATTTATTCAATGAGCATTGGTTACAAGCATGCAACACTATGCCTGCTTCAAATAACTTTAAAGTTTACAATATAATAATGTTTTGGGATATTTGATCACACTATGACATCTTGAGAGTGTGCTAATAAAGTTAAGCTTGAATCAGGAGATGAGCCATCAAGAAGTTGACTAAAATATTCGTAGAGGCTAGGGAAGACCCAGGATATGAAAACAAAGGCATAGGAATGAGTCAGAAAGACTTAGAGATTTGAGTGATTTTTGTGGTCCTTCTTTGGCCTGATAAGCATGGAGAGAAGGTCAGCTGGTCATTCCTCTGTTTGCTTATTTGAACTAGGGGTTTTCATCCCAATATCTGACTCCTGGAACTTCATTCATAATAGAACTAAGGTAATACAACATGATTATATAAAGATGTCAGTGTTACTTAATATCTTAGTTTAATAGCTTCTTCTCCATGTACTGTTGGCTAAGATATACAACAGAGACTTTATTAATAGATGGTTTATGCAAATAGCATTTCTATATAAACATGCTTATTTATATATAATTATTGATTCAAGGTTAAACATAAGATCGTGTCGAAAGTTGAAAGAATTTTAGCATTCAATAATTTAAAATAGCATACTACTTATTTTATGTCAACCATATATTTTTGAGAATTGCATATATGCATATCTACACACAGTATGTAGATATGAAGCACATACTTACGCTAAAAATCCTAGCAATTATTTTAGTGCTGAATTGTTCTAAAGGCTAGACAAGGCATTTTGTAAATGGGATAGAAGATAAACGTTGTGGGTGAAAGTTTATTATGAATGGCTAAGATCTACATTATGAATTGACACATTCATTATTGTGCTCCTCATTCAGTCAAGAAAACCTCCCCCAAACCATATTAGTTGCCATTTTATACCTATAGGTCTATTACTATTGAAGGCAAACACATTGACCTTGCAAGCGGTTTGCATAAACTTTTTCCTTGTTAATAAGAAGTGAATATATATGGTCAGAACTATTCCAGGAAGAAGGAGATCTGCATATGTGTCATTAGTCACTGTATTACATTTATACATGGAATAAGGAAGACATGAACATATAAAGCACTGCATAAAAGGAAAACATCCTTTATGTTTTCAGTATTAAAGGACACTCAATATAGGTCTATTTATATGGTTGTTGTTCAACAAAGTTTTTATGCAAGATTTTATACAGATTATTGAGACTTTATGAATTCAATATATTTTGTATATATTAAACAACTTATTTTCCCACCATTAACAATGACTTTCTAGGATTTTCTGGTTTGGTTTTTATGCTGGTAAGCAAACCCAGTCCTTCACCTTCCAGGTAATCACCATGCTGCATCCATAAACCTAAGAAAAAAATTTAATCATATGTGTATTGTTTCATGCATCAGATTCTCAATTTTTAATATTATTGCAACTCCCCATTTTATACTGTAAGCAAATAAATATTCTAAGTATTGGAAATAATTAATTACAAATATCATAAACTTATATTTAGGTTAAAAGTTCAAAAATTCCTTTTGGATTTTAAAAAAGCATGGTGTCTTGGGCCAAAATGTTGTCCTAGTTTTTTCTATAAAATGAAAAATGACAGCAAAGAGCCCTCTGTGTTCCCTGTCATCATGACCCTGACCTGATTTTCCCTACAACATTTAACTCTATTGGCTATATATTTACTCCATATCTATTAAAAACAAAGGACTATGGGTAGCAATATTGACACATGAATCATGAGAAGCTCTCATCTACCCTTTCTCATTTGTGCTGACAGTTGTAAAAAGTTGTTGTTGTCATAGGCAGAGACAACTCTACAGGCACACAGGGAACAGATGTGTGCTATAATAATAGCAAGGTGCCACTTTTTAAAAATACTTTTCAGCTTAGGGCTACATTTAAGCCTACAGGTACAGTTCATGAAACTCATAACGTGGGAGAGTGAGTGCTGGTAGTGAATCTGAGAGTCTCCAGGGGAAGAGACTAGGAGATATTGTTATCACTATCACCATCTTGCTAACTGAATCACAGTTACAGCCCTGGTTATTACACCTAAGGGAGTGACTTACTGCCCTCTAGGTTGAAATAAAGGGTTCAATGAGATTCTTCTATTGTAGGAAGGTGGAACAAATTTCTGGGCACACAATAGAGAAGGCACTCTATTCAATTTCAATCCTGTAAAAATAGAGACCTAAATTAATC
The DNA here is from genome assembly GCF_950005125.1 of Chionomys nivalis. NCBI lineage: Eukaryota > Metazoa > Chordata > Mammalia > Rodentia > Cricetidae > Chionomys > Chionomys nivalis. The sequence continues at coordinate 97,788,666 of NC_080087.1, read as the reverse complement.
TGAATACTCAGTCCTCAGGTGGCCCATATAAACCAACTAAGCACACATTTCAAGTAAGCTGAATGAGGGTGGATAGTCTATCTAGACAAGGACTCATTCTTTCTTCTAAATATTTATTGTCTTATTTTTATAGAAATACAGGAACAAAAGCAAAGCGATACAGGCAAGAAGATTTTGCACAAAAGCAAAGCTACCCCCGAAAATGAAAGGATACTATTGTGTTGGAGATGGCAGCATACTTTACCTCTTGGTTAATATGCAAAGTTGTAAGACGCCATTGAAGTAATTCAGTCTAATAAAGTGAAAGTAATATAGATGAAAACGACTTGAATTTTTATTGACTCATAAACATTAAGGTTTAAATGTGTAGACTTCTTTTCACACTCTGTAGACAGAATGAGTGTTGTAGGTTTAGTATATGAGGAAGAAACTAAATTGCATGCTACATTTGAACCTGAAAGATAAAATGGTCACCATGCTTTGATGATGAATAATTGAGCAGGCTGACGGTGTTCTATTTTGCTCACAAATTGGGCTTGCCCATCATTTTCCTGCTGTAAATTATTTCATTTCTTCATTGTATTACTTTTTTTCTGATTATGATCCTAATATAATGTAAGCCGAATCTGGTGAATGCCTTTTCTTTTTACTTAATAGAAGTGTAGGTTAGTAAGAAAAAAAAATTGGCCTGCAATCTTGTCTACTTCCCCCTCTCCATGCGGATGACTATATGATTTTCTTTGGGTTCACTTTCTTATTTAACTTCTATAGAATCGCACATTATATGCTTAATGTCTTTTACTTATGGCTAGAAACCGATTATGAGTGAGTATATCCCATGTTCCTCTTTTTGGGTCTGGGATACCTCACTCAGGATAGTGTTTTCTATTTCCATCCATTTGCACGCAAAATTCGAGAAGTCATTGTTTTTTACTGCTGAGGGATGCACCCACCCACTGTGACAGTGGAACTGATTTATTAGGAGCCCACCAAGGCCAGCTGGTCTGGGACTGAATAAGCATGGGTTGATTCCGGACTCTCTGAGCATGGCGGTCAACGAAGACTGATGAGAAGCCAAGGACAATGGCACTAGGTTTCAATCCTAATACATGAACTGGCTTTGTGGGAGCTTAGCCTGTTTAGAAGCTCACCTTCCTGGACGTAGATAGAAGACCTTCGTCTTCCCGCAGGGCAGAGAATTTGGACTGCTCTTCAGTATCGAGAGGGAGGGGGAATGGTGTGGGGGGAGGAGAAGAGGAGTGGGGATAGGGGGAGGGGAGTGGGGAGAGGGGGCAATATTTGGGAGGAGGGGAGGGAAATTTTAATTAAAAAAGAATAAAAAATAAAAAAAAAAAAAAAAAAAAAAAAAAGAAAAAAAAATTGGCAACTCCCCACGGAGCCATCATATGGCAACTTACAGAATTGCCATAGTGTGGAAAGGGGTTAAAAGATAAACACGTCACTGGAGGTATTTCATTACTGACATGAAAATAAATTTAAATGAATTATACACTTAAGATACTTTAAAAGGAGCAGGAATTGTTACACCTGTGATGTTACACTTGTAAGGTTGATGATTTCTTGTTCCATTGAGTAGGGGTTGCCTAGGGACACCGTACCTAAAATAAACAAATGGTAGCAAGACAATAATAATAAAATGAACCCCCACTCAAAAGAGTCAAACTTTTCAAACAATAATTAAACTAAATTATCTGTGAAAAGAGTAAATGACGCTGAGAGGGACAAATTGGACTTCCTGTGAAACATGGGAAGGAGCATGAAGATGCTTGAGGACCTTGCTCGGCATAGCTGGCACTGGGTTCTGCACATCAGAAAAATGATGGCAAGGAGCTGATGCCTTACTTTTGACCCATCCCTGTTTTGTATTAGTTTGTGGATTTGTACTGATAGACATACATATACAACAGATTGTTTGGGTCAAGACGGCATTTTCTTTTCCCTGCAGGTGTTAGCAACAATTAAGATTCGGGAATTTTGAACACCAGAGAAAACATAGTAATATGTGTAAGCATTGATACAATTACATTAGAATAGGATTTATTCTGGACAGCAGAGCTTTCACTTCCAAATAATAGTATTTAAAATAAACATATATCAATGTTATCTAATTTAATTTCCCTTCATATTAATTTATAACATAGTTTTCTGCAAAGATTCGTTGACTTTATATTATGTTAGCCTCTAAATATACCTATAAGTTAATAATTGTATTATTAGCAAGACATGGTAGTCATAGCTCTTCATATTGAATCAATAATTGTTAATGACTCATGACTGATTACAGAAAAATTTTTGTTGATGCTTCTCTATAAATATGCATAGTTCTATTTTACAGAACCAAGTGACCATATCAAATTATTTGAAATTTGATTTTTCCCCATACTACTAAATACACTTTTTACAATAATTAAAAAAAAATACTAAGTATTTTTATCAAAGGGATAAAATGGGTAGGGAGTTATCAGCTTCAGATGTATGAACTTGGCTCTCATTGAGAGCTTAGGTTTCTTATTTTTCTTTTTTGCTTTTTTTTATTTTTTATTTTTCCATTCAGTTATTTACACTTCTTTCCCTCCTCCCAATCCCCTCCCGCTCCCCCACATCCCCTCCTCCCTCTCCCACCCTTCTTGAGAAAGGGCAGGGGATCCTGCCCTTTGGGAAGTCTAAGGACCTCCTTCCTACATCCAGGCCTAGAGAGCTGTGCATCCATATAGACTAGAGTCCAGAACATGCCGTAAAAACAAGTCCCAATACCTTTATCAATGGCTTCTCAGTCAGCCCCCATTGTCAGCCACAATCAGAGAGTCCGGTTTGATCACATGCTCATCCAGACCCGCTCCAGCTGGATTTTGTGAGCTCCCATTAGTACAGGCACACTGCCTCAGATGGGTGGAAATAGAAAACACTATCCTGAGTGAGATAACCCAGACCCACAAAGATGAATATGGTATGTACTCACTCATTTGTGGACTCTAGCCATAAACAAAGGACATTAAGACTATAGTTCACAAGCCCAGAGAAGCCAAATAACAAGGTGAACCCAAAGAAAAACATTTATAGATCCTCCTGGAAATTGGAAGGAAGCAAACAAGATTGCAGGGCAAAAGTTGTGAGCATGGGGATGGGGGCAGGGGTGGGGGTGAGGTTGGGGGAAAGGGAAGAGGGGGAGAAAGAAGGGAGAAGAGAAGGACTGGCAACAGCTTGGGAGAGTGGGAGGGTGAAGATGAAGGAAGGGCGTATATAGGAGCAGGGGAGAAGATACCTATATTAAGGGATCCATTTTAGGGTTGGCAAGAGACTTGGCTCTAGAGGGGATCCCAGGTGTCCACAGGGATGTCCCCAGCTAGGTTCTTGGACAGCAGAGGAAAGGGTACCTGGACGGTCCTTGCCCCACTATCACGCTGATCATTATCTTGAATATCACCATAGAATCTTTGTCTGGCGAAGGATGGAGACAGAGACAGAGACCCTCATCAGAGCAACAACTCAGCTCCCAAGATTCAGTTGAAAGGCAGAAGGAGGGTAAGACAAGCAAAGAAGTCAGGACTGTGAGCTTAGTTTTCAAAAGAGAGCTGAAAATCATGAAGTTAGAGATTAGAGGTGTGCCTAAGTAACTAAAAATTGATAGGCAGCTTATGCCAATACCAAGAATAGTTCACCTGGTAAAATGCAGTTGTGTAAAAAGGGATGGGTATGTGGTTGTTAAACAGAACTGTGTAGACTGTAAACAATGCTACCTTTACATTTCTACCATTTGAAATCTATTATAAAATATGAAAGATTAAATTGTTTTATATTTTGCTGCATGCTTGTCTCATATAGTTATGAATTTTGCTTAAGCTTTAGGTCATATTCTCTCTGAGAATTCATTAATACAATATAGAGTATTGCTTACTTTTTAAAAATGCTAATGTAAAGTACTCAATTGTTAATACACTTATATTAAATCTAAAGAACATCCGACTGAACTTAAATTCATAAACCATGAAATTCACTACCAAATTTTAAATTATCTATAATGTCTTAATTTTTGTAAACTGTTTGAAAATTTAATAGTAAAAGAATGTATAATATACACTTCGTAGATATCTTTTACATGTGACATAACACATATATGTATGCATATATACTATACAGAGGGACAAAATATATACATTATAAGTAACTTGAAATTCTTAACAGTTAGAAACTTGTGATTTTAACCATTTATATTGTTTGAATTCTCTAAATTGTGTTATTATGCATGCTTTATGAGTTATTAAAGATCAAATTGTTGGTTTGTCCTGTTTTGTAAATGCAATAGTTCCATTGGGTAATTTGAATATACTTGTTCTTTTGAATCCATATAGTTGCTTGTAAAATTATACATTCAATGTTGGCTTGAGCCATTAAGTTTGAAAGTGCTCTTATTGAAAGACATTATCGTAATAAGTGGATATTATCCTATCATCTCCATCCCTGAATGGAGAATGCCATTATAAGAATTTTCCAGTGAATGATTTAAAGAAAAAAATTGATTATTTTGTTTGAAGAAAATACAGATGAATTTTTATTCCCATGTGTCAGATTGTGCTGATGTATAAAATTGAGCCTTGCTTTAGCTATATTTGGGATCTTCTTTAGAGTTAAAAGAGAAAGCAATTTTCAAAACTAAAGTTAAATATATAACCACAGTAATAGATATGTGTAGTAATTGTTAGACCATTTCAGAACAATGATTTCAGTCCTCAACACCATTCAGAGATAAAAATAAAATGCAAGCAATGATTTTAATATTACTTTCACACTTCTTGAAGATCAGAAAAAAAGAGCCTAACATAATTCTATAGTTTTATCAGGAAACATGATGTGTTATTCTTTAATTCAAAAGCTATGCTAATTTTCCTTAAAATTGAAGATATTAATCATATTAATAGCTATTAATGTTATAGTATAGCCTTCTATATAAATTTTATGTAAGGGGTCATAAAAATGCTTTCTTATGCAGACATTTTAAGTTTAACTGATTTCATCTTCTAAAATTCGCTTTCTTAGACCTTCTGAATTGTTTAGTGTGTATATATATGTAGAGAAATTGTGGTCATTGAGGACACAAAGTGACAATAATCCTTACTCAATTGTTAAAATATTTGTTCCTGTCAAAGAAACAATACCCTCTGAAGCCAGTATTTCTCCAAAATAGTAATAGTATTAATGATGGAGACAGCATCTGGAAGAGGTACAATGTGTGCACACATAGTTCATGGCCAGATATATCCAGCAAAGTTTTAGTTAATATTAAAGAAGCTTCTTCATTATAAGAATTTTCAGTCTTCCCTAAAGTAACTTCAATTTTGTGAATGCACACTGTGTATAGAACAGCCTATTCAGAAAAGAATTGACAAAGAAACAACTTTTCCTGGACTTTTCCATAAGAGTATTTTATTGGGGAATTTTGAAATTCATATATATACATAGTATATGTAATATTAATATGTGTTCACAAAGTAAAACCAGCCATTTGAAAATGCCTATCAAAATTTAACTAAAACTTATTCTCTCAGTTTTTGGTCTCTCAGTATTGACTACTAGAATATTGTATTATTGTGTTTATGGTTTTCTTGGTTACCAATATTCATCCATTCATAGCTGTAAACAAAAATGACATCTACTTTTTATTCTTTCAACTTTCTCTCTCTTCCTCCCTCCCTCTGTGTATGTGTTTTAATTTCATTTAACATTTCATCTAAACCTCTAAGCCATTTTGTTGAATAACCTTATTTGTTTCTAAAACTTGGAACACTGATTTTCAGGTGAATATTCTTTTTCCCCCTTATCCTACATTAGCAACAATTTCATTATTTAAGACAACACCTGTAATTCAGTGTTTCACAGATTTATGATTCCAGGATCACATGTTTGACAGGAAACTGTATTTCCCTATTCAAATGATTTTGTAATGTTTACATCTTTTTAGAACCAAAAATCATAACATGCCCTATAGCAAACATTTCGATGCCTGAACTCATTTTTTCATGTAGAACATCACTTCTCAGTCAATAGTGTACATATTCATACACTGCTGGCAACAAATCTTTGAAATTACTCTTTACAGTTACACACTTGCTCCATTTTTATTATTGTGTATTATTATTGGGAAGTGTACTTTCACCTACAAACTATGTCCTGAATCTGTCTGATCACTACTTGTTCTCTTCTTTCTAATACCTTTGCTCTTGATTACAATATCTTATGTTTATTTAACAATAAATCCTTTATGCTCATCACTGTATTGCCTACAAATTCTTCAAATGAAGTGTAAGATTATATTTCTCCTCAAAATGAAACCCCCAGTGGCTTCCTGGTAGGTGGCATTATCGGTAAACTTAAGTAGCAACATGTGATATTGGATAGGCAAAAGTCAGAAATATTTTACCCCAGTCAAATAAGTTAATGTGGAAGGATATTCAGAGAGCTTAAAAGAGTGATGACTCATATAATGAAATCAGAATCATATACACATTACTATGTAATGTATGGTGATAAGAAGTAGGTAAGATAAATTGAAAGAATACAAATGGACTACGTTCTCACATCTCATTGATGTTTATCTCCTCATCATACCTTGTAGGATTGCCGCAATCTTATAGGATGCTTACATGCATTCACTTCTCAGTGACAGAATAATCACTTTAATGATAGAAATATGAAATGCATGTGTTGGGGAAGTTTATATAATCCTCAGGCATAAACACATTTGTGATTTCTAATTTTTATGGTTTTGAAAAACTTGGCAGCCTCTATCCATAATGCTTAAATTTTTCCATTGTTATAAGAAGCTAAATCTCTATATTTGAGCCTTAAGAAGTGCAGTGTCCTTTCATGACTAAAAATATCAAAAGTTCACATATTTCTATGCTAACTTTCCAGTTCTGTAATGGGTTGACATGAAAATCTAACCTGAGGTACATTGTAGGTTACAGGTTGTACATTTATGGATAGTTCCTTAACAAAAGCTAATTAATAGGAATTATATTGTTCGGAAAACCCATTTTCAGCCAGCCTTTGAGGAGTTATGCAGCACTTTTTAATAGGTTGAACTTATTATGAAATCTTTGCTTGTTTCCACACAATGAAGCAGCATGTTTATCTGGGTACTAGGTCTATGAACATCACCTTCTCCCAGAATTCATCAGGAATAACACCATCTTCTCACCCTAACACACCATTCTGTGTCTTCAGGACTTTGTTCCTGGGCTACCCTGCCTTCAGAGCAGAACTAATGAATTGCCTCTAATACCACTGAGCTTTAGTTCAACATCAGTATTTCTGAAGTGTTTCCTCTTTCTACTTAATCGCAAAGTTCACCCTTGACAGCTGCTTGTGTTTTTCACCCGACTTTATCGCCAAGATTTTACTTCACTGTTCTTGTTCTGATTAACGCAAAACTTAATCTGAAGTATAGATAGCGATACACTTATCTGAGATGTCAAGTTATGAAGAATAGTTTGACTAAACTTTTAGTTTCATAATGAAAATGAAATAGATAAATGATAAATAACACAACTCTCATTTTATTTTACAAAGAAATTCTAATAGATATAACCAAAGTGAATTCTATAATCTTCTTTACAGTTATATTTATTTTTGAAAACCTGTATCTGAAATGGAAATGATCACTACATTAGTAAAACCCAAAAGTTATTTGGCTTGATAGCTCAAAAAGAAAGCTTCCCTAAATACTAAGAGAAGGACTGCTAAGAAGAAAGTGTATGTGTTTTTGATCTCTGTGTTTACAACTGAAACATAATTCTTCCTTTATCTCACCTTTGGGGAATCAAAATTGAGAACTCAACAGGGAGGGAAAGTGTGATACTGTAAATTTGCTCCTGAAAACTTGTTAAATTTTGAGAGAAAACAAGATTGAAAATGTTCATTTCCAATTTGTCATGTTGCTACTAGTGGAGTTAGTGTTGAAGGAGTAAAATGTGAAATTAACAAATAGAATAATATACTTCTAAGTTGTCCTTTGTGTGTATAAATACCATCTCATATTTATTCTCTTTCTATTTTATTCCTTTAGACACATACATAATCACATTTATATATGTGTATGATAAATGATATGTATATGCAAAATAATTTTCTGAATTCCCAGTAATGCATCATGGGTAGAATAAGAAGTTAATTGCATAAATTAGAAGCATACGGTTGAAAGCCTATATTCTAAAACATATGCTCATGTGATGTGCTAATGAGTTTGGTGTTGCTGACCACAATTAATTACGGTTTATTTCATATTATTACAGAACAGGTGTTTTAATCATCAAATAAGGCTAATCTTTGATTTTTTTGTTTTAATTTAGCTTGTGTTGTTATTTTAATCTCTGGGAATATTAAGGAGTATCTACATTTGCTTCTTATCTAAAGAAAAGAGTGATTTTTCTCACTTTTTAATTTTTTTTATTTTTTATTTTTTTTTTTTGGACAGGGTTTCTCTATAGCTTTGGAACCTGTCCTAGAATTAGCTCTTGTAGACCAAGTTGGCCTCAGACTCACAGAGATCCACCTGTTTCTGCCTCCCCAAGTGCTGGGATTAAAGGCGTGTGCCACAACCGCCCAGCTGATAACTTTTATAGTTAACAGGAGTCTGGTCTCAAGTATCAAACTGGGTGAAATTGCCTGTGTATCACTAACCAAATATTGTAACTTGAGTTTAATTTTTGAAAATTCTAAAGATCTTCAATAAACCATCATTATAAGGTAATCCCATTAGAATGACTTTCCTGTCCTTATATAGTCTTTTTAAAAAGAAATTTATATTCTTTAAAGAATCACAGTATTTAGAGACAGATGTGTGCTACTCTCTGTGGTTCAATACACTACAAAAACTATTCCTAAAAATGGTATTGACGTTTTATACTATAAAATGTCTAATACAATGTGGGGGGAAAAGTCGACTAAGAACTGATATTTTCTTTGTTTTATGCATGTGATAATATTTACTAGAACAAATTAAATTATATTAAAAATAAATTATAAAGCAGAATATTACACACCAATAAACAGATATATTAATAATTGTTTAACAAAATGTCATCATTGTATTTAAAATGGGGTCAGTGTCTGGGTTCCTGGTTGGAAGATTCTGTGCTCTAGGCCCTAGCGTTAGGGAGCACATCTCTGGCTCTAGCTCCACCCACCAATCCTCAGAGGCCCTAGAGTAGCCTCCCCACAGGTGCAACCGTCCCCCACTGCTTCGCTGCCTACAGGATCCTTGGTCCAGACTGCCTCTTGAGAGGTGAGTGTTCGCATTTTTGGTTGGCTTAAGCATACAAGACAAAGTATGTGTATTTTGGATGGCAGATCAAGGCATTGAACCCAAGAATATTGTGAGTAAATCACAAACATTAAGCAGTAAGTTAATTACACTGTTGGAGTACAGTTTGTCTTTGATTTCATTATGACTCTGCTCAGTGCCATTTTTCTTTGAATAGATAATTTGTTTCATTACGTAAGATCCCGCAGTTAAGAGACTTGAACGTTTAAACAGATGTTTTGACACACTAATACTTTAAGGTATTGAATTTCTGATCTATATTTTTTTATTTTATTTTAATTTTAGTTTTTATTTTACATCCTAAGGCCAATTTCCCCTCTCTTCTTTCCACCCATTCCCTCCCATTACCTCTTCTCTACCTGGCCACTCCATCCGCTCCTCTTCTGTTTCTGTTCAGAAAGAGGCAGACCTCTCATGTGTAATTAACATGATAGTACCACGGCATATGAACTTGCAGTAAAACTAAGCATCTCCTTTTATATTTAAGCTAGGCAAGGCAATCCAGTATGAGGAAAAGGTTTCCAAGAGCCCACCAAAGCATTAGGGACAGGTTTGGCTCCCATTGCTACAAGTCCAATATTGACTCAGCCTCTTATAAGGTTTAGCCCCTGAGTCCTGGAACTGGGGTTATAGAGCTATCAATTATACACCTTCAGGGTTTCCAGGATGTCATGTCAGCCATTCAGGACAGAGAAAAGCACCAGATCCCATTTATCTGAATGTCAACATGAGTTCCAAACTCAGTTTTTTACAAGCTGCTGGTTATGGTGCAAAGGTCTAGTCCTAATGTCCATCAAGCCTATTAATATCAAAGTAATCACCTAAATATATATGACTTTACATTAGATAGTACAGAATTTTACACATGCAGTCAATGTATACATTCATATAAAACAATACCAGTAATTGTAACAGAATATAAGACAAAAAATATTGGGAAAGATAGTATATTAGGAGTTAAAGCATTTAAAAACATTCAACAAAGTGTTTATAATTATCAGATAGATAGCTTTTATATAGTTAAATTTTTCTAAATATGTATAAAATCTTTACTTCTATAAATATATGCTTATTTTACTTTTCAGATTAATTTCTGATATAATTAATAACAAAATAATAAATGATAATAAATTTTCATATAAATCCAAAGATATGATTTAAAAGTCTTGTAATTTATTTCCCTAATGTGACCTCTTCTAATGAGTACTGATGTATTATAATAATTCTGTCAAAATGAAGACATTAATGTTGGAATACTAAAATTAACCTAAATCTCACACTAGTCCTCTGTCACCACCTTTCCATGGAGGTCTGTTTTCATTCCAGACAAGATTGGAATGTGTCCATTTTAGGAAGCCACATTTTATTCTTTGAGGATATTTGTATTATATTAATTATGGTTACCATAAGATGTGCCACTTTTATAACACCATGTATCTTATTGGATCAGTATCTCTTAAAATTATAATTCAACAGCAACACTAATTTCAGGAAGCTCACAAGCACATGGAAATTAAACAATGCTCACCTGAATTATCAATGGATCAAGGAAGAAATAAAGAAATTAAAGACTTCCTAAAATTTAATGTAAATGACCACACAACACACCCAAATTTATGGGACAGGATGAAAGCAGTGTTAAGAGGAAAGTTCATAGCACTAAAAACCTAAATAAAGAGGCTGGAAAAATCCCACACTAGTGAGTTAACAGAACACCTGAAAACTCTAGAATAAAAAGAAGCAAACTCATCCAGGAGGACTAGACAGCAGGAAATCATTAATTTGAGAGCTGAAATCAACAAAATAGAAACAAAGAAAGCAATATAAACTATCAATAAGAGAAAGAGTTTGTTGTTTGAGACAATCAACAAAATAGACAAAGCTTTATTCAAACTAACCAAAAGGCAGAGAGAGAGAGAGGGAGGGAGGGAGAGAGAGAGAGAGAGAGAGAGAGAGAGAGAGAGAGAGAGAGAGAGAGAGAGAACATCCAAATTAACAAAGCCAGAAATGAAAAGGGGGACATAACAACAGACACTGAGAATATTTAGAGAATCATCAGGTCATAATTCAAAAACCTGTATTCCATAAAACCGAAAAACCTAAAGGAAATGGGTGATTTTCTGGACAAATATCACTTACCAAAATTAAATCCAAACCAGATAAGCAAATTAAATAGACCTATAACTCCCAAAGGAATATAAACTGCTATCAAAATCCAAAAAAAAAAAAAAAAAAAAAAAAAAAAAAAAACACCCAGGAACAGAAGGTTTCAGCACAGAATTCTACAACAATTAATAAGTGTGACTTCCTGAAACTGAGAAGCTTCTGTAAAGCAAAGGACATAGTCAACAACAAAACAGCAGCCTACAGAATGGGAAAAGATCTTTACCAACCCCATGTCGTAGAGAGGACTGATATCCAAATTATACAAAGAACTCAAGAAATTGTTCATCCAGAGAACAAATAGTCCAATTTAAAAATGGGTTATCCACCTAAACAGAAAACTCTAAACAGATAAATCTAAAATGACTGAAAGACACTTAAGAAAATGCTCAACATCCTTAGCCATTAGAGAAATGCAAATCAAAACAACTCTGAGATTCAATCTTACACCTGTAAGAATGACCAAGATCAAAAACACTGATGCCAGTTTATGATGGAGTGGATGTGGGGTAAAGGGAATACTCCTACATTGCTGGTGGGAGTGCAGCGATTTCTCAGAAAATTAGGAAACAACCTACCTCACCACCCAGCAATACCACTTTTGTGTAAATACACAAAGAATGCTCAATCATACCACAAAGACCTGTGCTCAACTGTATTCATAGCAGCATTATTTGTCATGGCCAGTACCTTGAAACAGCATAAATGCTCTCAAAGAATGTATAAGGAAAATGTGGTACATCTACACAATGGAGTACTATACAGTTGAAAAAATAATGACATCTTGAAATTTGTGGGCAAATGGATAGATCTAGAAAACATCATATTGAGTGAGGTAACACAGTCCCTTTTGAAAGACAACTATCATATGTACTCACTTATAAGTGGCTTTTAGACAAAGAATAACCAGCCTATAATTCACAATCTCAGAGAATCTAGACAACAAAGAGGACCCTAAGAGAGACATACATGCATCTAATCTACATGAGAAGTAGAAAAAGACAAGATCTCCTGAGTAATTGGGATCATGGGGATCATGGGAGAGGGTAGAAGGGGAAAGGAGAAGAGAGGGGAGCAGAGAAATAATATATTGTTCAATAAAAACAATTAAAATAACAAAACCAAAAAAGATGTGCTACCTTTAACATTTCTGTTACATATACCTATAGTTCAGAAGCTTCAACTACCTGCACTTTGTTGTATAAGCACCACAGTTTCATTGTGTGGAATGTTCTCCTTTTGCCTTGTCTGAAGCTTTTCCCATTGAAAGCTTCACACTGACTTCACATTGCTCACCTTTGTACCTTGAACACATCACTCAACATTTGTCTATGAAAGTGACTGCTGAAGGCACTTACTACAAATACAATCAATGTTTCATGTTTGGATTGTTTCATATGGATTCATGGTTGTCTAAATTCACCAGTTCTTTAGCTTTTATCATATTTCCTGATAGGTTAAGACTGAAGATAATTATTTATGTATATGACACCTTTAATTTGTCATCTTTGTCTACATTTGAGTATATTGACTATTTGATGTTCAATTATTATTATCGATACCTTAGTGAACACTGTGAAAAAAATTCTTGTGACTATATACAGAAGAGAAAATGCTAATCATGTGTTATTCCATGTTTCTTTCCTTTTTTAAAAAATTTTTTTGAGACAGGTTTTCTCTTTGTAACCCTTGTTGTCCTGCAATTCACTTTGTAGACAAGGTTGACCTTGAACTCATAATTTGCATGTTCCTTCTTCCTGAGTATTGGGATTAAAGGGCTGTGCCACCATATCCAGTTTCCATGATGCATATTTTTAAGAAACTTAATTTTTTAAAGAACATCTACACAGCAGCTTTGCTATATTACATGTCTACTGGCAGTGAAAGAAATGTGCAATTTTTCCATATCTCTAACACTTAAAACTTTATCAAAAAGGTCTTGTCATGCTTTCTAATCAACATCCCGATATGTGTACTGTGAAGCTGCAACATCAGTTTGATTTGCTTTCCTAATTATCAGTGAAGATGCCTCTTTTTCCATATTTATGTCCTCATATACTTCCTTTAAAGTATCTCTGCAATAACTTTATTATATTTGTACCAAAAGCCAGAAGCCATCATTTCTTAAGGCTGTATGACTCCTAAAATTGTAAGTGGGGGTATTTTTTACTCCTTTGCCTACTCTTAGGACCACTTTTCTTCCACTGAGTTGCTTCATCTGGCCATGATGTGTTTGTGCCAAGTCTTATTGCATCTTGTTATACTATGTTCAGTTGATAACTTGTTATTTTCTGAAGAAAAAAAAGGAGCAGTGGATCTGGATGAGAGAGGAGGATGGGGAGCTTGGAAGACTGGAGGGAAGGGAAGATGCAGATGGAATGTATTGTATGAGATGTATGAGAGAAGGAAAAAAATCATTTAACATGAAATAAAATAACTAATAATGATAATCAAATGTATAAATGAGAGTGGATTCAATCATAGCGTTTTTATTTGTTTTCTTTTTAAACGGGAAAAAATAGATCTCCGTTTTCTCTAGATTGCTTGAAGCCTTTATTTTAAAAGTTATTCATATGTTTTGGGTCTTAATCCTACATCAAGTGCTTGAATTTCTTCACTTCTGGCACACTTTCTTTCTTTCTTTCTTTCTTCCTTCCTTCCTTCCTTCCTTCCTTCCTTCCTTCCTTTCTTTCTTTCTTTCTTTCTTCATTTCTTTCTTTCAAAAATTCTTCCTTCCTTCCTTCCTTCCTCCCTCCCTCCCTCCCTCCCTCCCTCCCTCCCTCCCTCCCTCCCTTCCTTCCTTCCTTCCTTCCTTCCTTCCTTCCTATCTTCTTTCCTTCCTTCCTTCTTTCCTTCCCTTTAATGATGAAATATTTTGGACTTGGTTTAAGTATAATTTACCCTTTTTATTTGTTTCCTTGGATGTGTTTTTTCTAATTTAATGCCAATTTTACTCTTTACTCTGCTTAGTCTAAGATTTTTTTATTATTATGACATATTGTAGTAGTTTTTTTTAGTTCAGTTTATTTTTATATAATAAAGAATGAATGTCTTGCCTTATTTATTTTTATGTATGGATATCCAATTTTATAGCACTAGCTGCTGACAAAAGTCTTATTTCCACAAAGTACTGACACACTTGTTGAAGTCCTTGATTACATAATTGAGAAGGATCTAATTCATTCATTACTAATCTATATGTTTGTTTCTAGATCAGTATTATACTGATTTGATTTGTGTTTTGTGTAATACATATTAAAATCAGGATATGTGAGAACTTTCTTGCCAATATTTCAAGATAATTTTGTCCATTTATTTTACCATAATATGAATTTTAAGATAGAGTTTTCTTTATCTGCAACTAAGTAAGCCTAATTTTATATGTGCTGCAATGAATCTGTAGATTGAGTCATACAGGAAGTATAGTATGTAAACATTGATCATGTTTCTATTTGACTCTTTAGTTTCCTCCATAATTTTTTCTAGTCCACAAATTATAAGCTTTCACCTACTTGGTTAATTTATCCATATGTAATTTATAGTTATTATACTATTATAAATGGAATTGTTTCATAATTTCAATTTAAATTGCTTATGAGAGTGTAGAATACAACTGATTTTTCCTCATATAAATTTTGTTACATACAGTTTTGCTCAGTGTGTTTATGAGTTCTAGAATGTGTTGTTAGTTTTTATCCCCCTACCACCTTGGTGGACTTTGCATTCTGTAAGATCCTATACCTGCAATTGAAACAATGATACCTGTTTCTTTCCCATTTGGACAGTGTTTGGATTATTTGCTATTTCTCTAGCATAATTCCTAATACTGTGCTCAGTAGATGCACAGGAAGTGAGTACCATTGTCTTGTTCATGTTCTTCAAGAAAAAACCTAGAGTCTTACACCATTGAATGAGTATGATATAAAGTGTTGATATTTCATACACCAGTTTCATTATACTCAGTTATTTAGTCTTTCAGTTGAATTTTCAAAGGAATTATTGTTTAAATTTTAAAAATTAATGTTTCATCTGTGTTGATTAAAGTGAGATTTATCTCTTCATTATATGATTATAGTGTATAGCTATTCCTCCCCTTATGATGGGATTATGTACCAATAAACGGATCCTATGTTGTTATAGTAGTAGAATATTGCTAACTATATCTAACCCACAAAGTCCCATCGTAACTAGAGATAGAGTAGCACATTAGTTAGCATGTTTTACTAATACTTGTGGTTTCACAGCTGAGTGTTGGGCTGGTAGCATTATACGATTGTGTTTTATACTTAAACAATTAACCTGGAAAAAATCACAACTCAAATTTTAAAGTATAATTTACACTGAAAGCACATCACTTCGTATCAGAGACTGAAAATTTGAGACTTTTTAAGGTGGTGGCTATATCACATTAGTTGAGTTTTATATGCTAAACCATTGTTGTATTCTAAGAATAATTCCATTTGTATTTAGTGGGTGATCTATTTATTATTCAGTTAGATTTTATTGAGTATTTGGAGTTAATACTTGGAAGACAACTTTTCACTTACTTTCTTTTGCTTTATTTTCTAACTCTAGAATCAAAGCAATGCTGGCCTCAAAATGAGTTTATTATTGACATTCCTCAATTCTGTTGGAATAATTTAAAGGATTGATGGTTGTTCTTTATATATTTGGTAGACATTGCCTTTAAAGTCATCTCATTCTGGAATGTTGTTCATGGAAACTCTTGGTTATTTGATTTAATTTCCTTATATGTTTTTGTTCCATTCAGATTTTCTATTTCACTGTAACTCAGTCTCACTAAATAAAGTTTTATGATCTTTTTTATCCACCTAAGCAACACAATTTGTTGTTATGTTAATTATCTTTCTAATGCACTTTTTGGGTCTACTCGTATAACTGATATGAAAACATTTAAGTGTAAAATTTTATATTTGGTGATGTTCCCTGTGTGCTGGAGTGAACTTACGTATGGTATAACTGTAGGACAAACTTCAATGCTTACTCTCTGCTTCCACTTCGTTTGTTTCTCTGTTTAATGTATTCTAAAAAGTTTATCTTATATTTCTTTAGTTCATACAAGCTGTCTGAATCTGCATTCTTGTCTTTTTTCCCTGTTTTATTTCTGTACTTAATGTAAAATGTTTCACACACTTGAAAGACAGCATGAAGCACTAGAGGTTGATTTAGCAGATCAATCCATAAAGTCAATTCTTCTCCTGTGGTGACCACTATTGATTTACAATGAGGAAAATACCTATTTGGAGAACTCTGAAAATAGATCAATCAATTCCTTCAGTTGGGAACCTTTTGCCAGCCTTCAGATTTCATTACGGTAAAGATCATGAAAGCCATATTTATCATCAAAACTTTCCAAATATACCTAAAGCAAGTGACACTTTCAGTCTCTAAACAGCAATTAATATAAGTAACCAGAAAAGCATTCATCAAACATTTTAAATACCTGTGTCTTAGATCTCCTTGGTAATCCATAAGATAGTTTTATTGATGTGTTTGTTTCAAATTTATATTACTGGAAGTTTAATAGAAGTTGTTGACTTTTTTTCATTCTGAATTCCACATACTCTGTCAGTTCCCTAGGCTTTAGGGCTACTGTCATGAATAATTGTGGATGCAAAATGTCTCCGTTTTCTCAGTCACTACTATGAGACAATGCTGTTCTCTGCATGGGTAACTAATACTTTGGCTACATAGAATCTGTGTTGATTTGCAGTATCTGAATATGATTCTCTTTCTGTAGACAAGAGGAGCTGAGAGTAGGATTTCAAAGAATCTTTCCTGGGGTAGTCTTCCACACCTTCTTATAGTCTTCTAAAACTATAGGATGTGCCTTTAAATGATTTCATGCCTATCAGTACCACTGTCTGTGGTAGAGTAGGAAGTTCTGGTTGTTGTGCTTTCCTGTCCCTTTAAGGGACAAGCCACGCCCACTCCCATTACCTCTGACCTACCCGCGCCATCTTGCTTCTCTCTTTGCTTTCCTGTCGTGCGCACGCGTTTTTCTCTGTCTCTTTCCCTCTTTCTTGCTATCTCTTCTTTCTCTCTTTCTCTCTCTCTCTCTCTCTCTCTCTCTCTCTCTCTCTCTCTCTCTCTCTCTCTCTCTCTCTCTCTCTGCCTCTCTCCCTCAATAAAATGCTTTATGCCTATCTTTGTGTTATGTGTCTGTGACCCATCGCCACCGGCCCTCCCACTGGTGGGAAACTGTAGCTTGTCGCTGGCTCGCTGGCTCCACCAGCCCGCCTCAGGGAACGTTTTAAGAATAAGACTGGTTATGACCTAAAGTGAGAATCTTTGTGGTTTTGTGGTTTTTAGAGGGCAAAAAAATCTAACTAAATATAAATTATATGTGCATATAAAATATTATTCATATAGAGCTTATTTCATCATTCAGACTATAAATGATAGGGATTTAAAAGGTTTGATTCATAAGGTTCAGTGTAATAATATTTCACTTGTATTTTAATACATGCTAGTTTGCCATAGAAACCAAGCAGTAGAGGTGTATGCCTTTAATCCTAGCCCTAGAGAGGAATATAAAATGGGAGGAAACAGCTCTCAGACAGTTCTGAGAATCTTAGAGGCAGAATCACCATTTCAGACTGAGGTAGAGATAAAAGCCAGTAGTTGCCTGTTGTGTTTTCTGACCTTCGGGTTGAACCTCAATTACTGTCTCAAGTATTTATCAACCTTGCTACAGGTACAGTCCTATTAAGAATATAGACAGAAATCGTACTCTGTCTTTCTTTCTATATGCAAAACTAATAGATCCCAACTTTCCTCTGGAATATTCTTAAGGAATAGAAATTTAAGCTTGCAGCAATGTCAGTGTTAAAAGAAAAAAAAAACCCACAGATCTATATATCAAATATTATGATGTAAATGAAACATTATTGGCTCCTTATAAAATCATAGACCAAGTCCTATTGTGAAATGGTTTTCTTTATTTTCTTTTTGATTCCATAATGTCAGAAAAATTATTCAAGAAACCTTCCTGTAGAGTGTTGTAGGTAAAGTATTCCAGCATCATTTCATGAAAATAATACTGAATAGCAAGAAGGCAATTAGAAAGTTATAATTAGACCTTGATAAAATACTTTCACTCTTAGATTCATGGAAGATAGCCTTGTATCTAACATGTTCTGAAGCTACAAGTAATCTAAGAGTTGGTAATTTTAAATGTCAAGAGGAATATAAAACTATGGGAACTAACTATTTTTAAATCACTAAAGGAAGGAGAGAAGACTACAAGTTTATTATGTATTTAAATCATCCTCAAATGCTTTAAAACTTCATTGCATCAAGAGCTAGGAATTTATAGTACTGTAGACATGCTAATGTTCCAAATCATGCTACTGCAATGTCCTTTGTATTACATCTCTCAACTGGGTCTCCTTCATACATTTTTTTTTTTGCTATCAACCTCTTTCTCTCCTAATTTATTGAATAACATAAAAATATCCCTTTTACGATGTTAAGGGAGCTTGCCAACAATAAAGATTTACTTTTTTAAATTTATTTTTATGTTGAAAAAATTTCTGCCTCCTCCCCGCCTCCTCCCTGCCTCCTATTTCCCTCCCCCTCCTCCCACTCCTCTCCCCTTCCCCCTACTCCTCTCCCCCTACCCCCACTCCATTCCCCCTCCCTTAAGAGATTTACTTTTGTCACCTCAAAATTGTCTTCATTTCTATAATAATTCCCTAAACAGTAATTGACTTAGATGATTTCATGATTTAATAATTGTTCTTTAATAATATTTTGCACAAAAGAGAGAAAGTTAAATCTGTCACTTAACATAATATAAAGTTTGGAGGGAACATGTTCCAGAATGTGGCAAGACATGTTGAAAACGGATTTTTTGCCCTTTTTAAATAAAATTGTGATTTTAGAAAGAAAATTTATTCCAACCCTTGAATATAAGAATAATAAAGAGAATCTGGATTTGCCAAAATGGGGTTGAAATGGGAAAAGCAAATAGAAGTAAAAACAGGGAAAATCATCAAACTGAAAGGGAGTCGGGTCAAGAAAAGGGAATCAATGAAACCAATGATGTTCACTATAGATGTTGGGTTGTCTTTGTGAATACAAACTTGAAATTGGGACTTAACATTATACACCTAACCGTATTGTTTTGTTAATATAATTCTTAATTGTTTTTATAAAACTCAGTAAGACTAACTCTTTTTAAAATCTGATGAAATAATGGGCTTTTGTTCTTTAAGAACAAACTAAATTCACATACATCTACAAAATGTTTAATTCCTATCCTATATCACCATGGAATATAGCATTTATGTTTCCTCTCCAATCTTTTTTTTATTTCAGTAAACAGTATTTCATTATTATCATAGGAAAGATTTTTCTTAATAGGTATCAGTTTTTAATAAATAATATAATAAACTTAGGGTAGCTATATCTATACACAAACCAAACTGCTTGTTGAAAGTTTGCTATTTTCCAGAATTCAGAACTAGGTTCTTCTATATCATAGTCCTTTATACATTAAATAATGAAAATTATGAACTGTGCCACTTACTTATCTTCAAATCTTTCAACTAGTTAAAATTATATTTTATAAAAAATTGCAATCCTAATTTTTAAATATTATTTAACAGCCTTAAGTCATAATTAAAGCATAAAATCCCATTATTTTTCACTATATAAAGACTTCAAACATATTAGCTTCTCCATACTATAGAATATCTGACAATTTGGCTTGTCCCTCTGCATGCTTATAATAATGATTGTTTTGTGCATCACCAAATTCCATTTATTTTTATTGAAGTCATAATATATGCATTCAATGTCTAAGTTTACCATGTGATTTATTATTTAATTATAAAACACAATTTGAAAAATTACCAATTTCATAAAAAGTATATTTAAGAGAAACAGTTATGAACTGAGATCAAACCCACATCATTTTACTATTTTACTTGCTTCAAAAGAACTTTATTCATGTAAAAGTATCATAAAATAATTTTTCTGAAAAGTATATCTCTTTAAAGATTTTTTCAACCAATTATAATTATGAACTTTCTATCATTTTACCTGATTCATTACTTTGATAACAGAGATGAGTCATATGAATGCATGCAGACATAGGTTCAGAAAGAGGCAGACCACAGAAAGAGGCAATACAATAAATATGAAACATTGTTGTTCATTTTGAGTTGAGGAACAACACACAGATACACAATTAACTTTAGTGTAGAAATTTCTCTGACTTCCTATATAAAGGCATGTTTTACTAAATCTGTTATATAGAAAAAGAACATAACAGAGGAAGAAAAGTAATGGTTCGTAATTACAAATGAAACTGAATACAATGAAGTTTAACAATGATGAGTACTCACAAAATTAGGTCTTCCACATTTGAGACAGTATAATTGGCATGATGACAGAGGAAAGTTTGCACTATTCACCAGCCAAGAATGGATAATATATTACATACAATTTGTCTTGTTTTGTATTGTTATTCTTAATAAGAAATTTATTTTCAGATGAGCACATTCAGGAACATAATCTCCTTAATAAAATGAGAATAGAGATAATTAATATTCTCAGTCCTACAATGTGAGGAAAGACAAACAAATATTCTGGCTTAGCGGAGGCACACCACACATACACACACACACACACACACACACGAGGGGGAGGGAGAGAGAGAGAGAGAGAGAGAGAGAGAGAGAGAGAGAGAGAGAGAGAGAGAGAGGATGGAGCTATTCACAGAAAATTTTAATTAGATGGGTAGCAACAAATTGCCCCCTGATGTTCCTTTTGATGTCTGCATCCACTTTGAGAATATTTAAATTAAATCAAATTCGTATATGCTAAAATTTACATTGCAGTTTAAGGTGCTGAAGAGAACCAAATTTGTCTTCTCTTAGTTAGTATTATTTTTTATTTTAATTTCGTCCAGAAATTCTATGAAATAATGAAGTGAATACATAGAGGTAAAGGCAGGCCATCTGCAGTCCTGGGAGAAGAGAAGACAAAGAAGAGTAAAGAATTCTTACTGACTACAGAGAGACCTGGAGTAGAGGATGGGATAAAGCGTGGTAGGAGAGGAGAGTACACAAGCATGCAAAGAGTAACAGCAGCATATGTGGTATCCAGTAAACTTGCTATTCTGTAAGAGCACCTGAGGAGAAAGATGCAGAAGGAAGTGTTTTCAAAATCTATTTTATAAAGCTGGAGGACTAGTCCAATACTGATGATATCATTTCTGTTACTGTGGGGTTCCAAGAAGGATTCACAACTTGGAGGATACAAGATGTTTTTATTGTGAAGAGAGGAGCAAATGGCATCAAACTGAAAAGCAACAGTGCAGTGGAAACCATGAACACCTTTCTATAAAGAAAAGAAACGGTGTTTTATAGGCTCTGCCGTGTAAAAGTTGTGTTCCTTCAGTTCTTGGGACTCATAATTGAAAACCAAGGAGTGATATGATTTTGAAAATAATTATTTTTCCTTTGGACCAACTTTACAGTCCAGTTTATCCATTGATTTTTGAATAACTTAGTGGTGATTTGGATGAGAAATGTCCCCTTTAGCTTCAGGAATTTGCAAACTTGGTCTCCAGTGGGTGTTGTTTGAGGAGTCCTAAGGGGTACAAGCTTGTTTGTGGAGGTACATCACTAATGGTGAGCTCTTAGGTTATAAAGCCTTGTCCCACTGAATTTACTCTTCTTAGAGCTTGCCTAAAGATGTGATCTTTTAGCTTTTTACTCTTGTAGCCATGCCTTTCTCCCACTGTGACCAACTTTTATCTCTCTAGAACTAAACAAGTTGAAAAAAGATCTTTCTTCCATAAATTGCGTTTATTCGTTATGTTTTCTTCACAGCAGTGGGAATATAATTAATCCAGTATAAAATCCATACCCAAAAACAACTTGGAGAGGAAAGAGTTCATATGTCTTTTTACATGTACTGACAACATCCCATTATTGAGAGAAGTCAGGCCAGGGACTCAAGCAGGAATAAAGCTGGAACTTTGGCAGAACAAAGATTTTCTTGAGGGAGGTGGGAGAGCTGGCTTTCCATGGCTTGCTCAGTGTGTTTTCTCCTACAAATCCAAGGCTACCTGCCCAGCGGTGCATTGCTCATAGTGTACTAGGTCCTCCCATATCAAGAATTAGTTAAAAAAATATAATGTCCCACAGACTTGCCCATGGGACAAGTTAATGTAGGGAATTCCTCACTACAGTCTCCCTGTCAATTTGAC
The DNA here is from genome assembly GCF_950005125.1 of Chionomys nivalis. Lineage (NCBI taxonomy): Eukaryota > Metazoa > Chordata > Mammalia > Rodentia > Cricetidae > Chionomys > Chionomys nivalis. Next base: position 97,765,918 of record NC_080087.1, on the reverse strand, counting down.
AAAACACTATGAAGTAAAAACTTTTTTCTTGTGTCAGTATAGGTATCCGGACTGAAACTGTGAGTTTAGGCTTCCAAGGTCAATGAAGAAAGATAATCTTTAACAGGGGGAGAAAAAAGCAAAGTGGATAAAAGAATCATGAATTGAAATAAATTTTCTGGATTAAAAACTGAGCTACTTTATTTTAAATAATCTATTTCATATTGCTTAATCCCCCTGCTTAATTTTATCTGGAGTGGGAAGGAGTAGGTGTGCTCTGTCAAGCTGACAGGCATGCAGGAGGCTGGGAACATGCAGGTTTGGGAAGTTTAAAAGCTTGTTGATAGAAATTCCTAAAATGAAAATTATACTAATGTGAAGGCAAAACGAATGACTCTACCTCCCTTTCTGCTAATTTTTCTACATTAGCATACACAATTACAAGCTGAAAAAAATTTAAAAAGAAACATAATTAAAAATAAAAAACAAGAATAAGACAAATATTCTTATAAATATTTTTTTAAATATAATATTTTTAAAATAAATATTTAAAAGAAAATATTTATAAATATAAATATTTTTTTAAATAAAAAACAAAAAGACATCATCTGGATGTCTGGATTCCCTTGTTTTATTTAAATAAACAATGATAATTATGTATGTTATATGGTCAAATCTTGTTCTTCACATCTATATATTTTATCTCTGTAAGTAACTGTAGAAATCAGTAAAGTTACGTAAGTATAGAAACTGATGTTCAAAGACTGTCCATGGATCTTATAAAAATGCCAACTTTCAGCTTTACTTTAAATTGGGCCAGCTTAGTGAGATTATGCTTTGATGTCCCCTTCATTTATTGCACTATCCTTTTAAAGCATAGTTATAGAGATGCCGATTTTATATCACAGAATAAACCAATTTAAAGTTTATGATTCAGTGGTTTGAGAGTCTTTCTGAGATAGGATGGAAAAACAAGGAAAATTAAGAGGATTCAAATGATTCACTTATATCAGAGTCTGCTTGAAACCTCTCATTAGCCGAGGGTGAAGAATTTTAGGTCCATTAACAAATTTTTCTAGGTAGATTGATGGCAGGTATAGTATCATTTTCTTTATAAATATTTCAGCTTAGAGTTTTAAAATCACAGTGAACCAGGCTTGTGACCTAGGTGTATGCAACACTTGACTTTGGCATTACTTTTTCCCTCAATTACATATATGCAATTTTCTGAGGTTGTCACAAGATTATAAACTTTGTTTTTAGTAAAATCTTCTAGCTCCATTACATTGTTATTTAGTAAAGATTCTTTCATGTTTTATGAGTGATGGTTTTACTTAGTTACTATTTAATCTTATTAAAGACACTTAGGAGCTTTTCTATAATCTCATTAACTAAAACACAGCAAAACAAAGGAAAGGGTGGGTTTTGTTAGACATTATTTGAAGAACATAACTTCAGAAGCTATTAAAATGATATATATATATATATATATATATATATTCATATATATTCCTCTCCTTCCACAGTCAGTGATGCAATCTACATTTAAAACTTTTCTTAATAAACTGACTTAGCTTCTCACTGAGAAATGTTCTCAAATTCTTCCTGCAGTAAAACTGAATATTCCAGTGTCATATGGGAAACTCTAAAAAGCAAGTGTCTAGGTTCTCTCAGGCCACAGTGCAGCACTGTCTCCCTGTTCCTCCTGACTGTAGGGCCCGGGTCTGCCTTTGTTCCTGGGGTGCATCTGCGAGGACCATTTCTGGTCAGATAACTAAGCATCCTGTTTGTTCCTGTGCTCTCCCTGCCCAGCCTGGTGATTAGCTGTAGGGCTTCGACTCCTTTGTTAATATGGTAGTTTTCCACCTGCCTGGGCGGAGGTCCTTGTGCAGCAGTTAGGTAGATAAGGACTTCCCCAAGTCTGAATAAACTAGCATTCGGCTGATCTCCTTTCAAATGACCCAGGTCTCTTTGTGTGTTCTTACAATCTTCAGGCCCTTGCCCGACTCGCGTATGGTACAGTGGCGCGCGAACTGTAACGAGGGTGTAACACAGAATCGGGTGTTACACCTGACATCACTGCTGCAGATAATCCAACACTTGCCAAAATTCCTTTCGAATATTTCTGTAACAAACGAAACACTGAAATAATAGTCATGCTTCATCCCAAACTACCAAGTCCAACACTTACATCTTAGAGATTTCTTAAATCTGACCACCCTGGGAACAGAACCAGACAATAATAGAATTTCTTATTGAGTAAGTACTTTTGTCTAACACTTTTTTAGGCTTAAATATGTTTCAACATGTAGTACATCATTCTTCATTTTTCTTTTTCTTTTCTTTTTTTCCCAGAAATGAACTTCAGGACCTTTCACATACTTAAATAAGTACCCAAGTTCTAAGAAACGTCTTCAGTTCCTGAAATGTATTTATTTTGCATCCATACAATAGTTTCCTTTCCTACTTGACTATTTGTTGGAATTAGTTTATGATGAACGTTTCAATTTCTTAGCATCACACTATTTATTTGAGCAGGATATTTTCTTCCTAATAAATCTTCTTCCAATATGAACTAGTCTACACTCATATAATACCTGATTTTCTACCCTGGTCTATTGCCAGCACAGTACTGGTATACTTTGAGGTGATTGGTAGATATATGTTCATTTTAACATTCTGCTTTCAATGAATGTCCATTTCATAAAAAGCAAATATTACATGGATTGCCATAGTCTACAAGACCCTTTTTTCTTTATCTCTTTTAACATCATGACTCTTTTCTTACCATATTTCTTCTTGCACAACTTACTTGAAGCATTTTTCCTATTTATCAAAAATGTGGAAAATGTTCCCAAGGTAATGCCTTTGCTTTAGAGTTTTCATTATTCTCTTGCTTAGTCATGCTCTCCACACAAATTAAAATTGGTCATTGTTTTGAGTGCATTGGGGATCATTGTGCATCATGTCAAATGAATTATCTAAGAAATGGTAGTATCCAAAGCCAGATTGGAAAGAATCTCAGACAAAACATAGGAGAGCAGCTGTGAGAAACAGTATAGAAAACTACTAAAGTTGTTTTAATAGAGAGCAAACTAAAGAAGAGAAAATACATATTATAAATGGAGACAAGGAAAGCTTATCTATGGTTTAAAAATAATTATCTTAAAATATTTATGCTTACTGTGAATAAAAGGATGAGTTCAAAAAGAACCAATTTTCATTAGTAAACACACAAGTATTACAAGGCATCAGAAATATATGTATATTTAAATTTTGCTTGCTTATTCTATAAGCCCTTTATGTCTCCTTTAATTTCATATTTTCCTTCTATAATATATAGTTTGCTAATGTAGCACTGGAACACTTCATTTAAATTTACAGTATTATGCTCCTACTGAGTTTAAAAATACAAAAGGAAAAGTTGTGAATCAAAATTCAAAAGACAGTAACAAGCAGTTGAATTCATCTTTTTAACATAATAAAGGGTAAAACTATCTATGCATTTTGTACCTGTTTGAATTTCAAATATAGATTTACTGATTGATTTTCTTAATATTTTCTTGGAAATATTATTAGAACATAGAATTTTATCAACCTTGTAATTCCTATTTAACAGAAAGGTTAAAAAGCTGAAGAGATGGCTCAGTGATTAAGATCACTTCCTCCACTTCCAGAGTACCTGGGTTCAGTTCAGAGCACGCATGTCAGACACTGCCTTCTTTCTTCTGTGGGAGTTACACTCAAGAGGTGCTTATGCATACTCTAAGACAAAAACATATACACATAAAGCAAAAGATAAATCTTTAAAATAAAATAACAAAGGGAGGGCCGGGCGGTGATGGCTCACACCTTTAATCCCAGGACTAGGGAGGCAAAGGCAGGTGGATCTCTGTGAGTTCGAGGCCAGTCTGGTCTACAAGATCTAGTTCCAGGACAGGAACCAAAAGCTACGGAGAAACCCTGTCTCAAAAATAAAAAAAAATAAAAAAACAAAGGGAAATGCTAAATGATTGCACATTATATAAAATGAAAAAATCAAGCCTGACCTACTGTATAGAACAACTAATCTATTTTTGGTTTTAAAAAGTCAGATATACCTAGATTATTTTCTTTTAAGAATTTTCAATAAATTCTTTGACATATGAATTTCCTTTTGAAATCTGATTATGATCTACAAAACCATCAGCAATGCCCATTTCCATCATGCATCACAGTACATTTAAAACAAATAAAATTATAATTCCTTTGTGAGCTGTTCATTGAATGCATAATAAGCCATCTGTTGTAGTTACTTATTTCATTGATGCTGTAAAAAAATATAACAAAAGCAACTCAAAGAGAGATGGCTTATCTAGTCTCATAGTCTGTCATGGTAGGGACGTTAGGGTGTCAGAGCTTAAGGACGCTGGTCATATGGTATCCACAGTGGGGAACTGGCAATCCATGGATCACTTTCTCCTTTTTATTCAGTCCATGCCACCAATCCATAGAATGGTGTCACAAATAAGTAGAGTGAGTCTTCTCATCTCAGTTAGCCTAACCTTGGTAGTCCTTCCCATGTGTGTCTGAAACCTTGCTACCAAGGTGATTCTAGTTTTAACCATATTTGACTGTAGTAACCTCCATTAAACTCTTTGAATGAATATGTACGGTTAGTTGATAAAGCAAATATAACAGTAGTTTTGGTCTCCTTTAAGCTATCTTCTACTTGGTTTTGATGGAGATTCTCAATGGCTACTAGATAAGCCAAGAAAGAGACTGCTAGGCTCAAGGCTGAAAGTGACTGTCCTTGGCACTGTCTTAGTTCTAGCTCTTTCCATTTAAAAATTTTCCAACTGCCAAGAGAATAGTCAGCAGAGTATTTTTGAATACTGAAAACAAGAGTGCTTTTGAAGGAAACATGTATTGAAAGTGGTTAAATCCTTACCTCATGATTTTTAAAAATATAATAAAAGACCAAATTTTAGAGAAGAGATCAGAACATTTCATATAAGTGTCTGTTCTTCAAATATTTTTAAAGTTCTGTTTACAGAATCTTATCTTATAAACAGTAAACTAGAAAATTATTAAAAATCATATCTCTGTTAGTGATTCTAAAGGAGTGCTTCACAATATTTAATATTACAAGTACATTTGCTTTTATTTGACAAATAAAAAGTATAATATTTGGCTCAAATATGCATACCTGATCTATATATACATTATATAGTCAAATAAGGAAATACCTACACACAACCATGTATATCGAGCACACATGCAAATATCAAACTTACACTCATATATAAGCTTTTATTTACACAACACACACACACATATATATATATATACATATAAGTATATATATTTACACATATATTCCCAGTATATTTGAGCTATACTGGGAAAATGTGTTATGGGATGTTTTATACTACAAAGTGACTATAACTGTTCATAATGTATTGCTGTTTTCAAAGTTGATGAAAGAACAATGTTTAGCTCTTGCTTATTCATAAATTTAGGGCTTTCATGGAAATAATGTATAAAGTTATGGGGAAATCTTTAAGAGTATTTGTATATTTACTTCAGAGATTTAGCAAATTGTGCTTCAGTAAGATATAGTATGCACAAAGGTAATATCTATAATTTTTCACATAGAATAACTTTAAATCTCTGAGTAAATATCCTTGCCTTAGTGTAGGTAGAAATGTGTAATGGCTGCATAAAGTATAACATCGGAAATCTGTCTTGTTAGTCCAGGGGGAGAATGGAGGTGCAGAAATGATCAACTGGGCGTGTAGCTTCCACAGCCGGACATGAAAGTGAAGTAGTGCATTATGGCAGAATCAAGGGACATACAAAATTCACAATAAAGAGACCACAGAAAACTTAAACTGCAAATACTTATTGAAGCCACCATTAGAAGCAACACCTGCTGTACAATTTCCTTCTTTTGAATAATTATGCTGATCTAAGACATATTGTTTGAACAAAAGGTACATAATATATCATGTCCTAACCTTTGGTAATAAAACTTATTTGTAAATTGTGAGGAAGAGTCAATTAGAGTGGGGGTTGTTTTAATTTTTCACTACTAATTTTCACACCTACTTTTCAAATGATGAGAAATAAAGTTTGGAAATGCCAAATGTTTTCATTGTCATGCAGTCTTATAACTCTTAGGGCCAGTTTTCTATGGTATTTATTAATAATTTCTTTCAGAATAAATATAGACTTAATTCTATTTTAAACAGAAACATCATTTGTTCAGCTCACCGAATGCATAGATCATTGCTATACACTATGTTGACTTTGTACATGAGTGCCCAGAGAGGACTAATAATGTTTTACAAGTAAGAACCTCTGTGAATATTACACAGAAAAATAAAAGAGATACTAGTCAGTACTTTCACCAAACAGTGAATAACACAATCTGCATGGATGCATTATGCTTGTTTAATTTTCACTACTTAAGGTTGTTACAAAACACTGATTATATAATTATCATTGAAATCGCAATATAAATAAGAAAGATTCAAATAGACAAATGCAAGGACTTCACTGAAGAAAGGCATAGAAAAAGAAAGGGAATTAGAAAAGAGAAAAGAAGAAAAACAAAACTGTATAGCATGGGAGCCGTTGTCTAGCAAAGATCCTCTCAGACAGAGAGGGTATCAAGATTTGATACCCCAAACATCTATTTATGTTTTTCTTCCTTTTGCAAACTGAAGCAGAAAGAGAGGAAACTAAGCCATACTTCTGTTTCATGTGGTTCACAATCTGCAAAGCCCTTAGGCACAGATATTGTGGTTGGTGGTCTTCTCATCAACCACAGAAGGAACCATTATTTACATGTACAGGTGTAAAAAATTGTAAAAACCTGGAGACAAAAGACTTTCCCAAGGTCAGAGAACCACCAACTAGTCTACTGGGACTGATGCCAAAGTCTTTGATAGTCTTCCAATTGTGTACAAATACGTGCCAACCTGAACTAAATCCTGTGAGAAAGAATTCTTGTAGCTGTGCAATTTACATTTAAAATTTGATTTGCTTGCCATAACATGGAATGATAACTGAAGAGAAAAGAACAAGGTAAGATTGGTGGGTCCCAACAGAGAAAGGCAGGCTACGTAACCTTGACTTCATTAGTCCAGTACTAGGGTGAGGACTCTTGCTTTCCTAGATGACGACATTCCCAGTGTCTTTAACTGAGAAAATGATCACTTTGAGAAGATCTTTCCAATGGGATACCCAGAGCATTATCCACTTAATCACATAATTAATTCTCTATTTCAAAATAAAGATTGAAATTTCTGAAGTCAAATCTGAAGTTGATGAAAGTTTGCACAGCACTGTGATAAGTGTTAATCCTGTTTTTCTTTTGGTGTGTTTCCTATTAATTTTCCTATTCCTTTAGTTCCCAGAAAGATAATTTTTTTCGTGAGCAGATGATGTTTACCAAAAATCTTATTTTAAAAAGTCACAGATGTAGCTATGTGCAAGTAAAAACACATCACACTGTCTTCTTCTGCCAACCAGAAGACATAGGCCATTGTAAAAAAAAAAAAAAAGAAAGAATAAAAAATGTGTAACACAGGCGGAGAATAATCAGCCTAGAATGCTGTGAGCACTGTGAATAGACTTCGTTACAGTGATAAAAACAATGTGATGCACAGAAACTCCAATTAAAATTAGGTTTTATTCTGTCTTTAAAATTATTATTTGACTTCAGGGCTCAAAGTGCATTGTAGGTAGGCTTTTATTTTGGTCAATAACCAGCTCCCATTTCATGAGATGTGGACTTATTAATTATGAAAGTTGCCCTTATCATAGCCCTTATTTTAATCGGTTTCTCTTTATCTAGGTTTTTGGCTCAGGATATTTTATTTTTCGTTCTTTTTATATCTCTTACTTTTATTGCTTCTCCACATTTCGCTGTTGGCAAGTTTTGGCAAAGCTGGAGAACTCACATTGTTGGCAGCAACGAGGGAAAGCTGTTAGGCTGACGAACCCAACTACCATCTAGGCCCAGAACCAGGGCTATGAGTTAGTCTACAGCCATATTCACCTCAGCTTCCTTGCCAAGACTTTTTGTATGTTAGCTAGTTTGATTATTTTTGTTTTTCTATTGAATTTTGTTTTGTTTGGGGAGAAATTGCAAGGGCAAAGTGTAGATATGAAGGGACCAGGTGACTGACAGGATTGGGATACATGATGTGAAACCAATAAAGAATAAATAAAATAATTGTAAATAGTAAATATTTTCCTACTACATGATTTTAAACCCTGAATAAATGTTTCCTAAATTCATATAATTAATTTTATGTAGTATATTCCCCATACTACTAATTTCAGCTTATTTAAAATCAATCTTTCTTTTTCTTTCATCATTTAAGAATAGAAATCATTAAAATAATGTTTGAAGTATAGAATCATAATTTCTCTTTATATGATAAAGTACTTTCAGTTTTGTGGTTCACAATATACCGATAATATCTTTAATGTCAGTTAATAAGGATGTCAATTACTGACCAATATAACACTATATGCTTCTCTTATAAATAAATAGAAATGCATGAAATCATTTTATCTATAAAACAAACTTTTCCTTACATTTTTAAGCAGATATGTAATTTGGAGTTGGTTTTGCCTTGCATTAATCCTAAGTAATTACCCAAAGTTTGCATATTTCATAAAAATAGTTTGGCAATCTGGTCCTCAAGTTAATATATGTATTTATAATATTTATTAATAGTATTGGATGATTGAGTTGTGCTTTGTATGCCAGCTTTAGTAATGCATATTCCATTTACCAGGAAGCATAGATCTTATGGTAAAAGGTATAAAGATTGTATCAAATATGAATTGTGACTCAGTCACATAAAATTAACCTCTTCACAGAATCAAAATTTTCATTTTATAAACAAAACCAGAAAACATTCTAACCTCCAGTCAGGGTATGTCAGCCACAGCAGAAAGCAAAACAACAGAAAAATGAAAGGGGGTGTTGTTAATCCAGACTTTCCATGTGAGACAGGCAAACTGTTGTCCTTAAAGTGTGAGTGTAGATGCAAAGACTGAAAATTTCTGAATATTCTGAATTAATCTGATGAAGGTCAAATTTTAAACCCCAGAAATATTTCCTATAAATAAGAAGCCACAGATTAGCATTTATAGTTTTATTCTCCTCTTTGTCAAACTAATTAAATTCAGAAATATTATAATTTTATTATTTATTATCAAATCTCTATAGAAGTTTATACTTCCTACAAATTTGAAAACTGATATTCTACTGCCTAGAATTTTGACATGTTATCTAAAGTAAGATGAAAAAGTATTAGTTTTAAGAATTTAGATATGGAAATAACCTAAGGATAAAATCATTGAGTAAGCAGAAAATTAAGCCAACTTTTTATAATTGCCTGGCAAATTTACTTATTGGGAATTAAGCTGAAGAATTAACAAATATGAAATAGATTATTTAAAGCAAAGAAGCTCAGTGTTTAATCCACTAAATGTATTTCAGCTCATGGAGATGTTTCAATCATGATTGTTTGGGGCTTGTTTAATTCTCACTATCTTATATTTGATCTTCACTTCTATGTGGAAGGACAAGTGACTGACATTACAACCAATATTGGCACTTTTCAAACAAAATTGCTACTAAAATGTCCTGCTTAAACTATGAAATATTTAATACACCATTATAATTAAGGAATGAACATGAATCTGACTTTAAATAAACCTCCAAGAGATGAGTTCAGAAAGGAATGTAATATATGTCTTTATCTTAAAATTATTTTTGCTCTTCAGAAATGCATGTTAAAGACAATCTGTGGATCGATATTATGGGAAATTATAGAAGTCAACCATATACTTGCTTATAAATACTTGAAATTTTAACATTTAAGTTACCTGTCTATTCATCATTAATTACACGTCTTGGAGATTGAAATATAAGGTCCAAAGAAAGTAGTTTTAGTGGTAAAATTTTGTGTTCCACAAACTAAAGGAAACTCCATCGTTAGTAGTAGTATGCTAGCTTGCATTGAATAGGGCTCAGGTCATGTGTTCGATTATTTTTCCTTCTGTAAAATCATTGTATAAAAGTAGAAGCAAGAAAAATAGGGTTCTGAGAGCAGCAAGCATCTTTTTGTGTACTGATAGTTGTCTCCCCTACGCCCATATACAGGAGTAAAATGTTCCCTGAAGAAATTTCAGTAGAAGCAAGAAAGAATGGAAGAAAATGGTCTCCCCTTGATCATCAAGAGATGAAGTAATCTTAGTGAAACTAGAGAGGGGGGATTTTATCTATAGCAATGAGGAAAACATCATGGGAAACAAATATTTGCTTTCAGAATGTTGAACCATCCAAACCAAAAAAGCCACTCACTCTCAGAGAACACATGTCATTTCTAAAGCAGTTATAAATTAAAATGAAGTTAGTATAGAGCTGTGAAAGTGGCACTAGATCATATAATTGAGTAAACTGTTATTTTGTTCTTAGTCAGAGTTTTGCTTTGTAGCCTTTACTGACTGTAAACTCATGATCCTCCTGTTCAGCATCTTGTTTCTTTGTGAAGAATGCAGATCTGTGTCCTCTTTCTGGATGATTGTTTACCTTATTGCAACAAATAAGTCTTTTATGCCTCTTTCCCCTGACATCTTCAAGGCAAATAAGCATGTGTTATGGTATATAATTGTGTTTAACCATGACTAATCACATTTTTGCATTGATAGATCATATCTTGATTGTCTGTTATGATATATATATATATATGTTGTGATTATCCAGAAAGTTTGATTGAAAGAAAATCTTTCTTTTTTGACAGTATCTTTCAGAGACAACTTAAAGCCATGTTTATTTTCCTCTTACAGATGTTTGATTTATAAATAATAAAATTATGAGTAGACATAGACCGGTGAACAAAAACTAATACACACATCTAAGTTAATGTGATTTATATCAAATCAACAAAAATAATAAAATGGAGGAAAGATTTTTTTAAAAAAAACATTGCCATGAAAAATAAGTATTTATATACAACTAATGTTAGATTTTAACCTTATAATCTTCACAAAAGTTAACTCAATAAGCACCAAGGGATATAAACTGAAAGGCTAGAAAACAAAGTAAAGGTAAAGTAGGAGAATGGCTAGGTGATTATGTTTCTTATATCAGTTAAGAAATTCTATGCTGGAAAACATGTCAAACAAATAAAACAATCCAGAAATACATAAGATATATTTTCAATAGGTGGATCTAATGATGGAATGTATCTAATTTTCATAAGAATATTTATAATTCACTGACAGGAAAACAATCCAGGTGAAAATTGAACTTCTTATCAGCATGGATATCTTATCTAAGAATATACACAAATAACAAATTATGTAAAAAGATGTACTGAATTAAAAGTCTCCAGAGAACTACAACATAGAATAATAATGTGTAAGCAATATACATATTAATGATGCCATCTAAGGAATGGCCACAATCCAGAACTCTGACAACACCAAATGCTGAGGAGTATCTGGAGTGACAGGAGCTTTCAATCTTTGTTGGTGGGAATACAAGATGGTGCTACTACTTTGAAAAACAATATGCTTCTTATAATGATAATATAATTTTTCTGTGACTTTGAGTATTTGTATTCCTTAGTGTTTATATACAGAGACATAACTTCATGTACAAAAATAAAAAATGAAACTGAAACCAAAATGAAATTATTATAACAGATTAATCCATACATCATAAAATTTTGAAGTAATGAAGATATTCATTATACGTAGGTAAATTGATAATAGTTGGTTTGTCAATGGCTATAAATATAATTCCAACTACGTGAAACTGAATAAAATTAAAACGCTAGGGACTATTAAGGACTAGAGAAGAAAAACGTAGGAGAGAACAAAAACATAGGAATTTTACATTAATATTACAGTGGATGGAAAATGTTTTTATATAAAGATATATAAACATATATACTTATATCTTAACCTATATTTGATTAAGCCCTTATAATATATTAACCCTAAGAGTAATTTCTAATATAGACTATAGATGTTTGAAAATAAGTTTGTGCCAAGGTTAAGATACTGATTATAGCAATCGGTGACAAATGTATCATTCTGTGTGTAGGGAGTGCTGTTACTAATACAGAAGGCTTATGTGCAAAGTTACTGATAGGTATTTAATGGGAACTTTCTGTACTGTTCTCAACACAGAGACACAAACACACACACACACACTACCTTTGTGTATTCATGTTTATAATTATAATTATTTTGTGAAAAGTAAGGGTAATTATGTAAACTACATTTGAGAATGCCATTTTGGTTATATTTCAGAAAAAATAAGGCGTTAAATTATTTGAAACCTTCAGGTTGTTTTGCTCACAAAAAAAATGTCTTTTTCTATATTAAATAAAATTTTTGGAAAAGTGTGCACACTCAGAGTTGTTTTGAATGAGCTAAACACTGAATGAATTTACTAACCCATTATTCACACAGAATCACTCTCTTGACATCTGTGTATAAGAAAGAGAAAATGGGGATTTTTACATAAAATAGTGAAAATAATCTTGTTCTTAAGACAGCCAATATCAATAACATTGTTCCCTTGCAAACATTATATTGTTTTCATTGGATCTGAGACTTCACATCAGTAAGATTATAATTCCTGTGTGTTTTCATGTTTCAGACTGTAAGTTACAGCTCAAATATACACTTACTTTTTATATTAATTACTAAGACCTATTTCTACACATTAAAGTTGACTTTACCCTTATTTATTTTTATTAGTTCTCAAAAGAATTTTATACTTTATATTATTTGCCTAATCACCTAATTCCTCCCTGATTCACTTTCATTTCCTTTTCCACAAATTTGTGTCTTTCTTCTCTTTTTTCAATTCGTTGTTGTGGTTTGAATAAGATTATAAGGCCAACTTCATTAAACTGGCTAACATTAAAAAGTTATGGACTATTAAAGACTAGAGAGGGAAAAAATAGGAATGACACAAAAACATAGGAATTTTACATTAATATTATAATGGCTGGAAAATTTTAGTTTTACTTGAATAAGCTCTTAGGATATATATCCTTAACAGTAATTTCATTTATTCATTTGAATGTTCAGTCCCCAGTTATTGATCTTGCTTGGGAAGGAATAACAGATGTATCCTTGTTGGAGATAGTGTCATTAGGAGTGATCTTCATATTTCACAAGACTTGTATCATTCCCAGTCCTCCCTCTCTTGGTGTGTGTGTGTGCTTGTGTGTGTGTGCCTCATGGTTCTATCTCAGGATATTAACCCTCAGCTACTGCTCTAGTAGCATTCTTCATGCTTCCAGCCTTGATAGTCAAAGACTCTCATCCTCTGAAACCATAACCCGCAAATTAAATTTCTTTTCTCAGTTGCTTTTTCATGTTGTTCAACCACAGCAATGGAAAAGTAACTAAGACACCAATCAAGTCCAATTTGACACCTATAATTGTGGAACTGTGTCCTTCCACTGGAGCATGGCCTATCTGTATGAGGACATTGTCTTACAGAAAACAAACTATCCTCTGATAATCTATCAATTGCTAATAGTTCTTCAGCTAGGGTAGTGAAGAAAGGAATTTGTACCCATTTCTATTCTGTATGAGGAAATTTATTCTATATTTGGACTTGAACAGACTTTATGTATGCTGACAAAACACTAAATATGTGTGACTGCACTATTGTGTCCAGAAAGCACCATTTTCCTGTAATTATTTACAACTTATGATGCTTTCAGTCTTTCTGTCTTTTTATCGCAATACTCCCTAAGCTTTGGGATTGAAAGTATAAAAGGTGTTCTATTTGGGCATGAACATTTCTAACCTCTTTTTTTTTCCTGCATCTTCACCTACTGTGGGTCTCTCTTAATCACTATCTAGTGAAAAAAGAAACTTTGCTGATGAAGGTTGGAATATTCAATAATCTATGAGTATAAAAGTAAATCATGAGAAATCAGAATAATAATAGATTCTCCCACAGGTCCTACAATCTGTGTAGTCACAACTTCTTGGCACCCATAACAGTGGCAGTTATGGGTTTCATATTGTGCGTTGAGTTTTAAATCCAACCAGAAAGTGGGTGATTATTGTGATATATTCCTGCCATGCCCCAGTGCGCCTGGCTTGCCAGGACAGTCATTTTGGTAGCTCTCAGAATTCACAGCTGGGGTAAGATTGATCATTAATTTTCTTCTCTGGTAGTGTGACTAGCATATCATTCCACTATGAAAGATTGCCAGTAGGGAATGAAGCTCTCAGGCTAGTACCAGCTTTACTTATCCATGTTTTATGACTTAAGTATATGTCATTTTCAGCAATAGACTCTTAACACTGAGTTCTAAAGGGCAACCAAAAATGTGCACAAGAGTCTGTAACATGTGGGAGTTGGAGGAATCTCACAGTCCAACAATTGATAAGGAGGTAATTCATACATCTCAGTTGGCTTCTTGTTTTTTAATCTTCTGGTGTCTATAGGTATGCTTTTACCTTGTTATATGGTAAAACCATTTAAATTCTTTAAAAATATGTGTATAAATATAATAAAATCTTCTCCATCAGTAGGTGTCCATCTTTTTCAAAAAGACTTTACTAATACTTATCTTTCCCTGTACTCACTTTTCTATCCGTCCCATCATCACCTATAGTATTTTACGCTCCATTTCCTTTATTCCCTTTTAGCTATCTATATGACTATATTCTACATCCTCTCCTATAAAATATATTCCTCTATGGACTTTTACTAATCTCCTGATCTTTATGAATATTCCAATGAAGCATTTGAATCTTATGGTTCAAAACTGATTAAATGAGAGAAAATATGTGATGGGTATATTTTTGGGTATGGGCTAACTTACTTGGAATTATTGTTCCCAGTTCTATCCAATTACCTATAAGGTTATTTTATTTTTAATTGATTAACTCTTAAATAATTAATTTCATTATTGTATTTAGATATCACATTCTCATTTCCAATTTATCAGTTTATGGTTATCTAGGATACTTCAATTTTCAGACTATTGAGAATAAAGTATCAATGGATAGATGGGCAAATATTAATGTAGTAATATGTAGAGTACTTTTATTGTAATCTCAAGAATGATATACATGAAACTTGTAGGATTATTTTCTAGTGGGTAAGACATTCTACACTAATTTACATAGTTGTACCAGTTCCTACTCACTTTAGGAAAGACTAAGTACACCATTTCACCACATATTTTATTCATTTTACCCAATATGACTTGGGTAAGTCGAAATCTTTATTTGGATTAAGTCTAAAACTCTCTTTTTGGGGGGCATTTTAGAAATTGCTATGTTCATTGAGAATCATTGGAGTCACATTTTCTAGTTAATTGTTCTCTAATATAGATGTACGTTTCTTTTTTATATATTTTTATTTTATTCAAAAACTCATTTTTTTCATTTTACATTCAAATCCCAGTTTCCATTCCCTCCCCTCCTCCAGTTTTCTCCACCTTCCCCCCCCCCAACCTAACACCTCATCCACTCCTCAGAGAGGGTAATGCACATTGCTTTGAGGAAGGATCAAGGCCCTCTCTACTCTATATAGGCTGATCAAAGTGTTTCTTCAAAGAGAACAGGTTCCAAAAAGTCAGTACAAGCAGTAGATATAAATCTGGGTCCCCTTGCCAGTGGCTCTGCAGTCTGCCCCAATCATACAACTGTCACCCACAATCCGATGACTTATTAGGTTCTGTGTTGGTTCCTTCTCTGTAAGGCCAGAGTTGGTGAGCTCCCATTAGCCCCAGGTAAGCTGTTTCAGTGGGCATTCCCATCATGGTCTTGACCTCTTTGGTCATATTCTCACTCCTTCCACTCTTTGACTGGATTTTGGAAGCTCGGCCTAGTGCTCTGCTGTGGCTCTCTGCCTCTGCTTCTATCAACTGCTGGATGAAGGTTCTTGGTGACATTTAATATAGTCATTAATCTGACTTCGGGACAAGACCTAGTCAGGCATTCTCTGCACTATTGCTTAGGGTCTTAGGTGGGGTCATCCTTCTGGATTCCTGGGAATTTCTCTAGTGACAGGTTCCTTGCTAGCCCCATAATGGCTCCCTCAATTAAAATATCTTTCTGTCCTTCCCCCATCTTGACTATCCCATTCCCTACCTCAGGATACAGTAATACCTTTATTGGGCATATAACCAAAGGATGCTCAATCACACTACAAGGATATCTGATCAACTATATTCATAAAAGCATTATTTGTAATAGCTAGAACCTGGAAACAACCTATATGCCCTGCAACCAAAGAATGAATAAAGAAAATGTGGTACATTTACACAACGGAGTACTATTCAGCAGAAAAAAACAGACACTGACATCTTCAAATTTGCATGCAAATGAATGGAACCAGAAAAAAAAATCTTGAGTAACATAACCCAGAACCAGAAAGATGAGCATAGTATGTATTCACTCATAAGTGGATACTAGATGCAAATCAAAGTATAAGGAGTATAGGTCACAACCTCAGAAAAGCAAACAAGTAGAATCCTGAGAGAAACATGTGTAGATCCCCCTGGGAAGGGGGAAATAGATATCTCCTGATATAGTTTTGGAGCATGGGTATTGGGGAGAAGGGGGGAAGAAAGAAAGGAGACCAAGAGAAGGGGAGGGAAGAAGAGAACTTGAGGGAACAGGATAATCAAGTCCAAATCTTATACTTTGTATTTCCCTGATTAATAATACTCCTTAATGTGTTCCACATAATAGAAACAGAAGAGTCATTGCCAAACTCTTTTTATGAAGCTACAGTTACCCTGATATCAAAACCATACAAAGACTCAACCAAGAAAGAGAATTACAGACCAATCTCACTCATGAACATCGATGCATAGCACTTCTTTCTATATTTCTCCACTTATCTTTGTATCTGTAAAGATACATTATGTGATTTATATATGTATGAAATACATATAACTTATACAATTGTACTAAAGTAAAAATACACTAAAATTAAAAATAGAGATGGTTGATGGAGCTGTGGGCTGCATTCCTGCCACCTGGCTCCTGGCCGCCTGGCTAGCTTATGCCCCAAAATAATTACATGGAAACTGTATTCTTTTAAACAGTGCTTGGCCCATTAGTTCTAGCCTCTTAATGGCTAATTCTCACAACTTGTCTCACCCATATTTAGTAATCTGTGTAGCACTAGTCCTACCAGGAAAGATTCAGTATGTCTGACCTGGTGGCTTGCTTCATTGCATCTGCCTTGGAGAGGAGCAGCATGGCATCTGGCTTACTTCCTCTTCCTCCCAGCATTCTGTTCTGTTTACTCCACCCACCTATGTTCTAACCTATCAGGCCAAGCAGTTTCTTTATTAATTAACCAATGAAAGCAACAGATTGATATGACACTCTCACATCAAGAGATGTCATATATGACTAATGTAAATAGAGATATGTGAGTGCCTGTGTTTATATCAATATATATGAATATCCAACCAGTTGGATTCTTAGCTTTGCTCATTTTTTAAACATGAGAAACATAGGCTTTATTACCTACAATATATTTACTTATGTTTTGAAGAAATCGCCATAAGGTAGCTTTATAATTTCTGAGTCATATAACTATGAAACTGTTTACTAAATGCTGATAGAGTAGAGTGGAACATTTATATATAGTTCTTTCCCCTGAATCAAAACTACAAAATCAAGACCTTGTTTCCAAAAGGTACTTAACATAGTAGTTTGGTCACCAGCTTATCTCTTTTCTTTATGTGACTCAATTCAATTTTTGGCTACAAACTCCATTTTGAACTTCCTCTATTGATGGAGAAAGGTCACTGGTTAATTAATAAAGAAACTGCTTGGCCCGATAGGTTAGAACATAGGTGGGTGGAGTAAACAGGACAGAATGCTGGGAGGAAGAAGAAGTGAGCCAGATGCCATGCTGCTCCTCTCCAGGGCAGACACGATGAAGCTCTAATCCAGGATGGACATAGGCTAGAATCTTCCTGGTAAGCACACCTCGTGGTGCTACACACATTAATAGAAATGGGCCAAGCAGTGTTTATATGAATACAGTTTGTGTGTTGTTATTTTGGGGCATAAGCTAGCCAGGCAGCCGGGAGCTGGGTGGCAGGAATGTAGCCCATAGCTCCTTCAACACTCTATTCCTTGGTATATTATGTTTTTAACAGGAAGGATTTCTTTGCATTTTATTGATGTTTGTTAGTGTGCATGAACATATGTATGCCAGGGTACATATATGGAGTGCGTAAGACAACTTGGGAGAGTAGGTTGTTTCTGACTACTGTGCAGGAGTCAAATTCAGGTCATTAGGCTTGGCAAGAAACCCATTTATACAGTGTGTTCTCTCATTTATTATAATAAGATATTTTAGAAAGACAAGAGAGACATTGCCAGCTGTAAGAGTCAGAAGTATAAAATGTTGTGCATGGAGAACCACCACTCCATTTCTTCTCTGCTCCCTCATTCTACTACCCTCAAACCAGTATAGTATTTCTGAAGGTAATTTCTTACTAACTGATTATAAATATGTATATCTCTTCTTCATGTGCATGACAGCATAACAGGTATATTGGGTATGGATTTTTAATGACTTGTGCTATAGAAATCCCTCCACTTGTCAACTGAGAAAAAAGAATGAGAACAAATTTCCTTATTTCTATTATATTAGAGGAGGATTTTTAAATTATTTATTCCTATTGTTAACTTTAAATAAGAGGAAAACTTAAATTTTATGTTTCCTTTATTTCTAAAAGTTACAGATAATTGTTATACAACTTTCAAATTTTTGGTTGTTTGAAGCTTTAATTCTCTCTCTTTGGGGGTATGTGTTTTCTAGTCTTTAAGTGATTAGACCCTTTTACATGGTACAATTGAGTATTTTTATACATTCTTTTAAATCTACTCTCTACTCATATTTTTCATTGATCTTACCAGGTTAATTTGACAGGTGCCAGGCTACCCTTCCAATGTAAAGATCCAGCACACTTTCCACCGTCTGTGCTATTGAATTACCAGTTGCCCTCTGCTTTCCATAAGTGCATTTCCTGCTGCGACTTTGTTTACAAAGTTTCAAAAAAGCATTCCTGAAGACTGAATGATTTGTATCACAATTGAATTATTCTGTTTTCTTCTCTATCTCTGTCTCATTTCTCCAAAGGTGTCAGTTTAGTAAATCTATTATATTGTGAATTCTATTTTAGTGAATGATTCCAGGGTATTCAACTCACTGCATTTGAGCAAATATTATTTTTTTCTCAAAACTAACCAAGGTAAAACTGTTTCAATATTTTGCATCCTGTATCTCATGCATATATTCTTTGTTACTCCAAGCTGATGAGTTAAAGATATGAGCTGTATGGGAAACTATGAGCAGGGATTATTTTTTCATTTAATCAGTTATTGCTTTGATTTCAGCACTATTTACTTGCAAACATACAAAGAGTGAAGTTTCTTGTAATATTTTCTAGATGTTGAATCAATATTATGCCATTTTGACAAAAAAATTAAAGAAACTGATTGTCCTTAACCTCCCATTTTACTTATTTAGTTATTTTCCTTCCTTACCACAGTTTCTCCTCCTAGTCCCTCCCCCTACCTCTGCTCTGCCACCCCTTTATCTACTCCTCCTCCATTTATTTTCAGAGAAGGACAGACCTTCTATAGATATCTATAAAACATGGATATATATATATATATATATATATATATATATATATATATATATCAAGCTGTAGTAAGACTAAGTCCCTTGCCTTGTATTAAGGCTAGACAAAGCAACCCAGTATGAGAAATAGAGTTCCAAAGGCAAGTTAAGGAGGCAGAGTCAGTCCCTTTTCCACTGTAAGGAGTCTCACAAGAAGACCAAGCTACACAACTTTCACATATATGCAGGGGACCTACGTGAGTCCCATGCAGGCTTCCTGGTTGTCAGTTTCAGTATCTGTGAGCTTTTATTAGGCCAATTTAAAGGACTCTGTGAATTTTCTTTAGTGTCATGGACCCCTCTCATTAATAAAATCTTTTCTCTCCTTTTTCAGCAGGATTCCTGAGCTTGCATAATGGTTGGCTATGTGTCTCTGGATCTATTTTCATCAGATGCTGCATGAAGCTTCTCCGATGACTTTCAGGCTAGGCATCAATTTATGAGTGTAGTTGAATATCATTAGGCATCATTATATTAATATATTTTTCTCTAGTCATATTAGGTTCTATCCTAGTTCTCTGGGCCACCAATATCTGGGTTCTGGTGCTCCAAGCAGTGTCAGGGATGGGCTCAATCTTGTGAAATGGGTCTCAGACTGGACCAGTCATTGGTTGGTCACTCCCACAACCTCTGCCACCATTACTACTGTAGATTCCGTAGGCAGGACGGATGTAGGTCAAGTGTTAAGTAGCTGGGTTGATTATGAAGATCATTTCTTAGAAGTTACATACTTAAACACATAATTTGAATATTTTACTATCATCTTATCCTCTTGACCCTGTTAAAAATAATGTTTTTGAAGAATGATCAATCAACATATTTTTATACTTTTCTTGACACTTAAAATAATTTTAAAGCAATTAGTTGTGCTTCAAATAAAGTAATAATTTTAACCCATTACCACTAACTTCAATAATTGTTGAATCTGCACAGAGTATTGTATTATATACGTGCAATAAACTTAAGAGTTCAATGGGTATAAACACTCTAGGCAGTTGACATGAGATATTTGTGCATTCTGTGATTCAAAGAAAATTTTAAAGAATGAATGGTGAATTATTGAAATATTCCCTTTAGTAACTTTCGAATTATGTGTAGGATAATTGTGTTATAGAATAAAAGTGGGAGCATGTGGAGCCCCAAAAATGTGAGCCTATTTCCATCTTGCTCAAAGTTGTTGACAAGTGTGGCTACATACCCTGACCTATGGTGTGGTTACTTGGTGTTTTGGACTTTTAGATGTCCCATACAGGTAGAACCACTCCACCTTGACCAAAGGTCAATGAATTCAAGCATACTTCTGTTCCTTCTTTTGATATAAGAAGTTTGACTTACGGAGTGGCTGCCTACAGGATAGTTGATCTAGGCTGGGTTCACTGCCTTAACAACAAAATGCTTTTCTCAAGGATTCATGACTTGAAGTCTCAAGGTATTGAAGCAAGTAACTATTCTAGTTGCCCTTCGTATCATGTTAAAGCAGTCTTTCGTCTTCTTCCCCTTGTTATACCAGAGTATAAAAGTGTATGGAAAATTGAACAAGGATGAATTTCAATATTCACTGGAACTCCCTTCTAGTAATATCCTATGTTTTGCTTTTATTATTTTCACTTGTGTCTCTGTGCTCTTTACTAACTTTTATAATCCCCATGTTCCTACCCTGGTAATTAGTATATTTGTCAAAGCTGGTTCCCAACAGTAGCCATTATCCTTATTTTGATGTGATCAATTCATAGACTTATTTAAGTGCTATTAATTGCAATTTACCCTTTCCCTTTCATTGACCTGGAAGTCATTCTTAGTCACACAGTTCTTTCTGTGTTCTTTCTTAATCTCCTATGATAGTATCATCTGTACATGGTGTCTAGCCTACTCGTCAAAGTCAACTATATTCTTATACACTGCTTGGCATTGCTCTATTACTGTATGTTTTAATTTTGATTAGATACATTCAGTGGAATTTGAGGAAGTTCACAGGTCACATTTGCTAATATGGTCTGTAGTATTTTGTTCTCCATCTTCTTTCGCTTTACAAATTTGTTGGGCCAATGTGAAGTAACTAAACTATCTTGCAGTGAAAATGTGAACTCCCAGGTGATTTTATAGACATGACATCTCCCATTCTGACATATAAAAAAAGATAAGATTTCTGATTAAATTTTTTTAAATTTCAGCCCTAAACTCATTTAGTTTGTGGTTAGCTATTTTCAGCATACTTATCTACTAATGTTAAGATGACTTCCAGTTCTGTCCCTGCCTCTTACAATAGTAGCTCTACTATTGAAAAATTTCTTCAGAATTTCTTATTGAAACATTTTTCATACATTTAATTAATTTGATAATATTTTCCCTATACTCCCAGATGCTCCTGACCTCCCTGTCTTAGGATTATTTCTATTTCTTTGAAGAGAGATCATATCCACTGCAAGACTTATAAAGAAAACATTTAATTGGGACTGGCATATGGTGTTAGAGGTTTACTCTGTTATCATCATGGTGGGTAGCATGACAGCTACATATGTGGTGCTGCAGAAGCAGTTGTGAGTTCTACATCCAAAGTCTCAGATAGCCCAAAAAGAGAAACACTAGGCCTTTGTTGTGCTTTTGAAATTAAGTCCAGCCCCAGTGACTATTGGAGCCCATAGAACTGTATAGTAAATGTACAGTGGACAGACCAATAGACAGATCCAGGAGAAGTGTATACATACCTGTCCACATGGAGTAACCCATTTTGCAGAGCTGTGGGAACACTTATTTTTTGGAAAAGTCATTGTCATATCTGTGGAAACCATGTAAGACTATAATTCTCTTTTCAAAATGGGATTAATTCCCAAAACACCTCAGCAGGGTAACTTCTCCTGCAGGGTCAATGAAATGACCTTTCCATTTCCCCACACCGCGAGTCCTTAGAGCAATAATATCCACCCTTTGTTCTAACAGTCAAATTTACATAGAGTCTATGCCACAAAATTACCTCTAACAGACCACATAGCTATTTCTATAGAAAAAAGGCACTGAGCAGGAAGGTAGCATACTTCACCTTTGCTCACAAACAAATCTCAACTTCCCCAAAGCTGGTTATCACAAAAGAGATTTGATAAGGAGAATAGTTGAATCCAGAATTCAGGATCATTTAGTAACCTTATTCAATAGTTTGGAATGTTTCCCTTTGGATGTTGGCTCTTTCCTGGGTCTTGTCACCTTTTACAAAGGATTACTTTGTCAGGTTTTACCTGTCCTTTCTGTTATTTTGATATGCATATTATTATTGTCTTCACCTATGGAATTTATCAACTATGTCTGAAAAGCAAGAAGCCCCACGGAGATCACGACTTACTCTCCTTCTTCTTCCCCTTCTTTTCTTCTCTGTGCCCCTTCACTTCACCTTTTTCCCCTTTCCAAAAATTAAAGAATTTGCAGAGGAAACATGCTTGAGTTAATATTTTTACCCTCAGATCATGGCCTGCCATAGACATACAATTCTGACCCCTGAGGGGTTTCTGAGCTTGGCACTCAAGGCCCCTGATAAGTGACTACTTCCTCTAATAAGACCACACATATTGCAAAAAAATAATACTTCCTAATTCTTCTCAAATAGTACCACTCCCTGATAACAAAACATTAAAATATATGAACCTATGAGGGTCCTTCTTATTCAAACCACCATACTCCCTATCCACCATATTCTCTCCCGCCCGCTCCCCCCAACATAACAACAACAAAAATAAAGTCAACACAAACAACAAAGTGAATAAGATAATGGAGGTTATTTTTTTCTAGTACTGTGGTTACTAGTATAAAAGTTTTAGTTCTACTGTAATCAAAGTTTAATTTTTAAGAAAATGTAACTCTATTGCAATAGTGTGGCCTGGAAGATATTGAAATTTGTTTTATATGGTCAAAAAATATTTTTATAGTGTTTTATTCCTTTTATCATCATTAAACTTGTAAGAATAAGTAAGAGTATCTGCCCTAGTTTCTTTTCTATACAAAACAATGTTACCAAGGCAAATAATAAAAGAAAACATTTAACTTGTGTTCCATGGTTAAAGAGGATCATAGTTCATGATCATTACAGCTGGGACAAGTGCAGGAACAAAGTAGGCATGGTACTGGAACAGTAGTTAAGAGTTTACATGCCAAGAGGACAAATGCAAACAAGAGGGAGAGAAAGACAGAAAACAAGAATGCCCAATAGAGATAATTGGGATGATGTGACATACTTTCACCCCTCCTGTGACATACTTTCACCAACAAGACCAGGCCTCCTAACCTTCCAAAGTAGTTAAATCAAGAATAAGTACTTATGGGGTTCATTCTCACTAAAAGTACCCATTAACATAACAATATTTTTTTTCTGTAAGGTACTTTAAACTCTTTCTCTCTGGTGGGACAAACAAATAAGGCACTATGTAATCCTTTATGTTTAAGACCATTGTATTACCATCTGAAGTACTGCCAATAGAAAACCTCCAGATGTCAGCTGTATCATATGCTCTAAGCATCAGAATAAGGTCCTCCTTGGAGTAATGTCACCCTTCTCAGTGAATAAAACAATGTTTAAAGCCTGGAAATTTCACAGTTACAAGGTATTGTGCAGGGAAGTAATCTATTACAAACTTGTTTTGGTAAAGATTCGTTGGATGTATATCATCATTGAATTATTCTGCTTACTTCTGTATCTTTTACTCTTAGTTTCTCATAAACTTCTTTTATCCTCTATGTTATCTCAACAAATATTTCTGGAAAATGCAACTCATATTCAACCACTGATTATTATTACTTAAAACCCAAGAAGATTAAAACTACTGTGTCTGTTTGAGTAATAATCATCGGCTCATATATTTGAATGCTGAGTCACCATAGTTGCCTTGGCCATAGTGTCTCCTTCCAGAAATAAAACAGTGACTAAGACACCTACCATCTTATATTTTATATTCTAAGCTTCACATATAGCCTGTCTATTATCTCAAAATTCTAAAGAAAGGTTGTTATGTTTTCCATATCACATCTAATATATTTTAATGGACATAATTTTTAACTTCATTTAATGAATCCAAGACAGTTCCCTCACAAACCAAAATAAAAACAATGGCAATTATGATTCAGGAATTTTGTGTTTAAAAGGGCTTTCCTAGACATAGTTGTGTATGGCCCAAGAGTCTAGAGGTACCATACACTCACAGTCAACAAGATTGACTTGGTACAGTGGCTGTGAGTTAGTGGTCCGACATCAGTAAAGATTAAATACACAGCCTCACCTGACAACAAGCATGTTTATTGTGCATGCATCATTAATTCATATTACATGACAGTGGGAAATATAGAAAAGTGATAAATTACACAAAAGTGAGAAAACCACTGAATGAATCACATTGCCTAGTGACTATTTTAAACTATTTAAAAAGTGATGTATGTTTAAGTAGGAATATAGTAAAAAAATAATAGATTTTGGTGATTATTATGAGTAGTTCTTTGAGTTATCATGAGCCCAACTAATGGAGGACACTTAGGATATATACATATTTCTTAGTCCAAGCAGTGAGATGATGATACATTATGCAACCAGCCAGGTGCAGGTGGAGCTCCCCTCTGTCTCTAACTCTGTTTTGGTAGTTACTGACCCTGATTTTGTTCTAGCTGATAGTCACTGTCATGGCTTTGTTATTCTCCAGTCTTTTAGATGCCTCACTTTTAAGAAGTTCTGTTTGTTCTCATAGTGAACCAAGAAGAAACTGTAGCTCTGTTTTCTCACCCTTGTCTTTGGGATGGTGTGGAGTTCCCTTTATGAATTATCTGGTGTCTTTATATAAGCAATTTTTTACAATCAACTCAATTAGAAGCAATAAGAAATTGGCTAAAGAAACTAATAGTGACCAGTATATGATTTCTGGGAGAGTCAACTATCTTGAAAACACTGAACTTGCTTCTCAGAGATAGATTGTTGGATCTTTTCAGTTAATTCAGAGTTATTTGCAAGCATGTTCCCTTCATATTCCTAGTGTTTCTGGCCTCCACCACTTTCATTTTAACACCTCTTTTAAGAGTCTATTATCAGTGAGTATATCAGAGTAGCATCTGTGAGTTACTGTCTTCCTTTACCTGACTGTTTACCAGAAAGCTTCTGTACAGAAATAAAGTAGTGATCAGATAAGTCAAGAATAAAAGAAAGAAAAGAAAAATAAAAATTCATATAACAGAAAAATATTATGATAAGGAAACACTAGAATTTTCAAAGAACAATTACAATATTATCTTCAAAAAATATTCTTTGCTCACATTAAAATAGTTTAAATTATCATATCACTTTGTTTTTATTCTTAAATATTGGCTCTTCTTTGTTAACAAGCATTTTTCCTTTCCTTTTCAACTGTTCAGAATAAACATCAGTTGCATCAAAGCAAATGAATGAAGCAACTAAATAAAAATGCATATTTAAAACAGATCAACCAACAAATAAATAAACTCTCTCATGTTTTATTGTCCTAACAATTATACATTGTCCTGGGGTTTCAATCAATATGGAGATTGTTCCTGGGAACAATCCATTCATACCTAATGATCTTGTCCTGCAGTCTTACTTGAAGAATCATTTATCCTGAAAAACCAACATAATAACTGGAGAGCAACAGTATTATTAAGGCAACATACCCCATAGTGCTCAGTAGCTCACATGATAATAATTGGTCAAGTAAGCTCAAAATAAAATAAAAAGATGTATATGAAAAATGGTAAGTGAAAATAAAATGTCTTAAGAGAGAGAACTAACTTTGATGTTAAAGATTATATTATTACAACAAGAGATATTGAGTGTAGGTCCTTAAAGAAAGATTTTCTCAAAATATTAATTAATTGAATAGATGTCCAACAATGAATGAGTAAGAATTTACTAGAAAAAGGTTTTGATACAAAATTTAATTTAAAATTTTCAGGCAGCTAGTTTAGTATTGAACCCATAAACAAAAAAATTCCTTCTGAAAAATATAATAGATGGACTTTAAAAGTCTGGAGGTTGTTGAACTGTGTATAAAAAGGTTTAAAGTTTTATGAACATGAGGAAATGGAAGGGTAGTGAAGGGGATAGGGCAGAGAGGAAGAGCAAGGAAAGAGGTATCTTCATTGACGGAGTTTTATGGAGCTAGCGAGAAACCCGGGACTAGAGAAATTTCCAGGAATCTGCGAGGTTCGCCCCCAATTAAGGCCTTGAGCAATAATGGAGAGGGTGCCTGAACTGGGCTTTCCCTGTAATTAGATTGATGACTACCGTAATTTTCATCATAGAACCTTCATCCAGCAAATGATGGAAGCAGATGCAGAGATCCACAGCTAAGCAATGGGCCGAGCTTCCATATTCCAGTCAAACAGAAGAAGGAGCGATAACATGAGCAAAGGGGTCAACATCATGATGGGGAAATCCACAGCAACAACTCACATGAGCTAGTGGTAGATCACAGACTCCAGACTGACATCAGCAGAATCTGCATTGGACCAAACTATGTCCTCTGAATATGGGTGACAGTTGTGTGACTTAGCTGTCTGTGGGCCCACTGGTAGTGGTAACAAGAATTTTTCCCTAGGGCTTGAACTGGTTCTTTGTAGTCTATTATTTTGAAAGGCATACCTTGCTCAGTCTAGATATAGGGGGTAGAGCATTGGTCCTGCCTCAAAGTGATGTACTAGACTTCGTTGTCTCCCATGGGAAGCCTTATCCTCTATTAGGAGTGGATGGGGCGTGGGGTGGGAAGAAGTTAGGAGGAGAGAGAAGAGGGGAAGGAGTAAGAACTAGGATTGGTATGTAAAATGAGAAAAGATTGCTTATAAATGAATAAATAAATAGATAGCTAAATAAATTTCAAAGTTTTGGTTCCAAAACCTGCTTTGCTGAGAGTAAGAAAGACATTAACTTTTCTTAGAAAAGTTGATATGGTTATTCTGTAAGCAGTTGAGATATCAAGTGCCCCAATGTTTATTTTTTTTTCTGCAAACTTCACTTATGGTAAAATTAAATTCCATTCCATTTAACCCAGGATAAAATCTTCCTTTAGTTTATCACAATATCTAACTAAGTAGAATGAAACATAGAAATGTCACATTATTTTCAGTGACTATTAGGAGGCAACAGTTAGCAACACAATGTATTTTTCATGTAGCATTAAAGGGAAGGCAATTCCCTTTTGAGTCTCTATTAACGTGAACTCACTGAGGAATTACTACACATGATTGTATTGCAAAATATAAGTCAATGTACCTTACACTATTGACCAACTGTCTTTCATTAAAGCAGTAACAAGAAAAAAATAGATATAATGTTATTCAGTCAACCCATTAAAAATAGAAGTGAAGGCTTCTATTTATATTTTCAAAAAACAAAAATCTAGACATTATTTAGAATTGATCACATACACATTCAAACACTGACAAAATCTAAGTCAAAGTACTTACAGTGCAACCATAGGGAAAATACCGTGTCTTTAATTCATATGTAGACCTGCTTTTGAGCATATTGCCAAACTTGGATATGTATGGTGGTTTGTTAGACTTAATTATTCATGCATAAAATGTTATAGCAAAAAAGACCTTAGCAATTTAGGTATTTATTTGGCTTTAATTATGTTCTGGCCCATTGTATGTTTAGGTTAATTCAATCTAATCAAGAAATTATTTCAACTGTGTATGGTATAGATCATGCAATCTGCAATGCAACTTGTAAAATGTGGATTGAATTCAACAGTGAAAATAAATTGGGGCTAAGGTATATTAAGATGTTATATAAATATCACTTTAGAAAAACAGCAGCTGTATGAAGCCATTTAGTAGTATACACTGACAGTCAGCTGTTTAATCAAGTTTAACTAGACTACATTTTCCCCTTAGAATGGAATGAATTAAGCTGTTTTGTGGGTTTTTAAATTGAAAAATGCCAGAGCTAAGCTTTAATTTTATTTCATTTCTCTTAATTTTTGTACCTTATTAATTATGTATACATGCCTGATTCTCATAGGATAATCCCCCCACTTTTGTACTTAGGTAAAATAAATGTTCTGTTTACTAAATGTGCAGTCAAGTGATTCTAAGAGGGCAGTCATGCTTTTCTTTCTCCATTTATACCCCACCACAGATCTGCACCAACATGAACACTTGTTTCGAGGGAGGCCAGTGATAGTTCAATCCCACATAGTTCAGGCAAATTGCTTATGGGTGTATCAGGTAGGGATCTCCAGAAAAAGGGAATCAATACAATATTTACACACAGAGAAAGGCTGAATTTAATGAACTTATTCATGACATACATCAGATATCAACATGTAGGCCAGTGGGCTGGAGTCTTGTGCTGGACCTCTTTTCTTTGGATGACATATGTACACCAAATTTGACTATTAGAAATGTACTCCTAAAAGCCATGATTAATGGTATTTGTAGACAGAATTTCTACAAGTAATTAGATTTAGTTTAGGTCATCAGAGATGGGGCCCTGTGACTACATTATTGACTTCATAAACAAAAGAAACAAGGCCAGAGCAAAGTAGACTGCTCTTTGTCATCACGTTCGTTTTGAACTACTTTGGGACTATATAGAGGAACTACTACTAAAACGACCCTCATTAAATACAGCCTTTTGACTTTGGCATGCAAGAGCTCTGTCTTGAATAAATAGCTATAATTTATAAATTACACAGGATGTTATCTTCAACTACACCAAAAGTAATGCTTGACGTTTCCAGCAGCTACAATTAGTTGTATAGATAATGTATTGTGGAAAAAAATATACATATAAACAATAGATTGTTCCCCTTTTCCCCATACTATCTGGCTAGAAAAGTTAGTATGTCTTTATTACACATGATATCACAGTAATTCAAAATTATAAACCAATTGGATTACATTACAAACAATATTTTCCCTTGTGTATTGTTTTATTTGACTATTGTTTTTATAGTGGAAAATAAGAACTATCATTGAGAGGAAAGAAATAAAAGCGAGTTATTTTGTTTAGTATCAATATGTGTCTAAAGAATAATGAATGAAAAAATTCATCTACCAATGGGTTACAAATCCTACATCCCTGTCATGATAATCATACTTCAAGTATTCAGCTAAGAAAATAAACTTCACTTTATATAATGTTATGTAACTTACAAGAGGGCTAAATACAAAATTATGCAGAGAGGTATGTTCTCTTAGTATCTTTCAATTCATGAAAAAATCTCTGCTTAAAACTGAGATATTGATAACTTAAAATTCTCCTTCTGTATTATATGATTTTATTGTTGTCCAAAGACAATATGTGTAAAAGAAACTAGGGGAGAAAAGAATTTATTGAGCTTCAAGGATAGTGTTCACAGTCAAACCATCATTGGACAAAAACTCAGCACAGAAACCTGAACCCAGAAACTGAAAGAGAGGACATGAAAGAAGGCTTACTCATGAATTATGGTGAAATGTATCAACAATCAGGAAGGTAGGCACGTAGGCTCCATACTCAGGGTGAATTTTTTTATTGAATACTATTTAGTGTGTGACTTGAGATTCTGAGTGCCTGTAAATTTTTCCCTCATGGATTACCAAACTTGCTTTCTGCTACATATCCAGATATGACACTGTACACAGAGGAACCTCCCATCAATAGTTAATCAAGGAAATGCTCCAAAAACATGCATGGAGGAAAGTCTGATGAAAGCAAGTCCTCAATTGAGATTCCCTCTTCTGTGATATACTGTTGTTGGGAGTTTCTGTCCTACCCAATTCCCAAAGTTGTTAAGTCCAAAAGAAATCACACAGAAGTATACATTAACTATAAATTGATTGACCCATTAGCTCAGGCTTCTTATTATCTCTTATAACTTATTAGCCCATTATACTTGTCTATGTTAGCCACGTGGCTCAGTACCTTATTTGTTGAGGCAGTCACATCTTGCTTCTTCTGTGGCTGCGTCAGGAGTGCTGACTAGATCTTCCTTCTTCCCAGAATTCTCCTGTTCTTCTTGACCCGCCTCTATTTCCTGTCTGGTTGTCCTGCATAAACTTCCTGCCTGGCTACTGGCCAAACAGTGTTTATTTAAAATATAATTGACAGAATACAGACCATTATCCCACACAATATACCATGAAAGGTCTGTGTTAAACTGACCTTTAAACTTTAAAGACTGTTTATTTAACTAACTTTCTTTCTTTCTCTCTTTCTTTTTCCTTCCTCCATCACTTCCTTCCTTCCTTCTTTCCTTCCTTCCTTCCTTCCTTCCTTCCTTCCTTCCTTCCTTCCTTCCTTCCTCTCTCTCTGTCTCTCTCTCTTCCCTACATATATGCTACAGACCAGAAAAGGGCACCAGATCTCATTACAGATGGTTGTGAGCCACCATGTGGTTGCTAGGAAGAGCAGTCAGTGCTCTTAACCTCTGAGCCATCTCTCCGGCCCTACAGCTACATTTTAACCATAATAATATGTAAATAAACACAAACTATAAAACAAATTAGCAAACATTATAATTGCATAATGGGATAGGAAATGATTAATTGTGTATTCAATTCAAACTATGATATTTTGTGTTACCTGCAGATTTTATTTTACTACAATATGTGCTATATGAGAGGAAGGTATAGATATTGTTAATTCCTTTTCAGATTTGTGGGGATGAATCTAGTTTGTACATATCATTCAGCTTCTGGTACTCACTGTGTACTTCGATTTCCAGACCTCTGCTTTCATATGTAGGCTGTGTTTCTCTAGCAGTTGTCTTAATTCAGAGTTCTTTTTATTAGTATACAGATGATTTTACTTCAGAACCTATTTTAGGAGTTCATTTTGTTTGATTACATTTTTAAAAGAAAATATTCTTATGTTAAAAGCTTAGCATAAATATTTGTTGTAGAGGGGCATAATTCAACTCACTATACTAGGTCTCACTATGGACCTGAGCATAAATTCTCCCCTACTTAATCCTATATTTCAATTAATCCAAAACCTTCATTTGCAAAATGTCTCGTTAGCTAAGTATTGCTTTTTATTTTTTGTCAAATAGTTAGCATTTTCTCTTCATAATATTGATGAGTCACAAAAGCCATCAAATTGCAAACAAGCTTAAAGATATTCTCCACATGCAGAGTATGTGTCAGCTATTTAAAAAATCATAGAATGTTATGAAAAGAAAAATCCTGAATATTTATTGCACATGTTTATTCACAAATACTGTGTTAAGAAATGCAGATTTAATATGTGTGGCAGATGTTTTGTTAGCTTACCCTATCCTCTTGTTCACATTTTAGGCAGCTTCTACTGCCAACGCCTGTATCTATCTATCAGAAGACTTATTCTTTGGCTATAAAAATATTTTCAGTCTGTGGACAACAGTTAAAACAGAAGTAAAAAATACAATGCCTCCCAGAGAATTACACAACCAGCTGAAGGAGTTGAGAAATGGGAATCATTTGTAGGGTTGATCAAACTGAATGCATCTCAGTGGGACTGAGCTTCAGAGACTCCTGGAGGTTATGTGTTTTTTTTCTTGAGTTTTCACTTTCTTTCTTTCACTATCTCCAGCTGCTTTCCTACCTAGTTTAATAATAGACAGTCATGTCAACCTCACTGGATTGAGAATTTACACTAAAGATGAACACAACACTGAGTGTGTCTGTCAGGGCATTTCTATAAAGTATTAGTGGAATGGAGGACTAGACATTCTCAATGATGGAAGTCAATTTGTGTAGACTGGGGACACAGTTGAAGAGTGGGTAGGATTAAGTCAGCATAGTACAACTCCCACCTAGTCTCTGTCATTCATATTTGGCCACCACATGTGAACTTTCTTCTCCCCTTCATGTTCTCACCAAGATAAATAGAATGTTTTTAGGCAAAATTATATCATTTCCATGTACTATGGTGCCTTTTCAGTGATTTGTTAAAGATGAAAACACTACTTCATTGCAGTAATTGCAAAAAAAAAAAAAAAAAAAAAACTTTCCAAACTTGTGGTCTTCTTGTGATTGTGCATGTATTTTTCCAAGCTTTTAATTGTGGTTAAAATTGTTTAAGAGTTCCCAATGGACCTAACAGCACTTTCTAGACTCCCAAGAAAGCACATATCCCTTATCCTCAGCTTTGGATCTGTTTTTTCTCATACAACTTTAAGATTTATAATATTGTTCTGAGCATGTAGCATTGATAAACTTTCAAAACACTAATATCAGCATTTCTATAATCACCTTCTATGCCATGAATATAAGTGTTCTTGTTAGAATATTTTGTCATATATGGTATAGTCCAGGCTCCACAAATCTTTAATGGATGAGTAAGTTTTGAAATCATTTTATTAAGAGTTCAAGATTTCATAGATGATTTTTCATTTTGATGAAGATGGTGAAGTATGACACTGATGATATCCTCACAACACACAATGACATATGAGTATTTTATAACTGCATTGTAAATACTTAATATGGAAGTCACACCATAATTCATATATTATGACAAAATAACTTGCATGGTTTGAAATTCCTTTTTGTCTTTCTATATATCTATATACTAAATGACATTTAAGTGGTAATGTTTTATGAATTGGTAACCTGATGTTTATGTGAGAATACTTGATATTTATTTGTTACTTTTAAAGTACAGTGCCATACCCTTACACTAAAGTTTCATTGATTTTATCTTTGTTATTGGCCACTTTTGCCTTTAGAAGGACCATGAAACTCTCAGAGCACCATTTGAACATACATGATTTCCTACCTGGTCTCATTACCAAGACTGATATAACAGACAGACAAAGATAGCACCTGTAATCATGTAGTTTCTGATACACGTTCTAACAAACATGACTGTCACAAGGTTGGTATTACAACTCATTAAGATTTAAAGTTATTTTAGTTTATCAAAACAAAAATAAATTTGTGTGTTTCCAATGATATTTGCTTGATTAATTTCAGCAAATTAATGATGTTTGACTACTAGTTACCAGATGACACTACTTGTTTCTCCAAGGTTCTTTCATGCAAACTGCCTCATTCACTGGCAAAATTGTATGTCTAACTCAGTATTAAATTAGGCCATCTGCCTGTACTTTGATCTGTTTGCATACTATTTATTTAAAACCTGCTAACAACACACCCCTATAGCTGTTACACATGCTAACAGAAGTGAATTAGTATTACTTTAAAATCTCATTCATTATTGACAGTATTGTCTTCTAAATGTAATGTCATTTATCTTTCTCCTCTTCAAGTTTTCTCCATTTGTTTTACATTTTCTATAATAAATAAAATAAAAAGGAATATTTACATTGATAGTTTTTCTAAAACATTTTCCAGACATAGATTGGTGTAACATTTATTCTGTTACTATACTTAGTATCTCAATACATTTTTAAAATGTATGTTTATAATTACTGTTCAGAATATGAGGATTTTGCCTATATCTACTCTGAAAATACCATACCTCAGCTACTGGACATAGTTATTGATTTATTTCAAGAGGTAACGTAATTAACAAATGTAATTTCTTCGTTTTTGGACAGCAAAATTAACAAATTCTGAAATATCTTCAATCTGGAAATACTTAATGTTATTTAAAGAATGGTATATTCTGAATTCTCTACAGGATTGAAATTCTCATAGTATTGTTTTGTACTGATCATTTTCTATATTAAAATTTTCAATACATCCTGGTATGGTGGCAC
This sequence comes from Chionomys nivalis, assembly GCF_950005125.1. Classification (NCBI taxonomy): domain Eukaryota; kingdom Metazoa; phylum Chordata; class Mammalia; order Rodentia; family Cricetidae; genus Chionomys; species Chionomys nivalis. The sequence continues at coordinate 97,731,550 of NC_080087.1, read as the reverse complement.
ACTTAGTTCCAACACTCTGGTGGAAGAGGCAGGTGAGTCACTGTGAGTTTGAGGCCAGCTTGGCTAATATAGTGAATAGTAGGCCATCCAGGTCTCAATAGTAATTAATTAAGTAATTTAACTCATTAAGAAATAAACTTTCCAACATTCGATGATTTTTATTTCTTATCTCACTGATTGCTATAATCAAAATGTTTTATCTTACCCCCAAATTCACCAATTGAGGTTCTCCTCATCATGGGATGTCTTTGAGGTAAAGATATCATAACTGTAAAGTTCTTCTGCATGAGGTTAGTGCCTTTATAAGGAAAAGACAAATAAAAAGTGATATTTTTCTAACCACCATGTGAGTACACAGTCATTAGGCCCTGTCTTTTAACTAGTAATAGCAACTTCACCAGGAACTGAGTGACCAGCAGTATTAATGAACTAGAACTAGAACTATAACATTTACTTTTATAGTATCTTAATGTGTCTGCCATTTATATCAGTTTTTTAAGCTAAATGTTTTAAGATGCTATCTCTTTGTCGCTTATATTTTCATTTTGTTGGCGTCAGTTTATATTCAAATTCTTCTTTGAAAAACAGATTAGGCTCCACAGGTTTTGTGACATCTATCAGTGGAAGGCAGAAAATCTTTCTTTCTTCCTTCCTTTTTTCCTTCCTTCCTTTTTTCCTTCCTTCCTTTTTTCCTTCCTTCCTTCCTTCCTTCCTTCCTTCCTTCCTTCCTTCCTTCCTTCCTTCCTTTCTTTCTTTCTTTCTTTCTTTCTTTCTTTCCTAAGATTTCTGCCTCCTCCCCGCCACCACCTCCCATTTCCCTCCCCCTCCCCCAATCAACTCCCCCTCCCTCAGCAGCCCCAAGAGCAGCCAGGGTTCCCTGGCCTGTGGGAAGTCCAAGGCCTCCCACCTCCTTCCAGGTCTAGTAAGGTGAGCATCCAAACAGCCTAGGCTCCCACAAAGCCAGTACGTGCAGTAGGATCAAAACCCAGTGCCATTGTTCTTGACTTCTCAGCAGCCCTCATTGTCCGCTATGTTCAGCAAGTCCGGTTTTATCCCATGCTTTTTCAGACCCAGTCCAACTGGCCTTGGTGAGTTCCCGATAGAACATCCCTATTGTCTCAGTGTGTGGGTGTATAATTCATGATCCTAGAGAAGCTAAATAAAAAGGTGAACCCAAAGAAAAACATATAGTTATCCTCCTGGATATTAACCTTCACCAGGCGATGAAAGGAGATAGAGACAGAGAACCACATTGTAGCACCCGACTGAAATCCCAAGGCCCAAATGAGGAGCAGAAGGAGAGAGAGCATGAGCAAGGAACTCAGGACCGCGAGGGGTGCACCCAGACACTAAGGCAAAAAATCTTAATGAGTTCCTCTAAGTATTAATTATAATTACTTGCTTAAACACCTCTTATAATCTGCAAAACTATAAGCAACTAAGATTGGCTAAATTTTACCACTATGTCATGACTTTTTGTTTATAAACTTCCTTTTATGAAGTAGTAATTGTGTTCAAATTGTATTCTATTCTTTTCACATGTCATATAACATGGAAAACCTCACAGTGTTTTTTAAATTCATCCCTTCTTGAGAATTATCAACTTATGCATTTATATAGTAAGTCTAATAAATTAAGAATGATTGCAAAAAGAATAACACCTGTAAAACACCTACTCTTGCAGTTATGTTTAACTGTAAAATACTCTAGACTGTAATAATGAACAAAATCTGACACGGTCTGACAATTTTATGATGTTTTAATCTGAATCCTAAATATGGAAATGAGACTAGAGTGAGAAAAAGAATGAAGGGGCATTTATTATTCACATTGGTTCAATTGGGAGGATATAAATGTTACTTCCTTGGCATGACACCCTCCCTCATGAATATCCATGACTCCATCATATTGACAAATAGTAACATGTGTTCACATAACATTAACTAAAGTGTTGTATGATATTAAAAGACTAAAACCACAGCAGATATTTTTAAAAAACACACCAGCTGAGGATAACACATTCTTTCTAAAATGCTAAAAATTTCATGTGAACACCATTACCTGGATAATGACAACCATATTCAGATTAGAGATCCTAATTTGTCTCTTTTAAATATCGAGAACACCACCTGTTTTCATTCTACTTTACAGTAAAAAGTGGCTTGATAGAATTAGGCAACACATACAGCCTTTGTTTTAGCTGGCCCATTTTGAAAATTAGGGTCATGGATGATGGCTTCCTGAGTGGGGCAGCAAAAGGAATGGTAATGGAGAAACAGTAAAAAGATTCAGATGTGCAGTTTCAAGAGGCATCCGCAAATGTGTGAGCGCATTGACATGCTTGATTATACAAAAGCTGAGTTGTGCAAATCATAATAATAAGCTTTCTCATTAGATTTCCTGCATTTTCTGCTTCTTTATTAGCCAAAAATGCCACCCAAGATTCCCCTTCAGAAATATACCATTTACACTTTTCCAACTAAAAAACTACTAAAGGAAAACCAAGCAAAAAAAGGAGGCAGTGATTAAATGGGAAAAATGTTCACATTTCATTTCAAAAGATAAGCATGCTTTTTCATAAACACTTGAAGCAAAATGTTGCTTGGCATTCAAAGAAGTTTTTAGTTGGATCACAGTCTAATAACTAAGTAAATACTATAATGTAACTATTTTAAATATGAATCCTTTAAAATAATCCTGGCAGCTAATTGAGTCAATAAGTCATTTAATGCCTTATTTTTTCCTTTTCTCCCCCTGGAATAAGCATCGTCTAGAATCAAGCATAGTAACACATGAAAGGAAGAACTTCACAGTACATATGCCAAGACATTAAAAAGCACTTTCCTGGTTCAAAAGTTCTTATTTCCATTTTGAGCTGAAATGAATAAACATGAGTAATTACCAATAGGAAGAAAAACAGCCTACTCAACATGGTCCACACTATCTTCACACTTAGGATGCACCATTTGTCACAGACAAAGCTTATAGCAGAATGATTTTACACAAAATTCTAGACCCTCTAAGCCTTAGCATTTAAGTAAGCAATGACAAAACAAAATGAAGATATCAATCTGTGTGACACAAATTTTTGTAATTTAGCAATGCGACTTGTTCCACTTGTTAAAAGCACAGGTAATATTTCTTTGTGCATGAATGAAACTCAGGTTTGCTTGATTGACACAGAAGAGTTACATTGTTACACTTTTGTTTCTTGTACTATTCCTGTAAATCTGATGCTGGGAAACTCAGAATAAGAGAGGCATACGAGATCATTTCAACCACTGCACCCAATCTCATGATCCTATACCTACCATATTTTTGAGATTCTCAGTTTTAAGAAACCATAACGCCTATATTTCATCCTCACTGCCTAAGTACCTGTGACTTGCCCTTGTGTACAGGGAACTATCACTGTGCTTCACCCTTAAATGAGGAATGATAAGCAATCAACAGCTGATGAAAAAGAGACAATCAGTTTTCTCCAAATATGAGCTTCCTGATAGGTGATAGAATCACAAGTAGTCAGCTTTAAACACACGAACAAATTAGGAATACATGCACAAACACACTCACGTAATATTCATATATTATATATATATATTTACATATCTTTGCAGTTTAAGTTTAAAACTTTTAGCCACCTATCTCACACACATCAGTTGCTTACCTGCTAGAATGTACAATTATTTGCAATCTCTTCTTTGCTGGGGTATAGTTCACATGTTCCATGCCTTAAATACGTAGGTTTAATCACTGTGTTTCATGAGCACTCATTTCTTTTCTTTTCTTTTTTTTTTTAGGAGGAAAGCATTTATTTTCCTTACACTTTCATATAATATTTCATCATCAAAAACAGTAAGGACAGAAACACACACAGGGCAGGAACTTAGAGGCAGGAGCTGATGTAGAGGCAATGATGGGTGCTGCTTACTGGCTTGTTTCCCATGGTTTGCTCAGTCTGCTTTCTTAAAGATCTCAGGACTACCAGGTCAGGTATGGCACCACCCATAAAGGACAGGCTCTCCCCAATCAGTCTCTAATTAAAAAGATGCCCTACAAGCTTTCTACAGCCCAATCTTAAGCACTCATTTCTTAACTTTACTCCTCACTTAGTATTTTTTTATTTTATTGATTTTTATTGAGCTTTACATTTTTCTCTGCTCCTCTCCCTGCCTCTTCCCTCCCCCTTTGACTCTCCCCAATGGTCCCCATGCTCCCAACTTACTCAGGAGATCTTGTCTTTTTCTACTTCCTAGGTAGATTTAAATCTATGACAGTCTCTCTTAGTGTCCTCATTGTTGTCTAAATTCTCTGTGATTGTGGTTTGTAGGCTGGTTTTATTTGCTTTATGTTTAAAAACCACCTATGAGTGAATATGTGTGATAATTGTCTTTCGGTGCCTGGGTTACCTCACTGAAAACAATGTATTCTAACTCCATCCATTTTCCTGCAAAATTCAAGATGTCGTTATTTTTTTCTGCTGTGTAGTACTCCAATGTATAAATATAACACATTTTCCTTATCCATTCTTAGTATTTTTTAAGTATTTTATCATTCTTTGAGAATTTCACAAAATATATTTTGATCATATTCAACCACAATTTATCCTCCTAAATCCTCTGAGATCCATTCCATCTTCCTATCACCTTGAACATGTGGCGATTTCTTGCTTCTAGTAAACTGGGCGGTGGTGGCACACGCCTTTAATCCCAGCACTCGGGAGGCAGAGGCAGGCGATCTCTGTGAGTTTGAGGCCAGCCTGGTCTACAAGAGCTAGTTCCAGTACAGGAACCAAAAAGCTACAGAGAAACCCTGTCTCGAAAAATCCAAAAAAAAAGAAAAAAAAAAAAAAGAAGAAATAACCTATGCTCATGGGTTTGGGGGAAATCCACTAGAGAACTGTCAATAAAAATGGGGCCATAATCTCAGAGAAAACTCACTCGTTCTTCCCCAAATGTCATCAGCAGTTTATAATTAATATTGAGGATTGAAAATTCTTGGTCCTTTATTCTAAAACATTGACTGGCTTGATATTGTGTAGACAACCATGACTGCTGTGAAGTCATGAGTACAAAGACCTGTCATATACAGAAGATGCAGTTTTGCTCCAGTCCACTTCAAGGTTCACCTCTTAGAATTGTTTTCTCTCTTCTACCAAGATGGTTCCTGAGTCTGCATGTAGGGAAGGCTACATAGACACCACATTTGTAGCTGAGTACTGCATTATACTTGACTTCTGCATTAAAAATATAACCTTATAATTCTTTTAATTTCTTCAGTGTCTATTGTAATCACTCCCTTTTTGTCTCTAATTGTACTAAATTGGGGCATTCCTTTCTTTTAGTTAATTTATCTAGACTTGGTTATCAATTCAAAGAACAATCTCTTTATTTCATTGACTAATTTTAAGTTTTTCATTTCTAATTTATAAATTTCTACACTAATTGTTGCTACTTCTCTGAATATTCATTGCTTTTGATATTGTCTTTTTATTGTTTCTCTGATGACTTCAGATTTAGTGTCATGATTTCTGTTTGCAAACCCTCTGATTTTTCAATGTAGACACAGAAACCTATACATTTCTCTTTGGACTGCCATTTTTCCCATAGATTGATAATATTTTGTTTCTATTTTCGCTCAAACCTAGGAGTTTTATTACTTCCTTTTTGATTACTTCAATAATTCATTAATCATTCAGTAGTGTATTGTTATAGTTATTGTTGCTGGTTTGTCTTTATAAAGCAGTGTCTCTCTCTCTCTGAGCCTTGATATCCTGGAAATCACAGTATAAACCAGGTAAATCTGAAACTTATAGAGATCCACTTGCCTCTGCATACGGAATGATGGAATTAAAAGTGTATTCCACCACACTTAGTTCCAATCATGTGTTGTTTAATCTCCACATATATGTACAATTTCTGCTGGACTCTTTTTTTCTGTTTTTTTTTCTTTTAGATTTATCTCACTCTAATCAGATAGAACAATGTTTTCCAAATTGTTCAATATATGCAGTAATTTTTGATTTGTATGAACAGTAATGAGTGGAGTCAAAGATTTAAAGAAAGGTAAAAGTAATTGAAAGGAAAAATAAGAAAGAGACAGACAGAGACAGAGAGATAAAGAAAAACAATAGTAGGCAGAGGGGGCAAATGGTAGAGGCCATGTTGCTGAAGAACCCCTAGTAATATAAATTTTAATAGAGGAGGTCCACTTTGCTCACCATTTTACCATGCTCCTAATTTCATATTTTAGATATAAAAAGAATGATCTCAATTCTTTAACCAGAACACATGTTTTACAAAACACATCATTTCTCCAACATTATTTTGCAAAATATCTTTGTGAATACTTTTCCACAAATTGTTCAAGATACACAATCTTTTGGTGAAAGCTATGACTTGACATGATGGGTTTACCCCTTAGTTTTGCATAGTTTTTCTTTTCCTAAGATTTAATCTGCATAAAATTTACACAATAACTACAAATTCTCCAAGTCCTCTTATCCTGTCTTTCTTTCCCTTCTAGTTATTTTCTTATCCCTCTCATTCTTTCCTTTCAATTTTCTTATATGCAAGGTTTAATGCACAGCTGATAAATAAAGACCTGTATTTTGAAATCATGTTTACAAATTAATAACTAAATGAAAAGGATGCAAATATTGCCATAGAGGTAATTTACTGGACAGAAAAGAAAATTTTCTGTATATTTTATCAATAAAGTGTATCAAAATTGTCTAAAATATTTAAAGATTCATATTTATTTAACAATCAAAATCCTCATTTTTTTCTTTTGACTTAAAATAGTATATACTTTAAAGATCTGATGAAATTAATAAATTTTTAAATCTGCTATAATTTTCAGACTCATATCTCTTTATTTTGTAAAAGTTTTTTTTCATGCATTTAGTGTCTATTTGCATCATTTAATCAAGTAACAAAATCTCATAATTTCAGATTTTGAGGAAATACACACACACCCTGTGAGAGACTGCAGGAAAACATTCCTGTGTGTTGTCTTAAGAGAGACTTTTGTACAAAGGGTGTTTTTCTATAACAATCTGACCTCTGAGTATTTTACAAGATGCCTTTGAAATATTCATATATCCTGGGAATAAATATTCACAGGCACACCCTACCGAGTCTTAAAATGGATTCTATTTACTCTCAATTGCATATCTTTGGGGCCTCATCAAAGGGAAAAAAAAATTAATATCTTCTTCTCCGCATTTGTTTCTCATTTTTAACACATTTTGAAATCTTGATATTCCATTAAAAACAGAACAGTGTAGGGGTACTGCATCAGGGACTCCTTTAATCTAATTTTAAAGATTATTTTACTAATATCCAGTTGATTAAGACCTAGTAGAGCTCTTGATGCTGCAATCACATGTTACCATTTGCACAGTGATTTAATTGCTTAATCTAATTCTGTAAAATGAGACCAATGAATCCAATTAATATTAACTCTACAAACAATTAATTTTGCATTAAGAATGAGTAGCATGAATTACTCACAGATCTAGTGAAGTATGGGGATTAAATCCTAATGTGAGAGTAGCAAGGAGCAACAGCCTTAGGAAAATGGTTGGAAGTGAGATCTGAACCGTACTATAAAGAGAATCCTTTGGATCGGTGAAGAACACTGGTATACTTTCCCAGTGAGAGATAAAAATGTGTTTACAAATTCTGGAGGTTAAAGTTAACTTGAACAATAGTGAACAGTAAGGAATATATATTAAATTGCATACTATTGAAACAAATGAATATATATGTATATATAGGCATTTAAATATTTAAGAAATTTAAATATTACTTTTTCTTGAGTGCATAGTAGAGAATTTTAAAATTTTGAGATAATACCACAAGATAAAAGACTAAACATACCTTAAAGTTAGAGTATTTCGTTAATCTCATTTTAATAGATATTTGTACCCACAGAACAATCATATCATTTGAAATCAGGAGTCCTGGGCTTATCTTTAAATTTGTCAAATTCACTATGCTTTCTTTTTCCATTTCTACCAAATGGCAGTGACAAGGGCAGAGAATAAAAAGTTACACTTAATTTTCAACATTATTTAATAAATGAGATATAGTAGAGATAGCAGCAAAAGAATTAATAAATCATTGCTTTTGCATGCTTCAAAACTTTTGTCTTTCTGAGATGTAGCAAGGGAAAATTCAGTAAATTTTTCTGTTTGGAAATATTTCTGTTATGGAAACACTTCTTTGACCAGACCCACACATAATCTAAGAAATGTAAGTTGAAAACTCAAGTTTTCACTGAAGAAACATATAAAGCAAATAAATGTACTGCTTGTTCTGTATTTTCTAAATTTTGAAGTTGCAATTTTACATTTAACATTAACCTTGAGAATTGCTATCAATTTATTCTGTGGTTTCAATAATTTCACAACAATATTTTATGGAGTATTTCTTTCCTAATCCTGTCTATTTTGAGTTTTGTCACCTTCTTGTAAGAACATGGATATCTATTTTGCTAGATACAGGCATTTTTACTACATGATTTTATTGGAGACATATTCTATGCCTTTATATGATATTTTTCTATGCCCACAATTGAAAAGTTAGGTGTTTTAATGGTCTTCCAAAGTTGTCCTGTGTCCTTGCTTTTATTCATGATTTTTTTTCTTTATGAGCTTTTAACTTTTTGCATTACTACAACTTGACTTTTGCTTAGGAATTCCATATCTTCAGTGAATGTTGTTTTCATATCTTAAATAGACTGATTTTTCACATTAATTTCTTTATTTTTGTTTTCATGCAGTCTATTCATGTCGTCTTTGAGCTTTTTGAATATCCTTATAAACAATCTTCTTAATTTTTTGTCTGGGAGTTTTTCCAAGCCATTCTCATTAGGGATCTACTATTAAGAAATTAGTAATTTTTTGAAGGTGCAATTATCTTGGGTTTTGATGTTTTTGTTTTACCGTGGTACTTCCATAGGTAGAGTTGATTGTTTCTGCGGGAGTGTGGGATTGGCGCTTGTGGTCTGGAAACCAATTATTTTTCAGTGTAGGAGCTAGAACTACAGAGGGTGGGGGATGGGATCAATATCTGGTTCCTTGACTGGTGGCCCCATGAGCTGGGTCTAGAACCTTAGGGAAACATAACGCTGGGAGACCTGAGTTGGAAGGAACTAGAGATCCCTTATCTTTTTTTTTTTTTTTTTTTTTTTGGTTTTTCGAGACAGGGTTTCTCTGTGGTTTTGGAGCCTGTCCTGGAACTAGCTCTTGTAGACCAGGCTGGTCTCGAACTCACAGAGATCCGCCTGCCTCTGCCTCCCGAGTGCTGGGATTAAAGGCGTGCGCCACCACCGCCCGGCCTATCTTTTGTTGCCTGGAACTGAATAGATCAAGATAGTTTGGGATGAGTGATCAAGACCTGATGAGCCATTACCTGACCTGACTGGTGGGTCGTGAATATTTTGATATTTTTTACTATCACTTTTCAGTATATAAAAATCAAATTTTGATATCTTTGAATTGTATTGTGTTATAACGTTTGTTTTTAAAAATTTGGACTGCTAATTTTTATCTCTTATATATTATTCCATGGAGTTTGGTTTGAACTGATGACAGTTTTTTAAAAACCTGAAATACTTTTATCATTTTAAACTATGTCGTTATATGAAACTCTGCTGATGGTACAATCAAATTATTAGTCTGCAGTTAAAAGCACTGAGGATTCTCTCTATAGAGTCAAGCAAAGAAGCATCTTCATTTCCTAGGCATGAAAGTTTGCGCTAACCTTAGTGAGTTGGAAAATGATGCAAGTAAAGAATTATTTTAAAATAAGTTTCTTCATGGTTTCTTATAAGTAAGTTTTTGATTTTTATATCTGTTTTAGATATCCAGTTATTTTGAGTTCTGTGAATACTTTTTGAACAAAAAATGAAAGAGAGACAGGGTTGCTCTGTAGCTTTGGAGCCTGTCCTGGAACTAGCTCTTGTAAACTAGGCTGGCCTCGAACTCCCAGAGATCCGCCTACCTCTGCCTCCCGAGTGGTGGGATTAAAGGCGTGCGCCACCACCGCCCGGCTCTCTCTTTTATTGAACAGGTCTTAAGTCTAATCAGTGAATTGATGCTTATCATGAAAGTATGTATGTCATTATTAAACTCTTAGGGTTATCATGCTAGTCTGATCATAGATGTGATTCATAATCATCATAATTGGGTAGAACTGTGGATAGCATCTTTACTTTAGAAGCTTGTAGGTTGCACCCTAGTACTATCTAAGTGAGTGGTCAGGAAGAAGCACTCAGCTCAGTTCCAGCTCATGGGTCTCTGGGCCCTAAGTCTGAAGGGCATGGTGGCATCAGCAATTGGGACTTGCCTTCCACTTTAGGGGATTACCAAGGGCAACAGAAGCCTGTTTCAGAAGCCTCTTGTTAGCACTAATCAAAACCTTAAAAGAGAGCTTTTCATGTCCGGTATTTGGCTTTTTGTTAGTTGGTCAATGACTCTTGGAAATAACACCATTAGCAGCCCAAATAGGAAAAGATCATTAACACTGTGGATACACCTTTACATGCGGAAATAATTATTTGCTGTTTGTAAAAAATTAAATACTTTGGTATTTACAAAATTATTTATTGTAAAATATGAATTAGTCCTAGATGATCATTGAAACTTCCATTGATCATATTACATTTTATCATATGTTATTTTTACCTAGTGTAGTTGTACCCAAAATAAAACGGAAATAAGTCTAAATGAATAAAATGCCAATAACAGATAATTATACTTGCTGTTGCTAAATTTAAAGGCCATCTAGATCTCCTTTTATAAACCATTTGAAAATAAATTAAATGGATTTTTCTGCTCTTATTCCAGACTCATCTATTTTAAATGTCTTAGTTTACTTAATAGAATAATTAAACTCATGCTTAGATCATAACAGAATCAATATAGTTACAGTAACTTTGCATCAAGAAACCACAAGTTGACACGCAAACTCTGAAAACCAGGAAACCAAGTCATTATGAGGGAAGCAAGTAGAATGTGTGGTTTGGTCTGTTCAATGAAAGTATAAAACTTTTACCATTATGCATGCAAACGTTTTAATTGTGGGTTTCTTCATCTGAAATTCCAGAAAGCACTCTGTTCCCCGAAGGAAAGTAGAATTCCAGGTCACCCTGTCAGCATCACCCATTAGTCCATCAGACTTGTTTTATGTTGCATGATTCTTCTTCATCTTTTTCCTATTCCACTGAAATGGCAGACAGCTAAAGTGTATTGAGACTATTTTAAGTTCACAATGAAAACTGGAAAGAAACCTAAACTATTGCTCTGGATGGGACATAGTAACCCTCCACTCCACTTCTGTGAGATGCTAATGTTTACAAGAGGACAAATGAACAACTTCAGTAATTTTAAAATTATTTATTAAAGTTAAGAGCAAACTTTTATCGCAGTAAAGCAATCTCAGAAGTTATGAATTTACACTGATAGACTATAATGTTTAGATATATGAGAATTGTATGTCTGCCTCAAATATACTTTTTCTAATTTGTTTGCTGAAAATAAGAATCATATGAAAATATTAAATCTTATTTTGTTTGATATTATTTCCTACTAACACATTTAACATCATTCCAGTGATAAAGACAAACATTTACCTAATCAAAATGTACTCAAAAGTGCTATCTATATAACCACCTAGCAAAAATTGTCCATTTTGCCAACCAGAAATATAATATTTAATTGTGTGATATTCATATACAGGAAGTCACTTTTTTTCCTCATTGTTGTTTGCTTTAATGTTTGGAGTTGAGTTTTATGAGTCTTTGCTTTTTAACTTTTCCACTTTTTTAAACACTTTTTTTAAAAAAAAATTCCAAAACATGCAAATCATTCGATTCCTTTTGCAGTCAAAATCTTTGGTTACTAAACTTCATGGGGGAGCATACATGTTTATGAGGCATATGGACCACCTATCAGCTATCAGGCAATAACTTAAACAAAAACATATAGATTTGAAGTAAACTTCCTTGTTTAATTTATCTCTTCCCTGATCAGTGAAACTGATAAAAATAATATGACACGGTCTAATATGCCTAACTTTTAAAGTCTGTGAATCTTAGGTGAAAGTCTAATTTTTAAATTTTCTGTTACCTTTCTGAATTTGTAGCAATATTCTACTCTTCTTATTCACTAAATTTTTAAAGAAATGATTTTTTTTTTTATCCTAACGTGATCCATAAGAAAGTTTTCTGGTTTTATCCCATGCTTTTTCAGTCCCCGACCAGCAGGCCTTGGTGAGCTCCCAATAGATCAGCTCCCACTGTCACAGTGGGTGGGTGTACCCCTCGCGGTCCTGACTTCCTTGCTCAGGTTCTCCCTCCTTCTGCTCCTCATTAGGACCTTGGGAGCTCAGTCTGGTGCTCTAATGTGGGTTTCTTTCTCTATCTCCATCCATCGCCAGATGAAGGTTCTATGGTGATATGCAAGATATTCATCAGTATGGCTATAGGATAGGGCCATTTCAGGTTCCCTCTCCTCAGCTGCCCAAGAAACTAACTGCGTACATCTCCCTGGGCACCTGGGAGTCCCTAAGCATGGGATAAAACCGGACTCTCTGAACATGGCGGACAATGAGGGCTGATGAGAAGCCAAGGACAATGACCCTGGGTTTTGATCCTACTGCATGTACTGGCTTTGTGAGAGCCTAGCCAGTTTGGATGCTCACCTTCCTAGACCTGGATGGAGTGGGGAGGACCTTGGACTTCCCACAGGGCAGGGAACCCTGACTACTCTTTGGACTGGAGAGGGAGGTGGAGAGGAATGGGTGGAGGGGAAGGGAAATGGGAGGCTGGGAGGAGGCGGAAATTTTTTAATAAAAAGATAAAAATAAATAAATAACATAAAAAATAAAGAAAGAAAGTTTTCTGTTCCCAGTACCATGAACACTGTGGAGAAGGGCCATTCTCTTTCAATTTGATTTTTCTATAGGAACTGCATTGTGTCACTCAGCTTTTCTTACACTTTGATTTGAATACTGAGGTAGCCAAAGACAAAATTCACAAATCTATAATATATTTAACTTTTACATATTATTTAATATGAGTCTTATATAAAACAGTATTCAAATAAATCACTCATCTTATGACTCAGTTTTCTTTATTAATTTTTACTCTCTCTATGGCCTACATTAGTATCAGACACTCAAAATTCCCATTTGGGTTGTTGAACAATAAGCAAGAATTCTAAACACAATCCCTTGTCCAGATCTCAACCTAATCCTCCTGTCTCATTCCTTTGTATTTCTCATTTAGAACAATATGTCATACTTTTTTGTTTATTTACTTACTAATCTCCAAACATTAATGCAATTCTAATATCATTATAATTTTAAGGATATTCATGCATTGCCAAGAAAAGATGCCGTGACTTCATATAAAAATATAAGAATATGACCGTATCATAAAGAACACTGAACAATTCTATAGGGAACAAGTAGGAAATTAGCATATTAGTTTCACTTTGGGAAACTAAATGATATCTTTTTTGTTTCTCCTATTAAATCTTTACCTAATACATAAATTTACCATATGTATTCCTAGTTTTCCTGAGCCCCCTTATTCCTCAAGGAAAGGTGAGTGAGCTATCCATCCATTCTGCAGCCCCACAAATCAGGACAATCAGATGCAATAGGGAGTCGAGTCAAACCAGGAACTCACTTTATTACTGTGAGCATTCTCTTGTAAAGGTTAAATGACATCCTGTGATGTGGGGGTTCTGTAGCCAATGGGAAGCAGCCAAGCCCTTCTTCTGGCTGGAAGGGCATCTACCTAGTTTTTTCTGTCTCATCCTCATTTAAACTCAACCACACCTGGGTCAAGTAAGAAATTAAGAAAGAAATTAAAGTCTTCCTTGAATTTAATGAAAACAAAGAGACAACATACTCAAACCTATGGGACACGATGAAAGCAGTGCTAAGAGGAAAGTTCATAGCACTAAGTGCCCACTTAAAGAAAACGGAGAAAGCATACATTGGGGACTTAACAGCGCACCTGAAAGCTCTAGAAAAAAAAGAAGCAGACGCGCCCAGGAGGAGTAGAAGACTGGAAATAATCAAACTGAGGGCAGAAAACAACAAAATAGAAACACAGAAAACAGTCCAAAGAATCAATGAAACAAAAAGTTGGTTCTTGGAGAAAATCAACAAGATTGACAAACCCCTATCCAAACTAATTAAACGACAGAGAGAGAACACGCAAATAAATAAGATCAGAAATGAAAAAGGGGACATAACCACAGACACAGAGGAAATTCAGAGAATCATTAGATCTTACTACAAAAGCCTGTATGCCACAAAACTGGAAAATGCAAAAGAAATGGACACTTTTTTAGATAAGTACCATATACCAAACCTAAACCAAGACCAGGTGAACGATCTAAATAGACCTGTTAGTCGCGAAGAATTAGAAACAGTTATCAAAAATCTCCCTTCCAAAAAAAGCCCAGGGCCAGATGGTTTCAATGCAGAATTCTACCAGAACTTCCAAGAAGAGCTAATACCTATACTTCTTAATGTATTTCACAATATAGAAACAGAAGAGTCATTGCCAAATTCCTTTTATGAAGCTACAGTTACCCTGATACCAAAACCACACAAAGACCCAACCAAGAAGAGAATTACAGGCCTATCTCACTCATGAACATCGACGCAAAAATTCTCAATAAAATACTGGCAAACCGAATCCAAGAACACATTAGAAAAGTTATCCATTATGATCAAGTAGGCTTCATTCCAGAGATGCAGGGCTGGTTCAACATACGCAAATCTATCAATGTAATCAACCATATAAATAAACTGAAAGAAAAAAACCATATGATCATTTCATTAGATGCTGAAAAAGCATTCGACAAAATTCAACACTCCTTTATGATAAAGGTCTTGGAGAGATTAGGGATACAAGGGTCATACCTAAATATAATAAAAGCTATTTACAGCAAGCCGACAGCTAACATTAAATTAAATGGAGAAAAACTCAAAGCCATCCCACTAAAATCAGGAACACGACAAGGATGTCCACTCTCTCCATACCTCTTCAATATAGTGCTTGAAGTTCTAGCAATAGCAATAAGACAACATAAGGGGATCAAGGGGATCCATATTGGAAAGGAAGAAGTTAAGCTTTCATTATTTGCAGATGATATGATAGTATACATAAGCGACCCCAAAAACTCTACCAAAGAACTCCTACAGCTGATAAACACCTTTGGTAATGTGGCAGGATACAAAATCAACTCCAAAAAATCAGTTGCCTTCCTATACACTAAGGATAAGGAAGCAGAGAGGGAAATCAGAGAAGCATCACCTTTCACGATAGCCACAAATAGCATAAAATACCTTGGGGTAACTCTGACCAAGGAAGTGAAAGATCTATTTGGCAAGAACTTTAAGTCTTTGAAGAAAGAAATTGAAGAGGACACCAGAAAATGGAAGGACCTCCCTTGCTCTTGGATTGGGAGGATCAACATAGTAAAAATGGCAATTCTACCAAAAGCAGTCTATAGATTCACGCAAATCCCCATCAAAATCCCATCAAAATTCTTCACAGATCTGGAGAAGACAATAATCAACTTTATATGGAAAAACAAAAAACCCAGGATAGCCAAAACAATCTTATACAATAAAGGATCGTCTGGAGGCATTACCATCCCTGACTTCAAACTCTATTACAGAGCTACAGTACTGAAAACGGCTTGGTACTGGCATAAAAACAGAGAAGTCGACCAATGAAATAGAATAGAAGACCCTGACTTTAGCCCACAAACCTATGAACACCTGATTTTCAATAAAGGAGCTAAAAGTATACAATGGAAAAAAGAGAGCATCTTCAACAAATTGTGCTGGCAGAACTGGAAGTCAATCTGTAGAAGAATGAAAATAGATCCATATCTATCACCATGCACAAAACTCAAGTCCAAATGGATTAAAGACCTCAATATCAATCCAAACACACTGAACCTGATAGAAGAGAAAGTGGGAAGTACTCTACAACACATGGGCACAGGAGAACACTTCCTACGTATAACCCCAGCAGCACAAACACTAAGGACATCATTGAATAAATGGGACCTCCTGAGATTGAGAAGCTTCTGTAAAGCAAAGGACACTGTCACTAAGACAGAAAGGCAACCCACTGACTGGGAGAAGATCTTCACCAACCCCGCAACTGACAAAGGTCTGATATCCAAAATATACAAAGAACTCAAGAAATTAGACCATAAAAGGCTAATCAATCCAATTATAAAATGGGGCACTGAGCTGAACAGAGACTTTTCAACAGAAGAAGTTCAAATGGCCAAAAGACACTTAAGATCGTGCTCAACTTCCTTAGCAATCAGGGAAATGCAAATCAAGACAACATTAAGATACCATCTTACACCTGTCAGAATGGCTAAAATCAAAAACACCAATGATAGCCTCTGCTGGAGAGGTTGTGGAGAAAGGGGCACTCTCATCCATTGCTGGTGGGAATGCAAACTTGTGCAACCACTTTGGAAAGCAGTGTGGCGATTTCTCAGGAAAGTCGGGTTCAACCTACCTCTCGACCCAGCAATACCACTATTGGGAATATACCCAAGAGATGCCCAAACATACAACAAAAGTATATGCTCAACTATGTTCATAGCAGCATTGTTTGTAATAGCCAGAACCTGGAAACAACCTAGATGTCCTTCAATGGAAGAATGGATGAAGAAAGTATGGAATATATACATATTAGAGTACTACTCAGCAGTAAAAAACAATGACTTCTTGAATTTTGCATACAAATGGACGGAAATTGAAAACACTATCCTGAGTGAGGTAAGCCAGACCCAGAAAGAGGAACATGGGATGTACTCACTCATATTTGGTTTCTAGCCATAAATAAAGGACATTGAGACTATAATTCGTGATTCTAGAGAAGCTAAATAAGAAGGTGAACCCAAAGAAAAACATATAGTTATCCTCCTGGATATTTACCTTCATCAGGCGATGAAAGGAGACAGAGACAGAGACCAACATTGGAGCACTGGACTGAAGTCTCACGATCCAAAGGAGGAGCAGAAGGAGAGTGAGCACGAGCAAGGAACTCAGGACTGCGAGGGGTGCACCCACACACTGAGGCAATGGGGATGTTCTATCGGGAACTCACCAAGGCCAGCTGGCCGGGGACTGAAAAAGCATGGGACAAAACCGGTCTCGCTGAACATAATGGACAATGAGGACTACTGAGAACTGAAGAACAATGGCAATGGGTTCTTGATCCTATTGCACGTAATGGCTTTGTGGGAGCCCAGGTAGTTTGGATGCTCACCTTAATAGACCTGGATGGAGGTGGGTGGTCCTTGGACCTCCCACAGGGCAGAGAAACCTGCTTGCTCTTTGGGCTGAGGAGGAAGGAAGACTTGATTGGGGGAGGGGGAGGGAATGGGAGGTGGTGGCGGGGAAGAGGCAGAAATCTTTAATAATTAAATTAATTAATTAATAAAAAAAAAAACTCAAGCCAGGATTTTCTCTGTCCTAAAGGATTCAAAGTATAAGCCCTGAACTCGTCAGGCTTTTTTCTTTCCTGTAGGTTTTGAGGTACAGACCCTTAGATAATTTTGGCCCAACAATATATTATATTCAATACAATATATTATAATAACATAATATATTTTGTTTTATAAGAATTATTTTGATTTTGCATGTATATACTGCCTGATGCTTACCATGCTTTTCAATAATTTTTTGTCATGAAATAAGTATAGATCCGATGTGTACTACATTTCCAAGTAGTAAACAGAGACTCTCTTTACTACTAGTGACTTATAACAAAGAATTACCCTAGGCAAAATGTTAGATTATCCTACTTTTCTTTTTTTAATATATTCAGCCTGAATACTGTCTCTAATACTGTTTTAAACATCGTTATTCCCTTTGATTCTTCTTTGGCATGAAGTTCTTATCTTTTAAAAATTGATTTCTTATTCATAGTGTACCTAGTAACACTATCAAGGGCACACTTATTTTTTTTTCATAGTCAAAGAAGCTTTAGTCTTTCTCTGCCAATCGAATTATCTTCTGAATTCATAAGGAGTTTGATGAGTCATGATGTCATTTCCTTTTGCTTAATAAATATTGCTTATTTGCTAGGATTGTGTTGACACAGCATTTATTCATTTGGCATGACTAAATATTTATTGTCTGACTTTTCTAACAACTGAATGGGGAGAATGTTCGGCAGTCATTTGACTTATTCTTTCAGAGTCTACACCTCCAGATTTTGTTTCTTGATCTTCTGAGCACATTATGAATACATTCAGCCCAGTTGTTTTGCCTACTTTACAACCACAATTATGCTGCATTGGAGACTTAAGACATTGTAATTGTTTTTGGTCCCCAATCTCATTACCTTCTTAGCCTTCTCAACCTCAGAACGTATGCACCATCTGCTAGTTCCTAAATACTTTCCAACAGAATCCAAAGCAGCAGCCCAATATTCTCTATCATCACTCTCGGCAATTACATTTGTCAATTGGAGAAGCTGCAATAATCTAAAGCCTTATATGATCATCCTGAATTTAACAAGCAGGTCAGGGAGCTAAGGGTTCCTTGAATTGCTCTGCTTACAGTTTGCATTATTCACTTACAAAATTCAGTTACATTGTTGTGTTTATGGCATATTTAAAATATAATCGTTTTTATAATCTGTTTTCTTTCTGGCTTCAGATTTATGTTTGGTATAAGCCAAGGCCTCAGCTGCCTTTTGAAAATTAAATTATTAGTTCCATTGTTTTATTTTCAACTCGTGTTTTTATCCAATTACATATCTTGCAAAGATAATTTTACCTTATTAATGCATTTAATAAATTTGTGCAAATGATATGAGATTTTTGCCTCTCCAGTAAAGTTAATCTCTTCTTAAATCCTGAGGATGGCAGCAGGGTTATTACACTTCCACTTTTGTCCTTTAGGCACAACTTTCTTCCACAGAACACTACTGAAGAAATTCTCTGGAGATCTTCCATTTCCCCTGGCTTCTCCTTTTAGAAAACAGAACCATACTTCATCCAGGCTTGGTGCTTTGTCAACTTTTAATAGCTGTAATTGCCTAATTATCTGCTCTGATGCAATTATGAAGCCTCTATTCTGAGCTTGTTTTCAAGGATGTACGTACTGCTGTATTTCTTGAATTTACAGTAGTTTACTTTGCCACAAAATAACTGAGGATATATCACTGATGATAGCCTCTGGTTGCTACATTGTCATTTTCTTTTAGGAAAGTGTATGATTTGTCACAGTGAAAGACAATGTGAAACCTGATTGAAGTCAAATGCATTTTATCATATATTTGCCTTTAGTTTAATAATATTCATTTTTAGTTATGTTTCAAGAACTTATTTGAGCTATGATAATGTCTAGATATCTCAGAATATTTCAGAATATACTGTTTATAAATAAATTTGTGTCAATCAACTTGTCCATTCTTAAAAAAAATGAAAACTAGATAATATATAAGCTTTGACAAAACAAGAGTGAACACATGTATTCAAATAAATAGTAATTGAATTTGTTCCTTAAGTTGTATTTTTCATTGAAGTCTTATTTTCAAATTTTCATGTTTATATTACTTACTTTTCTATTCTTTTGTTGAATATCATTACCAAGCCAACTTGGTAAATAATTTGGGCTTATTTTTCCTGAGCAAAAGTACATAAGGTTGGTGGAGGCATCTTATCTGGTTGCTGGAACAGGAAGTTGAGAGATTCTATCTTCAATTGCAACACAAAAGAGGGTGAATGAAAAGTAGAGGGAGGCTTTGTAAACTCAATCTTAACCCCTAGGCATGAATTCCTTCCAGCAAGGCTACACTACCTGCCCAAACACTGCCACCCAACTGGGGACAAGTGAATATTTCTCATTGAAGCCATCATAATGTTGGTCACTGTAAAACTTGACTGTACCAACTTTTTGTGTCATACACTCATAAGGCATATAAGAAGTCTTCTGACCATGAGCTTGAAAATACAGTTCCCCAGTGCTTCAAAGAATAATTTGCTAGAAAAGAGACTTAGAGACTTGGATGCTGATAAAATGATCCATTAGGTCAGACTTTTTGACAATGAAGAAATCTAAGATTGGTTTCATTCTTTGGATAACAATATCAGTATATAATTATGTACTTTGTAGTAAAGGTAAATGCCGTTTTTTGTTTTTACATTTTTTTTCTTTTTTTTGGTTTTTCGAGATAGGGTTTCTCTGTAGCTTTAGAGCCTGTCCTGGAACTAACTCTTGTAGGCCAGGGTGGCCTCAAACTCATAGAGATCTGCCTGCCTCTGCCTCCTGAGTGCTGGGTTTAAAGGTGTGTGCCACCACCACCTGGCTCAAGTTTAATGCTGTTTTACAGTCACTATTTCCTACCTCTTTCTTCTGACTGGCTTCAAGTTAAGCACATATTTTAAACATCCAGCATGCATTTAGTGATGTTTTTAGATAGTGTTGATTTGTGTTTGATGACATATATTTGTATTAGAAGATAATTAATCAAAAATTAGGAAGCAACTAAAATTAACTTTTTATTATAATCTTATGGAATAAAGTGTGAGATTTTCCTTGTGATTGAGGTAATATGCTCCTTTTACATTTGTGAAATATGTAATTTAATTTTTATTAATAGGATCAAGTCTGTGACGTTCAGAATGGGGATTCAAATCCTTTGGAACTGGACTTATAGTTATAATGAGCTACCTAGTTTGGGTACTTAGATCCATGTTCCTGTCCTCAATAGAACTGTAAGCACACTGCTAGATCACCTCTCTAGCTCCCCTTCTTATATTTTATGACTTTATTTTTTCCAGAATTTATTTTATCAGCGTTAACCAATTAAATTCAGTTTTATAATGCATGTCTTATCCACCGTGAAATTTGTAGAGCATAATAAATTAGAATGTTATGCTCATTCCAATTTGATACATAGGTACCTAGGTTGACATCAAATTCTGTATGATTAAAGTATTCCTACAGTAGATTGAGTTACCTTTTTGGACTTATTTCTATTGCAACAAAACTAATTGTCACACATATTACAAGCATAGTCATTGTTTTTTAAACCCCACAGCCTCCATTTGTCAGGAGTCTGTGTTTGGCTTAGCATGTCTCTCCGTTAATACTTTCAATCAAGGCGTGATTCTTTCTTAGCTTACTTGGTTTGAAACACAATTTGTTTTCTCATAGCTACAAAAGAGATGTCTTCAGCAGCTGCACATTTTTCTCAATAGTCTGCCGTATACATTTGTACGTAAGTACTCCACAGGAGTTGCTTTCGTTTTCAAACCTGGTGGTGAGCCCTGAAATTGATTTTTGAAATTAGTCATAGATCAGAATTCCCACTTCTAATGATTGACAAGTAGATCATTGGCTGTGGAATCTCCTATTTTCTAAATATAAACCATCCTTTTTCTTTCAAATCTTATGAAGTTTTCCTTGTGAATTTGTTACTGTTAGCTATTCTAATTATTTTGAGGCATTATAGCATACCTTTTATTTTAATAGTCCTATACTTCCCAAACAAAATCTTATTGATCTATTTGGGCAAGTGAAGCTACTATTGGTAAAAGGATGTACATTTCTAAACAAAGAAGCCCATTCATTGAGCCATTATATGGAGCTGTGAAGTAAGAGAGGCTTCTACTGTAATCTGGGACAGCTCTGGTATCCTTCAGGTCTGTCTTCGGTATCCTTAGATTTCCTGCCTTCATCTGTGATACCTAGAAACTAACTCAAAAAAACTTAGTTCTTAGAAATATATTTACTATTTACTAATTTAAAGGGAGAACATGAACTAAAAGACAATATGAACACAGTTACTTTCAACAGTGAGAAGTAAAAATTTTACATAAATAGTTACTTAATATAATTCGCTGGCTAATTTAGCAAATATTGTAATATACCACCATCAGTGCTTTCCTGCCTCACAAGACTCTTAATGTCTGTGAAATGATTGCCCGTGTCTATTCTTCATTGTTAGGTCATGATATGAAAGGAAATGTTACTTAAAGTGGGATCCTACCGTTGCCCCCTCAAGCATTTATGAGTTAAACATTTACTAAATATGGAACAGAGCTCTTAGCACTCCTTGCTTTAATTTATTTTTTTTCAATGTCATGCTGCTTGTAATTTTGAATAACTGCTTTCACCTGCTGTGAGGAACAGTAACCACTGAGCATTGTGTTTTTGCTCAAATCCTATTTGTTGTTATGGAAACAGCATCTCTATTAAGTTTCCTGCTGAAGAACTGCTGTAGAAAATGTTACTTAAAATGCTCACCAGCAAAATGAAAGGTACAGTGCAGTCACACAATGCCTGACTATTTTGGGTATATGATACGGGGCTACTTAAAACATAGAATGTAAATAAATATGACTAAGAAGCTGCATTATGTCAAATAAATGCCTCAATATTTTAAGTGAGAGTTACCACAGTAATAAAACTAAAGGAAAAACACAAGAGGTAATAAAATTCTGTGAGGGTCAAAATGGTTTAAAGTTATCACAATAAGAGGTTTACTGATTTTATAGGTTCACAGAGATTAAATATGGGAATCACTTATGTAGAAGGGTAGAGTAAATTGGCTACTATTTTGTGGAGTATTCTTCCTTCATAAAATACTTGTATTTAAACAATGCAATTTTATCTCATCCATCTGCTTTAATGAGTGACAATAGATTAATTAATGTATTTAAAACATTACATGTTGAAAGACCATACTTACTAACCTGAATCAAACATTTAGGCCACATGTAACTATCAGCTTCTATACTTTATTGTCTAGAATATTTCCATTTTTCAACTTTGCATAATTAAATAAGAAATATAAACATAATGGACTCTACAATTCATGTCACAAAACCTTCAACCTTTCTAACTTTGTTTATATGAAGAATTTTTAGAATGGACTATTCTTACAAAACAAACAAACAAACAAAAAACAGAAAAGAACAAATGAGTCTCAATATAATTTTATTGGAGAAAAAAGGCATTTAAGGGTTCTATATATAATTTATTCTCTGTGCCATCATCATAATAAGAGTCACAAATTCTCTACCACTTGGTCTAAAGCCTCAGCAGCAGTAAGAGAATTTTCACAGAAATCATTTTGTTTCTGCTTATTTCACGACTAGGGTTGGGAGGGTGGGCATTTTGTCCATTTCACAAGTGAAGAAAGAAAAAACAAATAGACGTAATTTTCTCAATCCTGAGTGTCATGGTAGAAATCTTTGTTTCTTTAAAGAATATCCCTTTATAAAATTTAAAACAAATTTTTTCATCTAGGAATATTTAGTTCTCATTAGCTTAATTCTACAGTGAGCAGTTTGGAGGGGTGGCTTGGAGAAACTACCAGGAACATGCAATAGATATGTTTGTTTCTACTGTACTTCTTATTTATTTTAGCTAAAAACAAAACAGCGAAAGAAATCTACTCAGTTATTTAGTTATAAATATGAAGACATGCTTGCATATTAAATGGTTGTAAATAAGTGACGTTTCATCTATCTGTCTCTTAAAATTTCTTGATAGAAAGGATAACCAGGCTACAATCCACAACCCCATAGACGCTAGGTAAAAAGAAGGACCCTAGAGGAACACACATGTAAAGCCCCAGGAAAGGGAAATAGTTAAGATCTTGTGGGTAAACTGGGAGCGGAGTAGAATCTAGGAGATGGGAGATGGGAACACGAGGGATTTTGTGATGGCTGAGTTCGGGGAGGGACAGTGGGAGAGCAATGAAAGTGATATCTTCTTAGAGGGAGCTATAATGGGATGAGGGAGAAACCTGGTGCTAGGGAAATTCCCAGGAATCCATAAGTAGGACCCCAGCTGAGCCAAGCACTAAACTGAGCTCCTGGAGTTCAGTTGAAGAGAAGGGAAGAGATCATATGAGCACGGGGCAGGGTGGGGGAAGAGGTCAAGATCTCGATTGGGGAAATCACAGAGACAGCTGGCTGGAGCTAGCGAGAGCTCAAGGACTCTGGCCTGACAGCTGGAGAATCTGCGTGGACCATTCTAAGTCCTCTGAATGTGGGTGACACTTATGTGGCTTGATCTGTTGGCGGGGAGCAGGGGCTGGAAGTGACACCAGGACTTATGATGGGTTTATGACTGGCTTTTTGAAGCCCATTCCCGATGGTAGGATACCTTGATCAGCCTTGATATAGTGGGGAGGGGCGTAGTCCTTCCTGAACTTGGTATTCTAGATTTTGTTGATTACCCAAGGGAGCCTTTACTCCCTCTGAGGAATGAATGGGGGTGAGATGGGAGAATGTGGGGGCGGGAGAAGGGAAGGAAGGGAGAACTAGGGTTGGGATGAAAAATGAAGAAAAAATTCAAATTAAAAAAAAACTTGCTAAGCTTATATTCAAATATTATACTAATGTTTATAGTTTTATCTCATGATAATCCTATCAAAATAACTAGGAGGCTAATTAATTTAGAGAGAATAATAAAATTATTCACAAATACCTATATTATAATTCTTGATATAAATGCCAAAAAAGTTGCAATACCAAGAACTATAAGTTATGTCATATAAATTTTAATATAAATGTTAAGATCCTAACTCAAATCTTAACTATGTAGTCATCAAAATAGTTTACAGAATATTTCAGCTCCAAATTTAAAAGATAATATAACTATAAAACTGTATAGTAGTTTTGAACAGAGCTTTTTAATAATAAGGAACTGGCAACATTTTACTACTAAGCCTACTTACTGGATTATCTAAGAAGAAAAATTGTTTGGATGGGCAATGTTGAGCCTGGTCTCATAGAACCTATGGCCAGTGGTGAATATGAAAATACAGATTGCTCAGAAATAGCTCCCCAAACTATAATCTTTATGATAACCAGAATGGAAGAGATTCTAAATGGTACCTAAAACAAAACCTTCCCACTGAGTAAATACACAGTAGTCGTAGTTCAGATAAAATATGTCTGATTGCTTTTTATATACCTGCAGCCTTTGAAGAAGGAGCAAGCAGAGAAAATAAGCCCTAAATGAAGAGGCTATGAGACACAGAAGAAAATGCAATTCCCCCCCCCCCATTTTTTTCTTTTGGTCTTTTTATTTACAGTCACAGTTGCCTCTAAAGTCATTATAGAATTTAGATTTAGCAAAAGAAAACAGATCACAACATGATTCACTTTAACTTGGATAGAAGCAAAGAAAATAATAGGTGAGGCGACTGCTAGCTAGAATGAGCCCCTCCCTGCCACCTGCTTCCACCAGATTCCTCACATGGCTTCAAGGATTGTTTTTCCAGTGACAGGGGCTGTCCTTCTGTTTGCCACTGTCACAGACCAAGAAATAAAAAAAAATAAAATAAAATAAGAAGAAGAGCTGCCAAAATCATGAATGCCCTTATGTGAATCACCTCTATTAGGTAAATAGTGAATATAAGAATAAAAAGGATACAAAATGAATATCAGTGCTGGATCATTATGGAAGGCCATAGAATTCTCCTCAGAATTCGCTAGAGAATCAGCCAAGTCAGTTGAGACAGATTCACAAGTGAACTTCTGGAGAACATGACTATCAAGAAATCCAACTTACAAATAGTGCCACGGTTTTCATTGTATTGGTATGCTAGTTATTCACTGAATGCTTTTTTTCTATATTTGTGCCACATTCATCCATTTACCTCCACACTGTCAAAGATTTTACTGATATAAAGAACCTGAACCATGTACAGAATGAGTAACTAGTCTAAGAGGCTGCTGCTGGAGAGCCAAAGATAAACTTACAGAAATGAAGTAGCATTTCTGTGTATTTGTTGTTGTATACTAGCACTCAAGATACAAACCTGTGGAGTTTTACAAATCGTACGAACCTCATGTGCTTTTTGTCTTTAAAAACTGGCTACATAATTCATGTTATATAGCGATATGCATATTACACCTTTTAAAGAAAATATTCATTATGGTTCTGAACATACAGAAATGTGACTAAAAAAGAAGAAACGTGAATTTTGTTCTTTTTGAAACATAATGGGAATCAGCACATTTTCAAAGTACTAAAGTATTACTGTGACTTGTAAACATTAATAGTTTAATGCAAGACTTTTATTGGAATAAAGATTATAGTACATAATCAGTGGGTAAAGAAGAGAGGAGAGGTTTTTAATATTGGATACTGTGAGCCAATACTGTTTAAGGACTTAGATTTTATAGAAATACTAATGTTACAAAAATGAGGCAAGTAAACATAGCTTACACACATGTATCACACACACACACACACACACACGTGCGTTCATATGTAAGTTTGTGGAATAGATAGTCCTGGAGGTTGAAAACATTTAGAAACTTCTATTTCTGCTCCTGGTATTATACACATAATTCTGTATATAATAGACATGCAAGAAGGGAAAAATGTTCTTAAATTTATTTTGATAAAATATTTGAACAATTATTTTATTAGCCTTTGTTCATCTCTTTGCAACAGATTGAGGCTGTTAAAGAAAATAAATAAAATGCAATCAAACAAACAGACAATGAAACGAACAACCAAATAACCAAGCAAACAAAAATGCAATCTTGTGTAGCCCAGTCCTAACAGATAAATCTTCAAAGCAATTCCTTGACTTAAAGTTCATTGAACATTATGTGGAGGAAGATGGGAAAATTGTAAAAGCCAGAGTGTCAGGCAGCTTGCTATGAGATTGAAGATCCTAGAAATGTCAGAAACCTCACCAATACAGTCTCAAAAACATGACTTCCTATAAATGAGCTGAACAAGGATGACACCAATAGACAGGTAAAAGTTGGCAGGGGAAAAGCCCATGTGACTTCAGCCCTCCACAAAGATCTATAGACCACTAAAGAATACTGAGAGTGAGAGAAATGGTCTTCCCCGTAGTCAGGCACACCCATTGTTTATGCAATACCAAATTTTCAACCTTGAAAACAGATACTCAAGAAGCCTTATACATATTGGGCATGTAATCTTTAGAAATATATATGCATATACACACATCTATTTCTGGAATTACTTATGCAAAAAAGAGACCATGAATTTTAAGTAGAGTCAGAAAAAGTATATGAGATGAAAGGAAAGAGGAAAAGGTTGTAATTATATTAATAGTCTCAAAAAATAAAAAGTAACAAAATGATAATGAGAAAATTAGAAAGATTCATGCTTGAGGCTGGATAGACTTCTCAGTGGGTAAAAGCAATGTACTGCGCAAGTGTGAAAACCAGAGTCAGATCACAAGCACTCACATGTCTTTACTCCAGCATCGGGGGCAGAGACAGACACTATTTGAAGATCATTGACCTTCCAGCCTAGCCAGAGTGGCAAGTTTCGGGTACATTGAGATTTCTTGTATTGCTTATTAGAGGAAAAAACTCAGATTTTTCCTCGAGATCCTCAACACGAGAGTACACATATACACAGATACACACTCATATGTATCATAGCCAAAAACACAAACATACTTACACATACCACAAACTTACTACAAAATGAAATGTTAAATTCTTAATAAAATACAGTTTGATGTATTATATATAAAACAAATTATTTCATCAGTATTTTGTCTAATTTATAAATTTTAAGAAAATAATAATACATATATGAGAAACAAGTCTGTTTTCCCCTATAAAATCAATTATTTAACAAATATTTCAAAAATAATAAATGTTAGAAAATTAATAAAACTATTTCTTAAGTTTTCTGAAACAAAATTTCTTTTGATGTCTAATATAGTAAAATAAGTAAAAAACAAGTAACTATTTCTCTTTTTCTGAGAGTTTGCATTATTTTTAATTATGTGTATATATATGAGGTTATTGTGACTGTAAGTGCTGTTCTTAGGGAACTGTCTAGTGTAGGTGTTGTGAATCAAATCCCTTTCAGGGTCCTCTGAAAGCTCAGAACATGCCCATAGTGAGTGAGCCTTTTGTCCTGCTCTGAAGTAACTGTTTCTTCTTTTCCACCTAACCAGACTGTTTGGAGATACAGAATTCAACATTGCCTATACACATGCAAACACATGTGATCATTTATGAGTCTGTAAATTGGTGTTCTGCAGAAATCAAAGTATGTTTGCATTGAAAATAGTGTGTGTATAAAGATTTTGTTCTGCTTGTTTTACAAGTAATAATGAAAGCAATAAAATTCCACTTTGTTTGTTAATAGTCAAATACATCATCTCTAGACACTACAACAGACACACACAAGTTTTAAAGATGCTAATATACTTTAAAAGGAATCTGAAATTTGTTAAAATTTGTAGTCAGTAATTCACAGTTTTTATTGGTTTTATTGTAAATTTTTACTGAATAGCAATAATAGTCAGAACTATATTATATAGAGTGACCAATCTTTTCCTTTAGTAGAAGCTAGTTTCTTACCAATTGGCCACAAGGCAGGGTCTATTGAGAAGAGAAACCCACAACTGAGAAAAGACTCTCATCACATTGGACTGTAGGCAAGTCCTTTGCACCTCTCCCTTCCCATTTCCCCCTTTCTCCCCCTTTCCCAATAAACCTCCAATGTGAGAGTTTGCTGTACAGTGTGATTTGTCCTCGCCACTGCTAAATGACATTTGGTGCCATTTTAAATTATAACATTGATGTTAATTTATTGGAATATATCTTCTCCTTCCTAAATGTGAGTCCTGGGTATCAGACAGAGATCATTATTCTTGTGGTAGGGATTTTTCCATTGAGTCACCACATTTACATGAAATCAAATAATTTTCTATACATTGTGATCACCTAGCTCCCGGAACTTGTTATGAATATCCTGTAGAGGAACTCATCACAGTAAGGTTAGCTGAACTATGCAGCAGATTCTTATTTTGCATTTAAATGTTGTATTGGTTTGAACAAAAATGACATGCATAGATCCATAAGAGTGGCACTATTAGGAGATTTGACTTTGTGGAAGTACCTGTGTCACTGGGGACAGGCTTTGAGGTCTTACAAGCTCAAGCAAGACCTAGTGTCTCATTCATTTCCTTCTGACTGCCAATCCAGATGTAGAACTTTCAGCTCCTTCTGCAGCACCATCTCTGCTTATGGATCATCATGCTTCCTGTCATGATAGTTTACTAAACCTCTGAGACTGAAAGTCAGCATAAATTAAATGTCTTCCTTTATATGAGTTGCCATGCTCATGGTGTAGCTTCATGGCAATAGAGACGATAAGAAATATGAAAATTAAGATGTGAATTCAGCCAAGAACTCTGGGAGAGATCACTCTATAACAGTGATTTTTAACCTTCCTAATGCTGAGATACTTTAATACAGGTTTTTCATGCTGTGATAACCCCCAACCATTACATTATTTCATTTCTCCTTTATAACTGTAATTTTGCAACTCTTAGGAATTGTGGCGCAAACATTTTATATACAGGGGTCATGACCCACAGGTTGAGAACCACTTCTCTGACTGGACAGCAAGGACATCTGTTTCCCTGGGACTATTTCAGAATGTGGAGGCAGTGTTATCACACAGTAGAGCCAAAGGAAAAGTGTCAGTTGTGCTTGCTACATCTTCCCTTTGATTCCCTAGTCTGTCACGGTGCCAAAGAGAATAGTTCAGCTGATTACATGAAAGAAACTCAGCTCTTGAAACAACAGCTCATTAGTGAATCCAAAGCAAAAAAAAAAAAAAAAAAAAAAAAAAAAAAAAAAAAAAAAAAAAAATGGTGGATTTTCAGAAATAATGATAGCTTACAAACCTCTCATTATTATTTTATTACACCCCTTGTTCTACCT
Source organism: Chionomys nivalis (assembly GCF_950005125.1). Lineage (NCBI taxonomy): Eukaryota > Metazoa > Chordata > Mammalia > Rodentia > Cricetidae > Chionomys > Chionomys nivalis. The sequence goes on along the minus strand of NC_080087.1, from coordinate 97,701,768 downwards.
CTTGTCTCTTCCTAGTATTACCCCTCTTGTAAATTTTCAAGTGTCTGTCTAGCGGGAGGGAATGAAGAAGACAAAAACACAAAAACAAAATAAAAACAAGCAAACCATGAAGTTATAATTCAAATCTGTATACTCAGGTTCTGTATACAATTTCAAGCACCCATTGTAAATATTGAAATTGACTGCTAATGATATAATCCTATGTTTATAAGCAAATTCATATATCCACTGCTCCATTTCTAGTCTTTAAAAAAATAAATGTGTTATATTAAGTAAAGCAATTTAATAAAACTTACTGTTCTAGGGAAATTCTGAGACCTTTCATTCAAATTGCCTATGGCAGCCCAAAAACCTACCCTTCAAAATAAACCTTTTTTTGAAGGCTGGAGGCCAGCCATGGTTGCAATATAATCTAATGCCAAGAGAGATCATTGAAGTGAGGTTATTAAGAGGACTATGATTGATGGAGTTTGAAGCTGGTAATGTGATGCCCCTTTGGCTTCTCTGTGAACATCGGCAACAGATCAATATCTCATCTGCATAAGATTATAGCCACTTTTGACAATAGTTGTGAGCAAACGGAGGGAAGGGGATGAGAGAGACAGAGAGAAAGACAAAAGGAGAGAAAGACAGAGAGACAGAGACAGAGATAGAGAGAGACAAGGAGAGAGGGAGGGAGGGAGGGAGGGAGGGAGAGAGGGAGGGAAGGAGGGGGGAGGGAGAGAGAGAGAGAGGGAGGGAGGGAGGGAGAGAGAGAATGTATTTGACTAAGAACCATTACTAGTATTTTATTTTTTAAAGATTATGTAAGTTTTGGTGGGCAGCAAAATGACATGATTGGAATTTCGTTGCCGCAGTTTCGTTCAACATCAATCAACTTGAAACGTTTTAGATACTACTCTTGTTAACTTTTTCTCTCCTTTAAATTACTGTAGACCCTCAACCTGAGTTTGCAGAAGCCCTAATGTATCTACAAACTGAAAGAAATCACCTTGGACCAGACAAAAATTTTCTTATTTCAATCCAACAGAGCTAATGTTTAAATATCTCAGACACTGTAAAGACAAGGTAATATAACAGGAATTTTGTATTGACCACTTCTGTCCAGTTAATTGGATGAGTTGTGTGGTGGATGTGGATCTAAAACCACACAGTTTTGTCTTCTTTCCACTTTCCTGCTCTCTTCCCTTTCTGAACCCTTTTACTCTCATTGGGATGGATGCCTTGGTGCTGTGCTGTTCCATAGTCTGGACTTTTTCTAAAGGTGGAGCAAGGTTTGGTATGGATTTTCAGTGCTTGTAGGAAAAATGTTTTTAATTGCCCGAGCTCTGCCATTTCCCAGTGCTTAGTCTTTTTGTGCCAGTAGCGTCCTTCCTTTCTGCTTTCTTTCTGGGGTTATGGGACTTGAGTGCCAAGGCATCCTACAAAGTTTGGGGGCAAAGGGTAGCTTAGGTGATGAAATCAAACAAAGAAAATCAGAAGCTCTTCATATCGTGAAGGCTAATTTAATACCTTAAGGTCTTTCATTAAAAATAAGTAAGATATTTGTTTAGGATAGGTTTTAAGGAATGCTTCTTGACTAATCCTGATGGTAAATTATTCCCATTTATAAAAAGTCTATTGGATCATTTCTATGTGTTATTATTTTCTACACTTACAGATGCTCGGACTTTTATTCAGTTAGATATAATTCTGTGGGATATTTATTTGGTTGTCAAAAGATCTTACAAGTCAAAACCAGCAGAATTGAAAACAAGGGATTATGAAAGTGTAAAGTTTAACAGAAATGAGGTTCAAAACAATATGAGAAAATCCATTTCTGGCATAAGATTTAGGTATTAATATGGAATAAATTTGAGCTTAAAACACAATGGTGCTTGAAACTGATCACGCAAATGACATGATTTAAAAAAAAAATCAATGAAAATTGAATATACATATATACAGGCATTTACATATATCTCCATATTTCTTTTAAAAGATTTAGTGACCCAGTACTAAACGTGTTCTGTAAATTGTATTGTGCCTCCTGGAAGCCCAAGTGAGACAGAGATTTGCAAATTGAGATTGGGGATTGCTCACTAATGTGCTTGCACTTGAATATTAATGACACGCATACAAAAGTACTTTGCCAAAGAAAAAGAGAATCAAGCCACGGAACAGCTACCTGCTGTTTGGAAGGTAGCATTAACAAACAGCGTTCAGAATCAATCATTTCTTTCAGTGTAGCCCTGCCACTCGGTTATTATCTTCTTCTGTTATTTTAATGGAGGGGGAGGAAAGAGTCACAAGATAATGGAGTCCACATGTCTTTTGAAAATTCTCTGAGGAGTAAAACCATTTGTAACCTGTAAGGCATCCATCTAAAGCAAGTGAAAATGAGTCACACTTGTCAGGAATTTAGAGAACTGAGTGTTCTTTTCAAGTCCTTCTTTTGCAAGCACAGGGAGTTTGCTGTAAGCCTCTGCTTCTGCACTCTTGCCTGTGGATCTGTTCACCCTTTAATTCAGATTCGGGGAACCCTACCAATGATTCCATTTAATGGGGTTTTCCAACTATCACTCTAAGAGTTCATATTCTTTTATATTTGGCTAATCTAACCTTCTGAGCTGGCCCTGCAGTTTGAGAAACATTTCCCACGAGAAATTAAACACTTATTGATTGAATTCTTTCCTATTAAGAAAAACTTATTATCTATAGGTTGAAAATGCCGTATTGAAACATCTCATTTCTGAAATTTTAAAACAAACAGATTGAAACAACTTGCAACAACAGTCATCTTTTGACTGTAGGCCATTGTCTTTGATTCCCAAACGGCAAATGTTAAATTCTGCAGCTGTTAGCTGCAATGCAAGCATTTGTATGTAGACTTATATCTGGAGATTGAGAGAGGTCATGTATGTGTCATAAAGAATGCTATTTTTTATTTGTAGTGGCTTACGTTAAAATCAGTCTAAAAATACATGATACTGGACTCCACAAACAGGATGTTCAATAGAAAAAATAACTTTTTACTAGGGAAATGTTTGAAATGAAATTGATTTTTGTTTTCTATGAACTTCACTAATGTTAGTAACTGAATGATGTATTTTACAGAATTCATCTGTAAATCTTACAGTTAGCCTTGAATAAAATCTCATACAAAACTGAACTAAACTTTCCTGGACACAGAAGAGTCTGTATGTTTTAGTTAACATGCGTTCTTGCATCCCAGCAACACTTAATAATTCAAAGAAAAATTTGTTTTACTAAGAGTATTTTCAAAGATCAAAACCATTTTAAATATAAACTCTAGGATGTACAGTTACTCAATCTTTATATATTTACATCCTTACATATTATTTTGCATATTTTATTTATATATCTTTGCATGTTATTTTCCATGTCTTGTTGTGTTACATTGTGCATTGTATCCTATATTGCTGTTAGAATTTAAAAGTATGTGTTCCAAGACAAGTTTATTTTACTCAATAATACATATTCACTTGAAAAATCATAAGTAAACCAAATTAAGGCAAAATTTTAAATTTATAGTGTCCCTGCCAACTGAGAAGCATTGAAATTACTCCCTTCTTGCTGGTCCCTATGTTCCCAGTCAGCACTGTGGCAGATAAACCTGAGGTCAGGACTTGGCTTTGAGGCTCTAGATCAGTTCTTTTTTCAGACCGGCTGCCTTGAAGAAATGTGACTGTCATCCTTGAGTACTGATAATGATGTAAAATAAAATACAGGCAAATGATTAGAAAAATGATCACAGTCTTGCCTGTCACAGAAATGTCACATTAATAAGAAGGTGTTTCAATGGTATGATAATAGCACATTTGTAAGAAGAGTTGTCTGATCTGTTCTAGCTCTTGTCCAAGCATAGCACGTGAGCACGTTCAGCTTGCCATTGGGTCCACAGCTACCTTGGGCAAGTGTTCTCTGTACCATACCAATGAGCTTAGTTAGAAATAGCAGCTATGTACTTTTGTTCACGCTTCCTCATAAATAAAAGATCCAGTCACCTTTTTTCTTGACTTTTTGAAGGGGATTACTCTGCAGCCAAGGCTGAGCAATTCATTGTATAGTCCACCCCTTTGTGCCTCTTAAGTTACTTATGTTCACAATAGAATCAATAAAACAGAAACTTGCACAGGAAAAGTTATGTGTGGTAGCTTGTATGTGTAACAGCACGTGGGAGACAGACATATGGGGATTGGATCAATATTGCAGTCAGTGTGGATTTCACAGTAAGTTCCAGGCCAGCCTAGCTTAAGGATTGCACCACTTTTTCAGAATAAAGCAAAGATAAAGATAATTATACCAGTAAGAGAAGAGGAAAAGGCAAGGATGAGCGGGGAATGAAGATAAAGAGAAGATGAGAAATGAAGGCTACCAGTGCTAGCACGCTGTCCTTTGATCTGCCCTGATCATATAATGGACAGAGCAAGCTGCTGGACTGAATATATAAAAACGGCACTTCTCTATTTTGCTGTAAGAATTGTTCTTCTCAATTGGCTCTGCAAAGAAACCTTAAAAGCGTCAGTTAAGGAAATATTGAGACATCAAGCCATTAACAATTGTCAAAGTAATGACTCCCTGGTACTTGAGACAGATAAAAAAAACTCTGGCAAAGCTCTCTGGACACTCTTGTTATTTAAACTTTCTCTTTAGAACATACTTATTACTCAGAACAATTTTGATTTTCGGTTTTTGGGAGGGTGACAGAATGTACTCATGACAACCTTGGCAATGTCACCCTCTACAAATCCCTTGATCTCAACTATAAAGCTTTAGTGAGGTGTTTTGATAATATCCACCTAGTTTTAAAGATAAAATTCCATTTCTTTTCTACATTACTGCATCATCTACCATCTTTTCTTCTTAAAAGTTCAGGTTTTCAAAGTTCTTTCAATCCGATTTTCAAGGAAATTTCCCAATCATGGCAATAATATTCTTCCTAAGAGCTTCTTGCCTGAGTCCTTGTCAAGAGGCTATACCTTAACAGGGATGTGTGATTTTCAGCATCTCTAAGAGCAATTCTGGGAGGCAAATTTAAGAGAAACTGTGTTTGAAAACAGTTGTGCTGTTACTGTGCACACCACTGTGTTCGAACACTTCATGTTTGGGTTGTTGGCTAGTACTGATATCCCTGGATCCTTAGGCAGAAACAAAATCTTTAACTTTCACATTCTGATTGGCCTCAGATATATAAGAAACAGGAGTTCTGATGTTTTAGATTGATATTTGCTTACTGTGTGACTCAAAGCCACATAACACCCTTGGTCCCTGGTTCTTCATTGTGAAACTAATACTAAGAGTGTATACGTCAGAGCCTATTTAAGGCAAAATAAATCTGTATAGCCAAGAAAAAATATCTTATAAATTAAAGTTATGTGGGTATCTCAGCGGCTATTGGCTAGAGGAGTGGAAGGACCTCTCACAACATTATCCAGATGAAGGCATCTGTTATTTTGATTTATTATTTAATTTTCATTCTATTTTATTTTCTTTGTAAATGTGTTTTGAACATTTTTTTAAATTTTGATATTCAAAATTGCTTTTTTATAAACTATTCTCAAGATTCTCTTTTTATTGTGGTATACCATGAAACAAACGTTCTTGAAATTAAAAGTAGATTGTCTTCTGTATATTTCTTGAAATAAACAAACTTAAGGTGAACAACTATACAAACAAATTTACATTTACTTTAAATATAATGTATAGATAATTATTTTTAAACATTTTTGTCAGTGTTCAGATATAACCAATTATAAAGTTATCCTATTCTTGAAATTGTAAGTCTGAGTTTTACTGAATGGCATCTTCTCGTGGATAGTTGTAAATATCAGTTAATTTTCAATCAAGATCCACTTTAGAGAACACTTGTTTTTCCTCATTACACAGGCAAGTCAAGCATAAATTACATATTACAAAATTTCACTGTATTTGTCAATGGGGCAACCTTACAACTCTCCAGTGGGCAGAGGTTTTAAGATTTGTGAGTTCTCAGAACTAATTCCCATGACACTAGTGAGAAATATGCTGACAGTGATCACTGGGGTTCATCAATGGTCTTTGTCTTTGTGCAGACAGTGAGAGGGAGAAATTCTTTACGTCAAACCTGCTGATACCAGTGCGCACATTTGCAGCTTGATAAACCTGTCGTGTATTGGGTATCTTCGGGAATAATGCAGGCCACTCAGCTATTAATATTCGAAAGCTAAATAGCGATGGGGTGGTAGACTGTGTTCCACACTCATTTGTCACACAGTTCTTTATTTTCCTGGTCAGCATGGCCAGCACTCTGTGAGAACAAGGGTACAGAAGTGATGACGGAGATCTTTGGACAGCCAGTGAACATGACGGTGACAGCCCTCTGGGATATGACTTAAGTGAATCAGCTCAGCTTTATTCCAGAGTGCAGGAGATATATAGGATTGAAGACTCTGGGGACAAACCCTAACTTGTATTAAGTGGCATGTTCCTATTAAAAGACTTTGTAAGTGAAAGCAGCATCCAATTGTTCCTTGTACAGGTCTTAGTTATCATATGTACAGTAGGAGAAGGCTTCTAGCAGAAACTGTACCAAGAATCATACTAAAGAAATAACAGGCATCCAGGCTTAGAGACAGCTTTTAGATAAGGCCAGTCCTCCAGAACCAGAAAAATTCTCAAGATAAGGGCAGGTAGAGAACAGGAAGTCTCCCTCTTGGTGGTGGTGTGGGGGAGGGGGGGACAGGGGAATCATCATGTTGGCAAGCTTCAGAGAAAGACTGCAGCTTCTTGCCAGCAAGGCCTCTCAAAAGTTGTGAATTCACAGAGATCTGCCTGGCTCTGCTTTCCAAGCCATGGGATTGACAGATTGTGCCACCACTGCCCAGCTTTATATTTTTAATACTTTTTCATTTCTCCCATATTTCTTAGGCATTCCATGTTGAAGGATAACTAGTTATTTAAAAAAGCAAACTTCTCCTATTTATTCTCAATATTACACTTTATAAATGTAATAATTCAATAACTAATTTTATTTTTTAATTATTTAGTTTTACTACCATGACCAAATTTTCTCGGTACCATTTAAGTTCTATAACATTAGGAAAGAATAAAATTGAATTGTGTGAACACATAAACACACAAAACTGAATACATTAGAATATATCTCTTATATGAGAAATATGTCCTGGTTAGCTTCAGTGTGTATTCACAAACACATTTTATAGTCCTATTTGATACAAAGGTGGTGAGAATTTAGAATTTAAGATAAATTAGCGACAATGCATAGTTCAGTTTAAAAAAAGGAAAAGAAAAGCCCATGGTAACTTAAAAGATGTATATTATGTCAAAAATACTGATCTAATATGAGCTAGAGAGATTTATTTGCAAAAGCTTTGGATGTGTGGGTTATATATACATATTCTTTATTTCTCCACATTTTCTAGGACTTACTATAATTTCATGCTTTCCTTGGTTGGGATTATAATGATATTTTATTTATGTCTTATGTTTATGCATATTTTATTTATGTTGTTCTCTTTACAAACAACAGCAAAAATTTCACTAATCTTTTTCTGCAGTTTTGTCTGCTCACGTTGGCAACAGAAAACAATCAAACAATAAACAAATCACAATAGCTTCCTCCTACCACAGAGGCATTTGCTCAACCATGTTCACTGACACTCTACACATAATACCCTGAAACTGGAAACAATGCAGATTTTACTCGATAGAGGAGTGGATGAAGAAAATGTGGTACATTTACACAATGAGCAATTACTCAGACATTAAAAAAAATAAAGACTTTCTAAAATTGAATGAAGAGGAATACACAATAGACACAAACATATGGGACACACGGAGGCAGTTCTAAGACAAAAATTCCTTGCCTTAAACACCTACTTAGAAAACAAAAGAAAAAGAAGAAATCATGAAATTCACAGATAAATGGAAGGAACTAGGAAAAATGTATCTGAGTAATGGAGGCCCAGAAAGAGTAACATGTCTTCACTTATATGTTGGTATTAGTTGGTAAGTCTGTGATAACCAAGCTACAATCCATAAAACCACAGAGGTTAGGAGTAGAGTAAGGCACTAAAGGTTACAGGTAGATTTCCATAGGAAAGGGAAATAAAATAAGTGATTATGGATCGAGGGTCTTGGACTGGAACATCAAGATCAAGAGAGGAGACGTGGGAAGAGGGTCTGAAGGAGGGAATATGTGGAAAGACAGCTAAAATTAAGGGGCATTTCAAGGGTATTATGAAAACCCAATACAGTAGGACCTCATAAAATGTGTAATATGATGGAGACCTAAATGAAATTGCCAAATAATGTGGGAACTAGAGCCCAACTAGCCATCTGTTGCCACCAAATGAAGCTTCCAGTCCTTAAATTGAGTTACATCCAATTCAGTTGTTGGCCAACTATTGCTACAAATAATCTCCATCTTGTTGGTCCCTGAACCAAGTTTGCCTGCTCTCCTGTTCCCGTAGCTGCTTATAAAATAACTACTCTGATGTTTAATATTAATTACATACTCTTTGGCTTATTAGCTCAGGCTTCTTATTAACTACCTCTTACATTTTAAATTAACCCATTTTTATTATTTTATAATAACAAAATACTTTTGTTACTTCAGATCTTGCTTCTTGTGTAGCTACATGTGTCTGATTGACCTCACCATCTTTCTCCCTGCATTCAATTTAGTTTTCCCACCTAGCTATATTCTGCCCTGCCATAGGCCAAATGAACTTCTTTATTAGCTAATGGTAATAAAGCATATTCATAGCATACAGAGGGGAACCCCACATCCTCCAGTGCTGTCCCATGGATGCCTGAAACAACTTAGGTTGTTGCCAAGATTATAGTTTTCTCTTCACAAACTAATGGCAAGGCACCATTGCAGAAGATAAAACCATTACAACTCAATAAACATAGAGAACTCGAGCTGGTATCTACATCTAACCTTCCTTCCTATTTTCTAGCATGTTATCAAAGAAGAAACGTAAACACCAACTAAGCTACAAACTCACTGATCTACAAAAGTATCTTGGTCTCAAGACCTAAGTTTAGTGGTGACAGAAAGCTTGAGGAAGTATCCAAACAATGCCTTATTTAACTTAAGGTTTACTTCACCTGATGAAGCTTGTGTGACCAAGAACCTGCGACTAAATATCCAGCGTTCTAGGATAAAAATGAAAATTACTGTTCAAAAAATAAATGAATAATAAAAACATAACAATTAATTGACTCCTATTAACTCCATCTGCCACACTCATTGGTCAGTGCTTGCTCGACCATCACTAGAGAAGCTTCTTCCTGCAGTAGATGAGAGCAACTACAGATACCGGTAGCCAGACATTATGCTAAGAATGAGAGACCTTGCAACACTCAATCAGAAATGGGTAGTCTCCATCAAATTCCTCCTCTCAGAGTTCAAGGAACACTGCTGAAGCAAAAATAAAAAGAATGTATGAGCCAGAGAGTGTGGAGGACATCAAAGAAAGAAGACCCTTTAAATCAACAGGTGAGGGGGAACCTCCAGGAGTCCAGGCAGGAAAGTGAATGCAGAAGAAATAAAAATGAAAGCTCAGTTCAGATTCACTTCATCAACCTAGATAAAGACTTCAAAAGAGTCTGATATCAGGCAGTTTATTTATAAAAATGTTAAAAGCAGTATAATTTGGGGAGGGGTATTTTGTGGGATAATACAATCCCTAGTGCACAAGAAATCATAACTACAACAAACCTCTGTTCAGGGACCACATCATTTCTTCCAAGGAATGTGTTTTAGAAAGAGGCTATCTATACTAGCTTACAGACCTAGGGAAGGTTCTGGCCTGGTCTTGGTCAGACAGATATCTTAGACATCATTTGGGCTATTAACCACCTCCAGACCTGGTTGTGGAAGCTTTGGAGAACCTCTAGCTATACAGACTTTTAAGGGTCATTTAGACTATTAGGTATCTTTTGTCCTGGTTTGGGAACTTGGTGTGTATCTGGCTATAAGGATCAGTTGGATTACTAACCATCTCACGTCCTGGCTGGAGAAGCTTCATGTATAGCCTGGCCCATTAAATAGCACAGATCATCAGACTATTAATTGTTTCTATTTCCCAGCTCTCTGGATGGAACAAAAGGATTTTTCCATTTTTTTCCCCATTGGAAAGACAATCCTGTGTGTTTAACAACCATGGCTTGTCTGGAGATGTGTGAATGCAAGGACCTCGTGCTATGCTCCCAACAAAGGGCATCAATTCACATATGGACTCCCAGAGTCTGCAACAGCATACACTACACTAGTGTGTAGCAGGTGTGGTCTCAAATTGATAGAAGAACTGGATACATGCCCCCATCCATAATCCAAGACCTATCTACAATTCATAACCACTTACAAATGAAAATGTAGTTTTCTCCAAGGGAGTCTCATTTGGGGAAAGATAAAGCAACTCTTAATGGTAGGCTGCCCGCCCATTCATGCCCACTAGTAGATGGCCAACAGAAAACAAACTCAGTCACACTAGATGTTCCTCTTCTCACGTGGTAGGGTGTTTTTAAAAGTTACCTTATTTCTTATTTTTAATTTAATTTCATATTATTTATATATATTTTGTTTCTTGATGTCATTTGCATATATTTTATAGCTTCCAGTTTAGGGTTTTTATGGGTTTCATTATAATGAGTGAGTCTCTGCATCTGTTATCTAATCCTTGGGCCCTTTATTGATCTATTTTTGTTTTGTTCTATTCTTGTATAATAATATTGCTTTTTCTCATTTATTATCTTATTTATTTTTAATATTAATCCTTAGATATCTGTTTTATAATGAAAGAAAGAGGTGGATTCACGTGGGATGGATGATGAGAAAAATCTGAGAGAGGTAGAGGGAGGAGAAATTCTAATCAGGAAATATTATATAAGATAAAAAGCTATTTTCAATAAAAAATAAAATGAATAAGCCTTTATTTTAAAAATATTGTTAGGAATAACAGAAAGTAAAATTTTCACCTGAATATAAAGATAGAATATTTCTTACCTAAAATAGTTTAGACCACATCTATTTCAGAATGGAATTCTGAGCTTTTAGGTTTGAAATGTTCATCCAGTAAGCACTAGGACATCAATTAAAATTTTCCATCTTCAGATATTCTGCAGTTTACTATATCTATCCTCCAAAGAGATATCTAAACATAGAAGCTTTTTGTTTGTAAATTCCCCAAGATATTGAAAACAAGCATAATAAATCAGACATCTTTACCATTTTAATATTAGTTTTCTTGTTTTAAACTTACTAATACACACATCTTGCAATTAGGTGTGGAAAAACCTCTCTGAGAGGTGTCAGTCTGTTACCCTCATGAGTTCAGTGTGGTGAAAGAGAACTTCCATGTACTGTTCCCTAAATTAATTAAATATATTTGTTTTAAGGAAGCATACACATTTTGTTAAAAAAATGAATTTCATATTGCAATATATAATCTGCCTTTCTTAGTAAAGTTACAGGGATCAATTTTTGATTCTTTGGAAATGACAAATGTGTTGCTATGCATTCAACTTATTTTAAGCACATTACCATTGAGATATCTCATGCCACGTTGTTCCCAAACTTACCTGTAGTGTTGACTTGGTCCTTTGTTTAAGCAGTAGCCTTTAATAAATTGGCAGGCCACAGAATTCTGGGAGATCAGACAAGTATTAGCAAGTATTTTATTCACCTTTTAACAATGCATCAGTGACTCACTTCTGAGACTGATTTAAATGCATTTGAATGTTCAATTCAATATGAATGTGAAGACATTTAAATAAATGCAGTGTGTTTATCTGAATCTGAGATCATGCTTTACATGTTTATTTGAATATATGATGTGCAATCAATCAAATAAAATGCACTGCATGGATTTATGCCATTTTGTGATAGCACATTCAAATCAATGTCGTCCACATTTACAGCAATGCAAAAAATATAAACTAGAAAGAATATCTTCTTCTTCATCTATTTTTATAGAACCTGAATAGAATATAATTTCCTCACTTGAGTGGTAAAGGTGTTGTGCAATGACCAGATGAAACTGTTTGCCATTAGTCTTGAAAACAATGTCTTTCTGTTGTTTATTTTGTCTTTTTGATACATAATCTTTCCAAGGAAACTTGCCAGCAGAAATCTAGTCAGTTCGTTTTAGTTACTGTGACCACTGTGATAATCAATGCTAATATTCTAATAAAGTTGACAATAGCATGTAATATTGGTTTTGACAGGAAGGTCTCTGGTTCTTTCAATCTGTGGTTCTGGGCATAATGAGTTGGACTTGAACCTAAACTTATTACTTATGATTTAAAACTAACTTTTATAGTACAAATCATAGTGAAACAAATGTTTCCTGAAGAAATATTCATAATAGTTTAAGTAGTGATTGGATATTAGTTTTATTTCATTCATTTGAGCTATCTCAATATAATGATTCAAGTAATACTCCTTTTCTACAAGAGGATGAGAAGGTTCACAGAAAGCCTGACCTGCATAGCAAAACATACATTACCATACAATATTGCTTAGTGTCACATGAATATAAAATGTCCTATATTTCCACATTTATTGAGTGCTCATTCTTCATCCACAGGCATTGTTTTTATCTTATTTTATTAGACCTTTAAGATTTTCATGCAATCTCTTATCATATTCGCTCCTTCCCCTTGCTCCCAGATCTACCGCTTCCTCCCAACCTACCCAACATGGTGTTCTTTGTTTTGGGCACACATCCAGTCCAATTTGTGCTACTCATATATTCTTGAATATATGGCTTTATAGTGGTGACTTAACAGAGCTACTCTTTTTTCCTTTGGGCAGGAGTAAGAAGATGAAAGGGTTTATTTTATCTTAAAACTCTAAAGTCTCTACTGAAGAATAGCAGAGCAGAAACTTAAAATAGGAATATAGAAGTAGGACCCAAAGCAGAGATCATGGAGCAATTTTGCTTACTGGCTCTCTCCGCAAGTCTTTACAGCTCTTTCTTTTCTTCTTTTTCTAATTATTTTTGTTAGATTATAATATAATGGCCTCATTTTCTTTTTCTACTTTCTCACCTCATACCCTCTCTTATACTCCTCTTTGTTGTCTTTCAAATTCATAAATTCATGACAATCCTTTCATAATTTTTTCATTATAAACACAGACATATATATATACATACATACATATACAGACAGACACATAAATATAACCTTCTCAGCCTGTATGCTGTTACTTGTATGTATGTTTTCATAGCTGACCATTTGGCAATGGATAACAAATTGAATGCTGTCTTTCAAATTCATGAATTCATGACATTCTCTGCATACATACATATATATGTATATATATATATATCTTTCTCAGTATGTATGTTACTTGTATGTATGTTTTAGAGTTGACCATTTTGCATTGGATAACCAATTGGTGTTCTTTTCCCTGGGGAAGACTATAGATTTTGCCTTCGGCATTCTTTAGTTCACTGCAGTTCATGGTGTATGGTTGAGGCCTCACGTCCATAAAAACCACAACTAATCAAAATGTAGGGTTGTGGAACTTAGTTTCAACAGATAGATCTCTATTAAAACTCTCTCATTCTCAGAGATCATTTCACAAGAGTGGATAGAAAGATTGTAAGAGTCAGAGTAAAAGGAAGTTTTCTGTGAGATTATGCCTCCTAAGGAATGTCAGAAGTTATACCAGTAAAGTGTTATGAACATGACTGCCCAGCCATAAACTGATTAAGGCCAACAACCATTGTCAGACTACAGTCCTAAAACAAACTGGTTCTCCCTTACCTACCAGCTATCAAGTAGCAATGGCTCCTCGGTTTTGAGTGAAGCTTTTTCTCCACTTTCCCTTTGTATGCTATAATTTGCTCTAGTTTGGCACTGTAAAGGTGTTGTAGATACTGCTACAAGTGCTCAATATGTTCAGCTGTCCTTCAGTGTCTAGAATACACCTTTTCCTTGTAGTCATTGCAGCTTCTCTTTCCTGCACTTTTCCAACTCCACTGCCAAGAAAACTTGTAGTGGCATTTCATTTGCATTTTCATAAATAAAGCTTGCCTGAAGATCAAAGAGTAAAACAGCCCCACTGGTCAGCCTTACAGACTTACAGAACAGGCAGTAGTAATACACACCTTTAATCCCAGTAGCCACACTAGTTGCCATAGAAACCAGGTGGTGCCTGCCTTTAATCCCAGTGGCATTAATCTTAGCCCTAGAGAGGATTATAAAACGGGAGTAGACAGTTCTCAGGATCAAGTCATTCTGAGATTCCTAGAGGCAGGATCACCATTTCCAACTGAGGTAAGAGCCAGTGGCTGACTGTTTTATGGTCTTCAGAAGGCACCTCAATATCTGCCTCTGAGTTTTTACTAATCATGCTTTAATGAGCCCTGAACCTTGTACGGAATGGGTGTGAAATAAATGTGCCAATTAGTACTGCACTCTCCAGTCTTATTTTCTATACATTGATCAGTTGCTAATATTTTGAGAGTTCTTGGGAATTTCTGTGGTAAGGTCCTATCTACAGAAAACATGTGACTGGAAGCATAGCTATGAAAATTATTCATGGTACTCTGATGCTGTCAGTCATGAGCTGAAAGCAAAACAAAACAAAGAAAGATAGAAACAAAACATCAAAAAATCAAAACAAAACAAATAAACAACAAAAAAAAACAATGAAACAAAAGTCTCTTATGAACCATGCTCATACCACCAGGATGCTCACATGTCCACATTCATGCAGCCTTGAAATACAGATTAAACACTCTAAGACCCTGTGACAAAATAAGCACCTTTTCTTTTAGGTTTTTTTTTGTCAGTTACTTGTTTATAGATACTCAAATGTAGCTATGTGACCATCTCTCTTTACAGCAGACACAACAAAGACACACACTCTTCTTACTATCACTGACTTTTCTTGTCTCACAGTAGCAAGAAGATTTTTAAAATGAATGAATTGACTGAAATGGCTAAATGTCTGCCTGTCTAGATTTGTCTAGCCCCTGGACCATGCAACACATGATGGCAGTGAATGTTTAATGAACGACACCTTGTTTCTGTTTACCAGCCATACTAAGACTGTGTAAAGCTGCACTGGCATAACAAGAAACAAGCTATATGGACTGATACTGCCCCTCACTGTAATTAGGATTCATTTGACACGTATTGATTTACTGTTCTGAGCTTCTTTGTATCATACGCTACTTCAGCACATGGAAGCAACTGGGGCAGATAAAAGCTAAGACTATTTTAGATCTCTGTTTTTATGAAATGGTTGCTCTCCTCTGAGAATTTCATCCTATCATCAAGTTAATCATACTAAGAATAATTAACAAATTCCCAGCTCACACAGTATAATTGTGACTACAACCTCTGGGCTGTATGTCTGCTTCTGTACTGATTTCATTAAACCTAATGTTAGAACCCAAAATTCATCAGCATTCTATTAGTATTTTTACTGTTGGTTAATTAATTACTTAATGTTTGAGGGTTTCAGACACGTATGCAATGAAAAATGTTTATAGAGCCACCTCTTTCCTGTGCCCTGATCACCCATTAAGTCAAATCAATGCTACCCATATGTGGATAAATATGGTTGCTGGTAGACAGCCTATGCTCTAGTAGATAATGTTTTAATTTGCCTATGTCTCTTTTTGACAATATTTGTGTTTTGTTTAATTGTAATATAATTAAAATTTCAAGAAATTAGTTATCCGTGATTTGAAATTTTATATTTTACTCTAAATAGCATAATTTTTATATAGCTCAATTCTTTTACAACCACATTCATATTTCACATAATGATTTCTGAGTACATTCTAGTGACAGAAGTAAGTTTACATTATTCAGATAATAAAGACAGTCTTGTATTTTAAAGACTAAGAAAGTTTTTACTTTTATTTATTGATTGTGTGGTATGATTGAAACATATATGGCTATATATATTTTATTTATTTTAACTGTAGCTTATTTATTAAAGCTTAAATGAGATGTTTCTCATATTTTATTAGTTATAAAGACTTGCATGAATCTGACATTATTACCATTTTCTAAGCTATTATGTTTATTATAGACTGACAACTTTCCTCTGAAATAATATATATATATATATACATATACATACATATCCTGTATACTTCTTTATTATATGTATTTATAATATCTGTATACTTCTTTATTATAATATTTCAATTAAAATTACAAAAACGGCATATTTCTCTGAACCTTTAGTAAGAAAATTGAAATAGTAAAGATTGAAGAAATTAAATGAACTGAAATTTATATTTTATTTTTTATACTTATGAAGTCCAAATTATAATTTTTGATATAATTAATGCAATAGTAAAGTGTGCCAATATTTTGAGCTTTTTTCAAAACTTTCCAAATTTATTATCTTCAAGAAATCTGTAGGCTAGAAAAAAACTTTTTAAAAATGATATACATTTGCTTTTCTCTATAGCTTCCAGTATTTGTTGGTTTTCCTCCAAGACATGGTAAAATATTATCCATCCTTTATGCCTTTTCCAGAGCATTTTTTTTCTGTGAAATACAGCTGAGGTTAAAGAACATTTTTAACTTATGATCATAGTTGCATGCTGTTGGTTACAAGAAGTCATTATATGTATATGGATCATATTATGCATTCCATATTTCACATATAGCCATTTTTCAAATAAGCATAATATGGGGGCTTCTTTCTTCTGCCTCACAAGAAATCTCCCTTTCCTCAGGGAAATAGATCCAGTTCAAAGACCTCCTTATGTGTATTCATAGCACAGGCAGTTCTTACCACGTATGTTATAAAGAATAGCACTCTAAGATGATTTCATCTTTAACTCTGAATTTCTGTCTATGCCAATTTTGACTGGGCTCTTCATGTTTCTGTGAAGTGAATATAACTCATGTGAATTATGTACTAACAAAATACATTACAATAAGTGGAGAGTGATCATTCATTCATTCCATATTCATTAAGGTAGCATCACCCACCGTGACTTGTTTTGCAATTCACGTTATATGAGCCACTATACATTTGCTGTATTCTTAATCCATTTGTACAAAACCTATATTCAGTAAGGCAAAATGCATTTTCATAGTATCCTAGGATACATTTTACTATTACATTTGCTCATTATAAGTTGTTGGTACAAATGAATAAACAATTTATATAATTCCAACAGCCAACATTCTTTAAACTTGAATGGAAAGTAATGTACGGTACATAATTGAAAAAAATAAAAGTAGATACTAATACTAACACTTATGATAATTTTCTTTCTTCTGTTATTTTTAGGTTGACATTGCTCAACAAACTAACTCAACTCTTAAAGAGTTAGTTCCAGGACAGGCTCCAAAACCACAGAGAAACCCTGTCTCGAAAAACCAAAAAAAAAAAAAAAAAAAAAAAAAAAGAAATCAAAATAAACTTCAACAGTGAAAATTCATCAGTTAGCAAAGGGAAATCAGACTAAAGTCAACCTATACAGATACAACTTTTATGAGAATTTTCTTATACCTACAATATTAAAACCTACCAAACATTATAAATATGTGCACGTTTCTCACAGAAAATAATTCTCAGCTTTGGTAATTGGTCCTTGTTTGAATTCAGAGTGTTGCTTCAACCATAGCATCCATATAAAGGGAGTTTTGGAATCAAACATGAACGAATTGATTTGAATTGCATTGGCACTGGATTCTCATGTACAAATTCAAGAGGTGGACTTGAAAGCAATTGCAACCCAGAGATTGTTTTCTGTAAAGATCCTTTGAATTATGCATAAAGACATTTGGTTTCTTCAGTTAGAAGTTTATAATTCAGATGGCTATGTAAATATTAATGAGCTGTTTGAGAAGTTTCACCGGATGTATAATGACCAATCAGAACAACTGGAAATTAACCATATAGAGTACCTAAGCATTTTCAATTTAATATTTTCTCTTTCCATAATGTTTACTACATAATAGGGTTTGAGTAGTACATGGAATACTACTCAAAATCATTCTGGGTATTTTAAATGTCACATATAAGTTGAGTGAAATGGACTTCCCAGAAATGATTTGACTCATGCAAAACTTTTGGATGTGCTTGGGAACTGATTCACATAAATTAAGTTCACAAACTGAAACAGTAAGACACTTGACATTAATAATTTATGAACTGTCTAATATACACTGAAAGAAGAAATAAAATAGAAGGAAATGTAAAGGCTTCCACTGATTGGCGTTCACACTGACTACACCTTCACAAGCTAATAAAGGGAAAGACAGGGCAGTTTTATTTTACAGCAGAAAGAATATTTATCCGCACCATTAACAATGGGTGCACGATGCTCATTCTGCTCCAAAGAGGCTATGTAATTCAATATTTTAAAAAATATTGAAAGTTCTGTTTGTTGATAAAATAATGATTTGTTAGAGTGCTTGTCATTCAAGGACTATGACTCCACACTGATTCATTTGGCTTTTTCAAAGCTACACGATTCATTATAAGCTGGTAGTCAAGAAAATCTAAAAAGCTGTGAGCTTCATAGCTCAAATATTTATCCAAACATGATCATCTAGGCTGAAAGACACTTAAGGAAATGCTCAACATCCTTAGCCACGAGACAAATGCAAATCAAAACAACTCTGAGATTCCATCTTATACCTGTAAGGATGGACGAGAGCAGCCGGGTAGTGGTAGTGCATGCCTTTAATCCGAGCACTCAGGAGGCAGAGGCAGGCAGATCACTGTGAGTTTGAGGCCAGCCTGGTCTACAAAGGCTAGTTTCAGGACAAGCTCCAAAGCCATAAATAAAGGACATTGAGCCTATAATTCGTGATCCCAGAGAAGCTAAATAAGAAGGTGAACCCAAAGAAAAACATATAGTTATCCTCCTGGATATTAACCTTCATCAGGCAATGAAAGGAGACACAGACAGAGACCCACATTGTAGCACCGGACTGAAATCCCAAGGCCCAAATGAGGAGCAGTAGGAGAGAGAGCATGAGCATGGAACTCAGGACCGCGAGGGGTACACCCACACACTGAGACAATGGGGATGTTCTATCGGGAACTCACCAAGGCCAGCTGGACTGGGTCTAAAAAAAGCACGGACTCGCTGAACAATGAGGGCTGCTGAGAAGTAAAAAACAATGGCACTGGGTTTTGATCCTACTGCATGTACTGGCTTTGTGGGAGCCTAGGCTGTTTGGATGCTCATCTTACTAGACCTGGAAGGAGGTGGGAGATCCTTGGACTTCCCACAAGACAGGGAACTCTGACTGCTCTTCAGGCTGCTGAGGGAGGGGGAGTTGATTGGGGGAGGGGGAGGGAAATGGGAGGTGGGGGGAGGAGGCAGAAATCTATAATAAATAAACAAAAACAAAAACAAAAAAGTAAAGTATACACTTATCCATGTTTAAAAAAAAAGCTACAGAGAAACCCTGTCTCGATAAAAACAAAAAACAAAAAAACAAAACGAAAAAAAAAAAAAAGGATTGCCAATATCAAAAGCACTGTAGAAGATGTGAGGTAAAGGAAACACTCCTCCATTGCTGGTGGGAGTACAAGCTGGTGCAGCACCTTTCTCAGAAAATTAGGAAATAACCTTCCCCAAGACTCAGCAATACTACTTTTGGGTACACACCCAAAAGCTGCTCAATCATACCCCAAGGACATCTGTTCAACTAAGTTCACAGCAGCATTGTTTGTCATGGCCAGAAACTGAAAACAACCTAAATGCCCCTCTACTGAAGAACAGATAAGGAGAATGTGGCACATTTACACACTAGAATACTACACAGCAGGGAAAAATAATATCATCTTGAAATTTGCAGGCAAATGCTGGGAGCAAAGACCTGTGTTTGGTTATAGTCATCTTAGTTCACAAATTAAGTAATTAAGTAAGATAGTCATGGCTGTAGGGCAAGTTCCTGACCCTTATCTCTCCCTGTGAGTTAAGAAGGCTAGCAGACTTAGCAGGCCCCAGGGCTCAGAAGTAATTAGCATTCCCCCCTTATAACCCTTTACAGACCCTCAGTATTTCCTTTTCTCTTCCTATCAGCTAGGGACAGCTCCAGATCTGACATTCCAGCATCCTACGCCCCCCCTCTCCTGCCTTTTTGCTATATAATGCTCCTAAGAAAAAATAAATTTGGGAGCTTGATTAGAATATAGACTTGCTGTCTGTTTCTCTTGTCTCTTGCCCCGTTCATTCCGCTCCCTCTAAGGTTTTGTACTCCCATTCGCATTTCGCTGTTTGTGACAAATGGCACCCAAACAGGGACCTGTGAAAACCGTGGAGGTTTGAGGAATGCCACTGCACACAGAGGACAGGCCTGTACTTCACCCATTCAGCCACCACAGTCAGTAGCTAACTAAGCACCGGTTCAGTGAGAATCGTCAGGGAAAACACAACCGTGAGTCAGCTTTAGAGATTTCGACACACAGCGGCACAAGGTAAGATTATACGATGGAACAAACATTCGGTAAACAGGATTTGTTTATTCACAGACTCATGGAGTCCCTCAAGACACGATAATTAAGGGAAAAATCCACACAGCTACCCTGCCAGAGCTTGGGACGGTAGGCTGGCAGACAGGCAGAGAGAGCTTGTTTGGTACTCCCTGCTGTTTGGTGCCGATTCAACCAGAAGCTGAAAGGCAGGTTTACAGAAAAAAGAACTAGCCTCAGGGAACTACAGCTTCGGGACAATAAAAAATAAATAAGCAGGTTAAATATGCATGGCAATTTCTCAGAAAATTAGGAAACAACCTTCCTCAAGACCCAGCAATACCACTTTTGGGTATATACCCAAAGGCTGCTCAATCATGCCCCAAGGACATTTGCTCAGCTATGTTCACAGCAGCATTGTTTGTCATAGCCAGAACCTGGAAACAACCTAAATGCCCCTGTACTGAAGAATGGATAACGAGAATGTGGCACATTTACCCAATGGAATATTACATAGTAGAAAATAATGACATCTTGAAACTTGCAAGCAAATAGATCTAGAAAACATCATACTGAGTGAGGTAAGCCAGACCCAGAAAGACAAATATGATATATACTCACTCATAAGTGGTTTTTAGACATAAAGCAAAGAGAACCAGCCTACAAAAACAGTCCAAGAGAACCTAGCAACAAGGAGGTCCCTAAGAAAGGCATACATGAATGTAATCTACATGGGAAGTAGAAAAAGACAAGATCTCCTGAATATATTGGGAGCATGGGGACCATGGAAGATAGTTGAAGGGGAGGGAAAAGGAAAGGAGGGGAGCAGAGAAAAATGTATAACTCAATAAAATCAATAAAAAATTAATAAGTAAAAAGAAAACATGATCATCTATAATATTTTCTTGATGAGGTTTGGGAAATTCCTATTTTGTTAATATTTTAAAGATCTAAAGATTAAAAAGTAACTTAAAAACCCATCAAAGGGTGCTATGTACTTAGCATGTTGAGGTAATAAACCTTAAACACATATTATTTTTGAAAGAAAATAGATCTATAATGTTTATTGCTTTTTCTTAGTCCTATAAATACAAAACCTTACCCATAATAATTCCCTTTATAGGCAGGAACATTATGTAGTCCTCTGACTCCAGGCTTTGATATTTTGGGCAAACAGTGCAAGGTAAGGGAAGATAGCTGTCCTTATACACATTCCACAAGAAGTTAGCAAGTTATTCTGAAAGTGAGTGCTCAGATCCATGCTCCCATGTTTTCCTAACTCTCATCTCAGTTTACTTATTGATTATTCATTGTCACTGATGTATTTTAAGGTTACCCTTTTAGGTAATATTGTGACTATTTATCTCATATGTCAAAAGTTGTCTTTCAAGCTGGGCGATGGTGGCGCACGCCTTTAATCCCAGCACTCGGGAGGCAAAGGCAGGCGGATCTCTGTGAGTTCGAGACCAGCCTGGTCTACAGAGCTAGTTCCAGGACAGGCTCCAAAGCCACAGAGAAACCCTGTCTCGAAAAACCAAAAAAAAAAAAAAAAAAAAAGTTATTTTTCTACAATCTCAGCTTCTGCTTGAGTAGAGTTTTCTAAGAAACTTTGAATTACTTCTCTATATTTTTCAACCTATAGCAGATAACAATAACATCCTTACAGACATTAGAAAAGATTTATTCATATATGACTTCATACTTAGTACTACATTAAGTACCCAATAATCTTTTGAATTTATGGGCTCAAGCCTTATGGGTGGTGTCTCTTTTAACTCAATTTCTATATCAAGTTATTATTTTTATTATCACTGCCACCAGCCCATATTATTATATTAGTCACCAGTTTCTCTCATATTTGTTTGCTTTTAAAAAATACTACTGAGTTGAAGTGTTTCAGTGTCATGGCTCTTACCTAGCATATGTGAAGTGGCTTGGTGATGTAGCATTTATCTAATATATTTGAGGTAGTTTCATGGCACTGAATTTGCCTACCATGTGTTTAGTTCACAGCACTGAAAAGAAAAACTAAACAATGGCAAAGAAAAAGAATTACTGACATAAATTCCGCTGTTGAAACTATATCAATTATATAACACCAATTTTACATATTATATATATATGATTTCTACCCCAACCCTGTCAATGTTGTTAAACCTTTAATTATTGCTTTATATACAGATCAGGTGTTATGCGGTGTGTGATTTTTTCATAATCAGATTAAACATCTGTCTCTTCAAACATTTATCAATTATTTGCAGTAATTGGAAATTTAAAATGTCTTCTTTTAGTTTCTTGAAATGTGCAGTTGGTCACTGATATCTAAAGATTTCTAGTTTGTGAGAGCAGACCTGAGTACCTTGGTCCCATCTCACTGACCTTAATATTTAGAGTAATTTGCTTGTCTTGCATGCCATTATATTGTTGTGAAGATACATCATGACCAAGAAAACTTAAAAAAGAAAGTATTCTATCAGCAACTTACAGATGTAGAGGATTGGTGTTCACAACAACATTGCAGGGAGCATGGCAGCAGGAAGTCAGGAAAGGGGCTGGAGCAGAAGCTGCGAGCTTACACCTTGAGACACAACTAGGAGACAGAGACGTAGATGGAGAGAAAGAAAACAGAGAAAGGGAAGGATGGAGGGAGAGATGGAAGAGGGAAGAAAGAACTCCCCAGGAATGATGTGGGCTTTTGACATCTGAGAGTCAAACTTCAGTGACACATCACCTTCAACATGGCCACACATCCTGTTCCTTCTCAAGACGTTTAATCACCTGGCTGACAAAGAATTAAAATATATGGACCTATGGGTGCCATTCTCATTCAAACTCCATTCTATTCCCTGGTCCCCATAGACTTGTAGAAATATAATGTAAATGCATTTAATACAACTTCAAATGTTCCATAATGTTTTGGTCTCAACATAGTTTAAAAGTCCAAAGTCTCTTTGCAAGAAAAACTAATTTAAATTTCTACCAATATGGAAATTACTACACAGTCATCAGTTCTAGGCATGTTCAGGTTTTTGTAATAGCTATCCTCATTAAGATGATGTAACCACTCATTTAATTGGGGTTTGAAATGCCCCAATGATTGGTGAGCTTGAGCACTTTTCATATATTTTTCATCACTTGTATGTCCTTTCTTAAGAAGTATCTTTTTATGGGACTGAAGAGGATGGATCATAGGTTAGGAGCTAATTTTCTAGTACCATTTATCGAAAAGTCTATTATTATTATTATTATTATTATTATTATTATTATCATCACCATCACTATTTATCCAACCAATGTATGCCCTTAACACATTTACTAAGAAAACAGTTTCTTGGCTGTAGATGCACAGGTTTATTTTTAGGTCCCCTATTCTGCTCCCTATTTCTCTCAGTGTTTGCTTTAATGGCAATTACATGCTGATTTTGTTAATAGATATTTATTATATATTTTGAAGTCAATTACTGTAATTAATCTCAAAGTGTTTTTTTCCTCAAATTAGCCCCATCTGTTCATTAATTTTTGTGATTCCCTGTAAATTTCAGTATTGTTTTCTCTAGTGCTATAGAAATCCATTGATATTTTGGCATGGATTACATTGGGAAAATGAACACTTTCACAATATCAACTATTTTCAATACTTCAGTATGAGATAGTATTTTATATTTTTATTTTCTCTTCAATTTATTTCAGCAGTGCTTCCTAATTTTACTTGTAGATTTTAGTTGGTTTTATATTTATTATTGGTTGTTATACTATGGGTTGCTATGGCAAAAGGGATTGCTTCCTTTTAGATCACTGATTATTAGCATATAACAATGCAGCTTATTTTTATATTGATTTTATATATCCTGCACCAATACAGAATGTGTTCAATTGTTTCATTGTTTGAATTTTCCTATGTATATGAGATAAGATCGCCTTAACAGTGGTAGTTTGAGTTCACTTTTCTTCCTTTGGTCACTTTTTGTTTTTCTCCTCCTCATTATTCATCATAGGATTCTTTGTAGTGGTTTGAATAATAGCGATAAACTGATCACCATTGAATATTTTCATTTTCCTGGGTTTACAAAGAAGGCTTTCAAATTTTCTCCATTCAGAGTAACATTAATAAATGGAATATTGTAAATGATTTTTATTATGTTGAGGTATTTCTTTTATATCAAATTTGTTCACTGTGTTTATCATGAGTATGTGCTCAAGTTAATTAAATCTTGTTATTAATTCTCTGAAATTGATCCTAGTATTGTTTTATTTTGTTGAAATTATGTAGCATTTCACATTATTCACTTTTCTTATTGAACTATCCTTACAACTCTTGAATAAACACCAATTTATCATGCTAAATAATCAAAACCATTGAATTCAGTCACCTCGTATTTTGCTGAATATATTCATTAAGAATATTGGCTATAGGTTTTTCCTGCATCTTCCATTGATTTTGACATTGGTTTAATGCTGACCCTTTTGAATAGATTGGGAAAAATCTTTTTTTTTTTTAATTTCCTCAGGGATAAGTTAGTTAGAACCAGTGTTAGTTATTTTTTAAAAAATGATTTTTTACTGTTATTATTATTATTGTTGTATTAATGTGTTAGCATGTTTGGCCTTCTGGAGTCGCTTCTCTCCCTCATTCACATGGGTGTTAGGGATATATTTCAGGTAAAGAGCTTTGCATAGCTAACATCTTTATGTTCTGTGAGGGCCCACAGATGTGAACCTGTTCCACCCTGACTGGAGGTCAAAGAGTTTGAGCTTATTTTCATTCTTTCAAAACTGCTGACAAAAGATGTGGATACAAGGAAGAGATTCTGACCTAGGGTGTGGTTAATTAGTGTTTTGTTTATAGAGTTGGATCTGCTCCACCTGGACCAAAGGTTGGAGGATTCAAATCTATTCCCTATATGATGTTAATGAAATCTGTTATCTTCCAACTCCCCTTTTGGAGTGAAGTATATAAGCATGTGGAAAATAAAGGCAAAATAATTCAATACTCACTGAATTTCCCTCCCGATGCTGTTCTGTCTTTCTGTCTCTTATTTCTTTCTTATCACTGTTGCTTTTGCCTAATAATTCTAATCCTCATGCTCCTACCCTGGAATGTACAAATTTCTTTGAGGTTGATCTTAAAAAATGTTCAGAGCCATCTTGGTGGCTCCAATTATTAGTCCTATGGGAAATTTAACAGTGAAACTACTTGGTACTGGTCGACAATGGGACATATTTTATTTTTCACTTAGTTTGACTTATGACTCTTCCTGATTCAATCTTGGTAAATTATATAAGATAAGAAATTGTCCATTTGTCCTATGTTATAAAATTTGTTACTATATCTTGTTCTTAATAATTTTGATAATTATATTTCTGTGATAAGAGCTGTAAGGACTCTTCTGCATAATATTGTATTTGATGTTTGAGTTAAATCTACTTTCTAGGCTTAAATTCTGTTTTTAAAAGCTTCTAAATGAATGAAGATATTAAGATTCTCTAAAGATAAAATTGGTGCTGGCTATATGCAAAAGGTAAATATATCCAGGTATAATGTCAAAATTCCACAATTTAACTCTTTACTTAAAAACATAATATTGATTCTGAATATATTACTTAATGGTAGAGTTGTTTAGCAAATGGGATGTCATTGGTTTTCTGTCCAGTAATGTGAAACTAAACGAAAGATAACATTTTATGTAGATGTTACAAATAATTATTCAGAAATCTCGATAAAAAAGAAAGAAAATAAGGAATTATTCTGTGGATGGAGAATTCGAAATATAAATGTAAAATATATAATTAAACACTTTGGTTAATTTTCTTATATTCTTGGTTTATTTTATATATGCCTTTTTTGTTTTGTTTTGATTTTTTGACAAGGTTTTTCTGTAGCTTTGGTGCCTTTCCTGGAGCTAGTTCTTGTAGACCAGGCTGGCCTTGAACTCACAGAGATCTGCCTGTCTCTGCCTCCTGAGTGCTGGGATTTAAGACATATGCCACCACTGCCCAGCTTATATGTGCCTTTTAATATTTGAAAAATCTATTTTTAGAAATTTATTATTTATTTATTATTGCCATATTGTAGCTTAATTATCAGCTTAAAATAAGTTAGAGAACCTGAGAGATTCTCAATGAGTGATTTTCTAGATCAGGCTAGCTTGTGCATGTGTTTGCAGGAGATTGTGTTATTGTGTATTATATCCCACTGTAGGCAATACCATTTTCTAGGCAGAGGGCAGTAACTGCTCTGACCAGCTTTATTAAGTTCCTCTTTTTGTGTATTTCCCACAATGGTGGTCTAAAACCTGTAACTGTAAATAGAGTGAATCCTTTTCCCCTAAGTGGCTTCATGTGAGGGTATTTTGCCACAGCAGCAGATGTTAAATGAAAAAAAAGACTGTAAGGAATTCATGCTGCCATTAATCACTAGTTTGTCAACTGAAAATTGTAGTTTTGACAATGCTACCTATGATCGCGGCATTATAATCTATTTTGGATTCTAAGGCAAAATAAGTTTATATGAAGCTATCCATAGTATTTCCCTTTCTCAATGCTGAAATGAACTTTGCACTGTAGTGCAGGTCCCAGATCATCATGATTAACGATTTGACTCATGGTTAAACCTTACCCTATCAAAAAAATCAAGGCCATTTTTGCCTCCAAAGTGAATCTCTTAGTTTCATTTGGGTGAGTCAAACTGGAGATATAATAATGTATAAGGCCAGAGGGGTAGGTTTGCACACATGTTTATGTTAAGTGATGACATCGTTTGAATTTCAAAATAAAGCATATCTACTATGCTTTGAGGAAAAAAAAAAGATTTTTTAAAAAAAGCATGATACTCCCTAGCAAACTCAGCTTGACCTTGGGAGCTGTGTGTGGAGCATTTTTCAAGTCAACAATTATACTAACAGATAATAATCTACATCTAGAAATTAATGATGAATCTTTCAAATAATCCTACATTGTCTGGTAGTAATCATCTCACAGAGCTGAGAGTAATTTAAACTCTTTGATTTTTCTCTTGCTGTCATTGGCTGTCTTAGTCTTTCACAAAGTAATATATGCACTGAGTGAGAGTTTTGTAATTTTCAAAGTTCTAATTTTCAAATTTCTCTGAAATTTTTCTTTAAAAATATGTTATTGTTATTATTTAAGGAATATAATAAATATAGTAATATATAGTAAAATCATTGCCGAGGTAAGATGAATGAACATGACCGTTATCCCATATAGCTAACCATTTTTTTGGTTTGTTTTTATAGCTAACCATTTTTGTGCAACAAAGAGCATCTATAAGTTACTCATTTCATAAAACATCTAAATACAATATATTATTACTATATGAAGCTTCATGTGGTATATTAAGTCTTTTTCTTTTTCCACTTGACACATTTTGACTGAATGTCTCATTTTAATCCCCATAGAAATAGCCATTGTTTTCTTCTCTGTTTATATACAAGGCTTAAAAAGCTAGTCCACACATAAGTTACATCATCTAATATTTTATTTCCATTTAGCACAAAATTCTATAGACATCTACCTGTACCTGACCCAAACACTGAGATTACAGGCTCTTATCAATATGCCGCCTCTTACAATGGTTCTGGACCTAAACTCAGATCTTTATGCTTGCATGATGAGGAGTTACTAAATAATCGATTTCCCTAGAACTCTTCAAAATTCATAATTCTTGGGATTTTAATAAAGAATGTATGATTTATTAGAGGCTTTTCTGAAATACTCAAATTATATTTAGGATACATATTGTTTCAACTAATGGAATACTGACAGTTGAACACCAACATTTGCATGTTCACATAAGTTTTATGAAGCTTAACCCAGTGTTTGCTGCAAAGTCAATAATATGATGAGGTATTTACTTTCCTGGAGCATTAAACATTTTTCTCTGTGCTGAAGAAAAATGTTCTGAGCTTTATGGCTACACTATCACTTCTGATAATCTATCAAGACTTTTCAAATACATTTTTTTTTATTCAAGAGGAATTGTGAGAAAGATGTTCATTTTTTTCAATAGAGAATGCTTCTTGTTTTCCTGAACTGTACCTAGCAGGTGATTAGAAACAATAAAAAAACTATAGTCCTTTCTAATAGTTACTGAACATATTAAGCAATAATTTTGAGATTTTTTTAAGAAGCAATTTTGATATCTCTTCAGTAATATAACTAAAAAAGTTTAGCTAATTATCTCACTTTCCTTCACTAAAGAATTTTTTTCTATTCTGCTTACATAATACAAAATTTAAAAAAAAATTAAAGAGAGAATAAAAGTTACAGAAATCAATAAAATGGGGAACTTAAGGAAAAATGATAAAATATATGGAATATACAAATATTCAATCAAAATGTTATGATTGGAGTGATTTTGAAAAGCACATATGCTGTTCCATGGCCATGGGATCACATTCATGTCACAAAATTTACTGTGATATTTTGAGTACTGAATGAAATAAAAGTCCAAGGAAATGAAATAAAGGTCATATAAAAACGAGGAGGAGACATTATCTGATATTTTCCACTTACAGAAATAGTTCCTACTAAAAAGGCGAACATGACTGGAATGTTCTCAATAAAATGAAAACATGCTAAGGAATTCATCATTTACTTTATTTCTAAAAATTAATAATTTTAATATTAGCTTTTACTTTGTGCTATAGCACAGTCAGCATAGGGGTTGTATTACTAAATATGTTTTTAAAAATGTGTATTTGCTTTCAGGAAATAAACTTGACATTTTAGAGTTAGAGTGAAAAGCGAAAATGGGGACTAGATGGATGAGAGATAAAGCATGTAGAAAATCAATCAAGAGGAAAGCTCTTTGACATCTGTCAGAAAAGAAATTTCAAAGAAGTGAAAGGCTAAAGCAAGGTAGTAAAGGACATAAGCTGAATTTAACAACTTTGGATTTGAAAATAAGTGATAAACTGTGTGAGGTACTGTGGTAAAGTTCTACAGTGGACTTCTAGTGCTGCAGCTCTTCCTTGTTATATAAGACAAATGTGCCTTTCCCTTTGCAAACAGAAAAGAAGTCCCCAGGGGTTGGTGTGGATTCTCATTTTATGTTAATTTTAATAATGGGCATAACTAATCAAAATGGTGGCTCCTTTAAATAAAGGGATAGAATCTTAGACATAGAGCTCCATCAGCCTATGGAGACCATGATAACTATTTTTCTTGAAATTATTCAAAAAATAGAATATATATTCTGTTGACAAAAAAGAGGATAAAAGGGTAAAAAAAGCAAATTGTCATGCTACACTCTTTAGAGAGCCAAGCACACAAGGTCATTGGTTGGCTCTTGCAAATTTCTTTCTTCCCAGTGACCTTTCAATTGATTTCTTCCCAGAGTAGCCACCTCATCTGTGGTCTGTTTACATCACATGAGGCAAACCATCCCAGTTTAAAGATGGGAATGGAACAATTGGTGTGGCTTTTAGTGTGCTCGTCTTTGTTATCAATTCCAATTTGAATGGAATTTGAACTTTTTTTTTTTTTTTATAAAAACCACTGACGCTGAGCTGCAGTGCTCCTTGACATAGTAACTAGAAGGGAAACTGAACAAGCATGGATGTGCATTATTTAAATTGTATTGTCATTTTCATAGAAGGCAGATGGATCCTTGTAGAGCAAGGTTAGGAGAGGTCTTCAAAAACCTTCTTCAATAACAAGTTCAGACATTCTCTTCTCTTTTTGACCTTGATTTTTTTTTTCTGAGGATGCATTAACTATGTAGACAAAGGCTTTTCTTTCCCTTTTCATGCTTAATGGTTTTTCTCCGTGAACAAGTACCAGAAAGTGTTGCCATCAAAGCATATTTTGTCTTAAACCAAAAGTTCCTTATCTGCTTTTCTAAATTACCAGTTTTATTAGTTTCATTCACACACATAACAGATATTAAGAGCAGAAAAGAGTTCTACACTTGGCTCATAATATTGGATCCTAACTTTGAAGAATGTGCGGGAAAAGTTGGCTAAGTGAAAATAAAGGAAGAGTGTTGCAGGGGAGGAGGCACAAGTGTTCAGGCCACCACTGTAATGGAAATGGAGTACCATTCATCCCACCGCCGTTTATCAAACAACAGCTCTAAGTGTGTGATAGCATGAGGAAGTCAAACATTAACTCTAGATGGGAGGAGGAAGAAAACCCTTACAACTGAGTGCAGGATAACAGCTTCATGTGTTTTAGAAATTTTTCGCCATTATAGTAGGCTAAAATAAAAAATAGCTCTCAAATCCACCTAAAAAGACAAGAGAAAGGGAATCTTGAATAGACTACCTGCTGCCCAAGGTGCAGTACTGTGAATTTTGTAGCATGTGAACATCATGTTGCTCTCTTACTACCTTTGGTGAGATTCATAGGTCTGTATTCAACACCTACAATATGCATAATTTCATGCTTTTGGCTAAGAAGAAAGAAGCCGTGGAATTGGCAGTATCAGAATACAGAACTATAATTTTAGAATCTAATAGAATAAGCTAAGAATGTTCACTTTACCTCTTTATGTTACCATTACACAAAGCCCTGTAATCAAATTCTTAGTCGCAAGACTAATATATGAAAAAAATTCAAAAATGAATTATGATTGAAATCACAGAAATAGGTAAATGCCAGCTGGGTATATTTTCTTTTCACTCCATGAGACAATAGATATATTGGTCTTTATAGTCTAAAAGTAAAGAGTTTGTACAATGAAAGATCGTGTTTTCCATTTTTACCTATTTACTACTTAAATATTTTCTTGAAACAATGATGCTTAGATTTTACACTTAAAGCATATCCATGTTTCACCAGTTTTACAAGTCTTTACAAATTTGAGGCTTTCATTAGAGTTAAACCTGGCTAATTAAGGTACTATTTTCTCTTCTCATAAACAAACAGTGAAGGAAATCAATAGCCTTAAATGGGCTGAACTACTTTATTTTCTAATTATTCCTTACTTTTGAACTGTAATAGAATTATACCATTTTCTCCTTCCCTTTCCTCCCTGCAAACTATCCTATAAACCTCGCCTATTTTGATTTCAAATTCATGGCTTCTATTTCTTTTTAATTGTTTTTACACACACACACACACACACACACACACACACACAGAGAGAGAGAGAGAGAGAGAGAGAGAGAGAGAGAGAGAAGAGAAAGAAGGCTGAGATATGACTCAGGGAGTAAGAATGTGGTGGACATGCGTGTGGCCCTCAATTCAAGTCTTCAAAGTTCACTTAAGAAGCAAGGCTTGATGTGATACCTGTAAACCCACACAGTGTTGGAAGATGGTGAGAGAGAGAAGGAGCATCATTGGGTTTGCTGGCTACCAGCCTAGTTTCAAGCTCAGCAATACCCTGTAGCAAGAGAATAAGGCAGAGTGTAATAGAGAAAATACATCAGATAGCCTCCTCTGGCTTCCATGAATGCACTGGAACAGATTTCCACCCATACACATGCACATATACAACACACATGTACTCTCTCTCTTCTCTCTCTTTCTCTCTGTCCCTCTCAGAAAATTAAAGTAAAATAGAAAGTGTGTGTTATATTCCTACATGCATAAACGTAACCTACTCAATCTGTATATACCTCTATGTATATTTGATATTGGATTAAAGAAACAACTGTGCTCTTCCCTGGGCGAGTTAATTTTTCCTATGCTCAGAATAACTTATCTTGCTCTTTGTGTAAGGTTAAGGCCTTAAGGCCTCATAGACTTACCCACATCCACTTAAGCTTGCTTTTTTTTTTTTTTTTTTTTTTTTTTTTTTTTTTGTGATGCTCATCTCATTCAAGCAGTCATATTGGTGAGTCTTTATGGGTGTGGCTTTTGACAATAAGAGACAATACTCAGAAAATTCCTCTCTTTTCTACAAGGTTCTCTTTGCCTAAGGTAAGAAGGGTTATTGGCTTTTTGTTTGTTTATTTGTTTTATGTATTCTTTTGTTTTTGTTTTTTTTTTCATCCTTTGGACGTTTGCATGGCACCTTCTAATATCAAGAAAACTAGGCCTCAGTGAGGAGGTATTAAATCAGTCTCATATCAGGGACCTCTAGGTCATGTCACTGTTGTGTATGGTTTCTTCAATAATAGGTATTTTTCTTTCATCTATGGTGGATAACCAAATGTAATAGTGATAGCCTGTATTGTTTTAAAGTCTGTTGGATAACCCTGAATAACAACTCAAAGAAAGGTTGCTCAAGGTTGATGATGTTCCTTAGTTCATGTAGGAAACATTGTCAGCTCAGATGCAAAAATTTCATTAAACTATACATGTCTATTTATACATTAACATGTTCTATAGGTTTTTGATAGGTAATATTTTGATTCCTTATAACTTTTTCAGACATGGTTATTATTATTATTATACCTTCTTGTCTCTTTCTTGTGTTTTTATTAGCCACTCCTTTATTCTAGCCCACACACCTTTCTGTTCTACCATTTCTCTGATCGGATCACTTGTACCCTGTTATTCCACTGTCTGTTTCTCCTTGACTTTCCCACCTTGGCAATGGCCTTCTTTCTGGTTTCTGCAATTACTGTAGGTTATGTATCCACATTTGAAGATTTGGTGCGAGAAGCCTCAGGTGGGAGAGAACAGGCAATGTTTGTCTTCCTGGGTCTGGGTTGCCTCATTAACATGATATTTTCCAGATCATCCATTTACCTGAAAAGTTCATGATTTCATTTTTTTCTTTAGAGATAGATAATATTTCAACATGTAATATATCATTTTCCATCTTTTGGGTCAAGGATTTTGAGTGAGGCTAAAATCTTTTAAAAGAGGAAAGTTCTTACAAACACAAAAGAGAAAGAGAAGGGATGTGAGAGAATTGAAAAAAAAGTAGAAGTCTCTAAATATTGTTTCTGAAGGCACAATTTCATCAGAAATGTGTCAAGAAGAGGTGACTCTAAGGACGAAAGTTAGGTGTGAAGTTTATTTTAAATATATTTGTTTTAATGAATCAATGACTAAAACCTAAATGAGAAATTCTTCACAACTTTCTTAGGCGCGTAAATAAGCCTAAGTAGGAGAAACACGAAGTTTCTGGAGTGGAGTTTACCAATCATGATTAGCAGATATGATCAGGGAATAAATAACAGTAGAAAAAAAATTTTGACCAAAGAATAACATATTATAAAGATGTGAATTTTTATTTTTCTTTAAAAAAATTATCTGTAGTAATGTAGGCTTGAATTCATCTTTATTCCCCTCTTTTAAAATTCATTTTTATTTAAAAAGCAACAATAAAATGTCTTTTCATGATATTCTGGTGTACTAATTGTGGTTGTTTGGAAGAAAATAGAGTGGCCCTATTAGAAAGTGTGGTTTTGCTTAATGAAGCCTGTCGCTGTGGGGGCGAGCTTTGCTCACCTGCTCAAACTTTCCTCAATTTAACTCTTAGCTTTCTATTGTTTTCTCATCATGATGTAGCCAGTACCACATCTGCCCGCATGCCGCCATAATCCCTGTCATGATGATAATAGACTAAGCCTCTGAAATCATAAGTGACTACCTTAATTAAATGCTTTCCTTGTGAGAGTTGCCATGTTAATTGAATTTTTTTGTTTGTTTTGCTTTTGGTATGCTTTTTCGTGGTCATGGTGTCTCTTCACAGCAACAGAAACCCTAATCAAGTCAGAACAGATCTGTGTCTTCCTTGGCAACCATCAGAGAAGCTTCCTCCTAGAACAGATGGAAAAAAATACAAAAACTCACCGCCAGACATCATAAACGCACACGCACACACACACACACACACACACACACACGGGGGGGGGGGTGCTTGGAACACCTTGTCTTAAATAGGGTGTCTCCATCAAATCCTTCCTCCTTTCTATCAGGACTCGGGAAATCTGTGGAATGGGAGATGGAAAGAGTGTAAAAGTTGGAGGGGATGGAGAACACCGAGAAAACAAGGTCCTCTAAATCAATGAACTTACAAAGACTGTGTAACACCTGATTCTGTGTTACATCCTCGGTACAGTTCGTGTGCCACTGTACCTTGAGAGTTGGGCAAGGGCCTGGAGATTGAACACACCAAGAGACCAGGGTCATTCGAAAGGGGATCAGCCAAATGGCGTTTATTCAGACTTGGGGAAGTCCTTAAGTACCTAACTGTTGCACAAGGACCCCGCCCAGGCAGGTGGAAAATTACCATACTAACAAAGGAGTCAATGCCTAATTGACTAATCACCTGGCGGGGCAGGAAGAGCACAGGAACAAACAGGATGCTTAGTTAGCTGACCAGAAACTGTCCTCGAGATGCACCCAGAAACAAGGGCAGACCCGGGCCTTACAAGACTGAAACAGCAAACATGGGGCTTTTATGAGTATCCACCATGTCCTTTGCACAAGTACATCATGGCTTCCATTTTATGGTTTTATAGGATTCTTGAGTGTACAAATAGGTTGGTCTGTAATTCTTGGCCTTCACTTGGGCTCTTTTCCTTCTGCTTGCTTATTTTGTCCAATTCCAATGTTTTTTTTTTGTTCTATCACATTAAATTATAAACATTATATTATATATTAACTCTTCAAAACTTTTTGTTGTCCTTGCGGTTTTAATGAGACATAAAGGTAGTTGATCCAGATGGTAGGATAAGTGATAAGAAACTGGGAAGAGTAAAAGGAGGGGAAGCTGGAATCAGGATATATTATTTGTAAAAAAATCTCAAAAGATTATTTTTACTGACGTATACGTGTGTATCTGTATGTATGTGTATGTGCCACATGTACCTGGTTGCCCAATGAGGCTTCAAATGGTCATCAGCTCCCTGGAGTTGGAGTTACATGCATTTGTAAACTGCCCAGAGTGAACAAAAGTCACGTTTTCTGAAACAGCAATACACGGTTCTTAACCACTGAGCCATCTCTTTAGACTCCTCTGTCTCTCTTTTTTAAAGGACAATTATCAGAGAGAGTGAAAATAGAAAAAGATTTAATTTTAATATTTCTAATTATTAGAGCAAAGAAATGGGGGATGATCTGTCTGGTGCATGTAAAACTTGTCATTTATAAAATATAATTTCTAATTCTGATGCTACTCAAATTTAAAAGCAAATTTGGTAATTTAGCAAATTTGTACACAAAACATTACAACTACATTTTCTCTGTGTTATTTTATTTATTTATTTATTTTTGATCCTACATACCAGGAAGGCGTTCAGAAGAGGATTTTCATGATCTTTGAAATCAGTGGGAGTTTCTTTGTAGTAAAGAATGCTGTACAATGTATGATTCATCCCTGCTTTGGGGATGCTTATTGTTTTCCTCTCACGTGTGTAGGTCTATCCACATATAAGCAGCAACAGAAACTGAGACTAACAGCAGCTTCTGCTCGCCACATTTTAGGAGGGATTTTAAAACACATGGAACACTTGAAACTTTTTCTCTTTAAAGTTTTAGCAGAAAGTTTCCCTTTAGATGCCACATGGGTCTAAACATCAAGTACTGAGCATAGTACTGACATTTTGTCAATAAATGATCCTCAAACAAATATTTTATAATCCTCCAAAGAAAACAACTCAGTGAAGATCTGATGAAAATATGATTTTTGGTATCTTGTAAGCATTATTTTATGGGAAACATAATCATTGTCCAAAGGTAATGACCTAGGTAGAACAAAGAACTTTATCAATTATCTGCATCCATTGCAAAAGACAGAAAATCAAACTGAAATTGTGCTTAGAAAAAGCAAAATAATTCAGTGAGTTTACTGAAGGGCTTATGACACTTTACTTGCCACATATAATGAAGTGCACTATTTATTGTGTAACCTTGGTAACAAATGAGCTGATTTGGGGGCACTGAAACAATAGCACTATGAAATGCCTGAATACTTTTTTGTCTCCCCCGTCTCTATTTACTTTGAAGAATTTCTAAAATTAGGTGTCATCTAATTTAGAATGGAATTCTTACTCCTGTGAGGTCTATATCACTTAAGAATATGTTCTGGGTGCATATATTATACACATGACTGCGGTAGTTTCAAATGCTGGGATCAAGAACATAAAATTAAGTTGGTTTCATGTCATGAGACTATGCACTCAACTGCTTATATATGAAGAATATATTCCTGACCACTTATAAATGGCAAGAAACTTTCTATGAGCATTTGATAATCTAACACAATAATACATTTATTTAGTAGACTAATTACAATATATCATGCTTGATAAACATTTACATTTTTAGTAGTATCTGGTACCAATATAATGTAATAACAAAAATCACAATACACATATTTAAGAGACTAATTCTTAATTGGTATATGAAAAGACAAAAATGTAGTACTTAAATCCATTAACTTGTGGAATGTGAATATTGAAGAATTTTTTTTTAAAAAAAATAGTTAATAAAAAAATTTCCTTCTCATCCAGTCTTGCCTTACAGACAAGTTAATCAACTTACTGTAAAAATATAGGCTAACTTTAAATTGTGCTGTTATTCTTTCAAAGAATGCTCTTTTCAACTGAAAGCAATAAAAAAATTCTTTTTAAAAAGTGTTGGAAATAATTCAAGAAAAGGGTAAGGAGAAAAGGAAGAAAACTGTGCAGAGGAAGCACAACATGAAATCAGGAAGAGATAGAAATCCTATTGGAAAGAAACAGAGAAAAACAGCAAGAAAAGCTACAGTTAATTCTCACACTGGGTCAGAACATGGTTTCCTTTCAGCAAAGATTATTAATCAACTTGGTCCGCCCTGGGGGTTGTTTTGCTTTTCACATTATTCTGTTAAGTAATAAGTTTCCTTTGCCTGAAACAAAAGGCAGTTCTGAAACAGTGCAGCCCAGGGAAGCAGTTCTTTTTTCTTCTTGTCTTTTAATAATTTTTCCACATAAGTGAAGAAACAGCAAAGTTTATCTTCACATAAGTGAAGCACACAGTTTCACATTTCATCATGAGTGTTAGTTTCAGGAGCTGGTCATGGGATGGTGTTTTATATCTGTCCTTCTCTGCTCAGTTAATTTTATTTTTGTCCTTCTTAGGAGGGAAGGAGGGGGAAAGGGTTGTTTGAAGGATAAATTGTTTTGATGCTTTTCATATTAATATTTTAAAATATTCGGTTCATCCTATAGATGAAATGTGTGAGGGAAAGGCAAACTCTGCGTATTACATATGTACAGATGTGTTTAAGTAGAACCAGCCAAAGCTATGCTGGATTAAACTTAATTTCTTTCACCCTAGGAGGCATTCTCGTGTCATATCAAATTATATGCCTTATTTTTTTAAAGCCAGTAACATTATTTTTGTTTCATGTGTAGAGACATGAAGACAGGCAAAAAAAATTTTATAATAATTTTTCCATTATGTTCTTTGTTGCGTATTTCAAATTTAGATATTGCGTTTTTTACACAATTTGGCTTCATATACATTAACAATGTATGATAGCCAAAGATGGATAGTGGAAAAAATGGCCAATGCAACTTTCATGAAAAATTAAACTATAATTATATATTGTAATTTTCAAGAAACAATCTAACATTATATTTTATTTAAGTTCTGTACATCACAAAGAATAATATTCAAGTTCTTATACAAAACAAAGAGAAATGAAACTTTTATACTTTTGTATACATTAAAAAGCATATTTTCAATTATATAGTTTGCAATTTAGGGAACATAAAAATCTACAAAAGGAACTAGGTACTGTATAAAGCTATCATTCAGTAATAAACTGAGTTCCTGCATCGACTCGACTCCCTATCACGTCTGACTGACTTCCATTGTGGGGTAGCGTACTCACCTTTACCAAGGAAATAAGGAGGCTCAGTATGACCTAATTATTGGGCATTTGGAGGATCAGGGCTGGCTCCCTGGGTAACCACTATTGTTGATGTCCTCCAACAACATGGCTTTAAAATAGCCCACTAAAAAGTACAAAAGGTACCCACATTTTATATATTGGGATCCTAATTAACACTCACTCAAGCCAAAGTGAATGGACAAAAATTAATCCTGCCTGAGCCTGTCACTTTATCGAGGTTACATAAAATACTGGGGGAAATGAACTGGATAAGGCCCTCATTGCCTGTCGAGACTGGGAGACTCTGGATGTTTTATATGATCTCCTAAAAGGGGGGCAAACTTATCAGATCATTTTCTTGCTTCCTGGGGGCCATCAGGCACTCACTGAATTGTCAACGAGCTTCATCAGGCTTCTTTGGTGAGATATAATCCTAACATTCCAACTCAAGACTGGATATTATTAGGGAAAAAGACCGTGCTGGCCGCCATTGTTCAGCAATCACAGCCACTAGGATGGGTACACACCACTCTGAAAAGCACTCCCAGAGTATCCTCTATAGTCAATCAAATAGCTGATATGATTATAAATATCAGGGACACCTCCCTCTGGCATTATGGAAAATATTTCTAAATTCCATCCAAAATTAAGGAGTTAGAATGGTTGGCCAGACATTGTTCTCGATTAAGCATTGCCCTGGAGGGACTTTGGGTGGACCATGAACACTCACTTTGAGGAGTCCCTGTTAGTGAAGCTACATTAAGAACTACACTGGAGAGTTCCCTTAGTGTTTTGTTCTAGGCCCCTGCCCCAAGTAGTCACTGTTTGCACAGATAGCAGGAGGAATGGGGTCGCCTTTGTAGTTTTCCCCACAGAGGGGACCAAAACAAAGATTACCAAAATTCTCCCTTGTGGAGGATCTGCTCAATATAAGGAACTGATGGCCATATGTATTGCCCTATAAGAGGTCCCAGAATCCTGCAACCTCTATTCAGACAGCTCTTATCTGGTGAACCTACTGCCACACTTACCCTGTGCCTATATTAGATTGGATGCTAATCCAGTTTGCCTTGATGATATAACTCAGATCACTCTTAGAAGGTAGGAAAAAACATCCATATATATATTCAACATCTCAGAGGACACCAAAATCTCCCTGGCCTCATTTCCCAAAGGAATGCTGCTGCAGATGCTTTTGGGGTCTATCTCATAGAGGTCTCGAGTCTGTCCATACAAAATGCTACCCAAATGCATGACTTAACTCATGTCAACCGGAGAGGACTCAAATACCTATACCCTCAAGATCCCTGCAAAAGAATTATAGAGAATCATTTATACATGTATGACTTGCCAACACTTTCTCTGCACACCCTCCCCCCTTTACAAGAGCCAGGGGTGAACCCAAGAGAGTTAGAACCCAATATCGTCTGGCAAACAGATGTGACACATTACCCTCCATTTGACAAATTAAAATATATGTTTGTGACCATAGACACGTACTCTAAGGCATGCCAGGCTACCGGCCACTCAGGGAAAAGGCAACCCATGCCAAAGACCACTTCTTACAATGTTTTGCTATATTGGGACTACCACAACAGGTTAAGACTGACCTTTTTTTTTTTTTTAAATGGTCCCTTTTTTATAAGTAAAGCATTAAAAGAATTCTTCCAGAAATGAAATATATCCCATACCACAGGATCCCATGAAGCCCTCAGAGTCAAGTGATTGTCGAAAGACATCACCAATATCTTAAAGAGTTTCTTATGAGACAAAAAGGGGTAGAAGTCTCCCCCATCTACAACGGCAAAAAGGCATTATTAACCATCAATATTTTAAATTTTCAAAAATCAGATGAACAAAATAGAGTTTAGAAAATTGTGGATCCCTACCAATGAGGCCCCGCCTAAAGGTTGGGTGGAAGGATCCTCTCACTAACCAATGGAGGGGCCCAGATCCCTTATTGATAAAAGGTTGAGGATATGGATGTATCTTCCCGAACAGAGGGAACACGCCTACATAGATACCCACTCATAACTTAAAATCTCTCCCCTCCCTTCAGGGCAATGGGCAAGAAGAAGATGACCAATAAAGAAAGAAAGTGATTATGGTGGATAACCCTTAAATTCAAACACAAGTAAAAAAAAAAAAAAAAAAGAAAAAAAGAAAACCACTGCCTATGGGAGACTGACCCTTGAGGAAAGCATTGTCTGTTTATCTATTTCAGATGGCTCTCCTGGTGGTAATCATGTTAATTCCTATCATGGGGATTGAGGTCCAGGCCCCTACCAACAGCAGAAGATAATGTGGATCTTGTGGAGCACTGGCACTGTAGGGATTCTATACCAGACACCTGACCTGATGTTTGATATCTGTGATTTGGCACATGGGAGCTGGGAATTTGGGAGACTGGATTCTGGGGTTCAAAGGGACACCTGAATGCAAAGGTTCTCAGGGTGCATCCTACCCCAGACATCTTACCCTAATGCGCCTGGGTGTTCCTATGTCTTTAGGAGACATGACATGCCCTCCTGCAGACACCCTTTTATGTATGCCTAAGATGCAACTAGATGGCCTCAGTTATTAGAAACTGCAGGATGGCTCCAGATTACTATTGTTTTTCCTAGGGATGTGAGCAGACTGGGCTGGACATAATTAGAAAAAAACAGAGACTGCATTACATTATTTACAAAAGTCTTTTGATTCCTTAGCAAGGGTAAACTTACAAGATAGGAGAGGCTTGGACTTGCTGTTTATGGAACAGGGAGGAATTTGC
The DNA here is from genome assembly GCF_950005125.1 of Chionomys nivalis. Lineage (NCBI taxonomy): Eukaryota > Metazoa > Chordata > Mammalia > Rodentia > Cricetidae > Chionomys > Chionomys nivalis. The sequence continues at coordinate 97,660,821 of NC_080087.1, read as the reverse complement.
AGGGCACTTGGGAAGAATGTTGCTTCTATGCAAACCATTTTGGGATAGTTACAAAAACCCTAGATGAGTTAAAAAAGTATTGATTCATTTAAGTCAAGGACTCCCTATGAGACCTGGCTTAATGGTTCCCATGGCTTACTATACTCATCTCTTCCCTAATTGGGCCAATGGCTATTTGTTTACTAATCTTTTTGGCCCATGTATTTCTCAAAGGCTGGAAGAAGCATTCCAAATACAGATACAACCGGTACATGTCCCTTTGAGTACATTATGATAGACTCAATATGGATGAACTTTCAATTTGAGAGTGTCCAGGCTTAAACTCCAGACAGGGGTGGTTCTTAGCCATACTCTTTCCCCAGGGGGCTATTCTGGCTTGATGACTGGGGTAGGGGATGGGATATAAAACGAAAGGGGGAGATGTTGGAACAAAATTATTTCAGGGCCTGTTTTTCGAGGCCTGTAGGACAGAGAAAAGCCTGGCTTGAGTTTGAATGAAGATGAGACAGCAAAAGCTAGGTAGACACCCCTCCAGCCAGAGGGAGAGTTTGACTGCTTCTCATTGGCTGAAGGTACCCCCACATCACAGGATGTCACCGAACCTATATAAGCAGATGCTCACAGTAATAAAGTGAGTTTCTGCTTTGGCTGGACTCCCTATTGCATCTGATTGTCCTGAGTCACAGGGCTGCAGAATGGGTGCTCTGTGTCATGTGATTGCAGAATAGGCAGATAATGCACTCACCTTTACCTGGGAAATAAGGAGATTCAAGAAGCCTAGCAGCCACCCACACTGATATTTCATGGACATTGATTAGGTTAACCAGAGTAAGGTCATACTACTGGCATAGTTAACCTCTACACTTTCAAGTAGAAAATCATAGATTCTTCCATTCATCTTTCCTCTCTACTTTGCATTTTAAAACGTTTTAATAAGTGGCACATAGGCTCCCAGTGGATAACCTAATACTATTATTCTGATAAATGGATATAATATTAAAATCTCCTCTAATGTCCTATTGCTACACCAGTAGATCAGTGCATCACTGAACACTCATCAGACGGTTAAATTTTATTGCCACTTACTTCAAACTGAGCTTTACATAGGTTCAGGGTAAATTATCTACCATATTTATTTTGTGTCTCAGCCCAAACTAAGTTTCTTTCCCAGATGGGCTACCAACTTTGCATTAAGCAAAAGTTCAAAAATTCAGTGGAAACTCTAACATCTCCTTACCTACTAATACATAATGGCCTCACAGACAATATGGCAGCACTCAGTTTTATGGACCCTCATTCCTGCCTGGGCTGCTACTAGAAAGTACCCAGTCCCACCTAAGTATCACAATGCCAGGATTGTTTAGTCAAACCTTTCAGTAGAACCCTGGTAAATGAGATTCATATGATAGTATGTCTTTCTCATTCTCTCCTTGAACACTATTATGAAATTTGTTGTCTCCTTTACAGTTCAGAATATTAGAATAAGTACATTTCATTGTTTTTGGTTGCATTGTTTATCTGCATGTACATTATGTAAAAACACTATATTTCTATACTTCACGTCAGTGTTAGATTGTTGGTGTAAGAAAGCAGATGACATAACATTGCAGAAAAGGTTTAAGAACTGTTCAAAACTTAGAAGCATGATTTCCACTGCGGATTTCTGATGTCATATATATCCCCCAACTCTCGTTTGAAGATACGAGTGTCTGAAAGGCTTGAGATGCTCTGTTTGAACGTGCCATTTTCCATTTAATGCTTAAGGATCACGCTACAATTGCTGTGATTAATTGAAACAATACATTTAAATGTTGCCAAGCAGCTGCTACTTTATTAAAGGAGACATTTCCCTCCAGGAGTCTCTCTGTTTCATGCAACATGTTCTGATCCCCAGACACAGGTGGCAAGGTGGCAGGTACTAAGCCAATTCCCATAATGTACAGCTCCACTTAGAGATGTAGCCCAATAACTGTTTAGTTTTTACTGTCCCCACTTGTGTTATTATGAGGGCATTACATCTAGAGCAGGGCAATTTAGGTTTGCGTTAGCAAGAGCTGGTGATCATGTCTCACCCCTGACCTTCAGGCTAATGAGAAGGTCTGCTGGATAATTGTCTTCTCTTAAGTCGGCTCTGTGCTGTGTAATCTTTATTGCACAAAATGACATTTGAAGTTTGTTTTACATGAGCAAGTAGGAGAACATTATTTCTGCAGTGAGCAATAATTATCTGCCTCCTAGCTGAAAATACACGCTGTGGATAAATTGTGTTCATCTGGTAGCCTTTGTTTGCAAGACAAGTTAATTAAAAGAGGAATGTTGAAAAATATGTTTGCCCACTGAGTGCTGATGGAGTAATAATATTACTTTACAAGAAAACACTACATGCAAAACAACTTTGATTTTATTCTAGACTTATCAGATAAAATGAGGTAAATACAATGTTTCCACAAGCAAAATTTAATCACACACACACACACACACACATGAGATAGCATTTTTTTATCTTAATAAATTAATAAAAGTCTTAACTTCTCTGTACCCAGGCGGCATCTGTTCTATTTAGCCTAGACAAGACATATTGAACCTAGTAATATGCCTTAGTAAGATGTCCAAGTAATTATATACACTGAATACTGTTTTTAGCATGTTACAGGAATCCATCTCTTTGCTCAAAAATGTACAAATTACTTAATATAAACACCTAATAGTTATGCCAAGTATGTCTTGCAAAAAACATGCTTCTGGATATACATTAAAATCTAATTTCCTATTTTTTTGTGAAAAGGCCAATAACTCAAACGGGAATTGATTCATCTCATGCTAGAAATAACTGACTAATTTTTGATGGAGAAATTTTTCTTCTTTAAAAATGTCTTGAAATTAAACCTCTAGTTCAGTCATTGAAAGCAGGGCTAATATTTTGTGGAAAATTGCTTTTTCTTTTGTTTTTAACAATGTTGAAAATGACTTTTTATTTGCTTATTAAAGCAATAAGTGATCTGAGAGCGAATTTTTAAAACTTAATCCAGTCGCCATATTCTTGCTTCATGCAAAGGAGGTACAGACTTTTCAAGGTCATGTTTCAAGCTAGAAAATTGATACTTTGATTCATTGAGGAGCCTTGTTGTACACTGAATCTTTTCTCCGTTGTTCTTTCAATGGGAAAAATACCCTTCACCCAGACATGGGTCTCATCCTCTTAAGCTCAGCAATAAGGGTGCTGAGGAAGGAAGATTGTGAGGTTGAGGCCAGCCTGAATGACTCTGCAGGAATCTGACACATCAGTCAAGATACTTTACCGGAGAAACCAAATGGAAAGATCAAGGTTGGTCAATAGCTCTCATCTTGTCTGTATAGTTTAAAGCTGTGTTTATCTAAAAAAAAAATTAAATGGCAACATAATATATGGTTTAAAATAAATTAAGTGAGCTCATGTGTCCTGTGTTTCAGATACATAAATGCTGGTGAAAAAAATTGTTTGACATTTATGTGTTTTTGAGGGCATGTTTTGATTTATCAATTTATTTATTAAATAAAATATCATATTTGAATTTAAAAATGTAACTAGCAAAAAAAATTATAATTTCATAGTCATAAGTTGCATATTTTGATCCAAAGAATGGCAAACTGGAAGTGAACAGTGCACGGTCCTTATCTGAAGCACTTTCACAGTTTTCATGGTGATGCACAGCTGTCTGATTCTGAATTACTTCGACAAAGTCATTGAAAATTCTTTAGTTCCAAATTGGAATGTTTGTAAATCTTACGAAAATATAGAAAATCTCTCTTTGTGTTTACACCCTGCCAATCACATATCCACACAAGATTTACAAAAAATTTCAGAACATAGTGGGCAGCTTGAAGCTGTGGTTTCCATGAACCTAAACAAAAATCATTTGATAAATCTTCATAGTTACAATAGAGCAGTCATTTTAAATTACTCTCCATCTCTCCACCAAATATGTTCAGTTATTTACAATTGTCTGGAAAAGATAATCATTGGATTGCCATATTGTTTTTACCCCTTAAAATGAATTAAGAACTTTATGGCAAATTGGTTGTTAGTTTCTTATGTTTCAAAACTTGATCCTTTTTCAAAATGTTCTAGTTTGAAATATGCAATCATAAGTCTTTAGTCACTCACATATCCATAAACTTTCTCAAATTATTTGTTTCTGATGCAATTCTATTTGAACAATCTATTCTCAAGATGGAAGTAACGAGTGAAAAGCCTTATGAACCCTTTTCCTTGTTTTCAAGAAACAAAACCGAGGGCAGGTACTCTAATAAGATTTCCCTTATTGCAAAGTCCCTTAGTGAGATTCACCAAGTCATAGGGACGAGCAAGAAATGCTCATCTAAATTTTTCACTTATATTTTCTAATTATACAAGTAGTTTCTCTACTAGAATAGCATACATAACAGCCAGAACAAGAATGTTGTCATGTATAGAAGTCAACCCATTTCATTACACTCTATTCTCATATATACTATTCTTTTCCTATATCCATAGTACATTATATTTCATGGGATTTCTGTGTGTGTAGTCCTGGATTCATGTATCTCACTCTGTTACCAGCCTGGCTTTGAATTTACAGAGATCCGCCTGCCTCTGCCTCCATTGCTGGGATTAAAGGTGTGTACCACCATGCCAAGCTGATTTTTTTCTTATATAATATGTTGTTATTTGGGAAATCTTAGCACTTAGAGGGCAGAGAGTGGTGTTGTGACATTTTCCTCTTTCTTTTTAAAAGTATATATGCTCTAGATGTGCTAAGATTTTCTGAATAATGATACAAACTGCTCCCTTTTGGCATGTTCCATAGTCATTGTCCACATCCCAAAGTGGTGATCATTCTCTATAATTCCAGATGCTTTAGATTTATTTTCATCAAGTCTTTTGACATTGGATCATAAACACTGCCTGGAGAGGCACCTGATTGTTGAAATAGGAGCAGCAGGGCTGCTTCCCGCCACCCGGCTAGCTTTAGCTTTATCCAAATTAATTACACGGAAACTATATTCTTTTAAACACTGCCTGGCCCGTTAGTTAAAACCTCTTATTGGCTAGCTCTTACATATTGATCTAACCCATTTCTAATAATCTGTGTAACACCACAAGGTGGCTTACCAGGAAAGATCTTAACCTGCCTCTGTCTGGAGTGGGAGAATCATGGTGACTGCCTGACTCGGCTTCTTTCTCCCAGAATTCTGTCTGTTTACTCCACCCACCTAAGAGCTGGCCTATCAAATGGGCCTATGCAGTTTCTTTATTAATTAACCAATGAAATCAACAGATTAGAAAGAAATCACTCCCACATCACCTGATGAGGCACTAAAGTATCTTTTGTCCACAGTCCACTTCCAATGAAATATCTTCAGCACTTTACATAATGCTATCATGTCTCATGCATTACTGACATTAAAGCAAGATTATCATATTTAGTGTTCATATCATTCTTAAAAATTATTAACTCACTTGAGTGACTAGAAAAGTTAAAAACACAGACTTTTAAGTCTCATGCACAATTTAAAATTTTTTTTTTGGTCTCTAAAATCAAAAACAAAGAAATTTTTATACAGGGCTCTCTTTTTTGAGCACTGCTTTCTTTGTGTACATGAAAAAGACTACACACATTGTGTAGACATTAAGGGGGTCTAAGAAAAACAACATCCTCCATTATTATTTCTTTTGGAAGTCATTATAACTGTACTATCACTCTTGAGAAATATAAACATTAATTGCTTACAGGGTATCTTAGTTCATTTTACTCTGAGGAATGCTGAGATAACTTTTTGATTATGTGTGGCAATATCACTGTATCCCTTTCTGTAAGTCACCAGGAGTAACATTGACTGAACATATGCCATATGGCTTTCTTGGCTTTGCTTTTTTTAATGTGACCACTGTAATAACATCCCTTGTGAACTGGAGTAGTTCCTTCCTTCCTTCCTTCCTTCCTTCCTTCCTTCCTTCCTTCCTTCCTTCCTTCCTTTCCTTCCCTTCCCTTCCCTCCTTTCCCTCCCTTCCCTTCCTCCCTTAATCCTTTCTCTTTCTTTCTTTCTTTCTTTCTTTCTTTCTTTCTTTCTTTCTTTCTTTCTTTCTCTTTCTCTTTCTCTCCTTCCTTTCTTCTTTTCTCCTTTCTTTTCTCATTTCATCTTTTAAATTTTCTTTTACTTAAAATTTTAAAATGTTATATCTTTTGTTATATATGATACACTCATTATGCATTTTCCTGTTCCAACTTACACCAGATTTTGCCACACCTGCCTACCTACTGAATTTCATATATTCCTCTTTATAAAGAAGCAAATATTTTTTTTAATTTAAAAAAATCTGTGAGGTCTAGTTTGAGTTACCTTATTACTCCTTGGGTATAGGTTATAGGTAGAGTAGTTAATATTTTGGATTACAGCAATAAAGACTTTTTTTTAACCAAGCAGTGATCCAATTCCAGTAGTTCCTTTAGTAAGGGTAGAAATCTGTGCCTACATCCTATCCTTCAAGTTGGATTTTGTCTGGCTGCAGCTTCTACAGGTCATATGCATGGTGTCTTAATTGTTGGGAGAGGCCATTTGTTTGTCCCTGCCACTTAGCCATGAAATAATCACAAAAGCCATATTATTTAATCAATGTTAGGCCCATTAGTTCTAGCTTTTTATTTGCTACCTCTTACATATTAATTTAACCCATCTCCATTAATCTATGTATCGCCACAAAGCTGTGGCTTACTGGCTAAAGTTTTGGCGTCTGTCTCCCATGGGGTGACATGGCTTCTCCCTTACTCCACCTCCTTTCTCCCAGCATTCAGTTTAATTTTCTCCACCTAGCTCTGTTCCCCTATAGCTTGCTATAGGCCCAAAGCAGTTCCTTTATTGACAAATGACGTTCTCAGCATACAGAGGGAAATCTCACATCACTTAATCATTGTGAGTTCATAAGTGTATCTGAACTGCCGTTGTTTGTGGAAAACATTGTTTCCTTAAAGTCACATATCACCTTTGGTGATGTGACAAATACAATGGAATTACTCTGTGGATTGGAGTTGTTTCTTGACTCCTGCAGACACTGTGCCAATTACAAAACAATGCCAGCATAGATACTGTGATTTAAATAAGCAAATGGTTGCACATGTACAGTACACACACACACATATACCCACACTTAGAATTCCCAAATGGCTTTTATTGCCCAGTACATTTATTTTTTTACATTTACATTTTTTACATTCATCATTTTGGGAATTTTTTTACTTGCATGAGAGTTTCATGCATGATATAAGCTCCAACATTTCTTTCACCTTCTGTTTCATTGAAGTTTGGTTCACAGGTAAATCTTCATGCACATGAATGAGTGTGTATGTGTATGTAGAAATATATATATTTGTATATGTGTATATATAATGTCTAGAGTTGAACTTTAAAATATACTCACACAATATACTAGTAAACAACTACCACAGTTAAGGTCATGAAAATACTCATTGTTGTTTTCTTTTATGTTGCTTTCCTCTTGTGCTAAGGATGCAGGCAATATACTCCCTTAATGAACTACACAACATTGTTAATTTCCATCCTTTATGTCACCTCTCACTTTACTAAAGCCTAGTTCTAGATCTGAAATTTAGATGGGAGATGCAGGCACATGAATCATTTCCGTCCATTCCTTGTACACACTTTTAGTTTGTTTTATCTGCCATTAAAAATCAAGTATGATGTCAGAATTTGAAACTGTGCTATTGGTTTCCTGGCCATAATTAATGTGTAGGCTGTGATTTATTTCTCTCTTACATTACTGCTTTAGTGTGAGCTGTTGATAAGCTGATTTACAGTGGTAGAAAAGACCAGTGCTCACCCTAAGGCTGATTCATCATAGTTCGTATGTTTGCTAACAAGCTGCCAAGTGAAGCCATTGGAAATATAATGAATTTACAGTGTCTACCCATTATAACACACAAGTTGAACAAGTTGATTTTTTTTAGGCAGTTCCTCATATATTTATATTCTATATATTTAATTTCAGAAAGGAATGAATGAAACACTTGTACAACCATGTAATCAAATGTTTAGCAATGCTAAAAATAAAAACAAATATCTGTGAAAATGTATTTTCTGCTACTGTAAAGCAATAGTTTGTATTCATTTTATAAAATTAATTATAAAATATCAAAAAATATAAAAGAAACATCAAGGTGATGATGTCAAGGTTGCTTTTATAGATATAAGAGTGGCAAGAGCTAGATAGAGTATGCTCATTCTCACATAATTAGTTGAAGCAGGGTTTGGGGAGAACTCCACAAACATTTTTGAATTAACATAGCAACTTTACTGGACACACTATTATATTGTAAATTTATATTTATTGGATAAAAATAATTTCTGGTATCTATAATTAATTTAAAACTGGTTATCCAAGGGAAAATGGTTATCTCTGAGATAATAAACATGTAGGTAATACTGTGTGGACTGAGAAAATTGTATTTAAATATTAGTAAAATCAATATATAAATAAAATTATATATACATATAAATGTATGTTTACAAAACAAAAAAATAGGACATAACTTTGAGAGAGAGAAAGGGGGTACATGAGAAAGGAAGGAGAGAAGAAAGCAAAGACCAAATGATTTAATTATATTCCTATCTTAAGATCATAAAAATCTATTATCAATAATCACATATTTTAAATTATGTAAGAATCATTTTTCAATGGTCTTTGGTGTTATCTAATAATAATGCATCAACTAAGGGCAAAAAACAATCATAACTAATTGAAGAATACCTAATGACATGCAAATACTGTATTATGACATTATTCGTTGTGCATATAAAAATAGTGAGGACATTTTAGAATAATACACTAAAAATTACATAACCTGCTTTCTTTAAAACAACACTTTTAGATTATTACTAAAGTAGTTTGGGGTATAGATCAGATATATGACTACCAGTTTAGGGCATTCTGGAGAAAATACTTTTTATCATATTTTCATACATGTTAGTAATATATCTCTGATTTAATTACTCTTTCACTACCCTTGAATGTATACAGAGATATTATTATAATTAAAAACAGAACAATTTCTTGAGTCAGAAACTCAACTTCTTCTTACTTTAATGAGCATTAGCTTCCATATCTGTAATACTAAGATAACAACATTTGCTTGCTGAGGTGTTAACCAATCATTAAGCTTTATCAAAGTTTAATATGGTTCTTAGAAAGAGACATTGAAATGTGTAATCAAACTGTCCTATTATGTGTTTTATTTTTTAGAATCTATGTTATGTCTTCAAATTCTGATAATAGCCACAAAATTTTTCATGGCTTCATTTATTTCATTAGAATTAACTTTCAGTGGCAAAGAGGAAAAGAACAATTCAAATCAACCTTAATCCTATTTTCATATGAAAATACAAACAAATATGGAAGAAAAAATCTTTTGAGTAAGAGACTGAAAGATTTAAAGCACTGGGTGACAGGTTAAGCAACTTCACTTGCTACATATTTATGAGTTTTAAATTACATTTTACTCACAAAAAAAATTTATAACTTTTGAAAAGTTCACATAAGAGTACTGCATTTATGTGTCACTTCCTCCAGAATCTCCTCTTCTTTACTTGGGATATATTAAAGAATTAGTGGGCTCATCCATGATTCTCCCATTCTCAACAATCATTACTTATCTGTTTCATAGGACCTTATGGTATTTTCTAAATCCACATTGGCATATTAGCTGCTATTGTCTTTGTTTATGTTTTTTTAGATGACTAAACTACTGAAATTCCATGGATATAATGTCCCTGCTATGTATAAATGACATACTCTCATAGAAGATATCCTGTTCACTTAACTATTTAAAATCCTTTCTCCTCCTCTTCTGCAGTATTCCTTAATAAAGGTAGAAATTACATCATATATGTTTCAGTTGGTACTGAGATCCAATGGCCAGTTGTTCTCTGAATTTTTACTAGTTGTTTATTTCTAGAATGCAAAAACCTCTTCTTTGATGAGGAGTGTGATCCACTTATATGTGGGTAGGATACACATTTAGTATGCAATTAGAAATGATAGGTAGAAAGAAATTATTTGGAAGAATAACTGACAGGATTAGAGGAAGTCCAGAGTGTGCAAAGAACTGAGTAAATATGTGCTTGCTACATTGAGCTCTGAAGAGAGGGATTTTCTGGAGGCATCCCATTTAGAGCTGTGTGTTCCTGTCTGTCTGTCTATCTATCCATCTATCTATCTATCTATCTATCTATCTATCTATCTATCTATCTATCTATCTATCTATCATCTATCTATCTATCATCTATCTATCATCTATCTATCTATCTATCTATCTATCTATCTATCTATCTATCTATCTATCTATCTATCTATCTATCATGATATGCCTAAATATATAGTGATGTTTTATTTATGATTTAACAAAAAAAGCTGCCTGAAGATCAGAGTATAAAGACAGCTACACTAGTCAGCCATACAGGCTGTGCGGTAATGTTGCATGACTTTAATACTAGCACTAGAGAGGGACATAACTCTGGATGAGACAGGAACTCACTCTCTTTTTAATCTGAAGGTTTTCTAGAGGTAAGAACTTTCTGGTGGCTTGGCTGAGTTGCTGCTCTGATCTTTCGTCTTGAACCACAATATCTGAAATTTATTTTTTTGTGCTATCCATCCATCCATCCATCCATCCATCCATCCATCCATCCATCTATCCATCCACCGACCCACCTACCCACCCACCCACCCACACACCCATCATCTATCTATATCTATCTATCTATCTATCTATCTATCTATCTATCTATCTATCTATCTATCTTTCTTTCTATCTATCTATCTATCTATCTATCTATCTATCTATCTATCTATCTATCTATCTATCATCTATCTACAAATCATCTATCAATGTGTCTATGTGTCTACCTAAATATCATCTATTTATATATTTATGTATATGTCTGTGTATCTATCATCTACCTATTATCTCTTGCTATCTGTATCTATCTCTAATATCAATCTTTTTTTCTGTGGATTTCTGTTTTGTTTTTATATGCTAAAGAAGGAAGCTTCTCTCATGATAGCTGAATATGGCACTGGTTATATTTATCTTTCGTGGTCTGGGTTACTTCATTGAGCATATTCTTTTCTAGTTTCATCCATTTTCCTGCAAATTTTATGATGTCCCTTTTTTTTAATAGCCAAGTAATACACCATTGTGTTTTCTCCAGTGTGTGCAATTGACATCTTTGTTAAATAAAAAAAAAAAATAGGTGTAGTTTTGTGAACTTATATTGAGTAGGCTATTTTATTCTATTTGTCAACAAGTCTGTTGCAGAGCCAACATCATGTTAATTTTCTTAGTATTGCTGTGCAATATATATTAATATATGGCTTGATAGTTCTCCAATGCTGTTCTTTTTGATGAAGATTGATTTTGCTATCTGGGAAATTTCATGGTTCCATATGAATTTCAGAATGATTCTTGCTCCATTTCAGTGAAGAATACTATGGCAATTTTGTTTGGGAATGCAATAATTATATAAATTCCTTTGGGTAAAATTGTAATTTCTACAACATATTTAAACCAATCCATTATCACAGGGAATCTTTATATTATTTTTTTATTTCTTTTAGTCTCTTTAGGAATTTAAACTTTTCATTGTAGAAGTCTTTCACCTCCTCTATTTGGTTAATTTTTAAAAGTTTTCTTTCTTTGAAGTTATTACAAAAAAAGGAACATCTATGAACATTCCCAGCATGTTTGTTATTTGTATAAGGAAGCTACTGATTTTACTTTGCATCCATCCATTTTTCAAAATTATTTATTTATTGAAACTATAATATATCAGTCCCCCTTTCTTTGCCTCACTCAAACCCATCCATATACCATTTGTTTTTCACTTTCAAATTTGTGGCCCCCTTCTTCATTAATTATCCTTGCCTGGAAATATATAAATTGTATTAGATAGTGTTCTCCAGGTGAACAGAACTCACAGAAGAAATATATATTCATATTAAACACACACACACACACACACACACACACACACATATATATATATGGAAATTAAAAAGGGACCATAATCACAATGACTGTAGGAAAGCAATATAGAGAGTACTCGCAGGGTACAAATGATCTGATGGTGAAACTGGCAAAGGGGGACTTTTATTTTCAAAGTTGTATTGCTGTCAGAGGCTGCTTCTTTGTTTGGTTACCTAGACCATAAATCACTCAGAAACTATATTTAGTCAATAGATTAAGCATTTTCTGGCTAACTCTTATATCTTAAATAACCCATTTCTGTTATTTTTATATTTTACCATGAGGTCGTGGCCTACTAGCAAGATTCCAGTAGGTGACTGGCGTCTTTTTTCTCTGGCAGCTCTATGGCTTCTCCTTGATTCTGTCTTTTTTCTCTCAGCATTCCATATAGTTTTCCCTACCTAGCTCTACTCTGCCTTATCATAGGCCAAGTCAGCTTCTTTATTAACCAATAAAAGGAACACATATGCAGAAAGACTTCCCACACCATTGGAGGAAAATAAATATAAAAAAAAATGAGAGGAAGTAAAATTAACAGTAAAGATATATGAGAAAGTCATCAAGCATCATACTATTAGCTACTTACTAAAAATGTAATCTATACTACAGGTAATCTTTGTAAAAATATGTGTGTGTAGTTTATTTTTATTATATATATATATATGTATAGGATGCACACATATATGTATATTTATAGTTTAAATAAATGAAATTTTCTCATCTGGGCTGGCTATGATTCTTTTTTGTAAGAATTATTTATTTATTATACAGTGTTCCATCTGCATGTATGCTTTAATGCCAGAAGAGGGCACCAGATTTTATTACAGATGGTTGTGAACCACTGTATGGTTGCTAGAAATTGAACTCAGGACCTCTGGGAGAACAATCAGTGCTCTTAACCTCTGAGCCATCTCTCTAGGCCCTGGCAATGATTCTGACTAGAACCAAAGATGATCTAACAGAATCCCAACACCAGGCATGAGAAGCCTTCTTTTGAGTTGTTTGTCAGTTTTGTTCAGAAAAATTAAAAAATATTACAGGCTGTTGTTATTTCTCTCAGTTACCAACCACTGTCACCCAGAGATGGAAGATAAGTCGCTATTACTAAAGATTCTTGCATTTCAAGAATAAAATCCATAGGTCCACAAACAAGAACCTCAGTGCTCCTATAGTTTACTATAATTGTAGTTTTATGGTGGAAAATCTAGAATTACATTTATATCATATATCCTCTGGAAATATGGAAAATCTGACTTCTTTTTCTATTTGTATCTTTTCTTTATTGGGTATGACATTTTGAGACAAGGTTTCTGTGTGGAGATCCGGCTGTCCTGAAACTACCTCTGTAGAACAGATTGACCTCAAACTCACAGAGATCCACCTATTTTTATCATTTTTATTTCCTAATTTTCTAGCTAATGTTGCAAGCATGGTATTGAAAATGGAATGAGGATAGTGTACAGGTCTGTATCACTTTTCATTTAATGGCATTATTTGAAGTTTTTCTCTATTTAGCATGTTGGCTGTTGTTTGTCGTATATTTCCTCTATTACATTGAGATATGCTTTCTCTATTCCTAGTCTCTCTAGGCCTTTATCAAAAAATGTATTAAGATCATGTGACTTTTGCATTTAAGTCCATTTATATGATTTATTACATTATTGACTTGAGTATGTTGAATCATCCCTACATCTCCAAGATGAAGTCCACTTTAGCATGGTGGGTGATCATTTTAATATGTGTCTGTATTCAACTTGTACATACTTCTCAGTTCTAGCTTTAAAACATCGTTTTTAGGAGTTATTTACATTTTCAGAACTTGTGAAAATTTCTTTTGTTTATCAATATGTGATCTATTTTAAACAAGCTTCTATTGGTTGTGGATTAGAATGTATATTTGCTGGAGATTAGACAGAATCTATAAATTTTGTTATATCTATTTGATGTGTAATATCATTTAATTGTGATGTTTTTGTTTCTGCCAAGATGTGTTGTTTTCTTTCTTTTGGTAATTTAAAGTATTGAAATCACCTATTATTACTTAATTGGGGTTAATATGTGTCTTTAATCTAGTAGTATCCTTTTATGAAGTTGGACTCAACAGAGTTTGCTGCCTGTGATTTTCAGATTATAATGTACTCTTGGTAACTGTCTCCTTGATTAGAATTAAGTGTATTTGGTATCTTCTAATTAGTTTACTTTGAAGTCTGTTTTGTCAGATATTAGGAGAGCGACATCTGCTTGTGTTTTGGTACCATCTGCTTGAAATATTTTTTCTATCCTTTCACTTTAAATTGGTGCCTATATTTAAAGCTCTGATGATTTCATTTTGTAGAAAATAAATTATGCTTCTTCACTCTTTCTGCCATCCTGGGTCTTTTTATTGGGTAGTTTAAGTTATTAATTTTGCTGTCATTATTTAAGCATTTTTTATTGTACTCAATATATTGTTTACTGTTTGTGTTTTCGGCAGTGTTTTATAATTCAGTAATTATAGTCCCATTGGTTTTCTTTCTATAGAGTGCTAGCAATGTTTATGCTTTTCTTTATTCTGAATTTTAATCACTTCCAGTATTCTCTGTAGATCTGATTTGGTTAGATTTATTTCTTTTAACATGTTTATATCAAATAAAGTTTTTCTTAATTTTCCTTCAACTATGGCAGAGAGCTTTACCGAGAACAGTAGATTAGATTGGCATTCATGTTTCCTTTAGAACTTTGAGTACATGGTATCATGTTCTGGAAGAGAGAAAGAGGTACAGAATATATAGTTCAGAGAGTAAATGAACTCTGTCAAGCTTCATTTTATGCCCAAACCTTGGGCTAAAGTTTAAAAAGAGGTCTGCTACTCAGCATTGGAATAAAGGAAAGGTAATCTCAGGTCAAGACTCCACTCATCTATACTCCTAAATTATGAAAGAGAGCATAAGTAAGTTTTCTGCTCCATGAAAGCTAATTCAGTAAAAAGCTGCTGCTAATGTGGTTCAAAGGGGACAGGATCCATGCCAATTTGGCAGTGTCATCCTCAGGGTGGAGGCTTCAAAGTATAAAGTAGATGAGTCAAGAGATTGTGATAGCTTCCTTTGTGATTTCGGAGAGCCACTGAAGCCAGTGAGTCCTTTTGTGAAGACGTTGAGAGAGCAAAGACACTGAGAGGCCGTTACCTGAAGTCATGCCAGTGATGCTTGATCTCTGTTAGAACCCCAAGATGTTGGAGATGCCAGCCATAAGATGAGATTTATACACAGAATTGAATAATCCAAAGAGGGAGATATGGTACAGGAAGAAAAGACAGACAAACAGTGCTAGCTAAATTCCTTGACATTAGACAGGGAGCTACAGGATTTGATGTTTGCATTACTAGACTTTGGTCTTGCATTAGTCAAGTATTTTCTCATTACATTCTACATCTTCCTTTTGGAATGGTAATGTAGAGATTGTGTCATTAGATTTTTTTTTCTGTATTTTTTAAAAAGCAGGATTTAAAATTTTACATACCAATCCCAGTTCTTTCTCCTTCCCCTCCTTCTGCTTCTCCCACCTTCCCCTACACCCCACTTCCCACCCATTCCTCAGGGTGAGAGAGGCTTCCCATGGAGAGTCAACAAAGTCTGTCACATCACTTGAGACAGGACGAAGGCCCTGCTTCCTGTATCTAAGCTGAGCAAGGTATCCCACCATAGAAAATAGACTCCAAACCACCAATTCATCCACTAGGGATAAACAGTGGTTTCACTACCAGTGGCCCCACAAACATGCAAAACTACACAACTGTCACCCATATTCAGATGGCTTAGTTTGGTCCTATTCAGGTTCGCCAGCTGCCAGTCCAGAGTCAGATCACCAATCATTTATGCCAGCACCATTTGTTGAGCATGCTTTTTTCCATTGTATAAATTTAGTTTTTTCGTCAAAAATCAGATATTCTTTGGTGAGTGGATTAATATCAGTGTCTTCAATTTGATTCCCCTGCTCCACCTGTCTGTACCAATTTTGTACCAATACCAAGCTGTTTTCATTACTGTGGCTCTATAGTAAAGCTTGAAGTCAGAGTTGGTGATGCCTCCAAAAGTTCCTTTATTGTACAGGATTGTTTTAGCTGTCCAGGGTTTTTTGAAAATATGAAGTTGAGTATTGTTCTTTTAAGGTCTGAGAAGAATTGTGTTGGGATTTTGATGGGAATTGCATTGAATCTATAATTACTTTTGATAAGACTACCATTTTTATTATGTTGCTCTTTCCTATCCAAGAGCATAGGAGATCATTCTATTTTCTTATATCTTCTTCATTTTGTTTCTTCAATCACTTAAAATTTTTTGTAATATAGGTCTTCACTTATTTGGTCAGAGTTTTCCCCAAGATATTTTATATTGTTTATTGTCATTGTGAAGGGATATTTTTCTATGACTTCTTTCTCAGCCCATTTATCATCCTATAGGAGGGCTACCGACTTTTTAAGTTACTCTTGCATTCTGCCACATTACTAAATGTGCTTATCAGTTATAGAAGTTTCCTGGCAGAATTTTCTGTGTCACTTGTATATACTATCACTATCTGCAGAGTGAAAGGTTGACTTATTCTTTTTCAATTTGTATACCCTTGATCTCATTTTGATGTCATATTGCTCTACCTAGAACTTTGAGTATTATATTGAATAGATGTGGCGAGAGTGGATAGCCTTGTCTTATTCTTGATTTTAGTAAAATTGTTTTGAGTTTCTCTCCTCTTAATTTGATGTTGGCTGCTGGTTTGCTGTGTATTGCCTTTATTGTGGTTAAGTATGTTCCTTATATCCCTGATCTCTAGAAGACCTTTTTTTTTATGGTGGGGTGTTAGATTTTGTCTAAGACTTTTTAGCATCTAATGAAATGATCATGTGTTTATTTTTAGTTTGTTGATACGGTAGATTACATTGGCAGATTTACATATGCGAAACCACCCCGATATCTCTGGGATGAAACCTACTTGATCATGGTGAATACTTTTTCTGATTTGTTCTTGGATTTGGTTTAGCATTATTTCATTGAACATTTTTGGATCAGTGTTCATGAGTGAGATTGGCCTGTAATTTTTATTTCTAGTTGCATCTTTGTGTGACTTGTGTATCAGGGTAACTGTAGTCTTATAAAAAGTGTTTGGCAATGTCCCTTCTATTTCTATTGTGTGGAGAAATTTGAGGAGTATCAATATTATCTTTTTGAAATTCTGGCAAAATTCTGTGCTGAAACCATCTGGCCATGTTCTTTTATTATTTATTTATTTATTTTTCCTTTGGTTCAGAGGCATTTGATGATTGCTTCTATTTCCTTAGTTGTTATATGTCTATTTAAATTGTTTATATGGTCTTGTTTTAATTTTTATATGTGGTATGTATCCAGAAAATTGTCCCTTTCCTTTAAATTTTCCAATTCTGTGGAGTATAGGTTTTTGAAGTATGACCTGCTGATTCTTCGATTTCCTCTGTGTAGTGGTTATGTCCCTGTTTTCATTTCTGATTTTGTTAATTTGTTTATTTGCTTTCTGACTTTTAGTTAGTTTGTATTAAAGGTTTTTATATTTTGTTGGTTGTTTCATAGAACCAACTTTTAGTCTCATTGACTCTTTGTATTGCTTTCTTTGTTACTAATTTATTAATTTCAGCCTCAACTTGATTATTGTCTGGCATGTCCTCCTTTTTGATGAGTTAGTTTCTTTTTGTTCTAGAGTTTTCAGGTGTGATATTGAGTCACTAGAGTGAGATTTCTATAGATTCTTTACGTAGGTGACTAGTTCTATGAACTTTTCTCTTTGCACTGCTTTCCTAGTGTACCATAAGTTTGGGTATGTTGTGCATTCATTTTTATTGAATACTAAGAAGTTTTTAATTTCTTTCTTTATTCTGTCCTTGACCCAGGGGTGTTTCAGTTGAGCATTGTTCAATTGCCATGAGTTTGTGGGCTCTCTGAAATTAGTGCTGTTGTTAAATTCTAACTTTAAGCCATCTTGATCTGGTAAGATACAAGGGTTATTCCAAGTTTTTGTACCTCTTGAGGTTTGCTCTGTTATGAAATATGTGATCCATTTTAGTGAATATTCTTTGAAATTGGGAAAACTATATATTTTTTTGTTTAGGGGTGGAATGTTATATAGACGTCTCTTAAACACATTTGAGTCACAACACCTGTTGCTTCCTTTATTTTTCTGTTAAGTTTTTGTCCGGAAGTCCTGTCCAGTGGTGAGAGTGGGGCATAAGACTTCCACTATTAGTGTGAGACATTTGATGTGTTATTTACATTTTAGTAATTTTTTGTTACAAATGTGGGTGCCCTTGTATTTGGGTGATGGAATTTTCCTGTGATGAATAAAAAATGTCCTTCATTTCTTTCATTAATTTTAGCTTGAAGTCTATTTTATTAGATATTAGGATAGCTATAACCACTGTTTCTTAGGTCCATTTTACTTCTTCTATCCTCATTATTCTTTCGTTTGGTATTTTCATGGTGTCCCAGATTTCTTGAATACTTTGTGTTAAAAAATTTGTTGAATTTAACATTTCACTTGATCAAAGAATCTGTTTTCTCTATTGTAACTTCAATGCCTGAGATTCTCTTCCATCTCATATATTATTTTGGTTATGCTTGCATCTGTTGTTCCTGATCATTTACCCAGAAGTTCTATTTCTAATATTTCCCCAGCTTGTGTTTTCTTTATTTCCTCTCTTTCAGTTTTCAAATCTTGAGCCCTTTACTTCATCTGTTTGATTGCCCCCCCCCCCTTGGATTTTTTGACTTTCTTTGCAGGATTTGTCTATTTCTTCTTTATTGTTTGTTTGTGTTTTCCTCCACTTTTTAAAGGGAATCTTCCATTTATTCTTTAGGGTCTATGTCATCTTCATGAACTTATTAAGGTCATTTTCTTCTGCTTCATCTGCATTGGGTTGTTCAAATCTTGCCGATAAAATCACCAGTTTTTGGTGGTGTCATATTACTCATTTTGCTGTGTGTTCTTACACTATCATCTTCTCATCTCTTCTTCCAATGGATGCAGGTGAGGCTTGTTGTTTCATGATGAATATAAATCCCAGAAACAGAAATCGGGGTTCAGCCTGAAGGTCAGAAAAGCAAAACTGCCAGCTACTGTTTCTTATGTATACATCAGTTCGAAATGGTGATCCTGCCTCCAGGAACTTCAGAATGAGACTGTGTGTGAGAGCTGTCTCCTCCCATTTTATATTCCTCTCCAGTGCTTGAATTAATGGCATGTACTACTATTGCCCATTTTCTATAGTAAACTAGTGTGGCTACTGGGAATAAAAGGGTGTGTCACCACTGCCTTGTCTGTAAGACTGATCAGTGTGGCTTTTTTACTCTGCAAACTTCAAATAAGTTTTATTTCTTAAGTTACAAATAAAATATCACTACTGCCTGTGTGTTAGTGAGTCCCTCTTCCTCCAGTTGGTAAAGGTAGGTCTGTTACTTAGGTCTTCACTCTTCCTCCAAGTGCTGGCAGGGCTGTGCCTCTCATGAGTGATTGCTAATGTGGCTCTGGGGACTCCTATGAGTATAGGTGATGTAAAGCGCTGCTGGTCTCTCCTCCAAGTGTAGGCAGGACCAAGGCTCAGATAGTCAAAGATGCAGTAGGAGATGGTCGCTAGTGTTGGGAGACTGCTCCGGCTCTCTTGGGCTTCACTATTTGGGAGTGGGGTGCAGAATTTCTCCCCAGAGACGAGAGCCTAGAGAAAATGGCCCTCCAGCCAGGAATCCAGAAATTCACTCTCCAGAGGCAGCAGGGTCAAGGTTCCTTTGGTCACAGCTGGGTTGTGGTTACAAGTGTGTCGGGATGCTATTTTAGGGTCTTTGTTTTTAGATTTTCTACTTTTTTTTCTTTCATCTTTCTTCTTTTTTTTTTGCTCAGAATGAAGAGATAGACTTGAACAGTTTTGTGATTTTTAAAGACTATTGGAATTCTTGAACTTAGAATAAATAGGCATTGCATTATGATGTTGCCATGAGATTATGGGGGAATAGAGAACAGAATTTTAGATTGACTAAGATGACTACCTTAACCTCATATCATTGAATACTTGGTTCACAGTTAATTGTGCCTTTTTTTGTGGACAAGGAAGTATGGCCTGGCTAGAGATGTGAGAACTCAACTCTCTATATCTGCTGCCATAACTTCAGTCTACAAGACTCTGCCATCATGGCCTCTATCCCTCTAGAACTGCAAACTCAAATAAACTCATTGTAAGTTATGAGGCTAATTACAGTAATATCAAAGCAACTAATACTGCAGGCTGAAGTTGTAGGGTGTAATCACCAATATTTTGTACTATAGAAGTAGACCAGTTTGATATTGCTTAAGTTATGCTTACTTAATTCCATTGTAATGTAGAAATGTTTCTCCAAATTTGTTACATTCTACTTCTATTAAACATGTACTGTTTTATAAATCAGTAATATGCTAATACAATTGTTACCTTATGATAAAATTTTATAGAAGAAAGTAAAGTTACTATTTCTTCATTAAATTTGTAAAATTAATCTTTGTTTTTATCTCTAGTTCATATCACTTGTACTAATAAAGGCAAATGATTATCTAATGTTATATCTTATGAATGACACATTTCTTTTCTCTACTTTATCACCTATCTATATATTTTAAAATATCCTGTTTTAAAGGCTTATAAAAAATATTGCATAAAATCTATGTTTGATTTTAAGTTTTCAGAAAAGAGGATGATACATATATGTGAATCAATCTGTAATAAATGAGTTTGCTGATTTTTGAATCTAATTTACCTTTGCCTTAATATTTCAAAGACAGTTTTTCTATAGATATGATAGTTGACAAGTTTTTATCAACATTTTTTGTCTGTTCTACCACTATTTTCAAACTACAGTGTTCCTGAGGGGTTGTCAACAATTAATTACATTCGCTGTCTTTGTAAGTAACAAATTATTTTTTTCACACTGTTTTAAATTTTTTACTTCTGTCATTATTCATTACTTTGACTTTTCTGTGTATAGACTTTTTGTATTTACTCTTGTCTAACTGTGGATGTGAAGTTCATTTTATCAAATTATGAAATAGTTACAGATTTTATTCCTTAGAGAATTTCTTTTATCTTTCTCTTTCTACTTACATTGTGCTACTTCAAATGTACGAGAGAACATGCATGTATAACATATGTATAATATATGCTGTCATGGTTCGGTGCTAGCATGGACCATAAATTATTTCTCTGTAAGAGAGGCGAGGGCATGGGATTAAAGATACAACTCACATGACTTTATCAGGAAGGAGGTTCTCAGTGATTCCCTTCTGAAATCCTGAGATAACATCAAGAAAATTCCTCCTCGTTTACTCTCCAAAGAGCCTTATATACCAAAACATAAACTAGGGAAAATACATTAGCATTCTGCTTCTTAGGTAACCAGGTAAATAGATGTGGTCATATTCACATATCTACCTATGCCTGCTCTGTCACATCTTTCTATCTTCCTGCTCTATATGCCAGCTCTGTCATGTAGGCTGACTTAGCATCTCTATCCCAGGCATCCTCCAAATTACAAAGAAGGAGCAGAACAACTTTAGCATATCCTGACCCTGGTGACAGCCTGTGTGTGTAAATGCTAGATGACCAACTCCTGTGTGGCAGGTGCAAACTGTGGCCTGGAATTTTGGTCACCATACCATTTAGAAATATGGGCCTAAAATCCACTTTTTTTTTTTTTTTTTTTTTTTTTTGAGACAGGGTTTCTCTGTGGTTTTGGAGCCTGTCCTGGAACTAGCTCTTGTAGACCAGGCTGGCCTCGAACTTCCAGAGATCCGCCTGCCTCTGCCTCCCGAGTGCTGGGATTAAAGGTGTGCGCCACCACCGCCCGGCTTCCACTCTTTCTTATTAATTTTAATAAAAACTTTGCTTCTGCAACAGTTCAGAAGATTATGTCTGCCTTAGGCAAAGACTTCTCCATTTACCCAAATTTACTCATCCTTTTAACAGGCATTCCATTTTATGCAAGCTCCTGTCTTAGGCATCTGGAGAGAAGAACCTTCAAACCCATCACTGACTGCTGATCTCTGTGAAGAAAAGAGATTAAAGGAGAGAGATATATTTGGGCTCTGTGTCTTGGGACCAAACTTTCTTGTCATGAGAAATAATCATGTTTTATGAATAATCATGCTCCAAAAGACTATAGTCTCCTACTTAAAGGAGAAGAAGATTGCCTGAGTTGAAAATTATTCTTCAGCTAGTGTAGAGAACCTCCTAAATCTTTTACATTGCATCAAAATCTAAAATTCTTCTTAACTCATGCATTAAATCTAAACATTTACAGGATGTGTTAAACTTTTCTTAACAACTACAAGCAATTACAAAAGTTATCAGGTCAATACCAACTTTTCTCAACATCTCAACATTATGCAGTTACAAATATTATCAGGTCAATACCATAATTCTCAACATTATTAGGTCAATACCAACTTTTCTCAACATCTTATAAGCAGTTACAAATATTATCAGGTCAATACCACAATTCTCAACATCTTATAAACAGTTACAAATATTACCATGTCAATACCTTAATTCTAGAATGGGAATTAATAATAAATCTACAATTAAACATGTCACGATTTTCTTAAATCCACAATAATTAAAAGAGAAGAAAAGTTTTTCTGATGGGTGAGAGTCCAGTGACATTGTTGTTATCAAATACCAGTTCTAGTCTCTGAGCAGCAGTTAAAACCATAGGCTGCCCCCTTCTTAAGTGTAGAGATGTTTTAGTCATTTCTTATTTTGAGTCTTTCTTTCCCTAAGAGGAAAGCTTAGGTCTTAGATCTCAGGTCTGATATTTTAATCAAAATGAGTTTTGTGCCCGAAAGATTAAAACAGCCAGATGTTCCATCTGCACTTCAGCTCCAAAGCAAACAGGATTCAGACTGCAGAAAACTGTAGTCATAGTGGTCAGGTCATCTTAGTAGGGCCTCTTGGATTGTGTTCATAATGTCTGGAGGCAGCTCAATCTCTTGCAGTGCAGAGTGGTAACAGTGACAGCAGGTCCTGAATCAGGCATTCCTCTCTGTGGGGGCAGGGAAATTGGACCATGGTTTTCTCCTCCATCTTCTTTCATTTTGTCTCTCCTGATGGGACATTACTAGCTATTATGTCATCAGGTTTGGTTTTCTTTTGATGAATACACCAAACCAGTCGCTCTAAAAGCCTCTTGCTTGATCTTCATCCTGGGAAAAAACACAGACATGCCCTCGACTCCATATTAATATAGGGTCTGGTCTTTTTATAACTCATTGCAAGGGCTTTTTCACCTTGCCTTAGCAAGGTCACCTTGGTGTCACCATGCTAGGTCAGTCTGCAGCAGATTTGTTTGCATCTTTTATACTTTCAAGTTGTTTTCAAGGAGCCATGGAACACCCCACAATTCCTTTTCATTAGTAACCTTATATGCAGTTTTTCCATTGGAAAATCCACTCATAATTTTTTTCATAACATCCCTTAAGGGATATTTAGTTATAACACTAGCAAAACATAGTTTTGCAAATTGCAGCAATGATCATCTGGGACAAAAACATTATTCTGGCCTTTAAATTAAGCAAACACAATTGTCCAAGAATCACTATCTTAAAATTATTAATTAATCTATTGCTTAGTATAACAAACTGATCAAAGTCAGTATTCTGCTAAACTGTCTCCTATATTTCATCCTGCTCTTTTGTATTAGACAAGTTATTGCTTTTAATTAAGAGTTTAATATCTTAACTGGCAAAAATGGAATGGTGCAGCCATAAAATGCATTCTGAGTTTTCATAAAACTGCTATAGATAAAGTTTTGCACTTTATATACACAATTGCCATAGCTGAATTACATAATGAAGATACTATACTTGCTGATTATTGTATACTCTACCTGTTGTTCTATACTTTACCTGTTGAATAGCTTCTATAAATTCTATTGGAATTGGCTCATTGCTCCCTTTAAGGATTTTACTTAGTGGTTCAAGGTCTTCTATAAGAATATTATAGCTAAAGCTTTAACCATTGTATATCTAATCAAAGTTTGTAAGCTATCTTTCTTATAAGTTGCAAGACTGCCTAACCAACTAATAGAAAAGTAGAAAAAAGAAAGCATAATCAACTAATGTTGCTGGTCTAATTAGACAATCAACAAATAGAAGAATGAAAATAGATCCATATTTATCTCTATGCATAAAACTCAAATCCAAATGAATCTAAGACCTCAGCATAAAATCAACCACACTGAACCTCATAGAAGAAAAGTTAGAAATATACTTTGGCACATCTCAATTACAGGCTCAGTGGCACAGACACTAAGAGAAATAATAAAGGAGATCTCCTAAACTGAGAAGCTTCTGTATAACAAAGGACATAGTCAACAAGACACAAAATCAGCCTATAGAACGGGAAAAGATTTTTACTTATCACTAATCCACTCCAAAAACATATCATGAACTCAGGAAACTA
Source organism: Chionomys nivalis (assembly GCF_950005125.1). Lineage (NCBI taxonomy): Eukaryota > Metazoa > Chordata > Mammalia > Rodentia > Cricetidae > Chionomys > Chionomys nivalis. Next base: position 97,636,287 of record NC_080087.1, on the reverse strand, counting down.
GTCATCAAAAGAACAAATAATCCAGTAAAAAATATGTGATACAGACCTAAAATGAAAACTCTCAACAGATGAACTTAAAATAACTGAAAGGCACTTAAAAATGCTCAAGCATAGCATCCTTAACCATAAGAGAAATGCAAATCAAAACTCTTGAGATTTCATCTTATCCCTGTAAGAATGACCAAGATTAAAAACACTGCTGACAATTTATGCTTAAGAGAATGTGGGATAAAGAAAAAACTCCTCCATAGCTGGTGGATGTGCAAACAGGCACAGCCACTTTGGATCCTAGTATGGCGATTTTTTTCAGAAAATTAGGCAACAATCTACCTTAAAGCTCATCAATACCAGTATTTGGCCTATACAAAAAAGAAGCTCAACCATATCATAAGGACATGTGCTCAACTATGTTCACAGCAGAATTATTTTGTCATAGACAGAATCTGAAAGCAAGCCCAAAGCTCGTGTTTTTATACAAATGATAAATGAAAGACATTATCCTTCACAATAACCATACATACCATAAAATATCTTGGAGTAACTTTAACTAAACAAGTGGAAAAACATGTATGATAAGAACTTTAAATCTTTGAAGAAAGAAATTTAAGACATCAGAAAATGGATAGCTCTATTCTCTTGTGAAGGTAAAACCAATATAGCAAAAATGACAATCATACTGAAATCAAGCTGCAGATTCAATGAAAATGCCCATTAAAATTACAGCAAAATTCTTCACAGACCTTGAAAGAACAATCCTCACCTTCATAGGGAGAATCAAAACTCAGGTTAGCCTAAACAATACTAAAATCCTGTACAATCAAGGAATTTCTGAATGTCTCATAATTTCTGACTTTAAACTTCAATACAGAGCCATAATACTGAAAACAGTTTAAAAACAGACATGAAGATCATAAGAACTGATATCACATGCCTACAAACAGCATTTTTTTTTAACAAAGAAGTAAAAATTGTGAAATGGAAAAAAAGAAGTATATTTAACCTGTTCTTTTATTTTTAATTCCCCGAGTCTACTTTTTCTTCAAACTTGCCTGTCCAGCTCCTAGCTGAAGCCAGGTTCCCTCTGTCTGCCAGCCTGCCATCACAACTTCTGATCAGTGTAGCCATGTCAATTTTTAAATATCTTTTTTATTTTAACTTGTAATCATAAAATTTGGAGAATTCCTGAATCTTTTCCTCTTTTCTATTGACTGACTCTGGGTTGCTGACGGTGTGGTAAAATTTGTTATCTAAACTTATTCTGTCTCCTGTTGCCTCTCACCTGCAGATGGGATTGATTCAACTGGCTACTGTGCCTGCACATGGTGCCTAGATCTTAGCTGTAACCAAGAAGATTCTTGGCCCAAATACCATATTTTCTTCACTTTTCCTACCCATTTAGCAAACGATAAAAGTTGCATTTCTGTGACTATTACGCTTACAGACTCTAAATTTCTCTGCCTCTGTTTCTGCTCCATTTTAACTTCCTTCAGCTATTAACATATATAGCTGAATACTCTTTCCTTCTCCCATATTTATAACTTATTATTTACAAATTTTTACTCCCAATTTAATTTTGTCTCACTTCTCTATAGTTCTTTAAATTTTATTCTCTATTTCTGAACACTCATTACTCACATATTTTCTCTCATGGGTTCGTCATGTTCTCCTCCATACGTCTGGTCATTTCTCCAGCGTTTTAAAGATTTACGGATTAGCCACATGTCCGGGTATCATTATGTCGTGGTCTGGTGCCAGCCTAGACCATAAATTATTTCTCTGGACCAGAGAGGAGGTATGGGATTAAAGATACAACTCCCATGGTTTTATCGGGAGGGGGATTCTCAGTGATCCCTCATGAAATCCTAAATTCACATCCTGAAAATTCCTCCTCGTTTATTCTCCAAACAGCCTTATATGCCAAAACATAAACTAGGGGGAAATTCGTTAGCATTCTGTTTTTTAGGTAACCAGGAAAATGGCTGTGGTCATGTCCACATATCTACCTATTCCTGCTCTGTCACATCTTTCTATCTTCCTGCTCTGTATGCCAGCTCTGTCATGTAGGCTGACTTGGCATCTCTCCCAGGCATGCTCCAAATTACAAAGAAAGAGCAGAACAACATTAGCATATCCTGACCCTAGTGACAGCTTGTGTGTTTAAATGCTAGATGACCACATCCTGTGTGGCAGGTGCAAACTATGGCCTGGGATTCTGGTCATCATACCATGTAAAAATATGGGCCTATAATATGCATAAACTGCCTTACCATTGTCTACTTCTTCTTAACATGCTATTATGTACATTTTTCTTACTCTTCAGTTCAAAATATTCCTTCAGGTACGCTTTTGGGATGAATGGTTTGTTATATTTTTTTTCACCTTGATTTTGTCATGTAACATTTTTTTTTCCTGTTACCTTTATTTTGAATAGTAGTTTTGTCAGGAATATTATCTTGAGTTGTCAATACTGATCTTCAGAATTTGAAATAAATATTTACAACCCCATCTCTCTTTCAAGATTTTGATTGAACAAAATCAATAGTTTTTATGATGGGCTTATATTTTTATGAGACATGACCTTCATCATATTCTTTGGTATACATTTTATTTTGTGAACTGAGTGCTTTAACTATGATATGTTGGGAAGAGTTTCTTTTCTAATCCTCTCTACTCAATATTCTGTGATGTTCTTCTTTTAGTGTGAGCATCTCTTACCCTAGATATAGAACTTTTTCTTCAATTTTATGAAAATTCTTTCATGTTCTTTTGCTATGAAAATCTTTTTTTTTTTTTTTTTTGGTTTTTCGAGACAGGGTTTCTCTGTGGTTTTGGAGCCTGTCCTGGAACTAGCTCTTGTAGACCAGGCTGGTCTCAAACTCACAGAGATCTGCCTGCCTCTGCCTCCCAAGTGCTTTGATTAAAGGCATGCGCCACCACTGCCCGACCATGAAAATCTTTTCTGCTCATTAATTCAAATTTTTCTTATGTCTTAAAGTTCTTGTATTCATAGTATTTAATTTTTAATATTAATCTTGGCTGGATGATGCAATTATTTTCTTTTCCCATCAAGTCTAGTTTTATGATTTCTAAATGATCCATTCTATTTAAAATGTCTATTTAAGTTGCCCTATTGTGTTTTTATTTTCCATTACCATTTTATTTTGTTTTTATTCAGTTATTTTTATCCTTTTATGTAATTCTAGCTTAATATCCTGAATTGACGGTTTTATTTATATAGATATTTGTTTGTTTGTAGTAGATTTGCTTTCACTTTGAACTGCTTGAACGTATCTATAAAATCATTTGTTTTGAACTTTAAGCCAGAAGTTTTTTTCTGAGCTTTCATTACTATGGGATTGTGAATTTTAGAATCAGAAGAAGTATCTTAAATTTTTGTTTTTGGAGTTTTGGAGATGGGAACTTCCCATTTACAGATTGTTCTAGGTAATAATTTTTTGTTGTTGCTGATGTTTAAATTAAGTTATTTTTCTACTTTCAGTGGAGGCCTTTGCAATACTCAGGAAAGCCTAGATTGTATAGGGTTTACGTGATATTTTTCTTTTCTGGTCTATTGTCTGGAGTACCAAACTTGGTGCCCATACCTTTTAAGCTGAGTCCTGCCTGTAACAATAATCACTGTCCACCAGTAAACTCAGCATGTAAATAAAGTATCACTGAGTATAGAACACTCATTTATAAATACCAGTTGAAGTGTAAAGTAATATGACTCATGACATTTAAAATGGGGTATCAGTTATTGTTGATATGGATGGAGAAAGCATAGTGAAAACAGAAAGAAATCGACATTGTGTGGAATTTTATGTTGCTAGGTAGAAACAGAACAGAAAACATACATCGATAAAAGGATAGCAAACACAAAGAAAACTTTATAAGAAGAATTATATGTGGGAGTTTTATTTAAAGACTGAAAAAAAAGGAGTAAAGCCTAACATTCGCATAATGCAAAAATTTCATTTCCATCAAGATGGAGTCTCAGAGACTATGTAACATAGGGCAGTCTTTTATCTTTGTGAATAATAAAATAAAATTATTATGATATGGACAAAATGAAAGAGGTATGAATAGGGATGGACAAAAAGCGTCTGCAATATAAGGATATTTATTCTATATCATATAACATTCACTCATGATGTCAATAGTCCCTAAAATGTCAATCAGAATGGCTAATTATTACATGTTTTTCAGTGAACTGAAAATGTGCAATTAGTTTTAAATATTTTGAAATGATCAACCATGCTAGTGATGACCCACAGTCAGTACACTGAGGTCAAGGCATGAGGTTCACCCACTCTCATCAGTCTGAGAATAGTCAGGCAGCTGAATTGAGACTTTGCCTTAAAACAATAATGAGACATAAAAGAATAACTTAATGAATATTTAAAAATTGTCAAGTTTGTGTAAGCTTTCTTAATATTTTTTCAATCAATGCAGTATATTTATTGGTGAGACATAAAATAGATAAACTATAGAGGGAAGGCAGATGTAAGTAATAAAAATATACAACCTATAAGCACATATACCTAATGAGGAAAATGGAAGTGATGATGAAACTCAATTACAGTTCAATTATAGTAGATCTTATGCAGGGTGACTTAAGGGCTTAAAATAAACGTATCTGGCTCAAAAGTAGATTCTAAGAGTCAACTGAAGCACTGACAACCAATTATATCTGCACAGAAATCCAAAATCAAATGAAGTTAGTACAGTTTTCCACATAACAGCTAATTGACCAAATGTATTCTAAAACTGAGACAATCTCATTCAAATAAAAAGGAAGAACAAAATGAAATTTGCAAACATTAGGATGAAATTCAGTAGTTGACATGAAACATTTGTGAAAATATATTTTCTTAAGTGTCCTTCAGAATGTTTGTAGCTAATTTAATACAATGGTAAAGAGAATCCAGATTGTAATATATACAAAGTACCAATAATATTTCAATATTAACAGTAAAAGATGAGATAGTAGATGTATTTTTCCTCTTACCTTGATCTAATGTTGTTTTCCTTTATGACTTTTTATATTGATGATGTGAAGATCGAATCTAAAGAAAATTTTGTTTTATACCTGATTTGTAATATGCACATATTTTTGTCTTCAAACCCCAAGGTTAAGTCACAGTTCCTCATTATCTTTTCTATATTGTCTGAATGAAACTGCCACTTTATTAAATTAAATTTTACTCTCTCTCCCTTTTAAGAAATCTTAAAATAAAATATGAAAGAATCAATAGAATGTAATTCAGTAGTGAAGTATGTACTGGTTCCTGATTGAATCTTCAAAATGCAAAATAGATTTGTCATGTTTATCAACCACCAAATCACAGAGAACATGATGGACTAAGACAGTGAAAGAAATACTCATAGGACAAAAATTCAAGCTAAGAATTGTTATCTTCTTTACATGGCATGTTTACTGCACGCATGAAGCTGTCACAGCTTACACATGATATATCCAATATCAAAACAACCAAAAATATTGGTATATATAAAGGAGGTATGCTCAAGGTACAACTTGTGACTGAATAGCTATTGGTACTGAAGAGATACTGGATGAAAAAAAAAAAAACATTTATTGTTGAGGGTGTAGTCCAAAATCACTCCGTATATATGGATAATCAATAAAAAAGGAAAAAAAGCAAAGAATTATGGAAGGAACGAGCAAATGAGAGAAGAGAAAAGAAGAAAGAAAAAATTTAAAAAGAAGAGAAAAAGAAGACATGAATTTGGGAAAGAGACAAATTATAGGGTACATAAGAAGAATGGTAAACAAAGAGGGTGCTTAAATATCCTGGCCATCCAGACCTGAGTAAACACACAGAAACTCTATCAATTGCAACACTGTTTGGCCAATGATTCAGGCTTATTCCTAGCTGGCTCTTACATATTAAATTAACTTAATTCTATTAGTCGATGTATTGCCACATGGCTGTGCTGTTACCTCTATTTCTACAGGTCTCATTTCTTTAGTGGCTGGCATCTGATTGACTCTGCCAACTCTCTCTCTATATCTCTGATCGGATTGCTTACCTGACTTTTCGCTGCTAAGTCATTGTCCAAAACAGCTTTATTTATCAACATATATATATAAATGTTTAAATATATATATGTATATATATATACATATATATATTTAAGAACATCCCATATCATCTCCTGTTGTAGGAAGTATTAAAGTCAGTGGTTACCTGTCCATTGAAATGTGACCTCTTATACTATATAAGCTGATGTAGAACATGTGTACACTCAGTTTTTCAGGCTGCAGGAATCAGTTGCTGTTCTTCATTCAAGCAGAGGATTCTGATTTGTGAGTCTACCCCTAAATAAATAACCATCTATTTCTCAATTCTGAGCTACTGTGGTATTTATTTTAAGTGTCCTTCTTCAATCTCCCCTTTTCTGTCTAATTAAAAAGGAAGGTTTTAACTTTAACATAGTAAAATTACATATGCAAAACACTTTTTAAAGAAGAATTATAATTATAATATTTAGACCATTTATACTTGGCAAATAAGAAAAATACTCTCTTATTTATTCTATCTTTGAAAGTCTAAAGTTTTATAACTAATTTACTTGTTATTATTACTGAGGAAACCTATAATTATAACGAAGTTGACCTGTCTGGCTTATAGTACATCAAACCATGCCCTCATGGGGTTTTCTCTAAAAGGCTATTGGATGAATGAATTCCCACAACAGAGAACTGAAAGGAGAAATGGAGATTTGTATGCTCATATTTAATTTCATAAATTTTTCAAGAAGAACAGAAATATAAAAACAAACAAAAACTCATAATCCCAGTGCAATGAATGCATTACTTTTTTTTGGAGTAGTTGGACTGTGAGGTCTAATAGACCTCCAAACATTATATTCTAATGTACTTGCATTTGGATACCCTCAAGAACTTGAGCGTAAGAACTGATTGCTAAGAATAATTCATATTTAAGCCTTAAAATATAGTGAAATCATTTTGTTGTGATATAAGGTATTGTCCTGGAAATCTCATCCATATAGGTTAGCTTTTTATAGTGCTGGGAAATGGTATGCCAGATACTAGAGGCAAAAATTAATTATAAATCATGCCCAGTTATAAACACTGTAAATAACAACAATTACTAGCCTAAGAATAAAAGTTCAAGGATGCAATAGTGGCACAAATATAAAAGTAATAAGCAAGCATTTGCTTGGATTCAAGCCAAAATCTACATGAGTAAACTGATTGTTTTCACCACTATCTGACCAATTAAAAGAAATACAGGCCATGAGTGTTAAGGAAGAACTCCTTCTATTATGCTACAAAACGGTATGGTATCAAGATGACCCTAGTTACTTATTATTGTAACCATAGAACAATAAACTTACCATCCTTCATCTGAAAAACTTCTATTTATAGCACATGATTAACAGAATGACTCATAACTAACAAAACAGAGAAAATAAGAGATTACTGAATGCTCATCCCTAAAGAGAACATATAAACAGAATTCTTGTATCTCAAGGCTCAAATACAATAGCAGAAGAGGGGATGAAAAAAAATATATAAGATCCAAGGAAAGCAGAAGATAACAAAGAAACTGACTTATGGGAACAAAGAGAAGTTGTATGTATGAACTCAAGGATTGAGAGCATTCACAAGACCTGGGAAATTTCCAAGTTGCCACACTCAGTAAGCTCCACTGTGTCGGGATTCTACAAAAGCCACTTAGGTAAAAGCAAGCCAAGAAGGCATGGTTGGGAGACTGACTGGGCAGTGGAACCTCTAGGCCATTAGGCCATCCACCTGGAAGGTGTGGAGTCCGAATCCACATGGGCGCCAAATGAAGGACACTTAAAAGAAATCCCGCACTAGCTCCGAATTGAGAAATAGACATTTATTTAAGGGTAGACATACAAATCAGAATCCTCTGCTGGAACAAAGATCAGAAATAGAATCCCACAGTCGGAAAAGAGGCGGGACGCATGCTCTACATTGGCATAAATAGTATAGGAGGCCACACCCCAGTGGGTGTGTAACTACTGTCTGTAGAATTTTCTACAGCAACCTTGATTGTGGTATCTCTTCACAGCAATAGAATAATAACTAAGGAATTATTAAATGAGAGAGAGAAAGAGAGGGGGGAGGGGGAGGGGGAGAGGGAGGGAGGAGAGAGAGAGAGAGAGAGAGAGAGAGAGAGAGAGAGAGAGAGAGAACAGATAGATGCCTTCATATGATGTATATGGAACTGAAGTTGCTCATGCTTAAATTTCAGGTTTCTGGTGTTTTGTTCTTCGTTCCAAGCATTCCCATCTAGAGGTTGTATTGCATCTTTCCTTAACATTATTGAAACTAGTTAGCTTATGTTTGGTGGATATACCTGGGAGAGTTCTTCCTCTTCCTCTTCCTCTTCCTCTTTCTCTCCTCCTCCTCCTCCTCCTCCTCCTCCTCCTCCTCCTCCTCCTCCTCCTCCTCCTTCTCCTCCTCCTCCTCCTCCTCCTCCTCCTCCTCTTCTTCTTCTTCTTCTTCTTCTTCTTCTTCTTCTTTTTTAAAAAGAAGCAGAAGAGTAATGGATTGTGGAAAAGAGAAGGTAGGGGAAAGAACTAGGAGGAATGGATGGAGGAAACATGCAGTCAAAATGTAAAGCATAGAAGAATAAAAGGGTGGAAAGCCCACAAAAAGTTGAGTGAGCAAAGGAGGGGGGTAAATAGGAAGTAATTGAATAAACAATAAATATGTTCAAAACACATTGTATGATACTCTCCCAAACCAATAAGAACACTCAAATATTCTCTAAAAATAAATAAATGGATAAATAAGTATAACACAAAAAGAACTATAGAATACAGCAAGAAGACCTAAATATTTTTCCAAAATATGAATTCATCCAGCTATTTTAAAAATTTGAAAAATAAAATTAGCTCCCTGGTGTTCAAAGATTTGGCATATTTTATAGTCATAACATTTTAGTAAGCTCAAGGAAAATGTACATACTAGAAGAAACAAGAAAAAACACAAGAAAGATTATAAAGATAAATAGTAAAAGTATACAATGATAAATGATGCATTTATAAGAACTTTCACCATCACTTAGTAGATTTCCATAGTATTATCCAGAAGGTTACCCACTCCAATCTTTTTAATTTTTTAATGGCAGAGAGTTACCCCATAGGGTAAAAAGTTTGAAATAAGGTATTTGATGCAAGGCATTTTGTCTATACCCATGTTTTGTCACAGGTATTGTATGTAATATTAGCCAATTAAAATTAAGTGATTCTCATATGCTATCTGAAATAATATTTTCATAGCCGTATCCACTCATTTTTACTCCCTTATTTGGCATAAGTAATATAAATATTTTAAGGTGCCTATACTTTTATTCTTCCACCATAAGAATTGCTTTTGTTCATGTGTTATTATTTTAAATGATTATTATTGTTCTGCTATCATGCTATCTTAATTAGCATTAATTTCTTTATAGAATAAAATTTTTGTATGTACATAGCAATTTTCCATCATCCAAAATTTGGTTAGATACTCTCAATTTGATGTATTTCATTCCCTGAAGTCTTTATAAAAAGAAAACTGCAAGTTCTTGTGAGCATGCAGAATTATCAAGATGTAGATCATCTAAGCATAAAGAATTTCTGTGATTACAATTTATAATGTTATATTTAGATTCTAATATGCATGATTTAATATCAAGATATATCAAGACCATGAGAATATTCAGCTTTCTATAAATATGTCACTATGCCATGTTTTTAATGAGCAATGATAAATAAGTGGGCATAGAAAACATGAGGCTAGAGTCCTAAATAATTTTTTAAGGAAAGAAATTATCTTTTGATAACAGACATCAGGACTGGGTCTCATTACATAATCATGTGAAATATATCTCAAAGCTAGGTGAATTTTCTGAAACTGAGTTTGTTCATTTCTAAAGTTTATAAATATTTACATGTTATAGAATTTTTGGAAGAATTCATGTGTATCTGTAAAACATCATATCTGTACTTTGAAAGACTTTTTCATTTAATTTATATATATATATATATATATTTTTTTTTTTAATAGTTTGGTCTTAGTTTCCCCATGTGCAGGGAAAAGTTTCAAGACCAGATGATCTCTAACATTTACGTTCCAACTTTCTTTTTTTTTATTAATTAATTTATTTAATTATTAAAGATTTCTGCCTCTTCCTCGCCACCACCTCCCATTCCCTCCCCCTCCCCCAATCAAGTCTTCCTTACTCCTCAGCCCAAAGAGCAAGCAGGTTTCTCTGCCCTGTGGGAGGTCCAAGGACCACCCACCTCCATCCAGGTCTATTAAGGTGAGCATCCAAACTACCTGGGCTCCCACAAAGCCATTACGTGCAATAGGATCAAGAACCCATTGCCATTGTTCTTCAGTTCTCAGTAGTCCTCATTGTCCATTATGTTCAGCGAGACCGGTTTTGTCCCATGCTTTTTCAGTCCCCGGCCAGCTGGCCTTGGTGAGTTCCCGATAGAACATCCCCATTGCCTCAGTGTGTGGGTGCACCCCTCGCAGTCCTGAGTTCCTTGCTCGTGCTCACTCTCCTTCTGCTCCTCCTTTGGATCGTGAGACTTCAGTCCAGTGCTCCAATGTTGGTCTCTGTCTCTGTCTTCTTTCATCGCCTGATGAAGGTTAATATTCAGGGGGATGCTTATATGTTTTTCTTTGGGTTCACCTTCTTATTTAGCTTCTCTAGGGAAGAGAAAGTGGGAAGTACTCTACAACACATGGGCACAGGAGAACACTTCCTACGTATAACCCCAGCAGCACAAATACTAAGGACATCATTAATTTATATTTTCCTAGTACAAGAAACTATTATTTCTGGTTAGCTCTTCCATTCATTGATTATTCCGGTATGTCTATTACACCATAAACACATTGTTAGAAATTTATTTCTCTTTCTTAGGAGTGCTTTAACTGTTGTTTCAGATTACAATTGCACATGGTGTTCCAATAGTTGTTGACTTCTATACTTAAATGATACATTTTAATTTGTGATTTTAAAATACACATTATATATGACTTTATTTTACTACTTTTACTTTAACATTATTATTTCTAACCTTAGTTACTAGAATATATACTTGTCTAAATCCAATGACATAATTCTGGGTATTCCATTATCAGATAATTTAACATCTTTAATCTTATATAAAATCAACATATATTTTAAGAATATGCTTCAGAAAGAAGATATTGAGATTATATGACAATTTAATAGTATTTGAAGTGTTGAGAGGACCTTCCTAGAGCCATGACTGATACATGTAAACATGCACTTATATATCTATAGAACTTAAAGGAAGTTAAGGCACTCAGATTGACAATGCAAAAACTCAATAGTGGGCATGAGAAATCTCCCTTTGAATGAATAGTCACAGTAGTTAAAGTGACTCCCAATTCAACATAAACCATCAATGTAATACTTGGTTGCTCTCATGGTTTGAGGGTGGGTTTCTATTGCTGAAGACATTGAACTATAGACATAGGATAGAAAACTTCAATGATTCAACCTGGGTGTGGTCTGAAACCCTTCTTACCTCAATGTGACTACCACAGAAGCAGAAAGTAATATGCAGTCTGCTAAAGGAGATAAATAAACAGTCCTAATCAGGTGTAACATCTATGAACTATGACAATGGCCAATATCCACAAAGGCATGATCAGCGATGTTCACATGTTGGTGGTAGCCAATAGCTGTCTAATTGGACCTAAGGATCACCCCAAAGGAGGAAAATCATGCTTCATATTCAAAATCTAGCTGTCTTCCTGGGGCTAGTGGGACAACAGACATTAGAAAAAATCAACTACTTATGTGTGTTTCTAAACTTCATCACTAATGGTTGGTTTGAATTTCCTTGATTCTTTTCTAAAGTTCCATTTCTTGTCTTGTGTTTGTCTGCTACTAGTGCTTTGTCCCATGCTTATCTTTCCTATTCTCCTCCTCTTGTCATTTATGAGCCTGCATACCCTTGGGTCGTCATTCTAAAAACTAATAAATTGTCTGTGAGCTTAGCATCAAAGTCCATATTTATATTAAAAGAAAAAGAAGCTTACTGGAATTAATAATCTAATCACTATAGCAAATAAATAAAGACAAATCTCAAAACTTTGTTCATTTTTAGTAAGTGTAGAAAACAGTACATTTCTTTATGGAATGCTCACCCATGCATGCCATTGTTTTTTGTTTATTTGCTATTCCATCCCCCTTCCCCTGCTAATCCTGTACATTTTCTCCTGGATCCACCACGTGAGTCCTCCTCCCAACTTGCTATCCAGCTAGTGGTGTTCATATATGAGTCTGAGGTCACCTACCATGGCCCACACCCCTAAAGATCATCAGCTCTCAGGAGCATCTCAGCAAGGGCTGAGAGCTGCTTTCCCCTCCCCTACCCATAATGGAATACTGATTGGCTTGATCTTCTTTGGACTTTGCAGGAAACCAGAGCTGCTGGAGTACAGTGATTCTTTTTTTTTTTTTTTAAGTTTTTCACAAAAATGCTGCCAATTTATTGATCATCTTATATATAATACTAAGGTACATTAAAACCTAAAGTTTTGATGAGCATAAGAGAGAGACAGAAAGACAGACAGAGTGAAAGGTATTTAGGAATTTTCAATATCTCTCCAGCATTACCTCTCCCACTAACCTATCCCTCTCTCAAAGATACTCTTTTCCAACCAGTCCCTTTTAATGCAAATAATTTTTCCCTACTGAGTTTCAGTATGGTTGCTTACATGTGCATAAGGAGGGCCTATTTACTGAAACATAGACAACTTCTCAGTGGCTATGTCCGGGAGACACCATTTCACCCCACTCTACCTGACCTCTAGCTCTTACAATCTTCCTGCCTCCTCTTCGACAATTTTCCCTGAGCCTTGGTGGGAGTGGGTGTGACAAAGATGACTCATTTGTAGCCAAACACTCCACTGACACTTGCTCTGAGGACAGGGAGGTGACCTGGGTAGAGAGAGGTCTTTAGAAGGACATCTGATATTGTATCCATTTAGCAGAATCGTAATAGTGGGGGTGGGAGCTAGCTAGGAGAGGTTTAAGAGGGAGGAGGCAAAGGATATGGAAGGTTTGGAGGGAAGCATAACATTAAGGATATTGAACAAGCTATATAGGAAAACTACTGATTTATTGGCGTCCTAAATTACACACACACACACCAGTTTAAATGAAGTTACTCTACATAGAGACTAATGCTTCTTTCAGAAGCCAGAAGTTGCCAAATAAAAAGTCCACACAGTGCCAGGTTTGGCATACCTCCCCTCAAATTGTTAGTCAAGGGGTCCCAAAGATGTTCCCAAACAATGCAGGTTATTACTACAGTTCTTGGTGGCTAAGCATATTGATAGTAAGACCCTCATTGGTGAAGATACCACACACTTTGGTTACAGAATTTGAAGAAGTCAAGCTGGCAATATTTAACATTCTCTTCTCCCATTATTCACTTTTGTTTTTCCTTTCTCATTTATTTAGTTTTCATTCTTTTTTATTTATTTTTTAATTAATTAATTAATTTATTTATTTATTAAAGATTTCTGCCTCCTCCCCACCACCACCTCCCATTTCCCTCCCCCTCCCCCAATCAAGTCCCCCTCCCTCGTCAGACCAAAGAGCAATCAGGGTTCCCTGCCCTGTGGGAAGTCCAAGGACCACCCACCTCCATCCAGGTCAAGTAAGGTGAGCATCCAAACTCCCTAGGCTCCCACAAAGCCAGTACGTGCAGTAGGATCAAAAACCCATTGCCATTGTTCTTGAGTTCTCAGTAGTCCTCATTGTCCTCTGAGTTCAGCGAGTCTGGTTTGATCCCATGCTTTTTCAGACCCAGGCCAGCTGGCCTTGAAAAACACCAATGATAGCCTTTTCTGGAGAGATTGTCGAGAAAGGGGTACACTCATCCATTGCTGGTGGGAATGCAAACTTGTGTAACCACTTTGGAAAGCAGTGTGGCGGTTTCTCAGGAAATTCGGGATCAACCTACCTCTGGACCCAGCAATACCACTATTGGGAATATACCCAAGAGATGCCTTATCATACAACAAAAGTATATGCTCAACTATGTTCATAGCAGCATTGTTTGTAATAACCAGAACCTGGAAACAATCTAGATGCCCTTCAATGGAAGAATGGATGAAGAAAGTATGGAATATATACATATTAGAGTACTACTCAGCAGTAAAAAACATTGACTTCTTGAATTTTGCATGCAAATGGACGGAAATAGAAAACACTATCCTGAGTGAGGTAAGCCAGACCCAAAAAGAGGAACATGGGATGTGCTCACTCATATTTGGTTTCTAGCCATAAATAAAGGACATTGAGCCTATAATTCGTGATCCCAGAGAAGCTAAATAAGAAGGTGAACCCAAAGAAAAACATATAGGCATCCTCCTGAATATTAAACTTCATCAGGTGTTGAAAGGAGACAGAGACAGAGACCCACATTGGAGCACCGGACTGAAATCTCAAGGTCCAAATCAGGAGCAGAAGGAGAGAGAGTACGAGCAAGAAACTCAGGACCGTGAGGGGTGCACCCACACACTGAGATAATGGGGATGTTCTATTAGTTTTCATTCTTGTATGATGAGTACAGTACATATATTTTTCCCTCTAGTCTATGAGAAATTTAAATGAATTTAACAAACATCAAGTAGTCAGCAACTAAACTTTCATTTCATCCATGTGTACTCTTTGAAATGGTAGATGATACAACTAATCTTGATAAACCTTCACTCTTATATTATGTAAACTCAAGACATCAAGAAATTTGGAGGGTATGGACTAAGAGTCATGTGTATACCAACAGAAAGCAGTACAGAAAGAGTGGAGACAGTGAAGCTGAAATGTTTGTTTCACAGAATGTTGAATATACTATGTAATAATGCTCTAATCTTATACTGAGGAAGTTAATGGACCTTCCTAGGTATCAGAAATGGATTGCTCATCAAAATAAAACAAAACAAAACAAAAAACAAATGTAAGAAACCAAAAAAAAATTGGCACCATGTACATACTATATAATAATTGCAATGAAGAATAGATCTTGAGACAGGTTGCATAGCAAATTATCTCTAAAGTGAGATTAATATAGCCAGTGTGACTGCACTTGAGAATGTCCTGCCATGATTATAATGGACTAAGCCTTTAAAGCTGTAAGCTGACTAACAATTTAATTTTTTTCCTTGATAAAAGTTGGTATGGTCATAGTGTCTCTTTGCAATAGAAACCTAAGACAATTTTCAACTCTCCATGACTTTGGTTACACTGCAAAGACTTGAACATGTTAAAACCAGATAGGCTTTCATTACTGAGAGGGATAAGTGGATATGGTCTCCCCCCTGATAAAGATGCTCTCCGCAGTTGGTATCAACTTACAAAGGAAAAAAATAGTATTCTCAAATGCAGTCACACTTGTTATATTAATTACAGTTCAGGGTAGTCTCTATGCTTAGTAATTGGTCAATACAAAATGAACTCATAGTATCTTTGTAGACAATTGGTTTCTCTTGCTATATTTGGACATTTTTTAAAATTGCTATTTGCTTGTATATTTTAGTTTCCCTCATGGACAGGGGTAGGGCATTGTGTGTGTGTGTGTGTGTGTGTTTCTTGTTTCTTGTACTTTGTTATTGTTGTTTTCTTGTTTTTTTTAAAGAGAGCAAAATAATAAAAGGGAATCAAGTTGATTAGGTATGGAAGAAGTGATTAAATATAAATAGCTGGGGGAGAGAAAAGGAAATGATAAGACCCTATTGTATGAAAAATTTTGAATAAAACTCGCTAGCATATTGGTCTTGAATAAGTATCTTATATTTAAAATGAATTGAAAAAAACACTAAAATGAAAATCTTACATCTAAAATGAGTTGAAAAAAATGCTAAAGTGACTTTTGTGTGCATTCTTTTGTGTGGATATTTTAAACAGTAGTGATTTGACATCCAATGATACTTTGTGAGACATACTCTGAACATGAATGTATTATCTGAAAGAATAAATGAACTGTGGAGGTTTTAATTCTCTTAAACTACATTTAAAGATGTGATTTTCTGTACATAAATTTCTATAATGTTCTAAGGACTATGTAGTGGCCAAAATACAATGAAACTGCCTCTCGGTTTTATGTTATTGTTCCTCATAAAGTATAAATTATAGTGTTATAAAAACTCCCACAGTATAGTTAAGAAATAAATATGACAATTTTTATATTAAAACCACAGAATTATAATTAACAATGAATCCAAAATTATAAAAAAAAATCCCAACCACTTTTGTACAATATATTTAACAATTAGAGGTTTATCAAGTGTAAGCTCTATTCCAAACAAAACATGGATTATGGAACGCACTGTTAAATAGTCCAATGTTTATCCAAAGATGATCTTCTTGAATCTCTTTTAAATAGAAAACAATTATACTTAAATTGTTATTCTTCTCATTTTGTAAACCTCATTTGTTTTGTGAATGTATAATATGGGGTATTATCAAATAAAAGAAACATCATGAAATATTACTCAGGGGTTAGAATTAAATTTGAAGCTTAACTGGTTGCTTTAAATACTCTACACAAAATTACTTATTGGTATTGAATATAAAAAGGCTTCCCATAGACTTGTTTTTCTTAGGCAGGTAAAGATAGAAAATCTGGCAATGTTCATTTTATTTTGCTGTAGTTGATGGCCATGACCATGATTTCACAGATGAAGACCACCTGTCAATCTGACTGATCTTCTGAGTACTCAACATTCAGGTTAACCTTGTAGCCTTCTTGAACTCAGATGTACTCTTCAATCTGATTATACACTGCTAAGTTCCAACATCCACCTGAAGCACTCTTCTATTGAGTAGGGATGTCAGGGCCATTTGACATAAAGTATGGAGATTCAGGTATGAGTTTATACTCACAGGAACACAGGCAAAATATATATGAGACTGATTTATTTGTATGATGATGTGTGATTTCCCTCTGTAAGCTGTGATTACCTTTACTAAATGTCCAGTTAGAGAGGTGTGGAGGAATTATGTAACAGGGCTCAAGGTCACGACAGGGAAGTTTACAGAGACAGCTGAATCCAGCTTTTGGGAACTCACAAACTCTTGACCTAGAGCTGGGAAACCTGTCAGGGACTAACTAGGAGCTTTGCATATGTGTAACAGTTGTGTAGCTACGTCAGTTTGAGGGGCCCCTGGCACCAGGACCAGGATTCATCCTAGATTCGTGAGCTGTCTTTTTGAACCCCAATCCTTAAGATGGGGTCCCTTGTTCAGCATTGATGAAGCAGGAAGTGTGTTGGTTCTGTCTCAACTTTGTTGACTCTGCACGGGAGGTCTT
Source organism: Chionomys nivalis (assembly GCF_950005125.1). Classification (NCBI taxonomy): domain Eukaryota; kingdom Metazoa; phylum Chordata; class Mammalia; order Rodentia; family Cricetidae; genus Chionomys; species Chionomys nivalis. Next base: position 97,618,914 of record NC_080087.1, on the reverse strand, counting down.
AGACTTTTAGAGGAGTGGATAGAGAGGTAGGGGATGTGAGGAAGTTCAGAAGGAGGGGAGAGAGATGGAACTGTGGTTGGTATGTAAAATGAGAAAACTTTTAAAATAAAAGTTTAAAAATGCACTGGTACATGTCATCTAGCAATGAATTGCAAATTCTTCCATACTTCACAAAACTGTTAACATTCTGATTTACTCAATGTACCCCTATAGTGATATTTTGTTTATGATCTAACAAATAAAGTTTGCCTGAGATCAGAGTTAAAAGACAGATACACTAGTCAGTCATACAGGCCAGGAAGTGGTGACACACACCTTTAATCCCAGAAGCCACACTAGTTAGCCATAGAGGTCAGGAGGTGGTGGTGCACGCCTTTAATACCAGCACTAGAAAGGAATATAAGGATGGATAAGACAGAAACTCGCTCTATTTTCAGTCTGAAGATTTCATAGAGGTAAGAGCTTTCTTGATTGGCTGCTTTGCCTCTCTGATTTTACTGTTTGAACACCAATATCTGCTTCTGGGTTTTTATTTGTCATCCTGCATAATCATCTGAGAGTGCTTCCATTTTTAACCACTTTAAGTAATAGGCATTTTCATCATAAATTTCTCATATAGGATTTTATATCTATTATTCTTCTGTTCTTTGTTATTGCTCTTAAGTACATTGAAAGATTTTTTGTTTTATTTGATGATAATAATAGGGTATATTCCAGAACAACATCATAAAGATTAATGTAAAAATGAGTACTGTAAAAATCATCACATTCTATAAAACTGACTAATTTCTTCAAATTTATTATCATAGAATTCTCCAAGAAATTACATACGGAAGAGAATTTACTTTTTTCTTTATTTGCAAAAGACACCCAAATCATAGTTATTATAAAAAGTTGACAATATCATCATTAAAACTTATCTGTTACTTTATACACTGCATGCAAATGAGTCAGAGTCAGGTCTTCTAGATAGGTATGTTTGTATTTGTATATTTATGAAGCATATCACAGTGTAAGGTGACTTGCTGAAAAGCCCACAATGAGTGAATATCTTCAAATTCCAACCAATAAAATGTGATTTGAAATCATCTGAATTTTTATAGTTTTCCCATCAATTTTCCACCATTGGAATTAATGATGTTATTTAAAAATACATAACATAATACAGATTTTCCTGCGGAACAGTTATACCCTGAATCACCTTATAAAGATATAGTGAACCTTTTAGGAGTTGAGAAGAATTATTAGTCCTGTAACTACACCTAAAACAAAAGACTAGAAAGCATAGCACAGTTATTCAATGATGAATTATGTACCAGTGGATGAAGGCAAAGTTGCTCAAGGGTTTCAATAGACTCCTACTCTTTTGGCTATAATTCTTTCCGATTCATTGCATACAATTGAGAAAAGATTATTTTCTCCCCATCTATTACCAAAAATCTTAGTCTCAATTTGATGTTAGTTTGCGTATTTTAAAAAACAAAATATGGACTCATTAGGAATATATCACTGCATGAGTATGAGTCTCTAGAATTCATTATATTAATAATAAAGATCTTGAATGGTACAAAAGACAATCAAGCAATTCTATTTGCATTGGTATTTCATTGTATAACTTTATAATTATTAAATTTTATTACACCTTGAATATAGAGATTATCTCCTGATAATTTTCCCACAATAGAGAAGAAAATCTGAGAAAACTTTTAAATGTCGGGGATCAAAATTGATGATTTTGAAATGTCTTGTTTTTCTATTTTTTTCTTGCTAGTTTTGATAATGTTTCTACTTGGTACCTGAGTTAAAAACTTACTGTGTATGTAAGCAGACAAAAATGAAAAAAAAGGAATATTTTTATGGGAATTTAAGTATTTCATACGCTTCCATAAAATTTAGAAATTATTAATGATAGAAAGAATTATATTACAATGACTATTTAATGATTTAGTTTGTTGTGGAAAATCAATCAGAGATGAACACTCAGATGTAGTTTCTAAGTCATTTGATAGTGTTTGTTGCAGCTGAATGAGACTAACCTCTGGCATTGTTGGATGCATGTATAGTTAGAGTACAGGGGAAAAACTACATCCTGGCATATCAAAAACATGCAGGGAGGCTCTTCATAAGCTTACAGTTTAGTAGAATCTAAATTAACTGGGGCATCGTGACCTCAGATTCCTAGAGTAAACTTCTGTAATTTTCTACAGGATTTTTCATCAAGGTGATCAAATTCTAGTTAAACCTAAAATCAGATGAAGGAACTTCTGCACTATCTTGCCCTGTTGCAAGTCTTTTCATAGTCATCTATCTGCAAAGTTGGAGCATGACAATATACATGGAAGCAATGCTATGATTTCATTGCATATTTTTAAAATTTCTTTGTGGAAATTAAATAAAATACACATATTTTCCAATTTCAAAACCAATATTTGAAAAATAACATAATTTTGAGATATTAAAATACGTTGATTCCTTAGTTGATAACATGTATTTATAACATGTTACATGTAAATAATTAGACTATAGCAAATCACTTCTCATGTATGTGAAAACTGAATACAGCATTTTCTTTATTCCTCCACTGTCATCTAATTATGACAGAATAAAGTCAATTTTGTTTAGAATATCAGTATACTTTCAAGAATTATTCTAACTTGATGTGCCAGAAGAATTATATGATGGTCCAGCTTAGTTGTTAACTTGATGAGATCTAGAATCATCTAGAAGAAAGTTCTTTAAACAGGTTTGTCTTGGATTATCATGACTATGTAAATTGAAGTAAACTCATCAATTGTGGGTAGAGATCCTTATTGTCTAAAAAGGAAAAGTTGGCCTGAACACTAGGATTTATTTTTCCATTTCTTTCTTACTGTAGTTACAGTGGGGCCAGCCCTATCAATCCCCTCTTGTCCTGCTTTTCTACCATGAAAGACTGTATCCTCTACATGTGAACCAAAATAAAACCTTTCTTCCATATTTTTCTCTTGTATTTTATCACAGTAACAGAAAAAAGCAACCTCTTAACACCATTGTATATCTGTCTCATTATGCTTAACATCTTTGCTTCTAAGCAATAATAAATAATACATACATGAGCAATAGGTTACAGGTGTAAGATAATAAAAGCTTTCACATCTCTGACTGATGTTTCAAGATTCTCAATCAAAGGAAACAAACAAAAGCCTCAGAAATTTTCAACTGAATGTTAGCACATCATGTGGGCAGCAAATATCATTGAATTTGTTTGAATAAAAGTGAATGTGATTAGTTATAATGAATGTTTTGGATAAAGGACATGTACATGACATTGTCTACATTTGATGGTATTTGACTCCTCTTCTGATGGAACTGTCATGTTTGAATTTTAATGTCTCATTACCATTAGCCTTTAAGTAAAGACATTCCGTATGCTTCTTTGAATTTATTTTCCTTATTAACTGTTCTTTAGTGCTTTGTTTAGACAAAGTGTGTGATGGACAGGACAGTATGATGCACATATCTTGCATAAAGACAGAATGAAAATAACTAAAACTTTGCAGACCCCTCTTCATGTTCTTTGATTTTCCTTCTGACAGTTGAGCAATACTGGCACTCCACTTTGGAACTAAGGAAGAGGTCTAACAGCTCCTCTGAAGACTGGAAGTTTAGTCCTGGTCCAAATGGTTTATAAATATTAGTGGATATTTACTTGCTCAAATATCTGTCTCTCTGTTGTAACAGCTTTTATTTGCAACGATTTGAACTTTGAATAGTTTGTTACAATGAGTCTAAGTGACTCTATATAACTGCAGATAGATCTCATTGTTAATTTCCACCATGCCTGAAGAGGGAAAGAACAGAGAAAAATACTGGTGTCTAGTGAGCAGCCTTGAACTTTTATAAAAATTATCCTCTCACCTACTTTCCTCCCAGTCTGCCCACACACATTAAAAACTGATCAAGAGGGGGAAACAATCATTTGGTGTTTTAATAATCTTATGAAGAGCACCAAAACTAATTTACTATGCAATGCGCGTTCATTCCTTCAATTTGGGTTTAACTCTTCTCAGCAAGGGAAATCATATTAAATGTTTGTATTTATATGGGGAATCCACCAGAAAAGACCACTCATATACTGCTTATACCCAACTGAAAGTGTTTATTTCAGCTTGCTAGAGTCACGCTCAGATATTCAGGACCTAAGTGTAGTATGGATTGTTTAGAGTAAGGCATTTGTAAAGGTAAAATCCACATACTGGTGTCTTGTTCAGCAGCTGAAGAGGGAGGATTTGCTCAGTCATGCAGCTTAACAGAAGCTAATAGAAGCAGTTAGTTTCAGGAGGATATTTGCACAAGCAGAGAGTTTAACAGTCTAAATTAGTTAAGTTATCTTGATATCAGGTTCCTAGAATAGAGTAAGGCAATTTTCCATAGAATCACCATCAAGAAGATCAAATTGTAGTTAAACCTGAAATGGCCTGTCCAAGAACACAGAATTTGGAATCTCTGCAGTGTTTTGCCCCATCAAACTACAACTACAATATTCTGGTAAAATGTGTTCCTTCCTCAAAGAACAGAATTCTTAAGAGAAAAATTTGCCTTTGTTGAAATGCCATTTTTTCCTCTCAACTGTTGTCTGTTAGTATAAATTAAACTCCATTCAAATTTAAGAGATTTTAAAATCTACAAAACAATGAAGTTTAAAAGGCTCACATAATTAAAACAAGTGAAAATACTGGCATAAATTCTCATTAGAATTTCTACCATCCATGGAGATAATGGAGAATATTTCATGTGCCTTCTTATCTCACACTGGAGAATGTTTGCTGAATGGCTATAATAACTTGAGTGGCATTTTCTCTTTTTGCTTCAAGTCCGATTCCAATGCCAATTATTTCTCACATGAAACTCAAGAGACATTTCAAAGACATAAATAATCATGGGCTTATTAGTCCAATTATAGTAAAATGAATATATAAGTAAAGCAGTGCTATTATGAAGAATTAGGCATATTTAAAAGAAAATAGTCTTCAAGAGGATTGTGCACGTTTTGTTTTCTTGCAATAAAAGAACCCTCATGATTTGTCTTGGGCTTTCTGAGGTAAACCCTTTTCCGGACTCCATTCTTTGTGAGCTGCGCTAAGTGGATTTATTCTGTGGTAAATAGTTGAACACAAGGAGAATCCTGAAATGAAAAGCTTTTACAAGGTACTACCTTCAACTACCTTTTGTTCTGAGCTGGAAGGCTACTGAATGCATGCACTGAAGTACTTTGTTTACAACCTACTTGAGATGAAGTAGTCTAATGATTTGTTTTCAAAATCTGTGTTTAGAGACAGAAGTGGGCAGGATTCTTTGGCTATTCCTGATCAAAAGAAGACTATACCAGAAAAAGTAAAAGAATTACAATGTAAAATGTCATAAAGTGAACAGCAAGAAATTATAATATGTCTTTATCTCTAATTCAATGCATTAAATGTTTAGAGTGGTAGATATAGAACCATAGAGTACATGAAATATATTTTAAAATATAAAACCCATCATTTCTAGCCCAACACATCTGAAGAGTACGTTTGCTGCAATTCACCCTTATGTAATTCACATAATTCATCATGAAACAAAATAGGATATAAGCAGAAGCACAAAATCACCCTATCAACAAATAACTTGAGAATATTTCTCTTGACCTAAGCACTCTGCTGTGCACAGACTCATTTTTCTCAATGAAATTATAACTGCTAATTAAAAGGTATATGTGTACTTTCAGATATAATATAGTAGATATTATTTGAACTTTATAGTTTTAAATGGTATAGTTAGATAAAAACAATAGCTTAATTTAATAATGATGTAATAAGGGACAGGGGTTTAAAATTTGGACTGAGTTCAATTGGGGAGTTAAGAGGTGAAGAAGGAGAAATTTGGGATGCATTGTTTTTCTTGGGGCTTTACAGAAAAAACATTGACAAAAGCTTTTAGAAGATTTGCATCTCAAATGAAAACAGAAAGAATTTGCAATTGGTTTTCTAACAGAAGTTGCCTAATAAAAAGGGAAAGAGAAGTCCCAGTGTAAGGAAGAAACTTCTGGTAAGCTGTGGGAAACATTTTTAGGTAATCAGCAGCTGGAAAAACCTAGCAAAGTATTGTTATAGAAAATACTCATTCTCTGTGCATTTACATTCCTTTTGGGAGAAATGCTCTCTTACATTACAGGGCATATTTTTTTTTAAAATGAACTACAGAAATGATCAGAAACTCAAAAAGAAAAAAAAAAGAAAGAAAAGAAAAGAAAAAAAAAAACCAAACGATAAAAGAGAGAGAAGCATTAAGTCTTTAGGACTAGATTACTAAAATTGCATTGTGAGAATGCCTCCATGAGCCACAGAATAGTTTGAAGAGTAAAAATAATGTCTTTTTGTAAGTGCCTTAATATCATCAGACTGGTCTCATTGTTTCTCAGAATAAAATAATTGAAGCAATTTATCCTCCAGACAAGGGCTATGTAACTCTATTATTGCTGTTGTGAGTATAGTCAAAAGTGTATGGTGCAGTTTCAACAGAGCAAACCACATGGAGAAGGGATGCATCTTAGGTTAGCTGTGGCAACTCTGATGAACAGCTGAGATAAATAGGTACCTCCTAGACTGCCAGTATCCTGTAGTAGGTGCTGTATTTCATACTGTGCACATGTTAGGTCCTAATACTTAAATGTCTACACATGAACAAAGGAATGATTCTTTCCTTGTATGTCGTCAAAACTTCTATACAGAAGAGAGAAATCAATCAAGAAAGGTTTAGTTTCCAAGAAACATTTAATTCCCTGTGAGAAGGGTAATTTCTAAACTAGAGCATTTCATTAAAGTTTCATTTCTGCATCGTCATTATGTTATTATCAAATTTGTTACCAAAACAGGACACTTCATCCAGCTCTGATATTAAATTGGAGTGACCCTTCGATCATTGGTTGGCAGTCTTACTAATCTGTTTCTCGTTTCACAGAATATAAAAAAAGAAATAAAGTTTATGAAGTTTATGTGGGGGTAATTAACCTATTATGTTTAGTGATTTCAAAGAAAGCAGACACTCACAGCTAGTTGAGAGAGCCTGTGTCAGTCCTACAAAGTTTGCTGGACACTCATTTTTCAAATTTCCCCACCTGGCTTGTGAGTCCTTACCCATACTCTCTTTGCTACTGGGGTCCTGGCAAGTACATCACTTCTTCACAGAAATTTTCTGCAGCAAAAAAATTGCAATGCTACAAAGGAAAGGACTGATGACTCACAAATCACTTTTAAATACAAAAACTTCATGCAATTGATAAGACATAAATATAAAGCTAACACAAATATGTAAACTTCCATAGAAAATGTGAACTCCATGCTGTGAGGTTTACATGCTCTTACCTTCCAGCTTAAGTAATTTTCTGTGTCATAGGCGGCAAAACTCCACCTCACCGCACTCTTTCCTGTGGTTCTACTCACCTTCATGGTTGAGGTAACCTTTCTGTACTAGGTGTCTAAACCTAACCTATTGATTTGGGGTTTTTTTTTGGGGGGGGGTATGTTTTGTTATGTTTTCAGAAAATTTCCTTTTTGTCCTCTCATTTTGCACTTGCTCTGCAGGGGCTTCTCTTCTGACTGTCATTTTCCTTATTGTTTTCTGTGTTGTATGTTGTCTTGAGCCTGTTATGTTTTAACAGTAAGTGATCTTATTTTTTTGTTTTGTTTTGTTTTGGGGGACAGAGTTTCACATTTGTAAATAATTCCAAGCCTTATCCTATCACCCAAAATCTATAAATTTTAAAATATTCCTCTTTATAATTAATTTAGCTGACTTGTATTTATTTTTTAAATTAATTTAAACTATTTTTATATAAAATAAGTTTTATATAAAAACAAATTTCAATCTGATTATATTAAAAACTTTTTTGGGATAACTTTCAATAGTTGACCTAAGAAGGTCAGTAGTTTCTTCTTTCCCAATTAGTATTTTTCCTAATTAAAGCCTTTTTTCTCAGTAATATTATATGTAGTTAGATATTTGAAAGAAATTTATATGCCCTTTTGAAAGCACATTAAAAAGCGTGAGTCCATAGCTTCTACCATCTATGCCAAAGAACATAGGAAGCATTTCACCATTAAAGTTTCCATATTTGTACCCAAATATTTAAGTACTATTCCCTTCAGTCAGTATGGACAGGTTATTATGATACAATTTTGTTTGTGTGTGTCACAAAACCACACCACTAAGAAATTACAATTAAAGAATATGATTTTCATTCAGTCTGTCCAAACATGACAACTAGCTGTTATCTAGCAAATACTTAGCTACTAGTAATTAGTGTTCATTTGCACATAAGAAACAGGAGCTGATTGTAACTCTAGTGTTGAGTGGATTATATTTTGATAAAGCAACTACATACACTCCAAATTATATTATACAGAGGATGAAAAAATCACAGAGTACATGCAGTACAGCTTGGATGCAGAAAGGCCTCTGTTTGGAGGGGATGGTAGGATGGAGAAAGCCAAAAAGGAAAACTGGATAATTTCCATCACTAATGAAAGTGAGAAAAGTGTGGAAGACAGTATATGATATGATTGATGGGAAACACAAAATAGTGAGTTCATAGGAGCATTATCCTTTGACATCTAAAGAAAACTAGATTATTTTTAAATTTTTTAATATATATAATAAACTTTTGATGTCATTGTTTGACAAGTATTAATTAATTCTACTAGATTCCTGTAAAATTTTAGGAGAGGATGAAAATAACATATATTCTTTGCTAATAGATTATTTAAAGATAACATCACTTTATTGTAATGAATTCACAAATACAAACTACATGGAATCAAGCAACCACTAAAACATCTGCCTAGTCCTAAACTCAACATAACTCCATGAAGTAGTATAGTTACAGTTGCCATTCTAAAGCCCTGGATCTCTGCTTTGAATTTTACACTTTAAAGAACACATTTTTATCCACTGAATTCATCATAATAATAAACGAAATCCATTATAGAAATAATTAAAGACAATTAACTTTATATCCTCTTTGATAATCCACAGACCCTTATTTGTATTCTTCCCTTCTTCAACACCTAATGCTATCCTTTCTTCTCTTGTTTCTAAATTTCACACTGAAATCAAATATGTATACATTATAGGATCTCTTTATATGAATAGGCTAGGATCAACATATGCAGGAGAATATGCAGGGTCTTTCTTTCTTTCTTTCTTTCTTTCTTTCTTTCTTTCTTTCTTTCTTTCTTTCTTTCTTTCTCTTTCTCAGAATCTGGAAATAGATGACCCAGAAAATTTTAAAATTTTATTCAAAATCTGTTACTCTGTCAACAAATTTAATTCTCATTTTCTAGTTGATCCCAGACAAGGACTAAAAAGAAGCAAATGTTTCTTAGGAATGGAGAAACAAGGAAAAGACACAGTCTTTAGAGCCAGTCAGGTAATTTTCAGGGACCTTTCAGCTTACATTATTAATGACATCCCATTCACTTCCCTGTTTAATTCTGTCCTCTAGGGTCCTACCCACTTAATTCTAGATTGTCTTTACTCTAGTCCCTTGTTTTCAAATAGTAATTATTTTATTCTATGTCTATTATTTGTTCTTTGCCCCCTGCTAGACTAGACGCTCTATAATGACGGAGATCTGTGTTTTACACTTCTCTGTGCTTCATGTGCACAACTGAGTTGCCTACTATATTAAATTAATGAATAGCAAATACATAATACTTCATAAATTGGTCTGGCAATTTCATGCATTATCTCCTTGTGCTGGTTTTATGAGATTTTCTTGGGGAACAGGCCTTGATTCTATTTTAAAATATCAAGAAAGAATACCATGTTATTGAAACTATTTTTTTTTTTTTTTGGTTTTTCAAGACAGGGTTTTTCTGCATAACTTTGGTGCTCTTGTAGACCAGGAAGGCCTCAAACTCACAGAGATCCACGTGCCTATGCCTCCTGAATAAGGCATGTGCCACTACCACATGGCTTGCTTTACTCTTTTTTTTTCACTTTAAAGAACAAACTCTAAACTTGCAAACTTGCAGTAACAGCAACCCTGAATATCGAGCATCCTCAAATATTCAGGACTTAAACGTGTATTGCTATGACTGGTCTGAAACAGTAAAGTGGGCACAGGTGCACATACAAGTAGAATCATATTTTACCTAATTTTGAATGGTTTTCTACAGTAATAAATTAACTTTAGCTTAAATTTTTACTTCATTCATTTTTTTCATAGCTAATTAAAAAGCAAACGTTACACAGCTATGTGAAATGTTTGCATTATATCCATGTTCTATAGGCTTTATTTTTCTATTTTTAAAAAAAGTGATTTTACTGTGGATATTTTACCCTTTAAAACTAGAACAAAGGGTTGGTATAGTCTTGTGGTAAGGCAGCTACATAAAATGCACAAATGATAAGAGCTGCTCCGTAGACAAACATACAAATAGATACATAAATTTAAATTAATGATTAAGACATATAGTATAGTAGACACAAGCCAGTAAGAAAACAAGTGATTATCATTATCAAGTGTTATATATAATTGTATGTGCTGTATCATTTTTATGATTGTCAGGAAAGTTGGTTTGTTTAAGTCAGTCTCACCAACAGAGTAACCAAATGGGAATATTAAGATGCACAATGATGTTGCAACATCATTGAGCAATAGGAATATTTTAATTTCTTTATAATCGTCAGGGAATAGTGACATCTATCATAAAACAACAAACAAAAAACAGAAAAGAGTTTAGAATTAAATTTATAAAGGACAGAGTAGAGAGAAACATATTATGAAAGCACGTAAATGTTCCCTCATTTATTAAGTGTATCTATTTGGCTCGCTAAAGATTAATTTAGACAATTGACAAAGATGGGATATCTTATTCTTTAAAGAAAATCAGTATTATTAACAGCTATTCCCTTTCCATCTCAATACAGTGGGATACAGTAGTACCTTAAAAGGACAAGAAGCGATAAGCTGTGGTGGTGAGAGGTTGTTGATAACTACAATAATTGTGAATTCCCACATAGTCTGGATGATGTTTGAGATTCATGGAAAGACAGGACTTATTTTCCACCTATCCCTTATCAGATTCTTATAGTCAAACAGAAAAAAAAAGTTTCATTAAATACACAGATAATACAATATCCCTTATATTTGCATACTAGTATTTTATTTTATCATTAGATTACTACATGGAATAGTGGATCAATAGTATTTCTTAGTTCTTAGGAGAGTCAATCAAACATAATCAATGTATACAATTATCTGAAAGTTACATTTTTCTCTCTTCTAGCTTATTCAAATAAATTTATTACTGGGAACTCTTTCTTAAAATACCAAAGGATGTGATGATAAAATAGAATGAAAAAAGAGATGAGATAATTGTAACTCTTTAATAGTGACAGTGGAGTTTTTCACTGCTAAATAGGGTCTTAGTTTTTTCCCAGCTGGCATGTGCCATACACTGACAAAGGAATGGAGTGCAGGACATCTTGTGTTAGTGCCTGAAGCATTTCCTACAAGCCCCTTAAAGTTAAAATTAGCAGTGCATGAAAAATGAATCAGGAAAGGAAACATAAATAGAATATGGTGGAATAGCTCTAGCAAATACTTTGACGCTTCACGTACAAACTTAACTGGGTATGGGCAGTCACATTAAAGTCTGTGTGATCTCTTGTGATACTGTCAGAATGGAAATATTAGAACAGAAAGACTTACCTGGTTTTTATGCATATCTCCCTTTCTGTGTGATCTCTTGTGATACTGTCAGAATGGAAATATTAGAACAGAAAGACTTACCTGGTTTTTATGCATATCTCCTTTTGTATGTTATATTTTCTCTATATTTCGTATTTGTTTCCTTCACACTAAAGATTCTTGATTCTACACATTTTATAATGTCTTTTTCTTAATATTTACTCCATGCATTCCTTTTGCCTAGTGGGGAAGAAATTAAAACTGCTCCCTTGGAAATTTTGCTAGCTTGCCTCCTTTTGCACTAATACATCATTCAGTGGTTCAATTTTCCTGTGAAGAGACAGTCAGATTTCACACTCTCAGACTTAAGGGAATGAGGTAGCACGGCAGTGCTGATAGGATCAGCTGTAGGAGGCAAATGACATGCTTTTTCATTAGTAAGATGCGGAATGTGGAAAAGTTCTTTGAGAATGCTTGAACATCTAATTGGTGTCTGTAGGAAGTTTCACTCAGTAAAACCATTTCAGAACTAAAACACAATTACTTTTATCAGTCGTTGATGAGACACTGTCACTTTTCTGAACATATTTTAGTCATGAAATTCAGGATAAATAAACTAATTGTTTCTAGTTCATATATAGAGCACATAAGCCGATTTTTCTCTGTTTTCTTATTTTATGATTTCAGAAAAAATATACCTGAGCATAATATTTAGTGAGTTTTTTTAGTTGAGTTTTGTCTGTTAGTTTTAGATATGGCTTTATGTATATATATATATATATATATATATATCTCCACATAGTATAAGACTTCAGTATACAAAGCATGTAAATGATATCTGCAGAAAAAAATTCCACTTAGCCAGGTGCTGGTGATGCACACCTTTAATTCCAGTATGCAGTAGGCAGAGGCAGGTGAATCTCTGTGAGTTCGAGCTCAGCCTGGACTACAAGAGCTAGTTTTAGGACAGATAGGGCTGTTACACAGAGGAACACTGTCTCTAAGAAAGAGAAGAGAGAGAGAGAGAGAGAGAGAGAGAGAGAGAGAGAGAGAGAGAGAGAGAGAGAGAGAGAGAGAGAAAGAAAGATCCCACTCATGTCTAGGCTTTTATTTATACTTACCTGATTGCTTTATCTTCAGTTGGAAACACAAAGAGTGATTTTTCTGGTTTGACCTCCAATCACAGATCAAGATGTAAGTTATCTGTGACTTCAAAAGCTCTGAAGGTATTTTCTCAGAATGAGGCAAGTAATCCTGATTCATCAAACAAGAGCTGGGTTTCCTCAAATCAAGATCAGTTGTGATGCTGCCTGGAAAAACTTCCAGAGCCTATGAGTTGAGGTCTCAGTTATCAAGAATCATCTCTCTACTACCTCAACTGCTAATATCAAGCCCCAGGCTGTTTGACCTATGTATTTGATCTACCCACTCTATAACTGTGTATCAGAATTACAACACCAAATTTGGTAGAACAGCACACAAAATGAAGGAAAATACTTATTTGAACCCATTTATTATATAGGTTATTTTTAAAACATAAACAAAACAACAAATTCAGAAGTGAGAAACTATCAAAGAACAACTATGTTCTTCTTAAAGATCCTGACCTATAGGAATTTCAATGTACTGTACCATTTGGAAGCTATCCAAATGAACCCTTTTGATTTCCTATAGGAATTCCTCCTCAATTTGATTGCTTTTTTATTTCATCTTATTATTATTTATATGCCTGTTTTGTTGTCTGAAGAGAGACATAAATACTGTGGATGCAGATAGGTAGAGGGAGACTAAGAGGATCTTGGAGGGGCTAGGAGAGAGAAAACTGTTGTTAGAATATATTTTATGAAGAAAACTAATTTCAATCAATGAAAAATAGAGAAATAATATAAATTCCATTGTGTAGTGATGATTGATGCATACACAGTGTTTGAACAAAATGGGAATAATCTCATGTTAATAAAAGACCAGGGAATGCCCCAAGCCTGTCTATCCTAGATAGTTCTTGAAATGTCTATTCTATCACTTAAACATAGAAAAGATAACCTTGGAGGAACAGAAACGAATCCAAGTTTCATAGAGAAGGAAATCACAACTCTCTTCTTGAATTTCTCAGGTCTTTCTCTTCTATCTATAGCTTGTTTGTACTGGCCCATCTGTGTCTGTTCCTATAGTCCTATAGGAGTGTTCCTAATAAAGGGCTTTGATCAGTATTTATTGAACAGCACAAAGAGCATAAAAATGGGAAATAAATGAGAGATATTCTGTGGAATAATCCTTCTGTACACTGAGTGAATATGTATTGCTGTGATTGGTTTAATAAACAAGCTGACTGGACAAGAATAAAGTTAGGCAGGAAAGCCAAACAGATTGATGGGATGAAGGAAGGGTGAAGTCAGAGGGTCACCAGCTAGATGCAGAGGGAGCAGGAGATGAGTATATCATGTTAATAAAGTAACATTGTATGTTAAAGCATAAATAAGAAACATGAATTAACTTAAAATATAAGAGCTAGCTGGAATATGGGTTAACTTAAAATATAGCAGCTTTTGGGGCAGTCGTGCCCCACACCTTTAATCCCAGTATTCAGGAGGTTGAGGCAGCCAGATCTCTGTAAATTCATGGTAGTCTGGTCTACAAAAAAAGTTCTGGGACAGCAAGGGCAGTTAAACAGAGCAACCCTGTCTCAACAACTTCCCCCAAATGTAAGAGCTAGTTAGTAATAAGCCTGAACTACTGCCAGAACATATACAATTAATATAAATCTCTCTGTGGCAATTTGGAAGCAGCTCCCAGGACAGGAAAACTCTTCTACAGAGATACTCTACAGAAATTTTTTTTTTATTGAAAAAAAAAATTTCCGCCTCCTCCCCGCCTCCCATTTCCCTCCCCCTCCTCCCGCCCCTCTCCCCTTCCCCCCACTCCTCTTCTCCTCCCTCTCCAGCCCCAAGAGCAGTCAGGGTTCACTGCCCTGTGGAAAGACCAAGGTCCTCCCCACTCCATCCATGTTCTGGCTTTGTGGGAACCTAGACAGTTTAGATGTTCACCTTTTTACAGAAATTTTTAACAGTGTTCTAACAAGGAACTGTAACTTACGAGCTCAGAACTGAAAACATATAAAAGTAAGTTGTGCCTGCTTGTTGTTTCTAACATTTATGACAGATATTTGTTGTATATGGATTATTTCAACCTTGTAGCCATTTTTAATAAATGATTACCATAGCATAATACACACTCATGGATTTTGTGTTAGGGCCATGGAAGAATGTGTATATTAAGAGTAAAGATTTCTTTTAGCATTGGCAGTAAAATCTGTATACATGGAAAACTAAATACAAATAAGGTTTTTTTATACTACCTTCTGAAAGACAGGTTCAGCAAACAAGTTAAGTGCAAATTAAGATATCTGGCTAAGTTTTAAGTGACCGCAAGGTCTTGTGATGATACTTTGTTTGTGATCTAACAAATAAACCTTGCTTGAAGATCAGAGAGTGGAGTCAGCACTAGTTAGCTATAGATGCCAGGCAGTCGTGGTACACACCTTTAATCCCAGCACTCAGGAATCAGAGACAGACAGAGCTCTGTGATTTCAAGGCTAACCTGGGCTACATGAGATTGATACAGTCTAAAATAGAAACAGAGACAAGCATTTATAGCTTAGACATTAAATACTAGTGCTTGGGAGTCATCATCATCATCATTTAAGGCCCGCCAATGCTTAAGCATGCATGGGAAGCCTGCTTATGGTGGTTCCTCAGTTGTTCCTATCGTGGGAAGTCATAGATGGTTATGTTATTGTCATACCCAAGGTTCCACAGTCTTCCTTTATGCTATCTATGCAGCCTTCCTCTTCATCTTCTCCCATGTACTCCTCCAAGAAGTGCTATCTTTGGGTATCTGCATCATTTGTTCTTATAACATGCCCAAAGCATCTCAAGTGCCATTGCTGTATCCTGTAGTTTACTTCCTTCTGTAGATGAAGATGTTTCTTAATGTCCTTCTTCCACAACGTATATCTTCATGTGACACATAGTTTCCTCCTAAGAAATGCCATCTCAAACACATTCAGCCTCTGTTCTGAGGAACGTTTCATCACCCAGGTTTCAGAGTTCTAAAGAAGGCAGCTCAAGACAAATGATTGTGATTTTGTTATTGTCATTATGTCTGCTGCTGACCAAACTTTTCTTAGTGCCCGAAATGCAGCCCCCAATATCACTATCAACTCTTGACATCAGAAATAGTTCCCTCCTTTGAACTGTGGTTTCCTTACAGATAGACAAAGTTGACTGATTGAGGTTCTGATTCTTTATTACAATAATAAAATTCTTGTGCACCCTTCCCATATGTTATAGCTCAATCTTCTCGATGTTTACTATCATACCAAGGCTTTCACTTACTTCCAACACCCTATAAACCATAGCCTGCAGCTCCTTTGGACTTTCAACAAATAGTGCTGTATTGTCAGCAAAAAGGCAATTGACTGATTCACACACCACCTATATAGCTTCCCATATCTCACTTCTGCCAATTTTTAATATTTTCTCATCATCTCTGGTGTTCGAGTGACTGCCAACGTGTTTCTAGTTGTAGTCTACATTGAGAGCATTAGGTCCAAAGTATTGTCTCCAAAGTAAACTTCCACTGGTACTGTTAATAAATGACCTTGCCCATCTTTAATCACCTGAATCTGAGGAGCATATCTGACAGTTATCCATTTGACAGCTTCATAGACGAGATGTGTTTTATTATGGAGTCCATTCTCTTCGACCTCTTTGTATATACCTTGTGTATACAGCTCTTATCTTTCTTTGTTCTGTTTTTGACCTCCCTGCACAGATAGTTGTGGTGATTTGCTGCCTGTGGATTTCCTCTTCATTTGCTCTTTAGCTCCTTTCATTCTTCCTCCAGGTTGACCATCTTTGCAGGAAGTCATTCTACTGTTTTTACCCATTTTTGCATTAACCAAATGTCTCCTTTGAAACCTCCTGTATAGTTCTTTTGATTTTCTCCCATTTGCTTTATATATTTGTAAATGGTTGTTTAATAATTTCCCTCATCTTGTTTTCAGTGGTTTTCTTGTACTCTCTTCATACAGCTAGGTTCATCCATTGTTTACAGTCGATCTTCTAGTTCATTTTGCCTGGAATGCGTCTCCTAAGTTTCAGTTAAATGTTGGCCGTAACAAGTTGGTGATCTGATCTCAAGTCAGCACTAGAAAATAATCAGCTATTTTGGATGCTAGATAAAAGTTCCCTGCTAATCAGAATATAGTCAATTTGGCTGTATGTGTGTTTCTCAGGGCATTCCCACATTTAGTCTGAGGACTTGTAGAGATAGGATACCCCAGTGGGTCTAAGGGTGTCATAAAGGTAAGAACTAGTGACTGGTTACTCTGCTTCTCCTGTCATTCAACTTTGCCCCCTAATATCTGATTCCATATTTTTGTTACTAAGAACAATTAGAATTCATGCTACAAGGTGTATATTATTAACTCAGTTGTGAATAACCACCAAAGTTCCAGTTTCTTTGAAGAAAGGGGCTATTTTTGTAAGCTTGTATTAATACACTCTATCTTACATTTCTTCCTTTGGGCCACTGAGCAGGAAAGTCCCTGGAGTACAAATGGCTTACAACACACTATGCAAAACAAGTGCAGGTCTACTAAGACAATTATTGTTTTCTTGGATTATGAGGTCAACCCAGCTAGTGAGACATAGCTTCCTGGGAAGTGTAATGTGTTATTCAATTAAAAATCTCTAGTGACTATTGAATAAAAACTCTGTGCATAAGTTTCTGCTTTACCCTTGCTCAATTGCAAAAACCTTTCTTCATTTTGTTATGATGAATGGGCTAAAGAATGAGTGCCCCACAGTTGAATCTTGATTCCAGTTCATTTTGAAGATATTTGCCAGTTATGTCTCTTATTATTGAGATTTTCATTCTGGAATGAGGGGAGCAATACTGATTTAACAGAACTTTATGGTGATGGAAATGTAATGTGCAAATACACAATTAAAGGCCTTCAGAAATTGCTCAGTTGGTAAAGTCCTTGCAGTGCAAACATGGGCTCCTGAGTTGACATCCCAAGAACCCAGATAATAAGAATAAGAATAAGAATACAAAACAAAAACCAACAGGTGTAATGGTTCACATCTGTAATCCCAGAATGATGAAATAGAGACTGAAGGGTACCTGGCATTCTCTTATAAGATTTTTTTTTCTGGTAAATTTTGTTCAATGAGAAGGCCTGTGTGAAAATAAAATCAAAAGAAATAAGGTAAAGAGTGTTAGAGGGTGACACTTGATCTCTAGTCTCCACATACATGCACATTCGCAACATGCACATAAGCAAATATGCATATGAAACTCATACATGTACACATACTACTCTTTAAACAATATACAACCAAGAGTCTAAAATACACATGCTCAGTGAGTCTAGTTAAATATTACATCACTTTAATTTATAACCACAGCATTTTCCCATGAGTCTGCATAAATATAAAAAACACTAAACATCAAATACTAAATACAAAAACAGAAGGAGGAAAAAGACCTACATTGTTGATCACTTGCATAATTTAGCTGCTGTACTAATTTGCCACTGTCATGGCAGTGTTCCAGCTACATGTCCTTTTCAGCATATGCAGGATAACTCAGGTTATAGAAACAGCATGCAAGAATGGAATGTTTCCCTTCCCTCCTTCCATTAGTTCCACTTTTGCCACAGCAAAACTGAATTCACTAATATTTTTCTAGATAAGTTTCAAATGTTTTCCTATTAGCTGGATCTTCATCATTTGTCCATGGCCATTGAAAGATTGTAGGAAATGAAGGTTAGGACACATATACCTTTCTCTTATAATTCCTGCAACTCTTTTATCTCTGCAATTATATATATATATATATATATATATATATATATATATATATATATATATTTCTCTTCAGGAATTTATGTCTTTATCTCTAATCATATAGATTTTGAAATGTAGAACACTCATTTGTAATTATTGTAGCACGGGGATAACTCTACACAATTAAATAAATTAATAGATGCTATAGTGCTAAAACGTCTGACATGCAGGAATGGAAGCTGGTCTTCTAGAATAAGGAAATATGTTATGATTGCTTTGGGGCATGTTTCAGATAATCAAGTTTGTTAGCCACTCTAATAACTGAGAAATCCTGGCAGAAAAATGAATCTATGGCCTACTAAAGATCTATATGTCAGCACTTATCCATAGACTTTGAAATACTTGGCTTTTGAGATTCTGATTTTATAATTTAACTGTATCTACTATTCTGCTCAGGTCTGTGTGGTGCAAAAACTACTTGACTTTTAATTCTGCTTTTATTTATATTGCAAGTCCACAAAGGTTCTCAGGGTATAAAAATTTGTCATTTATTTTTATCATAGTTTACTAAAATTTTTAGATGAAATACGAAAATAGCAGCAGTGTATTGTTCCTTCAAATGTACGTTATAATTTATCCAAGGTATTAAATGATGGATAATTTTAAAAAAATCAATAAAAAAATAGGATTAGCTGAACCATCATTAGCACATCTCTAGTACTTTTCCTACAGGAATGTTAATCACTCTATCAGTTAATCCTGATATAATGACAAGGTAAAACCTTAGGGCATGCCCAGAAACACTTGAGTTCACAATAAACTACAAGTTTTATTATAGTATATCCCATGGTGTTTGTCACTAAAATATTGAATTTCTGTTTCTGTGAAATTTAAATGTTCTTTGTAGCCTACCACTAAGTCCTAAAATGATTCGATCCATCTTTTTAGTTTTTGAGACAGGGTTACACTATGTACATTAAACTTGCTTGTAAAACTCCATGTCTACAGCTCGCAGAAAAGTTCTTGCCTTTGCTTTATGACTGCTGGTATAAAAAGTATACCACACCAGGCCTATGTGGACCAGATACTTTCATTTGTGATTTACAAAATAAATAAATATAGTGTTATAAATTGATGAAGTCATTTTCTCAGTGACATAAGCACACTTACTTTAGAATAAAATCTGAAGAGTCAGTCATACCTCTAACTATTTCATTGACATTTCCCTCAGGGACAGTTTAAGGGTTAAAAGGTTGCCCTATGTGATTATTTCTTTTCACCTGTAGTCATCCATGACTTAATTCTGTTATTCATCAAGGTGAACATGTGGTACATCTGTCAAAAATTTAATCTCCCTCATTACTCCAAAGTGAATCCGTGTATATAGGCAGCATCATTAAAATAGCATTAATGTAAATAACTTGCACATTTTTCTTGAGAAACATTCCAGAGATCAATGCTATAGCAGTCAATAACTTACTGTATCAGAAGAAAATCTGTTTATGTATTGTATCCAATGGTCCTTGCAACATCTCTCCAAAGATTACCTGCTAATCATTAGCCATTTACTTATAAAAATCTTAATCAAATATATGTTGACTTTTTAAAAAAGAGTACATCTTTTCAAACATGACTCTGGCTTATTCTTTTTACTTTTGAGAGGAACCAGACCATTAAGAAAAAGCAGTTCTGTGCATACTCTTCAATAAAAGCTCATTTGCCTCCCAAGCACAAACAAACAGACATGCACGCACACACACACACACATACACACACACACACACACACAGAGAGAGAGAGAGAGAGAGAGAGAGAGAGATTAGCTAGTAGAGAATTATAAGGAGTAGTAAAAGGTGTTTTGTGAACAGATCTAAATGACTCATTTCACTGAATTAATTCATTTGTACAAGCACAGACTTTCATTTTTATCCATACAGAATGTACTAGTTTGGTTGTAACCATATCCCATAATCTCATAGGGAGAGATATTATTAGGAGATGTGTCTTTGTTGGAGTCTTCATGGCCTTGTTAGAAGAAGTGTGTCACTGTGGAGGCACTGTAAACCACCCCATGAAATGTTTTCCTCTCTAAGAGCTACCACGGTCATGGTGTCTCTTCACAGCAATAGAAACCCTAACTAAGACACCCATAGTTGTCAGTAATAAGATGAGGACTCTTGACCAAGGGTGGCAATTAAAGGATATTGATGAAGGTACCTTCCTGAATGGTACCTTCATGACAGTAGGGAAGGTTGTCTGATTCAATGGTACAGAAAAAGAAATGTAAAAGGATACCAGGTGCACACAACATAACATTTGAGAGAAACACACCAGTGGTCTTCAGGCAGTCTGTGGGCCATGATAACAGAAATGTTCTGAGACATCCTTGGCATACTGTACTTGCTAAGCTACTGTTCAAATTCAAGGACTTGAACACTTTGTTCTATGACCTATAGAGCTGAATTCACACTAGCTACTGATGGAGGAGGGTCGTCTGTCTATGCGTTACTTTCATTGGTTAATAAAGAAACTGCCTTGGCCCTTTGATAGGACAGAAAATTTGATAGGCGGAGTAGACAGAAGAGAATGCTGGGAGAAAGAAGCAGATTCAGGCAGACTCTATAGCTCTCCTCTCCAAGATGGACGCAGGTTAAGATCCTTCCCAGTAAGCCACCACCTCGTGGTGCTACACTCATAAATAGAAATGGGTTAATCAAGAAGTGAGAGTTAGCCAATAAGAGGCTGAAACTAATGGGCCAGGCAGTGTTTAAAAATATACAGTGTGTGTTATTATTTCGGGGCATAAGCTAGCCAGGCGTGCAGAGCCAGGCGGGACCAAAAGCAGGCCTGCCTGCAGCTCCCACTACAAGCTACAGTGTGGGAGTAAGGACATCTCAGTGAGCAGACAAACTTAGAAAACAGCAGAATATATTAATTAAATTTACTGTTTCCTTTTCATTGACTATTTCACATTTTCAGCCTTCTATTAGTGTATTTTATATTTTTCTCTTGGCTAAAATAATGTTTTCAATACTCTTCCAAGGTATCCATGCTCCCAATTTTCTTAGGAGATCTTTTCTTTTTCTACTACTCATGTAGATTAGATCTATGTATGTCTCTCTTAGGGTCCTCATTGCTGTTTAGGTTCTCTGGGATTGTGATTTGTGGGATTATTTTTTTGCTTTAGGATTGAAGGGGAAGAGGGTAGCAGGGAGGGGAACAGAGAAAAAATGTCAAGCTCAGTAAAAATAATGTTTTCATCATATTCATATAATATATATTTTCTATGACAGAAAATAAATGAATGGTGATTTGATATAATATATTGCTGGACATGTAGAAATACAGACATAGTTATAAGTCCCTATCTTAATGCATGTTTCAGTGGTTATAGAGAAAGGGGCTTAAAGAAATTATCATATAACATTTTAATTATTTGAAAGTTAGTAGTTAATACAAATATGTTGTGGTAGAATGACACACAGTGTCACAAAAATCAGGATAATACCTGTTAGTAAAAATAGAGTTTTTCATGCGATATAATATTTGATTAAAATCTATCATATTTGTTCTAGTTATGTACCCATTGTTTATACTCTGGCACAAATTCATGTAGAGAAGTTTTCTGTTTCTCCTAAGCTTGCTTGCTTGCTTTTTGTATCCCTCTGACCAGAATAAATCACTAATTGCCATATACAATACAAACTATCTCTCAAGATGGAAGGTGATATTATCTTCTCTGTGATGTCTATATACCCAGAAAAGAAATCACTTTTTTTCTCATTA
Source organism: Chionomys nivalis (assembly GCF_950005125.1). Lineage (NCBI taxonomy): Eukaryota > Metazoa > Chordata > Mammalia > Rodentia > Cricetidae > Chionomys > Chionomys nivalis. Next base: position 97,596,561 of record NC_080087.1, on the reverse strand, counting down.
TTCACATTGAATATCAAAATCAGTCTTCCTTTGGGTATTGAAATCTTTTTGGTATTTTTCAAAAAATCTACCTTTGATATTACATAATGAAATCTATTGAGATCACTTAAAAAGCTCCAACATGATATCTGTGATTTAAAATGATTTAATGATTATTCAGTAAATTAGTAAGTGAATTGGAAGTCATCATGTACTAACACAAGACTATGAATAATTTATACCTTTTATATATTGGGACCTCTACAATGACTCGCATGTTATTTAACAAGTAATAGAAACATAAAATAACTTTGGAAAGGAGTAAATTAGTTAATGCTGTGATTTGAAGCAAAATTTAATGAAAAATGAATGGCTTAATGGATGAAAGATAAACTTGGAATTATACAAAAGTCAGATTTTTTGACTGAAACTCTATTATTATTATTGGTAAAATAAATAATAATTTAAAGTTCTCAGATTTATTGCAATTACCTTTTTAGTGTGAGTAGCAACAATAAAAGACAAAGAAAAAGAAACATGGTGATCTTAGCTTTTGATTTCTTATAGGTCATCATTAGTTAGGTATGAAGCTTACTTCTCATTTCGTATAAAGAATGAACCATAATGACTGAATACATCCAGTTTCAGCTCTCTTGAAATGGAGGACTGAAAGGAAAATGGCATGGAGTTACTGAGTTATTTCATTATTAACAGAGTAGAATGAAATTTGCTAACATAAATTTAAACCATTTTACAAGGTTGCTTTTTATTCTTGTTTCATGTGGTTTCCAAAACTTGACATGATAGCATTCTTGTTTCAGGTACAATGAAGTCACACTTGGTATCTTCCTTTATTTCAGTAACTGCAAGAACTGACTCATTTCTTAGATTTTTCCATTTGAAAACCCATCTGCTTCCTCTCCATCTCTCTAACACATTTGTCTCAAAATTTCTAGTATGTAATGTAAAACAATACTAGCACCTCATGCTTGATGAAGATAAAACTGACAAAATGAAAAGCTAACTGTGAGGAGAACTCAGGCTGATGTGTAAATTAGCAAAACAGTGTTATCTACCTCAAATAAAGATTTTGAAACAAACATATTTTCTGCTGAAGTTTTATACTGAGATATTTTCTTTGAGCATAGATCACTGAATAAGATTCACAATGAAATTAGTACTTTTTAACATTAATGAATGCACTACTCATCCACTTGTTATATAACTAAAATAAATATCTAGATAGGAATGTATTTTTTTTTGCCAGACATAGGAACTTGAGTTAAATATTAAATGATCCTGGAGCAGTTAAATGAAAATTCAAGTAAAATCTGGGTACTATTAGCAACATGAATAGTCCACATTTAACTTGACTACAGTGATATAAATAATCAAGTAAATATTATCTGGCAATTGTCTAGTCTAGTTATGAAGGTGTCCTTTAATTTATGTGATTAAAGAAACCAAGAGGTTTTTCTTGAGGCTGACCAGAGAGATTGTTCCAAACTCACCTCTAATTACTTTTAAATTGGAAATCTTGATATCCCAAAGCATTTATCTAATGTATACACAACAGAAATAAGTAACAGTGTGATTTTCAATATCTGTAGACATGTACTTTGTCACTTACCTACATTATTCCAAGTGAGGACTCTCAGGAACATGTAATTTAAGGAAATTGTAAAACTAACTATGAAGCTAAACATTTATTGAACCACTGTCATAGTCTTACTATTGCTTGGTTGCTTTGGTAAACCTAGAATTGTGGATAGGCAGGGATTTTGATCTTTGATAATGTATATACCCCTCATTGTGTGGTATGTAAAAGTGGCGGGAACAGTCAGATCATGTAAGAGTACCATCTGTCTCCCACCGGTGTCACAGCCATTGTGCAGGCTTCAATGTTGAGACCCTTCTCTGCACAAATGTAGTTCTCATGTAGGGCTACACTGTCAAGATGCTTCCACATTTGGCAGAAGCTGGTAGTTCAGTTCTAGAAAAGCCAAGATATTATAATTCCTCAGCCCTTGATAGTAGCTTGTATCATAACTTTTGAGGACAAGGTGTCTGAGACCACCAGTAATAGTTTGAAAGCTCTTTGAGAGAATTTTGATAACCAGAGCCTTCAATTTGTCTTCTCTGTCATAAGTGTTTTATTCTTTTCTACCGTCAGTTCTTCATCTTCTCTGTGTGCACTACACTAAATGTTCTCTCTAGGTACTTAGCTGCCTTCACTTTAGCTGCAAATGCATATACTGCTCTGTGACTTATGTAGCTCAGTATGCTGACTACTCAACTGTAGGCATAATTCTCAAAAACAATCCCACACCAGTTCAGAGTTATGAATAATAAAAGGGGTTATTTATTTAAGGGGGAAAAACTTTGCAGATCACTCTCCTAGACAACAATCCTATGAATGAACAGGAACAGAGAGCTAGAAAACTAGAACCAGAAGCCAGAAACAAAAAGGGGGGACGTATGGTAACCATTATTTTTACAGTGTAAGAGACCATGCCCGAGTGGGATGGTATCTTAAAGGCCATTGGCTGAAGGAGCAGAATGTGCTCTCACATCACTCCACTGTTGCTTCCAGCACTGTTCTGTCCCCTCTTTCTTTTCAACTCCAGTTTCAACTAGAACAAGTGAACTCAGGTAAGAGTAGGAAACCTGAGAGAAAACTTTTATTTAGCCTAATGTGGCAACAGCAGTGGGAGAAACATAGGAAGAAGTACCTCAGTTTGTAACAGGAGGGCCTGCTTTGTTGGGGGTTTCTGTCCTCCCACCAGGCCTCACAGCCAGCAAGCTCCATAGAAAATCACACAGAAGTCTACATAAATTATAAAACTGATTGACCCATTAACCCAGGTTTTTTATTAGCTCTTGTAGCTCATCTGAACCCATTATTCTTATCTATGTTAGCCACATGGCTCAGTACCTTTTTCAGTAGGGTAGGTCACATCCTGATTCTTTGGTGGTCTGGGCAGGACTGTGGAGAGAGCTTCCTTCTCCCCAGAATACTCCTGTTCTCATTACCCCACCTCTACTTCCTGTCTGGTTTTCCCACCTATACTTCCTGCCTGGCCAATCAGCATTTATTTAAAACATAATTGACAGAATACAGAAGTGTCCCACACCACCAGCCCATTCTGTAAGAGAGCCTTAGCAACTTGCTCATATTGCTAGAAAATTGCTATGACTGTGGACCAAAAGCATGCACTTCATATGAAAATGAAAATTTAGGTTTATATCAGTAACAACAGACTTCACAGTCAAATTGAGACTTGCATTTTCAATAATTATAGATTGTATCTTTGGTAATTGTCATAGCAGAGTTTTTCTGTGCTAAGTTGGGAGCTTAGGGCCCAGTCCCTTGAATCCATCCCAGCCCCTAGGCCTGGTCTGGACTTTATATCCCAGCAGGCCAGGGAGGGGTCAGGACCATTCCCCAGGGTACTTAAGTGATGGCCCAAAAATAGAACACATGGTTTCCTTTTCTTCCTCCTCGGGGGTCATGTTCCTGTGGCTTTCCAGTTTACCCCTCAGGGCCACCAGAGAGTGCAGATCTCTCATTAAACCTGGATATTTCTTATTTTGGCTTGTTTTGATTTGGCTTGATTGGGAATTTTTGCATCATCAGGGAGCTTATATTAAAAAATATTCCTAACACTCTGCCTACTTAGAAAACCTAAGTAACATGTCTGTAAGTTTGGCTATCATTGATAACTATTAATTTGTATTTTTATACATTACATTTTAAAGTGAGCTACATAAAAATAATACCTTGAACAAGAGTATAAATATACATACATTATAACAAAATTGACCTTAAATTTGTATCAATAAACCAAAATCCATACCCATTAAAGTATTTTGAGATGAACAGTTATTCTTTGAATTAAAGTTGATTCAATAATCTACCTTTTGTTCATCATTTACATAGCATACTCCACTATTTTCATTAGAAAGAGATTGACTATGAGTGTTAAAATTTATGACCAACACCTGTTAAATGAAAACATTTTTATTTTGGGAACTTGGGCATAGTTCTCTTACTTCCTGATGATTGTTGAATGCAGTGATCTTATGGGAACCCTGAGAAAATTTAGAATTATGGCCAATGGGGTATTTTGTGTGATTGGTCCATCTCAACCAGCAATCATGAAGTTGTCATGGATTTTGGATCATCTGGATCATCATTTCAGAAGGTTGTGCTTAATCAAATCATATTAATCTAGAAACAACCCACAGGTTCTCATCATCTATTGGAAAAAAAGGAGAATCTCGTTTTCAAAGCAACATATTTTTTGATCCAAATTTAGAAGTCAAGATACCTTTAAAATATATAGGTTGGTTTGATTTAGCTCCCATAATCAAATGTCTCTCAGAAAATATGTCATTAACAGTCAAAAATCCCAAGAAGATGTAATAATATATACAATCCAGACTCCTGTGTATACCCCATTTTGTGGCTTTTATATTATTTTACTCCCTTTTAAGGATTTTACTATCTTAAGCTGTATTTTATTTATTTATTTATCACTGGCCATTCCTTTTCTTCTTTTTCTCCTAAACCTAACCCATTTAGAGGGTTGCTTTCTTTTTCTTTTTCTTTCCTCATTTCTGTTTTTATTGTATATCTCCATCTTTTTTGACCATATGAACATTTAAGCTACATGGTTAGGACCAGAGAGCCTCAGCTTTGGATGCTGGTTCCTCCCTCTTCAGCTTTCCAACATGGCAGAGGTATATTCTTCTCCAGCTCTGGGGGTCGTACAGTCCCAACTCTGGAAAGCAACACTAACTGACATGCAGTTATGTTCTTAGGCCCAGGTCTGTGTTCTCAAATCCTAAGGCAGTGACTGGGGAAGCTTCTTTGTATTGCGAACTGTGAGAGACCTCGGGATCCTCCATGTTTAGCTAAAACCCACCAAGGTCAGGGGACATGGTTCTGTACTGTGGTCTGCAAAGAGAAACATGAGCTATGGAGCTGTTCTGTTGCTTTCTGTGTCTAGAAGACCTTTTAAAAGCTTTCTCCTGCTTTATGTGGATGTATATGCTGTGCCTTGGCACCAAATATAGCCAGGGTTTTTTCTCTGTCTCGCCCAGGCCCACTGGACCTGTTTCTCTCCTGCCTGTGACCTCATATGAATAATCATACCCTTGGAGGCTAAATTAATATAATCGCTTAGTCAGTCAATGGCTTCGATTTTTACTGGCTAGTTCTCCCTTGTAAATTAACACATTTCTAATAATCTGCCTATTGCCACATGACTGTGTTGTTGCCTTCGGTGTTTCGGCAGAACTGGGGCCATAGGTCCAGAAGCCCTGCCAGGCTTGTGGCCTGAGTTGCCAGGGCACTGACTGTAGTGCTATGGGATGGCAGATGATAATTAAAATATCAGTAGAATAAAATGAAGCTGCTATGCTGACAAGAAAACATCAAACTCACGTTTACTCTTCTGTGTTACCCAAACACACTTGGGCCTCAGGACTGCATAGTTACCCAAACACACTTGGGCTTCAGTTTGAGCATAGTCAACCCGTCAGGGCTAAACCTTTACAGCCAAATCAACTTATACAAGCCCCAAGTGAAAGCTCTGATTATTGCCTTGGATTCAAACCAACACTCAGCCTCCAAAACTGCTTCTCTCATTTACACTCAACATAATATAGTAATTATGTGTTTTAGAAAATACCCACCTTCTAGTGGCTTGAAGTTAAGTGTCCTTTGATGAAGGGCATTTTATGCAAAAAAGCAACAAAAACCAAAATCTTATCTATTATTTCGCATGTTTCATTGTATAGCCTTTTCTGTGTTCCATCTGATCATGCATATGTATCTAAGTGTTTCTGCTAGGTCATGGGTCCTTTAGAGAGAGACTTCCATCATGCAAACAAATTGGGTGTAAGTCAGGGAAAAGCCAAAAATGATACTTTCATCAGAAAGAAATTTTTCAACGCCTAGTCAAGGTTTGAATAGTGGCATGAATCCATGTGGTAAACACTTTATCATTTATTAAACATGTAGCACCCAAACATTCCATAGTGCTTTTATCAGCATGCCCAAATGACAAGCCGAACACTGGTGTTCACTTTTAGGATACACACGGCAGAGCCAAAGCAGAAAAAAAAAAACATACACCACAACAATCACATGATGTATCGCCTATCCTCATCTCAACACACCAGCTGAATCTATCACAACCAGGATTCAGCAGCCAAACTTCTTAATCTAACCAGTCAGAGATGCTCTACCTCCACCAAAGACATCAAGTGAAGACAAGTGAGAAAACCTATTCTGCTTAGACCCTGGCAAGACAGTGGGAACATCAGAGGAAAGTGTAAACCAAGCAGTTCAAAGTAAAGTCTTAAAATGGAGCACGAGGAAAGGCAAACTGCCGATGTGCGCTGGGATCTATGTGCTAAAGCTGTGTGTCACACCCTGATCTTGGTGGTAAGTTCATTCATACATTTTCCTTGACATTCACAGTCTAAGAAAGACTGTGATGTTCTATGTCAGAGAATTGAATGGGAGATAGTGGTTAATAAAAAGACTCATTTTTCCATTTCTGGAGGGAAAATGCTGAAAAATTCTGCTTCTGAATGAGGTGCTGAGTGTTCAAATTGTTTGCATACTCAGAAACTCGAAAATAGGGCTTCCAAGTTAGATCAATCACATGTTTTATTTGGTACAAAGGAATAACAGAGAGTTTCAATATTCAGTCATATCAAATAAAACAGAAGTACTCCCAGTGAATCGTTCAGTAACACCAGGGCAATTGTATTTATCTCAGTAAGTCAAATGTTCACTCACATTGACTTTGAGAAGTTAGCTTTGATATTCTTTGAATATCAATCTGACTGCTTCTGAGAAGGCAGAGGATAATGAGAAACCATCAACCTCAATTTTCAGATTGAGCAATCAAGATGGGTGCAGTGTCTGGACAAATATTAAAAGTTCTCTTGTCTTCACAATCTTTCAGTATATAAGCACCAACCAGATACAAAAGTACCTGTCAAATTGAGATGATCACCAAGCAAGATTAAAATGAACAAAGGCAAAGAAAACTGTTGGAAAAAAAACCGTGTTGTGAAAACTTTTCTTTTCATTCTTAATAAGAATTTTACCGGAAAAGACATACTTCAAGGAGATGTTTCTAATTTTTTGAAGAAAGAAAAAGAATGAGATTAAATACATTGTTATTTAGAACAAATATTAAACAAGAAATGGATGCCCGATTTAAAACTCTTTTTTCTGGGTGTTTTCTCAGAGAACACATACATCAGTTTTCACCACGAGTGCAGGGATTAGTATATAAATTACTACAGTTGAATGCCATCACTCAGCTTTCTTCTTCCACCTTTCCTACTTTTCCCAACACCCCAAGCTTTAGTTAGACTAACAAGAAGTTTAAATGCAACACTTTGAGGTTCTTTGATGACATAGGTTATATTTTACTAGTATAGCATATGAACTTGCCTGTATTAGCCACTCCAGTGATTTAAATGATTATTATCTATAGCCTCCTCAGTTGTTGCATTTTGGGGAGGTGTAAGTTGTGTGAATTTTTGGAGAAAGTAAGTCACTGGAGAGTAAAATGCTCACACCACTTCATTTGTTCTCTTTCTGCTTCATACCTGAAGTTCAAGACGTGAGCTCTCAGCTTTCAGATTCTGCCACCTTATGCGGAATAAATGAGGTTTTGACTGAGAGAAGAAGAAATAATTCTGTTGATTATAAAGTATCAAAGGAAATTAACTAATTAATAATTAAGTATTACAACAATAGTTATTCCAAACAGCAGGCTATTTACTTTCTTTTATTGAGTAGCATACCAAACAGAAATTATACACATAGAACCAAATCAGTCTATTGGTGACATGTAAGGTTGGAGGATAAATGAAGAAAGTAATAAAAAAATAAATTGAATGAAATAACTTGAAAAAATGACCACTGAAATAAGCAGGATTATAGGATAATTTAATATTTTATCTGACAAATAAATTGATAATTGGATTAGAAATTAAGATTACTATGTAAATTGTACTATATGCTAGGCTAATTAAAAATAAAAGAAATAGGGCCAGGCGGTGGTGGTGCACGCCTTTAATCCCAGCACTCGGGAGGCAGAGGCAGGAGGATCTTTGTGAGTTCGAGGCCAGCCTGGTCTACAAGAGCTAGTTCCAGGACAGGCACCAAAAAAACTACAGAGAGACCCTGTCTCAAAAAAATCCAAATAAATAAATAAATAAATAAATAAAAGAAATAATATTATAAGAAAGGATTTCTATCATTGTTTCTCAAGTCTATTTTTTGCACATTTAAATACGTACATATGCATACTTATGTTTAAAATATCAAGTTGACCAAAACTTACAAGCAAAATTTCAAGTAAAGTGACAAATTGGAAAAATATTCCAACTTCCTGTACAAATACAAGGTGCCATTCTCTCTAATAAGGAGAGAATGCTATATGCAAGAGAATGCTTAAACTAAATAAAAGATGTATCATTTTAAGATAGAAAATACACAACAATAGAAAGAATAATGTCTTGTAAACATACAGCAACTTCACTTTACTTTTGTTAAATTGTCAGGAAACAATGCTGAAGCCTTCCACTTTAGAGGGTGTGCAATTTTTAAATGATAAACTGTGTCAATTCTGCACCTCTGGAGAAAAAAATAATATTCCCATAGATTACTAACACAATCTAAATCGATGATAAAAATCACAAATGCATATACACTTCAATAAGCTATTCTAGTTGTCAAGATTTATTCTATGGCTACACATTCATACAACAAATGAAGAAATACAGAAGGCTTGGTTATACCCATTTTACATATTAGTATGAGATTGGAAATTGCATGAATGTCATTACTTACACAGTAGTGTAAGTAAGCTAGCTGTGAGATAAAACAAATTCTCCCCTTAAAATGAAATGGAATGCTCCATCACATGAATTACAGCACAATGTCAACAGTTATGCTACCATCATATAAAATAGGTAAAATACAGAATGTGTATGTATATTTTGTTTAATTTTAAGATTTTTCTGTAAGTCACCCAAAACAGTAAGAAAGTTGGTATCTGAGGAAAACAAACATAATTGAGTACGGGGTGGTTAATATTAGAATGATTATTGTCACTGGGAAAGGTAGCATGCACTTTTCATCCCAGGACTAGGGAGGCAGAGGAAGGGGGCTCTCTCTGAGCACTAGGCCATCCTGGTCTACATAGAGAGTTCCAGATCAGCTAGACTACACAGTGAGATCTTATCTCAAAAAGTTATCATTTATTTATACAAAAAGAAAGTTATTTTTAAACAGAAGCCTCTCTCTTATTAAAAGTAACCAGTTAATAAAAACAACAAGCAATACTTTCATATGGGGGAATGAATTGGAGAAATTCCACATACATATCTGTATTTTCTTAGAACTATTTGCCAAACATAACATGACACAACAAAATGCTAGTAGATATGTTTTTAAAAATACAAATGCAAAGTCTGTGGAGTTGATTCCATAAACAAATTAATTACTGTGTAAGAATGAGTAAATCTAAGTGTGTCTTCACCATGGACTGAAGCATGATCCTACTTAGTCTTAACAATATAAACCTGGAGTCAGATATTGGAGTAAATGTTGATAGGACAAAAAAGCAAAGGAATATCCGCAATCACTTCTTACCTCTCCAAATCCTTGGATCAAAAGGACAAATAACCTAGGTATGCCCTGCCTTATCACTTCTTCTTTCTCTCTGACTATCACTTCCTGTCTCCTGTTGATACAGACCTCTAAACCTGTATGGTTATTGAGTAGCTAGTTCCACCTTCTGATATCCAGGCAAGCTTTGTTTGCCAGAACACTAACAAAATATTACACATTTCCCCCCTTTTGTCTAAATAAAATGTGAAGATTAAAACTAACATAAGAAAGCTATATATATATATATATATGTACAGTAACTATATACAATATATATATATATATATATACAGTCAAGAGTTACATTAACAGTGTCTAGTCCATATGCATTTGACAAGTTTAGAGAAAATACCCCATTATCTATTCTATCTTGGTGAGTGCAAAGTGTCATACCTAATTTACCTTCTACCCTAATTTGTTTTACCAACTCAAAACTATATTTTGATGTCTCTTGACCTATACATTTTGCACTTCTTTTATGAGTTTCTTTTCTAAATTAGTTGACAAGAAAAACTTTAACTATATAGCCTTCAACTGCATCAGAGAACTTAGAAGGATATACTATTACCCGAGTAAGCAGGACTTCCAAAAAATGTGAGGAATGAGTAAAACAGCTGATTACCTGGATAGTCACCCAAGATACCTCTGCAATGTTGAACTATTCATTCATCTTTGGCCGGTAGGTCTGGAATATCTGATGAACATTTCTGTGAAGTAGGATATTCTGAAGGGTTATTTTTCTTTGTCTTGGCAAAGTTTGGCAGTCACATTCCTCTCTGTCATGCTTGCCCAATTAGGATAGCATACTGTCAGCATTTAAGGCAAAGACACTTTTTTACCCAGTGGCTAACTTTTGCCACAAAAAGTAATCTGGTCATCCTTTTTCAAATGTCAGTTATCCACTTGTGAGTGAGTACATACTATGTTTGTCTTTCTGGGTCTAGTCAGCTCACTCAGGATGACTTTTCTAGTCTCACCCATTTGCCTACAAATTTCAGGATGTTATTGTTTTTTCTGATGAGTAATACTCCATTGTGTAAATGAGCCACATTTTCTATATCCAATCTTTGTTTGATGGTCACCTAAGCTGTTTCCTGGTAGTTGTTACCATATGAGAAACTCATATATTAAAGACTGCAGTATATAACAAGTGGTTCCTAATTTCAGAATATATCACCTAGGTTCTCTGTACAAGATTGTATGCTAAAAATCTACATTAATGTTATGGTCAACTTAAAATGTAAGTGAAATTTTTGAAATTAAAATTTTATTATTTTTACCCTCTTTATCAAACTCGTAATTGTTTTGAAATATGAGTTAGTGATAGCAAGATAGTTTTGCTGACATAAGGTGTGGTTTAATAGTTCTCATTTTCACTCATACATATTTTTTCGGGTTCTCTGCATTGCTAGATCATTTCTGTAATGTACTTTTTTATTTTCTATTTCATTGAGTGAACGAGTGAAACTTCATGATGCAATAAAGGTAGCTAATCGATTATGCATCTATACTTGAGCGTTTTTAAACATTGATGATTTTTTTACTAACTGACTTTGGTATGGTCATCATTTTTGGCTAACGCTGGGTTGCAATGAAGATCTCGGCTCTGATCATCATTTATATCTGTTCTTTAGTTATAAACCACACCATCCACTAAATAAGTCTTTGATCTTAGCAAATTTTAATTTCCCTGTTTCGTGCTTTCCTCATCTGTACAGCTTAGACAAGAGTGTTTTCTTTTTTTCTCATTTTTTTATTCTTTTTTAATTAAAATTTCCAACTGCTCCCCGTTTCCCATTTCCCTCCCCCTGCTCCCACATATTGCCCCCTCCCCCCGCTCCCCTCCCCTATCCCCACTCCTCTTCTCCTCCCCCCACTCCATTCCCCCTCCCTCTCGATACTGAAGAGCAGTCCAAATTCCCTGCCCTACAGGAAGACCAAGGTCCTTCCACTTCTATCTAGGTCCAGGAAGGTGAGCATCCAAACAGGCTAAGCTCCCACAAAGCCAGTTCATGTAGTAGGATCGAAACCTAGTGCCATTGTCCTTGGCTTCTCATCAGCCTTCATTGTCCGCCATGTTCAGAGAGTCCAGTTTCAACCCATGCTTATTCAGTCCCAGTCCAGCTGGCCTTGGAGAGCTCCCAATAAATCAGTTCCACTGTCACAGTGGGTGGGTGCACGCCTCGTGGTCCTGATTTCCTTGCTCATGTTCTCCCTCCTTCTGCTCCTCATTTGGACCTTAAGAGCTCAGACCGTTGCTCCAAATTGGGTCTCTGTCTCTCTCTCGATCCATCGCCAGATGAAAGTTCCAGTGCCATTCTCCTTGGCCTCTAGTCAGCTCTCATTGTCTGCCACATTCAGAGAGTCCGGTTTTATCCCATGTTTTTTCAGTAGCAGTCCAGCTGGCCTTGGTGAGCTCCCAATAGATCGGCCCCACTGTCTCAGTGGTTGGGTGCACCCCTCATGGTCCTGACTTCCTTGTTCATGTTCTCTCTCCTTCTGCTCCTCATTATAACCTTGGGAGCTCAGTCCGGTGCTCCAGTGTGGGTCTCTGTCTCTATCTCCATCCATCGCTAGATGAAGGTTCTATGGCGATATGCAAGATATTCATCAGTATGATTATAGGATAGGTTCATTTCAGGTTCCCTATCCTCAGGTGCCCCAATGAACTAACTGGGGACATTGCCCTGGGCATCTGGTAGCCATTCCAAGTTCAAGTCTCTTGCCAACCCTTAGGTGGCTCCCTTAACTAAGGTATGAGTTTCCCTGCTCCCCTATCCAAACTTCCTTTATCCCCAATCACCCCGATTCCCCCAGTTCCCCTCATCCTCTCCTTCACACATTTCTCTCCCCATCTCCCCTCATCGCCATCCCACCCCACCCCCAAGATTCCAATTTTTTGCCCATCAATCTTGTCTATTTCCCATAGCTGGGAGAATATCTATATGTTTTTACTTGGGTTTACCCTCTTGTTTAGCTTCTTTAGGATCACAAATTATAGACTCAGTGGCCCCTATCCATGGCTAGAAACCAATTATGAGTGAGTACATCCCATGATCTTCTTTTTGGGTCTGGGTTACCTCACTCAGGATCGTATTTTCTATTTCCATCCGTTTGCATGCAAAATTCGAGAAGTCATTGTTTTTTACCGCAGAGTAGTACTCTAATGTGTATATATTCCACACTTTTTTCATCCATTCTTCCATTGAAGGGCATCTAGGTTGCTTCCAGGTTCTGGCTATTACAAATAATGGTGCTATGAACATAGTTGGACAAATGCTTTTGTCATATGATAGGGCATCTCTTGGGTATATTCCCAAGAGTGCTATTGCTGGGTCCAGGGGTAGGTTGATCCCAATTTTTCTGAGAAACCGCCATACTGATTTCCAAAGTGGTTGCACAAGGTTGCAGTCCCACCAGCAATGGATGAGGGTACCCCTTTCTCCACAACCTCTCCAGCAAAGGCTATCCTTGGTGTTTTTGATTTTAGCCATTCTGACAGGTGTAAGATGATATCTCAAAGTTGTTTGGATTTGCATTTCTCTGATCGCTAAGGAGGTTGAGCATGACCTTAAGTATCTTTTGGCCATTTTAACTTCTTTGATGAGAATTCTCTGTTCAGTTCAGTGCCCCATTTTTTAATTGGGTTAATTATCCTTTTAAAGTCTAGTTTCTTGAGTTCTTTATATATTTTGGAGATCAGACCTTTGTCTGTTGCGGGGTTGGTGAAGATCTTCTCCCAGTCAGTAGGCTGCCTTTTTGTCTTAATGACAGTGTCCTTTGCTTTACAGAAGCTTCTCAGTTTCAGGAGGTCCCATTTATTCAATGTTGCCCTTAATGTTTGTGCTGCTGGGGTTATACATAGGAAGCGATCTCCTTTGCCCATATGTTGTAGGGTACTTTCCATTTTCTCTTCTATCAGGTTCAGTGTGTTCAGATTGCTATTGAGGTCTTTGATCCATTTGGACTTGAGTTTTGTGCATGGTGATAGATATGGGTCTATTTTCATTCTTCTACAGGTTGACATCCAATTGTGCCAGCACCATTTGTTGAAGATGCTTTCTTTCTTCCATTATATACTTTTAGCTCCTTTATCGAAAATCAGTTGTTCATAGGTTTGTGGGTTAAAATCCGGGTCTTCTATACGATTCCATTGGTCGACTTCTCTGTTTTTATGCCAATATCACGCTGTTTTCATTACTGTAGCTCTGTAATAGAGTTTGAAGTCAGGGATAGTAATGCCTCCAGAAGTTCCTTTACTGTATAAGATTGTTTTGGCTATCCTGGGTTTTTTGTTTCTCCATATAAAGTTGATTATTGTCCTTTCAAGATCTGTGAAGAATTTTGATGGGATTTTAATGGGGATTGCATTGAATCTATAAATTGCCCTTGGTAGAATTGCCATTTTTACTATGTTGATCCTCCCAATCCAAGAGCAAGGGAGATCCTTCCATTTTCTGGTATCCTCTTCAATTTCTTTCTTCAATGCCTTAAAGTTCTTGTCAAATAGATCTTTCACTTCCTTGGTTAGAGTTACCCCAAGATATATTATGCTTTTTGTGGCTATCGTGAAAGGTGATGATTCTCTTATTTCCCTCTCTGCTTCCATATCCTTTGTGTATAAGAGGGCTACTGATTTTTTGGAGTTGATCTTGTATCCTGCCACATTACTAAAGGCGTTTATCAGCTGTAGGAGTTCTTTGGTGGAGTTTTTGGGGTCGCTCATGTACACTATCATATCATCTGCAAATAATGCAAGTTTAACTTCTTCCTTTCCAATTTGAATCCCCTTTATCCCCTTATGTTGTCTTATTGCTATTGCTAAAACTTCAAGAACTATATTGAAGAGGTATGGAGAGAGTGGACAGCCTTGGCGTGTTCCTGATTTTAGTGGGATGGCTTTAAGTTTCTCTCCATTTAATTTGATATTAGCTGTCGGCTTGCTCTATATAGCTTTAATTAAATTTAGGTATGACCATTGTATCCCTAATCTCTCCAAGACTTTTATCATAAAGGGATGTTGAATTTTGTCAAATGCTTTTTCAGCATCTAATGAAACGATCATATGGTTTTTTTCTTTCAGTTTATTTATATGATGGATTACATTGATAGATTTGCATATGTTAAACCAGCCCTGCATCTCTGGGATGAAGCCTACTTGATCATAATGGATAATTTTTCTAATGTGTTCTTGGATTCGGTTTGCCAGAATTTTGTTGAGGATTTTTGCGTCGATGTTCATGAGTGAGATTGGCCTGTAATTCTCTTTCTTGGTTGGGTCTTTGTGTGGTTTTGGTATCAGAGTTACTGTAGCTTCATAAAAGGAATTTGGCAATGACTCTTCTGTTTCTATATTGTGAAATACATTAAGGAGTATAGGTATTAGGTCTTCTTGGAAGTTCTGGTAGAATTCCGCATTGAAACCATCTGGTCCTGGACTTTTTTTGGAAGGGAGGTTTTTGATAACAGCTTCTAATTCTTCACGACTAACAGGTCTATTTAGATTGTTCACCTGGTCCTGGTTTAACTTTGGATTATGGTATTTATCTTAAAAAGTGTCCATTTCTTTTACATTTTCCAGTTTTGTGGCATACAGGCTTTTGTAGTAAGATCTAATGATTCTCTGAATTTCCTCTGTGTCTGTGGTTATGTCCCCCTTTTCATTTCTGATCTTATTAATTTGCAAATTCTCTCTCTGCCATTTGATTAGTTTGGATAGGGGTTTATCAATCTTGTTGATTTTCTCCAGGAACCAGCTTTTTGATTCATTGATTCTTTCAATTGTTTTCTGTGTCTCTTTTTTGTTGATTTCAGCCCTCAGTTTGATTATTTCCAGTCTTCTACCCCTTCTAGGTGAGTCTGCTTCTTTTTTTTCTAGAGCTTTCAGGTGGACTGTTAAGTCTCCAATGTGTGCTTTCTCTGTTTTCTTTAAGTGGGCAGTTAGTGCTATGAACTTTCCTCTCAGGACTGCTTTCATAGTGTCCCATAGGTTTGAGTATGTTGTTTCTTTATTTTCATTGTCTTCAAGGAAGACTTTAATTTCTTTCTTTATTTTTTCCTTAATCCAGGTATGGTTCAGTAGTTGACTATTCAGTTTCCATGAGTTTGTAGCCTTTCTGGGGGTAGCATTGTTGCTGAATTCTAGCTTTAATCCATGGTAATCTGATAAGATACAGGTGGTTATTAATATTTTTTTTGTAACTGTGAATGTTTGCTTTGTTACCGAGTATGTGGTCGATTTTTGAGAAGGTTCCATGAGCTGCAGAGAAGAAGGTATATTCTTTCCTATTTGGGTGGAATATTCTATAGATGTCTGTTAAGTCCATTTGATTCATTACCTCCATTAATTCTCTTATTTCTCTGTTAGGTTTCTGTCTAATTGACCTGTCCATTGGTGAGAGAGGAGTATTAAAGTCTCCTACTATTAATGTGTGCGGTTTGATGGCTGCCTTGAGTTTTAACAATGTTTCTTTTACGTACGTGGGTGCTTTTATATTAGGGGCATAGATATTCAGGATTGAGACTTCATCCTGATGAATTGTTCCTGTTATGAGTAGAAAATGTCCCTCTTCATCTCTTCTGATTGATTTAAGTTTGAAGTCAACTTTGTTAGAAATTAGTATGGCCACACCTGCTTGTTTCCTAGGTCCATTTACTTGCTAAGCCTTATCCCAACCCTTTACTCTGAGTAGGTGCCTGTCTTTGTGATTGAGGTATGTTTCTTGTAAACAGCAGAATGTTGGATCCTGTTTTCGTATCCAATCTCTTAGTCTGTGCCTTTTTATATGTGAGTTGAGTCCATTGACATTAAGTGATATTAATGACCAATGGTTGTTAACTCTGGTACCTTTTTTAGTAGTAGATTTTGTGTGTTTCCCTTCTTTGAGATGCGCTGGTAAAGGGTCTCTAGATGTCTGAGTTATTGTGGTCATTGTTGGACTCCTTGATTAGTGATTTTCCTTCTATTACTTTCTGTAAGGCTGGATTTGTGGCTACGTATTGTTTAAATTTGTTTTTATCCTGGAAAATTTTGTTTTCTCCATTTATAGTGAACGAAAGCTTGGCTGGGTATAGTAGTCTGGGCTTGCATCCATGGTCTCTTAGTTTCTGCAATACATCTATCCAGGACCTTCTGGCTTTCATGGTTTCCATAGAGAAGTCAGGTGTAAGTCTGATAGGTTTACCTTTATAAGTAACTTGGCCTTTTTCCTTTGCTGCTCTTAGTATTCTTTCTTTATTCTGTATGCTTTGTGTTTTGATTATTATATGGCGAGAGGATGTTTTTTTTTTTTTTGATCCAGCCTATTCGGTGTTCTGTATGCTTCTTGAACCTTCATAGGTATATCTTTCTTTAGGTTGGGAAAGTTTTCTTCTATAATTTTATTAAATATATTTTCTGGACCGTTGAGCTGCGCTTCTTCTCCTTCTTCTATTCCTATTATTCTTAGGTTTGGTCTTTTTATTGTGTCCCATATTTCCTGAATGTTTTGTTATGAGAATTTGTTGGCCTTGCTGTTTTCTTTGATCAGCGTGTTTATTTTCTCTATGGTATCTTCAGAGTCTGAGATTCTTTCTTCTATCTCTTGTATTCTGTTGGTTATGCTTGCTTCTGTAGTCTCTGTTCATTTACCTAGATTTTCCCTGTCCAGCTGGCCTTCTGTTTGTGTTTTCTTCTTTGCCTCCATTTCAGTTTTTAAGTCTTGAACTGTTTCCATTATCTGTTTGATTGTTTTTCCTTGGTTTCCTAGGGTATCATTCACTGATTTACTCAATTCTTCAAACTTTCTGTTATACTTCTCATCCATTTCTATAAGGGCATTTTTTACATGCTGTTTAAGGGCGTCAATCACTTTCATAAAGTCAATTTTATCTACTTCTTCAAGATTAAGGTGTTCATGTCCTCCTGTTGTGAGGTCGCTGGGTTCTGGTGGTTTCATATAGTTTTTCAGATTGTTGGGTGAATTCTTGCATTGGCGCCTGCCCATCTCTTTCTCCGAATGCTCCCCTATGGATCTTCTTTTACCGGATGAGGTCTCCTTGCCTACTGATGTACCTTCCCAGTGATAGCACTCTGCAGTGATAGCTCTCCTGGTGCTCCAGTGATGTCTCTCCTGGTACCAATATCAGATCTTCGTACCCAAAGGCGGCTCTCCTGGTACCCAGATTAGCTCTCCCACTGATGGCTCTCCTTGTGCCAAGATCAAATCTCCCTGCAGGTTGGGTAGCTCGTAAACAATGCCCCTACCTTGCTTGGTGCAGGCAGGCCAGTGAAACAAAGGAAGTCTTGTCTGCCTACTTGCCCTGAGGATTTGCCCCCAGCACCAGACAGACTGAGCTGGATGGTGTTATGTGCCCAAAGAGGAAAGGGGGCAGAAGGAAGAAGGGTTCTGGATGCAAGCTGGGTGGGACAAGAAGAGAGAGGCAGTATGCAGGGTGTAGAGCCCATGCAGGGAGCCCAGGGAGTATAGGGTGGGGGATGAGGAACTTCAGAGTTCCCTGTCCAAGGCTGCTTCCGCCACCAGTCACAAACTCACCCCACTGCTGTCTCTCCTGGTGCTGAGATCAGATCTCCGTGCAGGTTGGGTAGTTCGTAAACAAAGCACCTACCTTGCTTGGTGCAGGCAGGCCAGTGAAACAAAGGGAGACTTGTCTGCCTACTTGCCCTGAGGATTTGCCCCCAGCACCAGACAGACTGAGCTGGATGGTGTTATGTGCCCAAAGAGGAAAGGGGGCAGAGGGAAGAAGGGTTCTGGATGCTAGCTGGGGTGGGACAAGAAGAGAGAGGCAGTATGCAGGGTGTAGAGCCCCTGCAGGGAGCCCAGGGCGTATAGGGTGGGGGATGAGGAACTTCAGAGTTCCCTGTCCAGGGCTGCTTCCTCCGCCGCCAGTCACAAACTCACACCCCTGCTGTCTCTCCTGGTGCCGAGATCAAATCTTCGTGCAGGTTGGGTAATTTGTAAACAAAGCGCCTACCTTGCTTGGTGCAGGCAGGCCAGTGAAACAAAGGAAGTCTAGCCTGCCTACTTGCCCTGAGGATTTGCCCCCAGCGCCAGACAGACTGAGCTGGATGGTGTTATGTGCCCAAAGAGGAAAGGGGGCAGAGGGGAGAAGGGTTCTGGATGCAAGCTGGGTGGGACAAGAAGAGAGAGGCAGTATGCAGGGTGTAGAGCCCCTGCAGGGAGCCCAGGGAGTATAGGGTGGGGGATGAGGAACTTCAGAGTTCCCTGTCCAGGGCTGCTTCTGCCGCCGGTCACAAATTCACCCTGTTGCAGTCTCTCCTGCTGCGGAGATCAGATCTCCGTGCAGGTTGGGTAGTTCTTAAACAAAGCGCCTACCTTGCTTTGTGCAGGCAGGCCAGTGAAACTAATAAAGTAATTCTTATAACTCTCTATATGTTTACTCCAGTAATTATGCTAAACTTTTTTCCACTGTTGAGTATAGACGTGTGTTACCTCAGTAAGCTTTATCATGTAATGAAGACAGATAAACTATCTACTTTAGAAACTGAGAAGAAAATGATACAACTTCTTCAAAGTCATACAGAAGGTTGATCAGGTAAGCAAGACTACAAAAAAAATGACCCCTAAAATTATGTATTAAAAATCTATTGTGTATGCACAGTAATTATTTTTATTTTCAACATAAAATATATATAGTTCAGGTTGTCCAGACTTTATTTATATCAGACTTGCTTCAAAGTCATGATATACCTGCTTCAATGTCCTCATTCTATGATTGCAGGCAACAATTTGATGTTTATAGTATCATTTCTTTACAACAAAGGGTAAGTCAGTTTAAAAGATCTATACACAAAGAAGCTGTGATAAAGTATGTTTGGTTGCCATTAATGTTTGTACTGTTTATTGACTGGTATACTGAATATTATTTAGTCTATAGTTATGAAAGCACCAATGATGAGTCCTAACATCTCAACCAGAATCATACAAAATTAATGACAATTAATATGAAGTTGTTGAATGATAGAGTGAGTGAATAAGTAGTCTGTCTACATAGAGTCAGCACCAAGAATCCTGGGCTCTTTATAGTCAAATTTTACAATTCTGGTTCTGGTAGTGAGTAACCTAGCACCTTTTGTTCTATGTACTTCAGTTGATCCTTAGCCTCATCTCTGTCAAGCACATCTTCTTGAATACAGATCTAATAACTCCTCTTGAAGACTTGAAAGCCTATGCAGCAGGTCCTCTTGACCAATTCCCTCTGCTTTATATGAAATGCAAACAATTCATCATTTCTGAAATTATTGGACTTCTATTTCACTCAGGACTTACAGAGTGCTTTGGTTACCAAACAGGCATTGACTCAATATTTTACTGATTTCACATTCTAATGAGAAAGATAGATGTGTGTTGGGAAAGGGAAATGAAGGCTTGTTGTCCAGGAAAATATACTGGCTCATGTGGTTAAGACTTTACAATGTGTTTCCTAGGCAAATATTAACTAACTAGTCTAAGTAAATTAATAAATTATATTGGCCTTCAATATTTTATCCTTGATGTTTTATTAAAATATAATAAATATTTTGTGATATGTAATATGCTATATTACATATATATTACACACACATTTATATATATGTGTGTGTGTGTGTGCTTGAAAGGAGGAAGCAGTATTTTGATCTATAATCTCAGCACTTCTGAGCTAGAGGCAGAAGGATCAAGAGCTCATGTTCAATATTGGTTGCACAATGAATTTGAAGCCAGACCCTGCTCAGAGTAAAAATACATACATATACGTGTGTGTGTGTGTGTGTGTATATATATCAATGACAATGTAAGGGGAAAATTAGCCATGAAAATTATTTGCTTCTTATGTGTCTGTGAGCTTTTCTGATTCCAAGTGGTGAAATACAGTTACGGTTATGTTTAAATTTAAATATCAAAGCAAAAAAGATATACATGCTAATGAGGTATTATGGGGTATCATGTAATATTTTGATAAAGTTGTATAATGTGTAAGGTTAAACTATCTTTAATATCTATTTTTTAAAACATGTATCATATACCTTTGTGGTAAAGCTCTCAATAGCTAGTTTCTAGTTTTTAGAAATGCACAAAACATTATGACTTATATAGTCACTTTTTATTGCAATTACCTACCCCTATTTGTTCCTCTTCTCTAACTGTAGTCTAGTACATAGTTCTCTCAACACTTTCCTTGGTGTCTGATCTCTACCATTCAACTTGTATCGTTTAGGATGCTCAAGTTTTAGATTGTCGATCAAATAGAGGCCAAGTTTCCCTACACTCTTCATTCTGTGGGCATGATATCATCTGGTCTTTAAACAACTCTGCATTCATCCTGCTTTTCTAGTATAACTTTTTTATGTATGCCTATTTTATAGAAATTCTAAGTTTATTGCTTATTTTGAATCTAAATATCCAATCATTTCTAATGTTTCAGTACTGAATGGCATCCAAGTTAAGGCTTTCAAGTTTACTTTTGCTCCACGGTCATAGTTTCTGCACTAAAGGACAATCCTAATCCACATTTGTTAGAACTATGTGATCTATTGGTCAGGATGAAACAGTAGGTAACCTAGAAATGGTAGTTTTCCTGATATTTCTTCTATGTGAGTGGTGCAAACCAGTTAACTGCATCTCAGCAATTAACCTAGATTAGAAACTGAAGAGTTTAGCTAAAATCTGGGCATAATAGAAAATGGACCAGCCCCAGACACCTAACCTGTGCCCGTCTCTTACAATTCTAAGGTCACAATGTCAACCTACGACCACACTGTTAAGAACTATCAATTGCTGAGGGGGATTTCTAGATCAAGTCCATTGCCTTTTGCTGCAAAATATTAGCCATAGTAGAATTTGATAGATTATGTTGATGTGATTTTTTTTCTGCTATGGGAATCATTCCACAGGCTACTAGAATCTTCCTCAAGTTATGGTTTAATTCAACTAATAGTTATTGAATTCCTAGTTGTCTTTGTCACTATTTTATTATTGATGGAGAAAAATCTTATTTAAGAAGGCATTTATTTGGGGGCTTGGTTACAGTGTCAATGGGTTAGCCTTTTATCATCATGATGGGGACATGGTGGTAGACAGGCAAGCTTAGTGTTGGAGAAGAAACGGAGTGATACATCATGACAGTAGTAGATAGAGAGAGGGACACTGGGCACAGATTGAATTTCCTAAAACTTCAAAGCCCAAACCCAATGGCACACCTCTTCCAATAAGGTCACACCTACTCCAAGGTCACACTTCTTAATCCTTTCTGACAGTATATCAGTTGGGAACCAAACATTCAAATTTATGAGTCTATGAGAGCCATTCATTTAAACTACCTCACTAGGCAAAGAATTATCTTTCTCTACGTCATATTGCATGCTTGTGTAGTGTTGGCGAAGGCAGTTTAAGATAAGCTCAGTTGTCATGGAAACTTATATACAGAAAAAATAACTGCAGACTCACTGATACACCCAGATGCTGTGTTTCACAGCAGTGCTTATGTAGAAGTCTGTCCATAAACACTAGCCTGATAAAACTTGTGTTTACTGATGTTGAGAAACGAGTGTAAAAAAATGCTGTGTGTCCAGCATAGGGGACCATAAGTTGTAAAGTACAAGAGCCTCACAGCGGAAGGTCTTTCCACGATCTTGAAGAATGATTAATGACCTCAGAAGACAGACATTGATATGTGCCAATACTTGTTTCACATATGTACACAGAAATATATGATGTTGGGCAGGCCTGGAGGCAACAATTATTAGTAGTACACTAGGTAAGGGAACTTTATTTTCTATTGTGTACTGGAGCTTTTCACAGTGTACCTGACATTGAGCTGTTAGACACCATTATTTGGAAGTTTTTCTGTCCAGATCTGCAAGAGGGAGAACCTTGACAGAAGCAATTACTTTGCCTTCTGGCCAATGAAATTTCAGTCACTCAGTACATTGTTATCACCTGGTGTGCCAGGACATGAGGCTCAACTAATAAAGACTTTTATGTTGGGCACCTAGATGTGGTTTCCAGTGAAAGGACTACATTTGTTTCCCTCTTTCTCACCAAAGAAGGAAATGTCTATGTGCTAGGCTGCTTGGACCTTGAGGACTGGTAGTGATAAGGATGACTGTTTCTTTCTGAAATATTCCAAAGTGTCTTCTCATTGCTATACTAAAAAAGGTACCCTTAGCTGTGTTGAATGTCCTTTGGTAGATAAATAGTAGCTTTGTTTGGTATACCTGAGTGTATGTGCTTGCTGGAAGATCTCACCAGGATGCCTCCTTATTCAGGACTCCTACTTTTAAAACATGTTGATAAATTGGCAGAGTCTCAAAACTTCTATCCATCATTCAAGGACAAAGATGAAGAGTGATAATATGCTGGTGATGTTTTACATTTACTTAGCAAATATTTATTGAAAAAGAACTGTGTGTGTGTCTTTCAGTACTCAAAAGCTGGCTGACTCCCAGACCTTGTAGATTCAGTATTCCATCAGAGCACAGGGCTTCTGGTAATTAATGGTTAATCCTAAGAATAAATGAGGCCACTTCTGATAAAGAAATAATGTTAATCAGTAGGCCAGATTAACAGTTAAGTTTAAAACAAAACAAAAACCATAAACAGTACTTCCTGAAGTAGAGAGCAGTAAATGGTTATGAAGGAAAATACTGGGAGAGAATGCACAATGGTGCATATGTTTAGAATCTCTTGGCCCACATAAAACAGTGATAGTGCCTAAAATTACTTATATATTTTCTTTGATTGGTGTAGCTAGCACTACTGATGAACAGCTTTTTATATTTCGAAGGTTCTTTAATTTTTTTCTGTTAATATTTAAGTAATAAAGATTCTCATATGACTTTATTTTGACTAGTATCATAAGATTAAAAAGATTCTTTATATCTCAGTTTTACTGAGAATATATATCCTGAGATTTGTTATAATAACTTTTCCTAATATTATTAAAATGTAAATGAGAGTATTACTGCCTTTGTAATTATGACTTTCCAAACATATCAAGTATTACTTAGATATATACGCATAAGAAATAATTTCTTACTGCATTTCTGTATTCATTATAATAATGTATATATTCTCCAAGTGCTTTTTTCAGTACAAATCTCTTTTACTATAGTCAAGTTCCAGGATTTCATATGACAGGCAACACTGAGAGAGATCAAAACAGCATAACAATGGGGAAAATACATCTTTTGCAACATGAAACAAGGTTCTCACAAGAATATTTCAGGTGTGGAATTTTATAGGCAAATGATCATCTCCACAGTGCGGAGATTCTGTTGAAAGGAACATTTAGCATCTTCTTTATTTTCTCCTTGCAAAACTAACAGAATAGTTTAGTACAAAGAGAAAAGTAGTCAATGAGAAAAAATTAAAGAAAACAATGACTGATTAGAATAGTCTCATTTATTTTTGAAATGATGTTCATTATTATTAGGTATAATTTTTCACTTAAACTTGAGTTATTATAGAAGAAAGAATTTGATATTTTCACATTTTCTACTTTAAGGTATACTTTATATCATTAAAGAAAAAGGTAGGATCAAGACCCAGTGCCACTGTTCTTTTATTTATTTATTTATTTATTTATTTATTAAAGATTTCTGCCTTCTCCCTGCCACCACCTCCCATTTCCCTCCCCCTCCCCCATCAAGTTCCCCTCCCTCATCATCCCTAAGAGTAATCCCGGTTCCCTGCCCTGTGGGAAGTCCAAGGACAACCCACCTACATCCAGGTCTAGTAAGGTGACTTCTCAGCAGTTCTCATTGTCTGCTATGTTCAGCGAGTCCGGTTTTATCCCATGCTTTTTCAGACCTAGTCCAGCTGGCCTTGCTGAGTTCTACTGCACGTACTGACTCTGTGGGAGCGTAGGCAGTGCAGATGCTCACCTTACTAGACCTGGAAGGAAGTGGGAGGTCCTTGGACTTCCCACAGGGCAGGGAACCCTGACTGCTCTTCTGACTAATGAGGGAGGGGGACTTCATTGGGGGAGGGGGAGGGAAATGAGAGGCAGTGGCAGGGAGGAGGCAGAAGTCTTTAATAAATAAATAAATAAAAAGAAAAAGGTAGTTCTATAGAATAACACTAAGAACAACTTCTTTAAAAGGAAAAATCATGGACATTTCTGTAAGCCTGTGGAACAGATTGAGTGACCCTAATCTGAAATGTTTGTGACCAAAATTGATATATATTTAGATTTATATTTTATTAAATATTATTGAACTTTGAATGTTTATATTTTGTCTGTTTGTTCTTATTCTGTCTTCTCTCTAATTTACAATACAGTGGAGGATGACTTTGAACTTCTGATCAATCTGCCCCATAGCTAAACTTTAGCCATAGTTTCATATACCTTGGAGACGATAACCAACTCTAAGATTAAAATTTATTTTGTTTCACATATTTTATGTGTATACCCTGAAGGCTTTTGTTTTTATACACTACTTTAATGTACTCGTGTTTTAACTGTGTTAGTAATATAAGGTCAATTGTTTTTTTGTGACATTTGTAAAATACTTTGGACTTGAGAGCCTTTCTATTTTAGCTTTTCAGCTTAGATGTTCACACTACACAAGAATGTGCAGTGAATGAGAAAACAGAACAATTCAAAGGACAAACCCCGAGAAGAAGATAAAAGAAGAGTGGGAATAGAAGAGAGCTGAAAAAATTAGTTTAATCAAAAAGAGAAAGAAAGTACTGCAATCATATAATTCAAGATTTTAAAAATATATCAAAATACACTTTGTCCATAACTTTTAGGTATTTAGAATTAGCTAAAGTGTTTGAACCTCACATGGATATGAGCTTACAGAATTTTAGAAAGCCAGGAGAATAATCTAGGGCAGCTCCTGGGATAATGAAGTCTCTGTGTTCAGACAGCAAAAGGAAAGGAAGTTACAGGCCCAAGGCCAAGTTTAGGTCATGAAATCACAAGTTAATAAGGGTGTGCCTATAATTTTCAAATTAACTCAAAATTTATTGTGGGCTATTGCTATCTTTATTGCTAGTATTTGGTGATGCACTTAAATAGTGGATTCTCCTCATCTTGTTTGGAAAGGAGATTATAACTTATGAGATACATTTGCTTTATTATTATGTAGATGCATGGTTTTATAATTTTCTTCCATAAAAATTCATAAACAGTAAAAGAAAATATATGCCTTGGAGTGAAATGAACCCATTTCTATGTATTAATTGAGTAGGCCATTAAAACTCTCAATTTACTCATATCTTTTATGGATAAATGCATCTTCATACAAATTAGATTATGAATGATTACAATGAAGAGCTGCGAAGGCTCTCATTAATATTAAATGTCAACTTCAACTTTCTTCCTGTTTCACTTTACTCCATTTCCACTGGCTCATTTAGAATTATTCTTTTTACCCTTGGATTATAATAAAGTATAATTTCTATGCTTCTTGCCTATCTCACTGAAGAACACTGTGATATAATCATCTCTGATAGATGTAAGTCAATCTTTCTTAATTCTCAGCTATGGTTTAACCTGTGTTGTGTAGCTTTAGACACCATCTATCTTTCCTCCATCCTTACCTATTTTTCAAATTTCTAGCCCTTCTCTCAAATGAGGATCTATCCAGCTTTGCTTTATAACCTACACTAATTTTATCATTCTTTCTTTCCTCTTTTCTATAATTTCACATTAAAAAATTCACATTCACTTCAAGTGTCAGCTATTGCATAAAGCAATGCCAGAATATCTGAGCCCCAAATTGTTTTTGGCAAGTTTAATTTCATCATGTATTTGAAACCAGCACCACAGAAAATCTTTGCTCATTAAAAATAGTATATTAATTTGTCCCACAGGTAGATGTTCAAATCCCAGCAGCAAAGACTTTTCACACAACTTTAATAACCATGACATTGCCTAACATATTTGTGTATTTGTGCTCATTAATTTTTGTGTG
This sequence comes from Chionomys nivalis, assembly GCF_950005125.1. Classification (NCBI taxonomy): domain Eukaryota; kingdom Metazoa; phylum Chordata; class Mammalia; order Rodentia; family Cricetidae; genus Chionomys; species Chionomys nivalis. Next base: position 97,569,952 of record NC_080087.1, on the reverse strand, counting down.
TATATATATATACACAAACATATAGGCATCATATAACTTTCTTGCTACTGAAAGCAGACTGCCCTTGAATGCCTCCTTCACAGAAGAGAGTGACTAACAATCTACTCATTACAACACAGGGAGGTTTCCAGCTGAAAGACTTTATTGCCTGTTATTTAGATAATGCAAATACTGTAACGGGGAGCATCTTGTAAACAAAATTTGCCTTGACTATGGGGCATAACCAGCTTTAACTGCTGTTTCCAATCTCTCCTAAAGCCTCAGAGGGGAACTGAAATGGGAAGTGTTTCACAGGGAGTAGATCAAAAAACAAGTTAGAGAAGAAAATAATCTGAAAGATGACCAAAGAAAAGCAATAAGTCAGGCAGCATAAGCGATGCAACTACCCTCTATACATCCACGTTCTCAATCCATTTACGTTTCTAAAACACTCATGATATCTCTTCCTTATTTTCATTGCCCACAAGTCTAAGTATAGCTGATTATCAATGTTGCCTTAAAGAAGAAAAAATTTTCCTTATAATATTCCACTGACTGATCAAATCCCAGTTCATATCATTTGATTAATAAGCCAATCCTGCATCTACTTTCATTTTAATGACTAAAGTAACCATACATTTTAATATTAATTTGTGGGGAAGAAATAAGGATTAAGCAAAGGTACAGACCTTTATTAAATTTTGTGTAGGAGTAAAATATGACTCAACAAATGGAGACGTTGCACTTATAAAGAGATGAGCATGTGAACAAATCACACAAAGATATTTCAAGGTAGGAAGCTGAACATGAAGATTTACATGTTGTGTTTTTTCCAATTATATAAAATATTTAAAATGTAAATGAATAGAGACATAAAGTAAACTATATCTAGGGACCAATGGAAAATAAGTGTAATCCCATGTTTAAAAAGCTCTGGTATTCTCTGAGGAGGAGGTTCAATGGAAGTGATTACTAAGGATATTTCATGTTTTAAAATAACACCAAATAACACACTTTACAATGTTTAACTTTATATTTCACCCTGATGTTAAAAAAAGAGGGAAGAGAGAGAGAGAGAGAGAGAGAGAGAGAGAGAGAGAGAGAGAACAAAAAAGTGAAAGATTTCTTTTGTACAGGTCAAGTTGTAACTGACAGCATTGTTGGAAAAAGTGTTGTCAGTAACACCACTGTCTGTTCGTGAGCTAAGCTAATTAGACTGAGAGTATATGGGATAGCCCATAGCAATCTATCTAACATACATATTTGCTTTTAGATGTGACTGTGAGTTATTAGTTTTTAAAGAGAATATGTGTATTCTCTAGAAGAAAGATGTAACTCTCATATAGTATACATTTAGATGGGGTTCTTGCTGCTCTTGCATATCTTTAGATTTACATGCTTCACCTTGTGTTCAGAAATTTCTAATATTTTAACTAGTTGGCAGAAAATTACTACTTAGCATCACTTATCCTGCAAAATTTATAACATAAAGACTAAAACCAAACCAAAGGCCAAGGTAATATCTTTAATAGAGAAATGAGTTTTTAAAAGAAGGAGAAAATAAACATTTCTATACAGTCAAAGTTGGCATAATCAGTTATAATATAACTTAGGTATGTGTTACTTTCTTTTTTCTGTTTAAATCACTAGTGATTTACCCAAGACAAGTAGAGTTAATATACTCAATTCTGCAGCTAGGGTACTAAGCAGATGGTAAGAATGAAGTGTGCTAAACTAGTCTTAAATAACAGGGAAATGAAAAATTACACAGAAATAAAAACTATCTCCAGCATTTTTGTGAGTATGCATAGTCTTGTGATGTGCCCATGCCCCCAGTACCATACAAATTCATGCTGTGATGTATATTGCATTATACCTGGAAGCCAAGAATTTCAGATGCTACAAAGATGAGCCATAAAATGCAGCTAAGGCTTATGGCATCATAATCTGCTGAGGAGTCATATAAAAATGGAAACATGGAAATGAAATAGACAATTGGAAGGAAACATAAGTGTTCATAGTCCCTTTGAGAAGTGATCTGTTCATACTAATTTGCTCATATCATTCCTCATCATGAAGCCAATATCCATTGTTACTGTGAAATCTGTTTTTCTTCCACTGCTAAGTCTTCCAAAACACCAGAACCTGACCATAATCAGGATTTAAAATATTAAAGAAACATGAGCTTTTACAATTCCCCTTGCTAATCACTTGATAGTCAAAACCATGCTCAGTAGAGCACATTGCACCGTGTTTGCAGACTGCTTGCATATCATCACATTTAGTTCCTTGGCTTGCAGGGTTACCTACTACTAGCAGTCAATTACAGCAGGTCAAAGTTTCCATGGGGAGAAATGTGTGAAATAGACCTAAGATCTCCTGTGCATGAAAATGTTACCAGAGGACTTCCATAGAAATAAACAATGCAGTCAACTTGATTATCAGATACAATTCCTTTATTTTCTGAACACATATCACAAATAGTGGTTTAACGATTAAACTACTGATGCACTTCCTTGCAAGGTGTGATCAAGTGTGGCAGCATGGAAAAGTTACCTAATCTAGTGGGATATTGGTCAGTACCCCAATCAACATGATTCCTGGAAGATCATGGAGATTAATAGGGTCCATTTGAATCTGAAGCACTGAACTGAACTAACAAATTTCAAGGGAACGTAAGGAATAAACTTACTGTTAGACAACACTTACTTAGATGATGCTTGTAGAGTTTATTTCCTTTGAATATTTATTCAGTTGTGTCCAGTATTATATAATTTATCTATCATCTATCTATATCTATCTATCATCTATCTATCTATCTATCTACCTATCTATCATCTATCTATCTATCATCTATCTATCTATCTATCTATCTATCTATCTATCTATCTATCTACCTATCTCTTCACTCATCATCCATCTAGCTGCCTGCCTGTCTATCTGACTGTTGTCTGTCTGGCCTGTCTGTTTATCTAGATATAGATATAGAAAGATAGACAGAGAGACTGACAGATGACAGATAAATATAAAGAATCTTATCAAATTTACAGAAAATAATAGAAGAAACAGTGATGGTGCCGTGAAATTTAATAACAAACTGAAGGGGCCCAATGTTATGTTCTAGAACAAGGTACGAGTCTTTATGAACTATCAATTAAGTGGACTCCCAGAATTCAATTGAAGTTTGATTTCTTTAAGAGATATCCACTATTCCTACTCTCTGGAATGTTGACTGAGGTTTCTGTCCCACCTGATCCCTGTCCTGTCCAGTTGCTACACTCATTAAATCCCAAAGAAATCACACAGAGGTCTACATTAATTGATTGGTCCAGTAGCTCAGGCTTCTTATTAATTAATTTTTATAACTTATATCATCCCATAATTCTTGTCTGTGTTAGCCACATGGCTCAGTACCTTATTTTGTGAAGCAGTCACATCTTGCTTCCTCTGTATCTGGGTCACAACTGCAGACTGAGCTTTCCTATTTCCAGAATTCTCCTGTTTTCATCATCCTGCCTCTACTTCCTGCCTTGTTGTCACACCTACACTTCCTGCTTGGCTACTGACCAATCAATGTTTTATTAAAATATTATTGACAGGATACAAACTTTTGTTCCACAGCACTTCATTATCCTTAAATTTTCTTAATGCTAATGAGAAAGGAACAACAGGAGCAGAGAGGCATTGGATAATGGAAAAACTTTTGAATTTAATCAACCAGTGTATTCCAAGGATGTGTTGATTTCACAATGGAAACTAGGAGATGTGATACATTAGGAAACGGGTTTTGCTCTTATTTCCACAGGAGAAGAAAAAATATGGATACCATCAAAATTAGTGAAGATTCACTTTGGAAAGGAGAAACCTCTTAAAAAAGAGAAATGACAGCTCATTCACAATAGTGACTACCATACAGGTAATAAGGAAAGTCATATAGGGATGGGGCAGGGTTATGATCTTATCTTTACAGCAAAACACACATAATCAAAAATTCAAGAGACCCTGGATGTTTGAATACAGACAGAAGAAAAATAGCTATACAATATAAGAAAAAATAGCTATACATATTCGAAAACAGAATATGGATTATGAGGCCAGGTACTGGATACACACACACACACACACACGTGTGTGTGTGTGTGTGTGTGTATTGGAGTTGGACAGTGGTACTGTACTTCTCTAAATACAAGCTTGTTGTTAAAGGATACATTGAGAGTTTCTTTTTATCTCATATCAAGAGCCATCTGGTATAAGACAGAAGGAAAACTATGAAAAAATTTACTTTCTCCATCTCTATTTTATTTATACCATATTGTTCATTGAATGTATGTTTATATGAATGATGTTTAAGTTTTCCATGATGAACAATAGATTTTCCTACAGATGTTTTTTCTTTTCTTTCTTTCTTCCTTTTTTTTTTTTTTTTTTTTTTTTTTTTGGTTTTTTGAGACAGGGTTTCTCTGTGGTTTTGGAGCCTGTCCTGGAACTAGCTCTTGTAGACCAGGCTGGTCTTGAACTCACAGAGATCCGCCTGCCTCTGCCTCCCGAGTGCTGGGATTAAAGGTGTGTGCCACCACCGCCCGGCTCAGATATTTTTTCTTGCAGTAATTTTTGAAGAACAATAGATTTTCCTACAGATCCTTTTTTCTGCAGTAATCTTTGAAGTTTTCAGGAGGAAGATGGGGCCCCATAGCAACAACTCCACCTGGTTGAGATGACATCATGATGCTGATACTGCTACAATAAGACTGAATTTTGGGTACCAGCTGCTGAAATGGTACACCTTCTCATGATGCTCTGGCCAGAATTCCAAATAAAAACTTTGAAAAAAAAAATAAAACCTATTGACTGCTCAGAAATTGTTTGCAACTATACCAGACAGTAATTTTGAAACTTAATCATCACTTTACTTTTGCAGCATTCCGTTAAGAGAATATTGTCACCATGACAGCCAGAGGAAATTCTAGAGAACAATGCCCCCTATCCTGAAAAAGTTTTTCCTCAGGGTTGGGAATGCTGTTTAGGGGTTTTTGATTATTACTTGTACTAGACAGAGGGTTGGGGTGAAAACTATATTTATTCAAAAAAGGGGGATAATAATAGTAGGTAATAGAGTGAATACTTATGAGCTATTATTTATGGATAGTTTACATTGGTATAGTTTTTGTATATTGATACAAGTTTAAATTATATTTGTTATTTTTGTTTACATGATTTGTACACCTATGCAAAATTATTCTGTCATATTGTATATATACATGTTTCAACCTCTGTTTAGGACTAATATAACTTTTAGGAGATATTTTCATATTGCATTATATATTACTTATACCTCTGATCAAGATGCTTATACATTGTTTACATTTTGATGTCATTGTCATCATTTATTGCACACTTCTTTACAGATTATCTAATATTCTGACATGAAGTTTTAGTCTTTAAGTTATATGGGTATTAAATACTATAGGTCAATAGTTGTTAATGTTTTTGCAGTCAGATCAATTAGGTTCTTTAGATACATAGAGATTCTATTCTGTCTAGGTAGGTAATCTTGAACCACTACAAGAATCTGGAGAACATGACATTTAAATAACTTAGTATTCTTTTGACATGAGATATGGTTGCTCCTGACAGCACCAATCTACTCCTGAAAGAATGTTGAGCACCAAAGACACTTCACTTGGAGTTTGTTTTCTTCTTGGCACAATTGTCCTTTGGGTAAAGAACTGCCCAAACCTCAACCACTGCCAAAGTACATTGTATCAAGAAATGGATAATCAGGACACAAGGAAAAAACTTTCAAATCTTGCCAAGGCTGGGTAAGATGGTTTTGAAAATTTTCCTGCCTCTGAAAATGGTTTTTCAGATATACTAGTTCTTAGGCAAAATTGGTTGCTTCAACATTGCAAATGAGACTTTAGGTGATTGCTCAGGTAGCTAATTGTCTCCGTCATATACTGCTCACTTTGGAAGTTGCTTGATTGTACTTCCTGACTGCTTAAGTAATATTATCTCCCTTCTCAGGCCTTTGATGGGGTTGATGATTATTCAGTTATAGTTACTGTCCTCTTATGATCTAGCCAAGCCACTACCTATACAAGACTTAGACTCCTTAGGATAAGATGTTTATTAAAACATTTAGCATATGTTCTTTGCTTAATATTGTTTATGCTGGTTATAATTCTAATTATACTTGATATCTATTCCTAGTTTATAAATAGTTTTGTTTTGGGTTTGGAACCCTCTTATTTAAACAAAAGGGGCAAGTGCTGTGGGAACACATTCTGTTACTTCAGCCCATAGCCTTTAAGATATCAGCCCACTTGGGCATGGTCTCTTATACTGTAAAAGCAGTTGTAAAGCTTGCACCTGCCGTCTTGCTTCTGGCTCCCACTTGTGGCTTCTAGATTCTGTTTCTGCTCGTGCAGAGGACTATTATCTAGGATAGTGATCTGTAAGTTTTTCTTTCAATAAATAACCCATTTATTGTTCATAATTCTGAACTGCTGTGGGATTATTTGTATCTTCCATAAACACTGGAATGCAACTACTCCATTTAAACAGTATATACTTGAATTGTTTCTGTTTAAAGAATGTCTGATAGTTGGTACACATATGAATTAGATTACTAGCAAGTTCATTACTGAACACTTTGGGGGAAGGTGCGTTTGAATATTGCTTTAATTAAAAATAGGTAGACAACATCTGAGGTTTGATTTGGGCAATGGAGACAATTCCAGGGAGTAACTAGTGAAAGAATGACATTTAGCTTAAGGCACTTGAGAGTTACAATGAAAATTATAAACAAAAGGTACTTACATGTTTGAAGTACCATTTCAAACTGCATGAAAGCATAGTAATCTACGTACTGATTAGGGAACAAAATAGTGCTTCTATAACAATTAAAAAGTTGAATTCATTGTATAATTCTTGTTTTTAATAACCTTTTAAAGCATTATTTAAAACTTTTAAAGTTTAGTTTTGGCTAACTTGTCATTGATTTCTATGCCTTCTTTGGGGACTCTAAACAAAAAATAGCCTTAATTTTACTTAGGTAGATTTAATTGTAACTCATATTTCATGACTACAGACTTCCTCTTGCTCTTTTTAAGGTAATGTGATTCAAACATATTACAGGTCTTTATGTTACTTTCTGATCACTTCAGATCTGTGATCACCATTTAAAAGAGAGTGTCTTAAACGGGATGGAGTTATTAACAATCAAATAAGTGAAAATTTAGTAAGTTCCTGATTGTAGAAATAGAAAGGCAACCAATAGTAAAATATAGTTTTGCTCTTCTGAAGGCTTAAACTATGATAGGCTATATGAGAAATGGTAAAATTAAATTTTATACCAAGGAATGTAGAGGTATAACAACATATCCCTTTTGTTAAGAATAGAAATGATAGCTTCACTTAAATCTCCTTTGGCACTAGAAAAATCTTGTGAAATTGAGTTTCATATTCCATTGACATGTCAAGATATCTTATTCACCCAAGAATCAGTTTCGCTTAAATATATGACTACTTCTGCACCACCACGAACTTAATTTAAGCATAGCACTTCTGCTTTCAAGGAGCATCATGCTTCTATCAGCTCTATCAGGGTTACAAGGCAAGTGGAGAATTACAGCTATCAATTTTAAGGCCATGGAGTTGAAAAGTCTCATTTTTAGAAAGCAACCTAAAATGTCTTGCATGCACTGTATTTATTAGTTTGCTGCCATATGATAAGGAAATTTATGGAACAATTATTTTAACTCTGAATTTATGACTAAATTGCTAAGATTAACTTGCTATTCATCTACAGAAATATCACAGGGAGAGTTCAGTATTAGAAAAGACAGAGGTCATTTTACAATACAACTGAAGGTCTATAGTTGTGAGTCTTCTCTTTCATGGAATAGGGGTGAGACCAGTTCATGCTTTAAGTGGTGATAGTAGAAAACTAAGCATATTAATGAAGTTGGAAAAGACAGAGTAAAAGAAAGCTGCTGGGAAGGCAATGTTTGGTTTTTAAATTAAACTAGTCATTCTTTATTGAAATATCATAGTAATTAGATGAAACCAAAAATTCCAAGTCACTAGTACTTATCCATCATTACCCCCTAAAATATGACACGGTTGCACTTCCAGGAAAAATAGAATTTGAACTCTCTTTGGTGATTTTTTTTCTCTTTCCCAAGTATCTGAGTTCTAAAAACAAGTAATTTTGTTGTTGACAATTGGAGCTACCTGTGAATTGTTACCCTTTCTTAGAATTATGTACTGAAAGGTATCCAGAAGGCAAATTGGGTAACTGGCAAGATTACCATCATAAAGGAAAAGCTGATAATGAACTTCTGTAATAAGAAAAATTATATGAGGCTAATATCTTTGGATTTGAAATGTGAAGTAATTTATTTGTACACCAGTCAGCCTCATTCATTACCAGTCATGGCTACTAATCTATGCTGCTTAGAGTCATGCATTTTTCATTACTTTATAGAGTACACTAAGTGGAAAGTGTTCATCCTGAGAAAGAAGTAGTAGTATTCTTTCAGAATGATAATCAATTTTCTTTATTCTAAAACTGTTTCCTTGGAATATAATGTTCCATATGGGTGAAATACTGATTATGCATTATATCTACTAGATACGTGACCATTTTTTTATGTTGAGAATAAAACTTTTGTGGTGAGAGACACCAAAGGACTACTTCATTCACATTTAAGAAATTGACCATTATTTTAGGCTTGAAGACTAACTTATTTTCTGTCGTTTTAGACACACTAAAAATAATGAGAGAGAAAAACGTGGAACGCGAATTTCAATCCATTCTTCAGACTGAATATGGCTTAATGCATACATGATTTTGGTTATTCACCAGCATATGCTCAAAAATCATCTTTACAATATTGTTCCACCACCACTGTTAGATGATCTTCTGTGGTCAATAGCATACTTTCCTATTAGTCATCAGCTTGAGAATTATGTACAAGGAGTACTCGAGATGGCTTGAAAGGATTTGTGCATTGTAAATTATTAATTCTCACTGGCATAAATGTAAATACCTTGTTAATCAATGATTTTTCACTATCCATGCATCAAAACCACTGCCATATATGACTTTTTTGAGTCACTGTTTCTCTTCTTTTTAAGAAAACACTTTATTTCATTTTTATAATTTAAAACAATCTAATTTTTTATTTTTAATTTTTTATTTATTTTATATACCAACCACACTTCCCCTTCCCCTCCTTCTTCTTGCTTTCCCTCCCTACCTAGCCCCCACCTTATCACCCCATCCACTCCTCAGAATGGGTAAGGTCTTCAATGGGGAGTCAACAAAGCATGAAACAGCTTGCTAAAGCAGCACAAGGACCATCCCCAATGCATCAAGGATGAGCAAGGCATACCACCACAGGGAAGAAGTTCCAAAAAAACAGCTCATACACTAAGGATAGACCCTGGTTCCACCACCAGGGGCCACACAAACAGACTAAGCCACACAGCTATCACCCACATGCAGAGGGCCTGGTTTGTTTCCATGCAGACTACTCAGCTGAACTCCTACCAGCTCAAGTCAGCTGTGTCTGTGGATTGCCCAGTACTGATCTAGACACATCTTGCTCATATAATCGCTCCTCCCTCTCTTTAACTGTACTACCAGTGCTTGGCCTGGTGCTTTGTTGTGGATCTCTGCATCTGCTTCCATCAGTTACTGGATAAGGTTCTATGATGACAATTAGCATAGTCATCAATCAGATTTCAGGAGAAGGCCAGTACAGGCACCTTCTCCACTATTGCTAGAATTTTAAATTTAAATATATTTTGATTAAATTCTTCCCCTCCACTTGTTCTTCCAGATCCTCTTCCCCTCCATACCTACCAAGTTTTGAGTCCTTTCTCAACAAAACAAACAGAAACCCCATACAGCAATACAAATACCAAACCAAGAAAGTTATGTAAAACAACACCTAAAAGGAAAACAAATAAAAAACCTACCATACTGTAAGCAAATAAATGAAAATAAAAAACTATGAAGTTCATTATATGTTGGTCAGTCACTCCTGAATTTGAGGCCTGTTCTGGAGTAGTTGATCACCCAGTGTCACTCTATTGGAGAAATCTGATTTTCCCTTCCCAGCATATATAAAAGTAACAGTTTAGTGATTAACCTTAACACTACTGCCTAGGTTTTCATTCATTCATTCATTCATTCATTCATTCATTCATTCATTCATCAATTTATTATTTTTTTAAAAAAACATAAAAATCTGTAATAAGATAAAACAAAAACAAAAAAAAATCACATCAAAGTTCAACAGGAGAAACTAACAGAAAGAAAAGAGCCCAAGAGAAGGCACAAGAATCAGAGACCCCTTCATTTCCATACTCAGACAACTCTGGAAGTAGATACTTTTAATCCAAACACTTGGGAAGCAGTAACAGGATCTCTGTGAATTTGAGGACAACCTGGATCACACAGGTCAGTCAGGGCAACATAGTGAGACTCTGTCTCAAGAAAAGGGAAACAAAAGTGAGTTAATGTTTTTTTTTTTTTTTTTTTTTTTGGTTTTTCGAGACAGGGTTTCTCTGTGGTTTTGGAGCCTGTCCTGGAACTAGCTCTTGTAGACCAGGCTGGTCTCGAACTCACAGAGATCCGCCTGCCTCTGCCTCCCGAGTGCTGGGATTAAAGGCGTGCGCCACCACTGCCCGGCAAAAGTGAGTTAATGTTAACAAGCCTGTCAAAATCAATAAGTCATAAAATCTAAGGCTGACCATTACTTTTGAATTCATTTCATAGTTCTGCGGTGGAATACCCCTCCTCCTGACAGACACATTGTTCTTAAAATTAGTTTATTAAACTCAGTTACATCTTTGGAGGAGGTTTCTTATCTCTCAATGTCACCTCAGGGCTTTTCTTTTTTTAAAAAGAAATTATCTTATTGTTAGTTTAATTATATTTTTCTTCTCTCTTTGTATTCTACTGGTCTTTTGCATGCATGTTATGCTTTGCAGTGTAGTGTTCTCATGGGATTCCTGAATATGCAAATGACCGGGTCATTTTATCTGCTGATTCTAGGCTCTTCTCCTTGTTTGCCCAATTATAATCTGTTTTTGTTTTCTCTTATATCTTTATTCTATTATTTTCCCTTAGAAGTCTGTTTGTATTCTAATGAGAGAAAAAAATCTATTTTCAATTAAGGGGAAAAATTAAATAAATAAAATAACTACAAAAGAGCTTCCAATCTAGACTTTAAAGGGTGGATAGAAGCAAAGTACATTCTATCACATCAAGGGAATTGCATTGCAACCAGTGTATACTTTCTTTGCATTGGTTCAATTCCATCTTCATAAATATTTGTGTTTGCCACTATTGAAAAGGAGAGCATTGTGCTTGATGACCATTGTTCTCTTTAAAATAACTCTTTCTTGAAATTTTTTGACTTAAAAGCAGACAGAAATTTTTCTCTAATTAAATTTCTTCTTTATGCTAGATGCTGTTTCATAATATTTTTCTTTTACTCAATATTTATATGACATTTGAAAGTCTATATGAAATTAATTATAGTGCTTGATTATCAGTGCACTATACAGTATAACAGCCTGGAGTATGTGTTTTACTGGGGAAATAAAAGATAGAGAATGTGTAGGAGGAGAGCAGGTATAGGATGACATAAAATTAGGAATTATATGAGAAGAAAAAAAGGATGGGGAAAGAAAGAGGAGGAAGAAGATCCTAAAGGAGAAGATGTAGAATGTTATGAAGTCAAAAGAAGAGAACAAAATGGGAAGACAAAGACAAGAAAGGGCCTAGTTTAAAATTGAGCTTTTTCCCGGGGGGTAAGGTGTTATATCTCCTGAATAGAAAGAGGTCAAAGGTGAATTTTGAATGCAATTGTTTTTTCCAAGCAGATACTGCTCTGCAACTTGGCATAGAGCTTTATCAAATTTTAATTTTTTTCATCCTTTCATCTCAAAAATATGGAGTGATGTAAACTCCCCAAAATCACTGGTGATGAAACTGGAGAGTTGCGTAGCTGGCTTTCTTTTGGGCCACCAATCAGCTTCCAAATCATGACATGGGGACTTATTATTAGTTATGAATACTCGGTCTTATCTTATGCTTGTTCTCACTAGCTCTCATAACTTAATTACCCTGCTTCTCTTCATCTACATTTTACATTGGGTATTTTTTTCAACCTTTCTTGCATTCTATATGTCCTACCCATGTCTGTCTGTCTGGCATCTGCAAGACTGACTTGCTTCAGGCATCTCCACCTCTTTCTCTCCATTTTTTTTTCTCTCCTCTTCTTTTGAGCCTAGGTTCTCCCTCCTAGTTATTCTCTCTGTCCACCAGCCACACCTATCCCTCTAATGCCTAGCTATTGGCCATTTATTAGAACAATTGAGTGTCTTAGGCAGGCAAAGCAACATCTTTACATCATTAAGCAAATGCAGCATAAACAAACAAAACTTTGCCTAGTTAATATAATATTCCACAAAAAGAGTTGGTTCCAGAGGTCAGAGCAATTTTTGTTCTTCTGAAGGACTCAGATTTATTTCCTAACACCAAAACGTTAGCTCACAGTCATCTGTAATAAGTCCAGTAGGAAGAGTTCCATTGCCATCTTTTGCCTTCTTAGGTAGCAGATATTCATGTGATTATACTAGGAATGGGGTACTGCTGGGTTTTTGTTTCTGTTTCTGAGGAAAATTGAAATCTTTAGGACTTTTGACTAAGGAAGCATTTAAACACTTTGATCAGTACTTAAAGGATTATTCTAGTTGGAGGATGGAAGATCCTCTGAGGTTGATTTGATCAGTGGGAGCCCAGCTCAAGAAGTTTCAGCAGGGAGTACCATTATTAGGTGACCTAGAGGCCATTCTTGTGATATCTTGTCAAAGAATGTGGATGCTTTTGGCCCATGTCCTAAAAACTCTACCTGACACTAAATTAAAGATTTCTGGAATAATAGTTTTGGAAGAGGAGATTTCAAAATACTTTAGTATTGACTCTGTTATATGTTTATTATTAGTCAATGTTTTTGATGATCTGTACTTAAAAGAATCAAGATTAACAAGGAAAAATACAAAATGTGCAGTATGAGGAGAAAAGGAGCTTTGCTGTGCTGACTGGCCTTTGCCAATTTGCCACACAAACTAGTGTTATACGAAAGGAGGATACCTGTATTGAGAAATTGCTTCCATAAGGTCCTCCAGGTTCTCCCAGCTTCCTTTAGTGCATACCTTTTACAGGACATGGTTAACATATTCCACCCTCTACCTCGAACTATTCAGCTCAGCAGCTGGGCTGTCCTCCCAGAGACTCCTCCCTATATAACCCAAATATGTTGGTTACTCACTCCTTTTGTAACTTTGGCATCCTGGGTGCTTTACCTGATTTCTTCTTCCCACATGGCCCAGCTCAGTCAGGTCATATCTACTCTGGACTCTTCCAGATGTCCCCGCCTCTACCTATGTTTTCTCTTTTATCTACAATAAATCTCTTCTACCATACCTAGGAACAATCATGCCCTTTCCTTTCTTTTTTGTTAGTAAAGCCAGGATCAAAGTAGATGAGCAAAACAAAAGGTGATGACTAACATCTATAATCTCCAGAGCCCCCCCCCCAAAAAAAAGTGACAGATGGATTAAATTAATACCACAATCACTTCCTAAGTGCCAAGGTTTTTGTTAATATCCAGTTTTATAACTTAATCACTGAATCTCAGAACAACACTATAAGAAAAAGACAATGGAACACCATAATGTATATTCTGTGGAGATTCTTCCTGTCATGCCACAATACAATAAGGCGGGAAAAACATTCACACATTTAATGACAATTGGGGAAAAATATAGTGCAAATTGCTACTAGCAACCTTTGACCCATAGTTGTCCATATGAAATCATGGACATGGCAAGAAATAAATTATTACTAATTAACATCTAAATCATATTACCAATCTATTTTACCTATCTAATAGCTTACATATGAAGTTGCACTTTATTTGGCAGATAGAATGCTGTGTGCTTAAATTGTAAGAAGATACATGACAACTGGGAAGATCATTTGCAGTCTGTTAAAATACTGTCCCATCACTAACTAAAACCATACCAAGAACAACATTCAACAATCATCCCCCCCCCCCCGTACCATACATTATTTTATCAGGGAATAAAGTGTTCATGGAAGGCAGCCTTATCATATTTCCATTTAATTCAGTCATTAGTCTATAGAAAATCAGCTATATATGGAATGTGTTTTACCACTTAAGCTTACTCTAGTCATGAATATATTTCCACACAAGAATCATTAATAGAGTTGATTGATAAGAACTTAGGCAAGTATTGGATAGGCATTAACTTGGAGAAAGGTTTTCCTTCACATCTGTTAATAAAGGATGGTTAGAAAATGTTCATGTCCTTATTGCAACATAAAGAATCTTCATCTAAATTTTGCTTTAGGGATATGTTAATTATCTTAACCCTCTCTTATAACATCTGTTACTAACTTCCAGGAGATTACATAAAATATTTAAAAGATTTTTCATGTCAGTGACCTTATGCTGATCAGAGAGTAGGACAAAATGATAATCTTAGTCATTAGCAGTCTCAATGAAAGAGATGTACCACATATCATGTGAGACAAAGCATCACAAGTCCCAAACCCTGCAACTTCAGTGATATTTTCAGGGATCAGTGGTCAGAATGAGCCACAAAAGTGTCCCACATTAAAGAATCTGATTCATCTTGCATTCTTTATTACAAATATGAAGCCTATCACACAGTAAAACCTGGTTGGGAATTGGAGTACCTTGCAACACTACAAAGACTATTCTAACAGATGACAAGGTTTGTTAGATCTGAGTGAGGGACAAACAAGGAAAGTATATCTTTTACTCAGTGATTCAGGCTATAATTAATACTATTAGTAGTTACCAGCCATATCGAGAACCTATAGATAAAGCTAATCATCTTCCATGTTTCCACCTAAAGCAGTGAGATTCATAGGATAAGATATATATATATATCTTATATATAATCCTGACTTTGTTTCAGAAGCAGAACTCTGTGACGTGGTATTGCTTGTGATATAGCTGGTCTCTTCCTCTCATTGTACTCAGGCTGAGCCTATGTTTGTCATCTGTTCCTGAGAAAGTACTGTTGACCAAGGAGCAGCAGAAAAGTCAGTTTCTCCAAAGCACAGGTCTTCTTTCATAGGAGGTCATGGCTTGAGGTCTGTCTACCCAGTAAGCCAGAAATTCTGAACTGTACACCTAGGCTCTCAGAGATTTTGTTATACAGTCACCATACTACTCTGACAAGTCTTTGGCCCACTGAAGTTCTTACGGTATATTTATAACTATTGGATTTATGTAGCAATATATTTGCAATCTGTTTCTCAGAGAACTAAAAGAATTTTTATTATATTAAATGTACATTGAAATAGAGTTCACTGTGATAATTTATAACATGTATACAGGCTGTTCTTATGAAATCTAAGTTCATTTTATCTACCTCATCTATGTGCCATTCTAACAACTATAATCACTATTCTGTTTTTGTTTGAGCTTCTACATATGAAAGACAACATATAGCATTTGTCTTTGTGTTCCTGGTTTTCCTGGTTCATTAACAGAGATATCTTAATTTAAATTCATTTTATTGCAAAAGATAAATAATACTATTTAATTCATTGTAATGGCAAAATAGTATTTTCATTTTGTTAATGAGTATTTTTATGTGTTTATCCATTGATAGAAAACCTAATTAATTATTGGGAATTCACTACTATAAAGATGAGAATGCAGTTATCTGTGTGAAATAGTCATTTAATTTATTTTGGCTAAATACTTAGCAGATAAGCCATGTAATAGATTTATTTTAGTTTTCTCATGCCCCCTTTTTTATCATTTTTCTACATTATTTTATACTTATTTTGTTCTCATTTGTATAAAATGGAACTCCCTTTTTCTCATCAATTTATTTTTCATTCATTGCTGATAATTGCCATTTTAAATGTCATGGATGATTGGATGATATCTCTACATTCATTCCCAACAGTTTGTAATGTAGAACTATATATATATATATATATATATATATATATATATTTCATTATCAAATACAAGTGTACAATTGGATATTGTATTTGATAATGAATATTTTATTTATTTATTTAGACAAAACTACATGCATATTCCCAAATATTGCTTGTAAATGTTTCTTTACATTTAAAGGAGATATGCTATAGAGGTGGATAATTTGCTTTGGTATGGATCTAGTTTTATTGATACAAATTTCAGGAAATTTTTATTATATTGTATATGTATATTTCTGTGCTTAATTAAGGTATTGTGTTTATGTTGTTCATTTAAAAATGTAATATATAATAAAGAAATATAGATTAATAGATAATCATCTATAATAACTAAGCTTGTAGTCATGTTAGTTAGATTTTCGAGATATATAGAGATATATTCCAGTTGGATAGGCACTCTTTAAATCTTTCAGAGCCTATAAATATGACATTTAAAATGTTTTAATAACTTAGGAATTTTCATGACAATGAGACTTGTCTGCTCCTGAAAGGACCAATTACTTCAAGAGGAAGATGGGCATCAAAGAGGCGCCTTATTTATTTAGACAAGAAACTGCTCTTTCCTGGACTGCTTAACTGGACATGCAGGACCCACAGAGAAATGACTGCTGAACTTGCCTACAGGTGAGACTGCCCTTCAGTGTTCCTGCTTCATGAAAGAGTCTGCTATGTATTCTTCAGGACACAAAAGAAAGTGACTGACAAACTGCCAATATAGATGAAACTGACTTTGAAATTTCCTGCTTCATGAAAAGTCTGATGGATACTATAGGCTTGTAGGCTGAAAATGGATTCCCCAACAGTACAAAATAACTTTACACAGACAGTGAGATATCTCTGTCAATTCTAGAGTTTTGGAAGTTGCTTACAATGAACTTCCTCTTTACTTAGGTAATATTATATCCTTCTGAAGTCTTTGATGGAGTTGAAGAATAGACAGTTATTTTTATAGTAGTGTAGGAGGTTGTTCTGTTCATGTGTTGCTTTAATTGACTAATGAATAAAGAAACTGCTTTGGGCCTGATAGGGCAGAACTTAGGAGAAGATAGAAATGGATGCTGGGAAGAAAAGCAGAGTGGGAGACACCATGGATCATCTGTCTAAGATGGACACTGGTTAGAATCTTGCCAGTAAGTCACAAAGCCGCAGTCACATGGCCATACACAGATTATTAGAAATGGGTTAAATTAAGATGTAAGAATTAGCCAATTAGAAACTAGAGCTAATGGGCCAAGCAGTGTTTTAATTAATACAGTTTTTGTGTTGTTATTTCAGGTGTAAGTGAGCCGGTTGGCCAGGACAAACAAAGGGTCCCCTTCTACTTGTAACAAATGGTGCCCAACGTGTGGATGACTGAATCCACGTAAAGCCTGAAAGCTCAGGAAGCAATTCTAGACAGAAAAGAATAGAATTAAGCTTTATTGATAGCACCATTTTCTCAGATGGGCTCTGCTTGATAGAGGCAAGTGCTCTCAATTAAGAGAAGCTTCCTTACTCAGCATTACCTACAAAACTTTGCAGCTCTTTTAAGAGGTCCTGCCACAAAACTCTTAAATGGTGTTGATGAAAAGCTGACTGAATGCTCTTTGGTTTTCAGCCATAGAAGGAAAAAGGCCCCACTCTTTTAAAATGCCAGCTTTCTGGGCCATCCTGCCAGGGAAAACTCTGACTCTTTCAGGCAGCATGCCCAACTACAGAGCAATTGACTATGGTTTGTGAGCAGATTACTGCAGTTTTCTTGCTGGCAGAGACCTTGAAATGCCATAGAGTTGTGGCAATAAACATGGCTTCTGCTGGTACCTCCACCATGAGCCTGGATTTGCATAAAGCTAAGGAATGGGCTTCATCCAGCCATGAAAGCCATGGCTTTAATACTAGCCATATTGCCTAGCAAATTAAAGACTCCTATGGTCAGAAAAAGAGAGATATACAGTAAAAGAAAAATTCAAAGTTGAAGAAAACCTCTAAATGTTTTTCAGTGTGTTAAAATACATACAGTGTTGAGAGAGAAAAGAAAAAGTTAAAACATCTTTAAAAAAAGAGTAGTTGGGTGTGGTGGCACACACCTTTAATCCCAACACTTGGAAGACAGAGGCAGACAGACCTTTGTGAGTTCAAGGTGTGGTGGCACACACTTTTAATTCTAGCACTTGGGAGGCAGAAACAGGTGTACCTCTTTGATTTCAAAGACAGCCTGGTCTACAGAGGGAGTTTCAGAACAACCAAAGATATACAGAGAACTTGTCTCAAAGAGTAGAAGAAAAAATAAAAGAAATTGGGGTTAAAATAAAGCCACATAAAAATGAAAAATACACAGAGAATCTTGATAGTGTATGTTATTATGCTCTCTTTGAACTGTCTGAATGCTGAAGAAAGAGCAAAAGCTGCTAAAAGATATTTGTTTATAAATGCTGCTTAATTAACACAAAGAAGGTATTTTGAAAATACCTTGACTTCAAAATTGAAGTCAAAAGATATGTTACTTTGGAGAAGAAGGTTTGTTTTTGTTTCCACAGGAAATGAAAGGCTGTGGATTTACTCTGAGTTAAGAAAACTCAGGTTTGATCCAGAAAGACCACCTGGGACATCTCCAGTAGAAACAGATGGTCTGGTTGTCTGAGTTCTACATCTAGAAGAGATTCAAGACTGCTGCCTGAGATGATCAAGTCTCACAGGATACTCCAGTCAGGACCAGATCATAATTCAAAATTTTCTTTAGGTCCCATCAGAGTATCAGCACCCCCAACCAGCAGGAAGTAGCCTGGAAAACTATGCCCACATTCCCCAAAAAATGGACTATGAGAGTTCTTGATTTTTTTTAAAGAGGGTGAAGTGGTGTGGGACAATTGTCTATATTCTGTAAATTATGTTTTAAATAAATGCTGACTGGTCAGTAGCTAGGCAGGAAGTATACGTGGGACAAGCAGACAGGAAGTGGAAGCAAGTGGATGAGAACAGTAGAATTCTGAGAAGAGGGAAGCTCCCTCTGCAGTCCTGTCCAGGCACAGAAGAAGCAAGATGTGACTGCCTTGCTGAAAAAGGTACTGAGCCATGTGGCTAACACAGATAAGAATAATGGGCTAATATAAGTTATAAGAGTTAATAAGAAGCCTGAGCTAATGGGCCAATTGGTTTATAACAACTGTAGACTTCTGTGTGATTTCTTTGGGAATTAACAGTTACAGGAACAGGGCAGGACAGAAACCTTGCCAACATTATAGTTTTCCATAGTTATGATAAAAGACAAAGTAGATGTAAATATTGTAATTGTAATTCTTGCTTGATACCTGTTTTGTTATATGTAATTTTACTATGTTAAACTTAAAATCTTTCTTTTTCTTTAAATAAAAATGGGGAGGTGATATGAGAGTCACTTCTGTGTGCTGTGATTACCATTAATGAATAAAAACTGCCTTGGCCTACTGATAGGGCAGAACTCAGGTAGGTGAGGAAGACTGTACTGAATGCTGGGAGAAAGAAAGGTTGAGTTAGGGGACACCATGGATCCATGGCTGAAGATAAATGTGCTGAAGCTTTGCTGGTAGATTACAACCTTGTGTTTATATATAGATTAATGGAGATGGGTTAAATTAAGATATAAGAGTTAGCCAATAAAAAGCTAGAGCTAATTGTCCAAACAGTGATTTAAATAATATAGATTCTGTGTGATTATTTTGGTTCTGGGCAGCTGGAACAAACAAGTGGATCCTTGCAGCAAGACATTTTTATAAGATGTTCCTAAAAAGCACTTAGTCATCTATCACTTTACATGTCTTGTTATCCTAGGAGTAGAAAAATCAATCAGATTATCCAAACGTTTGATCTGTAGTTGCATAATTTTAAACAACTGAGTTAAAGGGCCTTTGTTATGTCAGGAATAGAATGCTATTATAAACTACATACAACCTTCAATTTTTACTATCAGCATATTTAATCATTTCATATTTTGTGCATCAGTTATTTTCTAAGATTTTACAATTTTAGATAGCTGTTTATTTGCCTATCCTCAATGGCCTTATTTATCTCTAATTTTCTGGTGGCTAGTTGAACTCTTTTGAAGTAAATATATATGTAGTTGAATGCCTATTACAGTGACAAATACTAAATTTCTTCCAGATGCATGGTATTAGAAAGTCTGATAAATAATCAAACTTAAGTAATTTCCTTTATGAAGACATTGCAAAATATTCTATTTTTAATGAGTTAATGAATTATTTCAAATTCAAATTATACTGGA